>NC_089690.1:20093863-20745000 GCF_031753505.1 Anomalospiza imberbis | reverse complement strand
TGTAACCCTGGAATGTCAGCACTGGCTCCAGGACAGCGCATCCTTCAGAGGGCACCGAGCAGAGAACCACCAATCCCCCGGGATCACTTCCCAGGGCACTGGGGTAGCCAAAGAGATGGATGTGGATTGCTGGTTTCCTTTCATCTTTTTGATCCGGAGATCTTTTCCTTTTGCTCTTACTGGTTTTGAGTGCCTGGGGAAGATTTTCTCCATCGGCTCTAAATCCAGCACAAACCAGGTCCAGTTTACTTTGCAGGTTGCAAATCCAAAATGAAAACTGCTGCTGATCCAGCTCAAGCCCTCTCCAGTAAGTGATATCACTGGAGCAGACACTATCCCACATGCTCCTGCCATGGGAAGTGCTCTGCTCCCTGCTCACACATTGTGCCACTGATTATCCCAGTGAGCACCAGGCTGGCAGTCTGGGCACAGGCTTGGAGAGGTTTCCCAGGATGGGCTTTGTGAAGCCCAGCCTGGGTGGGAGAAGGGGCTCAGCTCTTGCAAGCATCCCTGAGAATTAAGATTTGAGTTCCGGGCAGCAGGTCAGTGGTGCTGTTGTCCAGGAGAGCTTTTAAACGGACTAAACTTGTGGAGAGAGCGTTGTGTTGGACCCACCCCGGGGTCAGAGCAGGGCTCAGTGTTCTACATCCAGGCTCCTGACTCCGTGTTCCACCAGCTCCTGGGAGGGACTCCTGATGGGGCAAGGACAGCAGCTCTGAGCAGGGACTGCCAGTGATCTTCTGCAGACACTGGGGGGAAGTCTGCCAAGCTTTTGGTTGGAGCTACTCATGGCTGAGCAGACAGCACTGAGACTTGTCACCAGCTTGAAACACCAGCTGGTAGCACTGGAGTTGTCTCAAGACTGTGGGTCTCTGCCAAGATGGATCTTTCCCCTTTCCTCTTTCCTCCAAAAGAGGTGAGAGCCTCCTAACATGAGCCTGGAATTCTTGGAGCAGTGGCTCTCTATCATGACAGCCCCACACAGGGCAGGGAGGTTGATAGATTGGCACTGGGACCAAATCAGAGAATCCCAGAATGGTTTGGGTTGGAAGAGACCTTAAAGCCCATCTCATCCCACCCCTGCCATGGGCAAGGACACTTCCACTACCCCAGGCTGCTCCAAGCCCCGTCCAACATGGCCTTGGACACTTCCAGCATTCAGGGGCAGCCACAGCTTCTCTGGGCACCCTGTTCCAGGGCCTCATCACCCTCACAAGAAGGATTTATTCCTAATCTCTAATCCTGACATCCCCTTGCAGTTTAAAGCCATCATCTCTCGTCCTGTCACTCCATGTCCTTGTCACAAGTCCCTCTCCAGCTCTCCTGGAGCCCCTTTAGGCACTGGCACACGGACACACAGGAGCAACACCGCACACAAGGCCCAACAACAACTCATTTGGGAGATCCCACTCAGTGGCAGGACAGAGCTACCATGAGTGGTTAAGGACCTTTGTCTGTCAATAAAAATACATCCGAGGTGCCCTTTCACAGCTCCTAAATCATGGCTTTGGCTGCAAGGCTGGGTCTATCTCACCCAGCTCAGGAAGGGACTGGATGCATCTGCAAGTGCAGGTTTCCTGTCACTGATTATTACAGATGCCTGACTTCCAGGGAGATGTGTAAATTCAGAGTTCTGCCCTCAGTGTCTTGACAAATTCCTGCTGATTTGGATACATTTTATGACTTCTTTCACAGGCTTTACCAGCAGCCCAGTAAGAATTGGTAATTCATATACAAATCACTTCTGTATATTATTTCTGAGTATATTATCCTTGAACAAGGAAATGTGCCCTGGGCTGATCCCCAGCATGGTCAGCAGGAAAGGGATTGGGATTCTGCCTCTCTGCCCTGCTCAGGTGAGACCCCACCTGCAAAGCTGCCCCAGCCCTGGGCCCAGCAAAGGAAGGAGCTGGAGATGCTGGAGAGAGTCCAAAGGATGATCAGAGGGATGGAGCAGCTCTGCTGGGAGGAAGGGCTGGGAGAGCTGGGATTGTTCACCTGGAGAAGAGAAGCTCTGGGGTGACCAAATTGTGGCCTTGGGTATATTGGGAAGGAATTGTTCCCTGTGAGGGTGCTGAGACCCTGGCACAGGGTGCCCAGAGCAGCTGGGGCTGCCCCTGAATCTCTGGGAGTGTCCAAGGCCAGGCTGGACAGGGCTTGGAGCAACCCTGGGATAGTGGCAGGTGTGTGGCAATCCTGGGGCAATCCCAGACACAGATTCCCTCCCTCCTACACCCAGCCCAAGGCTCTGGGGCCTTTCTCAGAGATTCCCTTTGTGGCTGTGTCACTCAGGTTCCCCCATGGAGCCATTCTGCCAGTGGAGGGTGCAGAGGGCAGTGCTGAAGCATCAGCTTCTCCCAGCTCATCCCTAACAATATTCCTGCTTGGGAGAGGATGGGAGCCTTGCATTTGCAGGAAGGACCGAAAGGGGAACCTGAGGATCCCTGGTTTTGTGCCCCTCCTCTGCCTGGCTCTGCTGCTCTGCTGAGGGCAGAGAGAGGGATCAGGATCCACACAGGGAAATTCAGCACAGAATAAACCCAACATTCCCTGCATTGTTCAGGAAGCCCACGAGGGTTTCACCCTGCCTTAAAATGGATTTGATTTTTTTTTTTCCTAGGAAATCCCCAAGGAATATAGCATTGGAGAAAAGTTTTCTCCAAGCATCCCATTAATTTTTTTCCCTTTGGTTTGAAGTGAGCTGATGCCTTGTGCTTTTGTGGCAGGAAAAATGGGAGCTGCAACAGTGTTCAGGGCAGTCCTGCTGCCTGTGGAGTCCTTGAAATGGATCTCCTTATTCATCCCCATGGAATCCAGGAGGAGGCTCGTTCTCCAGGGTGAAATATATTCAGTTTTGTTGATCTAGACAGAAAAAGGAAAAAAAAATCTTAAAGCACAGCTGATACATTTCTTTGTATACTCCTTATTCTTCTAAATTCCTTTTCATTGTGAATTAAAGACCAGCCTGTAGACTTACTCACCTTCTGAGCTGACATTTGAATTGAGTGATATGAGCACTAAGAAATTCTTATCACTTTGATCAGATGCTTGAATT
Source organism: Anomalospiza imberbis (assembly GCF_031753505.1). NCBI lineage: Eukaryota > Metazoa > Chordata > Aves > Passeriformes > Viduidae > Anomalospiza > Anomalospiza imberbis. The sequence goes on along the minus strand of NC_089690.1, from coordinate 20,741,945 downwards.
CTACATTTTGATTCTTTTAATACAAAGATTTTAGAAATAGCCAGGGAACTTGTTCTGGGGAATACAAAAGTGTTAATATTCACAGAATATCCTGAGCTGGAAGAGACCCACAGGGACCATCAATCCAGCTCCTGGCCCTGCACAGACACCCCAACAATCCCACCCTGGGCATCCCTGAGAACGTTGTCCAAATGCTCCTGGAGCTCTGGCAGCCTTGGGGCTGTGCCCATTCCCTGGGGAGCCTGGGCAGTGCCTGACACCCTTGGTGGGAAAAATCTTTCCCTGACATCCAACCTAAACCTCCCCTGACACAGCTCCAGCCATTCCCTGGGGTCCTGTCCCTGGTCCCAGAGAGCAGAGATGGGAGCAGCCCTTTGGGAGGAAGCTGTGGGTTGGGATGAGCTCTGCCCTCAGTCTCCTGTTCTCCAGCTGAAGAGACCAAGTGCCCTCAGCTGCTCCTTGTTGTGGCCCCTCCAGACCCTTCCCCATCCTTGTATCCCCCCTTTAGATGATTTAGATCCTTTCCATATCGTGATGCCCCAAAACTGCTCCAAGACTGTTACAAGGGTTCTTTCATTGTGGTGCAGAACAAGATTTCCTCCCCTTTCATCCAGCACTGAGATGGGAATTCTATTAAAAATCTATAACCATTGACCAAAATAACCATTATGCTTAAATCAGTAATCTCAGAATATCTCACCCGGCAGATCTTTATTATATCACACGCTTAACCTGACTTAATGTATTATATAGCACCCATTAGTGGAATAGATTAACTTCAGATGTTCCCTTTTCCACATTAATAATGCAATCAGGAATTTATGCCAGACACTTTCTGCTCTATACGGCACAAGGAAGATCTGAAGAAATATGAAAGAAAAACCTCGTGTGCATCTACTGAATAAGAAATGCTTGATTTTGTAGCATTTTGTGGGAATCAAAGGGCTGGAAAACAAACTATTTGAGTTGTGGAACAACTGCCATGAAGGCAGAGCGGAGCGGCTGGTCAAGGTTAAGACTCTTTTATCGTAATGAAAGATCTGTTCCTGTGAGCTTGCCATGGGCAATGTGTTTGTTCATTATGTGGGAAGCCCAGGAAGGCCGGCATCGTTTCATTTGCTGCCTTTTAACTGCTGGTGTTTTTGCAAACGAGCTGATAGGTAATTATAACACACTCACCACTTAGGCATCTTTATTAGCCTTTGGCAGCACGGCCTTTGTGTGACTGGGGAGGCTTTGAGCGCGGTGGCCTCAGCAAATCCTTTAGAGTTCAGACAGGAACTATTTGGCAGCTGCTTCCCTGGCTGTCGCTTCTAGGTGGGCTTGTTTTGCCGTGAAAGGAGAGAAAGGAAGGCAAGGAGAACAACTCACAATCATCTGGATGCAAATATCCAGCACTGACAGGAGATCTCTTCTCAATATCAGCTCACACGGTGAAAAACAAACGCTCAAAGTCACCGGCTGAGGTGTGTGGAGTCATTTCCAAAAGAAACCAGTTAGTTTGTGTGTGTTTCAGGAGCAGAGAGAAAAGGCTGCATTTGTCACGAAAATAATTTCTTGCGAATTATTCACTGGCTCTTACTCTGGGTACTGGCAAGGTGGGAAGTTTTCCCTGGAAATCAATAATCAAATGTGGGAATTAGGGAAAACTGTGCTTACCTGATACCTCAGAAATACAACAGCTTATTTGAGAGCAGGTGAAATGCAGCACTATCGCCCAAGAACTGGGAAGGAAGTCTGCTGCCTTCAGCTTGATGCATCCTTGGTTATCCATATTTTTCTCTTACGCTGAAATCATGATATTCCAGTTTCGCCCTCTCTGTGTATCAGTTGGGAAGGGGTGGAATTTGCCCATATCCAAAGGGAATCATGGAATTATAGAATACCCAGAGCTGGAAGGATCCACGAGGATCATGGAGGATCACGAAGTCCAACTCCTTGCCAGGACACCCCACTAATCCCACAAAACTCCGCAGCTCTTGGGAGCTCTCTTGGGATGGACCTGCCCTGCAGGGATTTTGCCCAGGACTTTGGCCTTGTTTTGATTCTCCAGGCACCTCCCTGGAGTAAATAAATGGTAATCAAGGAGTAATGAGAGTGCTGAGCCAGCAGCTCTGCAGTCATCAGACTTGCACAGCTGGCACGGATGTATCAGCGCTGCCGTGCTCCAGGAATTTGCATATCCACATTAACAGGCTCCTGAAGCAACAGTTACCGGAGAAACTCCTGGCTCTGCCTGTCAGACCCATCCCGGTGGACTGTGGCCTCCCACAGTGGCCCCACTGCCCCTCCACAGAGCCTGGGGACGCGGATTGTTCATCACCTGATGAATCCATCGGAGGTGGGTAAAAGAAATGCAGGACTGGGACCCTTTCCTTGCAAGGCTAAACTCTTCCCCCTGAGCCTGAAGACCCAAAGAGTTCCTCCACATCTGTGGATTTCTCTTCATCCCTTCTGGTCACAGGAATGGGATAACTGCAAGCAGAGCAGGTGTCACGCACAGTGTGGGTCCCTCCCATGGCTTCCTTCTCGTGGTTCAGAGCTCCAGCCTCTGCACCCTCAGCCCTTGGAGCTGGACCTCCACCTCCCTCTCACCATCACCCTGAGCTGGAAGCTGTAAGAAAAGGAGGATTGCTCTGGCAGGGATAAATCCCTGCCCCTTCCTCCAAAACCAGTGCTCAGACAGGACTGCAGGAGCTTGAGGGGACACGGTGCTCCTGGTGGAGCAGGCTGGGCTGGAGCTGCGGGAGCTGCTGTCAGTCAGTGTGTGATGAGCTGCCTGTCAGCTGTGCCTGCAGAGACAGCTCTGACCTCCCTTCCCTGCCTTCCTCGCCCCGCTGGGCAGCACTGGGATGCAGGTGAGGGTGGGTGGTGGTGTCAGTGGTGCTGGGAATCGCTGTGGCAGAGCCGGGAGAATCCAGACATCAGAGCTGGCATGGCCATATCCTGTGTCCCCGTGTCAGAGCCTGTGTGGTGACACTGGGATGGCCTCAGAGGTTCTGCTCTGCTTCTCATGGCAAACAGCTGGAGAACAGCCCTGGGATGGGAGTCAGTACCAGTTCCCTGGCACAGCTAATCCAGCAGGTAGGAAAGCTGAGGACCTGTCCCATGGGCTGGAAGTGGCCACCCATCCCCTCCTTGTGGCTCCAAACATGCTCAGCCCCAGGCAAGGAGGGCGTGGGGAGACTCAGGGGTCTGTGCTCACTTTCCTAGGCAGAAATAAAAAGAGAGGAAAGAAACATGGAGACAAATCCCTCTCCTGTTGCATTTCCAGTTCAGTGCAGCCCACAAACATCTGCCTGTTAATGGGATGGCTGGAGTCACTGACACCTCTTGGCAGCTCTGCCCCCACCACAGCTCTGTTTTTATTTCCAGGCCTCACCAGATATAACCTCTCCAGCAGCACGGGAGAAGCTTAAAAAATAATTGGACCAAGTGGGAAATGAAGCTGTTGCCTTCCTAAATCTGCCAGGGTCTCATGGGAGCAGGGAGCAGGCAGGAGCCCCAGCTGGGAGATCTGGGGCCACCACCAGCAGCAGGGCAGAGACCCTGTTGGCCACGGCGCATCAGGAGAACGGCAGCCGCTGCACAACAGCAGCTCCCTGACCTCAATTTTCTCCGTGGAGAAAAGAGCAGGTCAAGTGGAAAGTGCTTAAGGAAGAAATTTGTTTCCTTCCAGCCAGGGAGTCAGGAAGATAGGCGGCTATTGCGTGTGCTGGAATAAACCAAATTAATTTTGTGCTGTGCGCTCGCTCGAGGAGCTGAGGGCAAGGCGGGGTAGATAATGGACTTTGATGTTTTACTTGAACTCAACAAAACACCTGGCAAGAAGCAAGGACTCGCTACAACGGCAGCCCCAAACGCTCCTAGCCCAGGCAACTGCTGCCTTTTGTTTTCTTTCTTTCCAATCGAATCCTGAGCATTTACCGGGCTGGTTCATATTTCCAGTGGAATAAAAGGTGCATTGTGAAAGGGAGAGGGAAACAAGAGGCTTTAACAACTTCCTTTGCTTCCCCCAACAGCCTTGTGGCATCCATCTCCTGCAAGGCAAAGCCCAGGTGAGACCCCCGTGGTGAGGGGAGGGCTGAGGGGTGGTGGCACTGGGTGTCAGGAGGATCGGGAGCACCAAGAGAGGGATTGGAGCCACGTCTTTCTGACAGATTTCTTCCAAACTGCTTCGTCTTCCTGCTGCTGCAACAGGGGCAGGAAGGTCCCTGAATCCTGGGCACTGCTATACTGTTAAAAATGTCACTGTCAACATCAGCTTCCTCTGCTGCCTCATTTTCTGCCTCTCTGTCATCCCTGCAAGCTCTGCATCAGACCCCAATTCCCTGAACCACCCTCACCCCGGATTTCTTTTATTTTGGGGGGTCTAGAGACACCTGCCAAGCCTCTCCTTGCTCCTCTTTGCCAGTTTTGGGACAGGAACAGGCACAAACTCTTCCAAGTCTTCCCATAAATGCAACTTTCAAGTCAGGCTGGAACAAAAGTGACAGCGCTCTCCTAATGCCAGCTGCTAAAAATACATTCTGTGCTTGATAATTGAATGTGAGATGAAAAGTGAGTTTTAAGCAGAAGTAAGAGCTGCCTATTTCTGGCAAATTCCCAACTCCCCCAGTCCCCTGTGGAGTGTCAGTGCATATCAATATCGTCTGCCTGGAAAATTTACATTTTGGGGAACTGGCAGGTGCTGCTGAATACGGTTTTGGATTTAACTGGATGCGATTCTGGGCTGCCAGGTGCAAACACCTTCCCTGTGGAGCTGGGGGTGCTCAGGTCCCAGAGCCCCTCCCTGCCCTGCTTGCATCTGCTGCAGGCAGTGGCAGAACCCCCTGTGCCGCTTTCCACGGATGTGGGAGAAGCTCCCTGCTTAGGATCCTAAACCCAGCACACCACAGGGACAGCTTTCCATCCCCGCAAAGCAGGAGGAGGGAGGAGAATCACAGCATTGGGGTTGGAAGGGCCATAAAGCTCATCTCGTTCCAACCCCTTGCTGTGGACAGGGACACTTTCTGCTGCACCAGCTGGCCAGAGTTTTTTCCCTCCTTGGCATGGATTTGTCCTTATCCCCAGGGAGCAGGGATGTTTTTGGGATGTATTCCATTGGAAGGGGCTGCCTAGGGAGGTGGTGGAGTCCCCATCCCTGCAGGTGTCCAAGGAACTCATGGATGTGGCACTCAGAGCTCTGGGCTGGTGACAAGGTGGGGATTGAGCAAAAATTGGATTTGATGACCTTGGAGGCCTTTCTAATTTATTCTATTCCATGGGTAATTACCAAATTCCTGAGCAAGGGCATGTTTCCATTTTTGATTGCCAAACCCAAGCATTCCAGGACATTCATATAAATTGGTGGCTATATAAGAAGGGCTTTCAGGATACTTTGAGGAAAATTTCCAGGATGACTTCCAGGATGACTTCCCATCATTATTTACACATCTGCAGATCAATAAAATGCGTTATTCTGGCAAAACCTTTATTTACCCCAACCTGGGTTTGCCCAGTTTACACCTCATTCCAATGCATGGAAGCACCTGTGTGGTTGGAATTGGGAAGGGGGAGCTCATGGCTTTATCTTCCTTCCCACATCAGGGTTTTGCAGCCAACCAATGAAATGCAGTCCCACAAATGCTCTGGATTATGTAATGCTTTAAATTTGCATTTTATCTGCTAAAAATAGGGAATTTTCTCCATTTTCCCCCACATTGCTGGTTGGAATATGATGAAATACTGAAGGAGAAGCTGGTCCTGAGACGTGTCCTCGCCAAAGTGAGCAGGGTTGAGTGTCCCAGGAGCCCCACAGTGGTGGGTGGCAGGAAGGGTGACAGGGTTCCCCCCCATGAACCTCCTGGGGACAGTTCCTCAGGGAGGACAGGACCTCACCTGTGATTCAGGGAAAGACCTTTTATTTTCCTGTCTTGTATTATGGACCTTTTGGGGTCTGGAGGCCAGGAGAGGGATTTCTGTCCTGATCCCAACCCTGTCCTGCTCTGATTCCCAGCATGGGCAGCAGGAAAGGGATTGGGATTCTGCCCCTCTGCCCTGCTCAGGTGAGACCCCACCTGCAGAGCTGCCCCAGACCTGGGCCCAGCCTGGGAAGAAGCTGGAGCTGCTGGAGAGAGTCCAGAGGAGGCACCAGGGTGATCAGAGGGATGGAGCAGCTCTGCTGGGAGGAAAGGCTGGGAGAGCTGGGATTGTCACCTGGAGAAGAGCAGCTCCAGGGACACCTTATAGAGGACTTTCAATACATAAAGGGGGATTCAAGAAAGATGAAGAGACTTTTTACCAAGACTTGCAATGCCAGCACAAGGGGGAATGGCTTCCCACTGCCATAGGGCAGGGGTAGATGTGATATTGGGAAGAAATTCTTCCCTGTGAGGGAGGTAAGGCCTGGCACAGGGTGCCCAGAGAAGCTGTGGCTGCCCCTGGATCCCTGGAAGTGTCCAAGACTAGGCTGGACGGAGCTTGGAGCAGCCTGGGCTAGTGGAAGGTGTCCCTGCCCAGAGCAGGGGTGGAATAATGATCCCATGATTCAAAGTCTGTAATTAATGAGATTTCAAGGTCTGATCTAAAGGTGATGGCACTCACTCCCCTAAGTCACTTTTACACATGGACGTGTCCAGATTGAGCCATGAGGGATGGGCCTGGTTTGGACGTTGCCCTGCCCTCCCCAGGCTGGGGTCCCTTCCCCTTGTCTGTGTGACTGCAGCAATGATTTCAGAAGCTGCCATAGCTCAGCCTTCCACACCATAAATCCTTGAAGCAGTTCATCCAGCTGAACCTTAAAGCTGACTGCTTCTCTTTATGGAGATCTCTCACATTTTTCATTGCCTTTGCATCAGACCTCATCAGTCCCACTCTCCTGCCAGAATATGAAGAGCCAGGAAAAATTGGATCTTTTTGGAGCTGACATTAAATTATGGCAAATAAATCTGTCACTTCAAGACAGTGTCAGTGTCCCCTGCTCCAGTGCACTGGACAGAAGTACTGTCCAAGGAAGGAACTGCTCATCTCACCTCTTCTATTAGCCTTAAGCTTTTTGGAATAAAAGTAAATCTGCCTTTTCCTTGGGATTTCTATTTCTTTCACACAAAGGTTTGTTTGATTTGATTTTTACCTTAGTCCATATCATGGAATCATGGGATGGTTTGGGTTGGGAGGGACCTTAAAGCCCATCCAGTCCCTCCCCTGCCATGGGCAGGGACACCTTCCACTATCCCAGGCTGCTCCAAGCCCTGTCCAACCTGGCCTTGGACACTTCCAGGGATCCAGGAGCACCCACAGCTTCTCTGGGCACCCTGTGCCACGGCCTGCCCACCCTCACAATAAAGATCTGCCTGAATCCAATTCCACAGGTTAAAAACCTCCAGCACAATCCTAGAGCCTCCCTGATAAGGCCCAGAGGACCTTAAATAATGTCCTGGAGGTAAAATCAGAGTGAAGACATCTTCCCAGGCCCTCACCACACGACCATGCATTCCTGGTAGTAGCAATGGCATCAGGAGGTCACCCATCCTTTTTATCTCTCCATTTTCTGGATCAGTTTCTATCCTGAAAGTTTTTATCCCGTGCAATCCTCCAAGGACTCCCAATCTCGTCCTGTTAGGAGTGTGTGGTATTGTTTCCCAAAGAGCAGCTTGGGCACGCTGGAAGCAGGAGTGGGGGTCTGCTTGTGGATGCAGAGCCCAGTGTCTCTACACAGAGCCAGGTAATGAGAAAGGAAATGGATCTCTCCCTCTGGAAAGAAATGCCTTGAAAATTCTCTCTGCTGACTGCATGAGGTGTGCATTATTTCCAGAGCTTCTATCCATGGTGGAGCCAACACAGCAGCCTCCAGCTGATCACACGGGGCACAGGGGAGATTTGTTCAGGGAGTCTGAAAGTTCAGTAATTATTTAATAAGGAAAAGGAGACTCAATGCTGGCAGCTCAGGCTCTGAGCTGGAAATCCTGAGAAGAAAGATAAATTGTCTGAGCTAAAAAATCCTTCCCTGTGAGGGTGGGAGGCCCTGGCAGAGGCTGCCCAGAGAAGCAGAGGAGGCACCAGGGTGATCAGAGGGATGGAGCAGCTCTGCTGGGAGGAAAGGCTGGGAGACCTGGGATTGTCACCTGGAGAAGAGCAGCTCCAGGGACACCTTATAGAGGACTTTCAATACATAAAGGGGGATTCAAGAAAGATGAAGAGACTTTTTACCAAGACTTGTAGTGCCAGCACAAGGGGGAATGGCTTCCCACTGCCATAGGGCAAGAGTAGATGGGATATTGGGAAGAAATTCTTCCCTGTGAGGGAGGTAAGGCCCTGGCACAGGTTGCCCAGAGAAGCTGTGGCTGCCCCTGGATCCCTGGAATGTCCATGGCTGGGCTGGACAGGGCTTGGAGCAACCTGGGCTAGTGAAAGGTTTCCCTGACCATGGTAGGGGGTGGAACTGAATTGGCTTTAATCTCCTTTCCTACCCAGACTATTTTGGGATTCCATGACTCTAAATATGAAGCAGCATCACACCTCTCCAAGCTGGAGAGGTGGAACTGAACCACCACCAATCTACTGAAATCTGAGTTTGTGCTCCCTGTGTGATGAGCAAAACTGGCCTTGGGGGTTGCAATGGAGTGACTTCCATTGGTTTAGTGATGTTTGGGAGGCAAATCAGCAATCAGGCAGGCAAGTTCCACCGAGAGATGGGCACAGCAGTCGCAGCGTGACTGCCGCAGATAACAGTGGGGAAGAGCAGAGGGTGCTGGTGGCATTTCATCCTTGGTTAACGGAGCATTTCCCTGCGTCTGGGCCTCAGACACAAGCACACTGTAACCAGATCTGTCCTCTCCCCAGAGCTGCTGGGTTAGGCTGCAGGGCTCGGGTGCCACAGCCAGGCTGGAGAAAGGCCCCGCGTGTGTCACAGCGCTCGGCTCAGCACCCACCGTCACTGCTGGGCGTGGATCTCAGTGCTGCTGCAGGAAATCCTGTGCTTGGGATTTAGGGGTGACAGCTGGGGTGCTCAGGACTGAACTCCAGAGAAAAGGAGGCTCCAAGGAATAGGGGGGACCGTCTCATTGTCCACAACTCCCTGACAGGAGGGGACAGCCTGGAGGTGTCGGGCTCTGCTCCCAGGGAACAGGGACAGGAGGAGAGGGAATGGCCTCAGGCTGGGCCAGGGGAGGGTCAGGCTGAATATCAGGGAAAATTTCTTCCCTGAAAGAGTGGTCAGATATTCTGCCCAGCGCAGCAGTGGAGGCAAGCATGGAGCTAACACACCAAGGCTGTGGGTTTGATCCAGAACAGGCCATTCCCTGAAGGGTTGGACTCGGTGATCCTGGTGGGTCCCTTCCCACTCAGAATATTCTGTGAAATCTATGACTGTGGATTCTGTGACGTTTTCAGCAAACTCATGGGGGTGGGCCATGGTTGGGATGAACAGAGAAGTGTCGGGCTCACAGATCTTGGAGGTCTTTCTCAACATTTCTGTACAACTGCCTGAACACTCTCCCACCTAAACCAGCAGCTCTGGGACTTGGCATGCCCACACCAAGGAGTCTTTCCTTCCCTGGGAGAAGGGCATATCAGCTGTGGTGATTCCCAACTGATCCCAGCCCTCAGGACAGGCCTTCCTATCACAAGGAATTGCTGGAACCAAGCCCCATGGGGCTGTGTGACCCCTTTGTAGTGGGTCTGATCTCCCCGTGGGAGGTGCAGTTTTCCCAGGAGGCACAGCACACATTCCCTGTGTTCCAGCCCTCTGTTCCCTGTGGGGATCGATGCCTCTCGTGGTGCCATTGCTTAGAAATATGCTGCTATCGATCCTCTGGGCTTGGCTTTCTCTTACAACCCCCAAACATCTCCTTTTCCTCAGGCTCCCCCCGAGCCATTCCCCTGAGCCCACAGAATGGGAATTGTTCTGAGTAACCTCACTGCATTTCCTTCACTGGAAGGAAATCCATGCACATTGTCTGTTTGCTTCCTGCCATATTTACAGTCAAAATCCAAGAATTCTGCTCAAAAAAAAAAAAAAAAAAAAAAAAAAAATTCCCTCCTTTGTCAGCATCCTCCCCAAATAAACACGTGAGCAAAGGAATGTGTCTGGAAGCATATTGGAATTTGATGGGATTTGCTGAGCATTATGCTTCTGGTGGCAATTAGCATAATCTGCCTCCTATCTCCTGCACGGGAATGATTACTAAGAAATGTGTCTTCTCAAGATTTCTTTTAATCTTAAAAAAGCAAGTAGAGCACTGGTGTATTCATGGCTCCCGCTGAGTTCCTCACTGTTTAGGTTAGGATAAGGACTATTTTCCTCTTGGAGTGGTGTGTGCAAGTCCCGTGCAGGAATCTGGGCTGTGTGCCAGCTCTCTGCAATGACCTGAAGGCAGGAAGAGCAGATTTTCAGGAACAGCAATCACTGGGATTGCAGATTTTCAGGAACAGCAATCACTGGTTTTATGCAGGATCCTGCCAAAGGCAGAGGTAAAATCCCACTCCCAGTGCTCCCAAGGCTGTGTCTTTCACTGTGAGCTGTGCCTGTGGCATCACAAAAACCACACTCCTGGGAGCAGCTCCTTGGAGAAGGAAGGAGCTATTGCCCACCCCACAACCAGGAATCTCCTTTCAGTGCAAATCCCACCTGTATTCCTTGAGAAAGCCATCACTGCCTGCCTGGAGATTAGGGCTGAACAAAACCAGGTCTTTCTTGGCTGTTGCTCCCTCTCCTACCCCATGTCTGTCTCATCCACTTAGGCTGCAAATTCATTGGAGCCAGTGTTCCTTCTAGCAGGACACAGCCCCTTCCACCATGGTGCTCTGTGTTATTTGCTGCCTCCTGGTGTGCCAACACAAGAAATAAATAATGGATCCTGTTAGGTTTGTTATTCCTCCCCAGATCACCTGTAAGAGCTCTCAGGAATTGTCACTCTGGTGTGTGGAGCAGCTGGAAAGTCAAACAGTGAGGAAAGGCTGAGCACAGACACTGCCAGTGCCAGCAGGGGAACTCTCCAGGTGCTCTGGGTAATCCCACCCCACTTTTAAAATCCCAGAATGGTTTGGGTTAGAAGGGACCTTAAAAATCATCTTGTTCCACCTCTGCCATGGGCAAAGACACCTTCCACTAGCCCAGGGTGCCCCAAGCCCCATCCAGCCTGGACTTGGACACTTCCAGAGATCCAGGGCAGCCACAGTTTCTCTGGGCAACCTATGCCAGGGCCTTGTCTCCCTCACAGGAAAGAATTTCTTCCCAGTATCCCACTTAACCCTGTCCTCTGGCAATTTGAAGCCATTCCATTTGTTCCCTTCCTCCAGAGCCTTGTCTAAAATCCCTCTCCAGCTCTCTTGGACCCCCTTCAGGTGAGATCTCCCCAGAGCTTTCTCTTCTCCAGGCTGGAACCTCCTCTGGTAGAACAGAGCTGGGAGAATCCAGGGGGTCCTGTTTTGCCTTCAAGAAGCCAGAGGGCTGTGGAAGAGCCTTGCCTGTGGATGCTGCTGCCTGGTCTCTCAGAGCTGTCATTCTCTTGACTTGGTCACCCAAGCTGGCTGTTTAGCAGGGAGCAGGGCTGGGAATGCTCTTTTTGTTCCCGGGCTGGGTGAGTGACACACTCCAGTCATTCCTGGCGTGTTTCACCAGCAGGGAACAAAGGGCCGTGCTGCAGCCACACTCATCACCTCCCCCAAGCAGCCACCTCACTCGTGACTGGCAACACCACACGAGTCCCCTTCCCTGCAGACAGGTGGGACATTAATGGCACGATGAAGTGACCAGGCAGGTGCCAGCTGTGCTCTGATTTGCAGCTCCAGCTGGAAACCCCTACAGAGCGTGGGCCAGGCTTTATGAAATAAAAGCTAATAAGAATCATAACAATTTTGCTTTCTCTCCATAGCCTGCAGCAAGCCAGGCACAACATGGGAATTGAGGAATAAAGGCCATCAACTTCCCGTGGCTCCCCTCCTACTACCTTCCTCTTCTTGCTCCAAATTGGTTTGAAAACATTGCTTTTCCCTTGCCTATTTCATTTCTGCAATGAAGTCATCAAACAAGATGACAGGGACTTTCTGAGACTCAAATCAATCAGCAAGTTTCTTTTTTGCTTTTTCTACTCAGGCAGGAAATAGGGGAATAAATTTTCCAAGTGTCCAAGAGAAGGGAAGGGGGCATTGGCTGGGTTGGCTCCAGTATGGTGAGGTGTAAGAGAACAGATGGAACTTCTGGACCTCATCCAGCCCATCAGAAATAAATAACCCCCTACCACGTGTTTGTTCTGCTGCGAGAAGTTCCAGCAGGTCCTGAGGGTTTTCTGCTGTCCACTGGAAAATGAAAGAGACATTCCAAGTGTATCCCATCCCCTGCCCGGGTTTGGCTTGGAAGGGAGTCGTGGTTTCTCCAGAGGTCTTCCCCCCAACCCTGGATGGATATTCCACTTTCAGTACTAAAAACAATGTTCAAATCATGCCAGGTTCAAGCTCAAATCATGGAATCATGGAATCTCCTGAGCTGGAAGGGACCCACAGGGATCATCCAGTCCAGCTCCTGGCCCTGCACAGACACCCTAACAATCCCACCCTGGGCATCCCTGAGAGCGTTGTCCAAATGCTCCTGGAGCTCTGGCAGCCTTGGGGCTGTGCCCATTCACTGGGGATCCTGGACAGTGCCCAGCACCCTCTTTGGTAAAAACCTTTCCCTGATCTCCAACCTAAACCCCCCTGACACAGCTCCAGCTGTTCCCTGGGGTCCTGTCCCTGGTCCCAGAGAGCAGAGATGGGAGTTGCCCCTCCACTATCCCTCAGGAGGAAGCTGCAGACAAGGAAACTCTTCCTGCAGTCTCCTCATGTATTTTATAGAGATGACTGAAGGTAATGGAAAGAGCTCATCCAGCAGGATCACCCCCTGCAATTTCTTCTGGGTTTAGGCAGAATAAAACTAATCATAGGGGTTATCTCAGCTCAGGCCAGGGCTGCTCTAGGAATAGATTGGCACTTCAGATTTACCAGGATACAATGGAATAATGGCTGGGTAGTGGAATTTTCAGCACTCAGGGGCAGGAGAAGCTGTTGTCCTTTTTTATGATGATTTTTATGCTGGTGCCTTCACTATTCCTCTCCTCTGTTCAGTGGGGACAGGCCCTGCATGGGAAGCATGGACTCTGTGACTGCATCCCATTCCTCCAAAGGCATCAGAATGTGGGCAGAGAACACTCATTTGCTTGTACATTATGCAAGGAAAGTGCTGACCCAGTAGCACAAAAAAAAAAAAAAAAAAAATCCCTGTCAGGAGCCAACAGGTTTTACCGGAAAACCATTGGATTTCAGCAAGAAGATTTAGGGTTTGGAACGAAACCTTGACAGTTTGCCCAAAAATTATTTCTTCATTTTACAGCATTCTCTCTGTTGAAATGTGTGTGTTCTCCTCTTCCAGAAAAAGCAAGGGAATGAAAGGAAGAATGACGACACTGACCGAGCTCCATCAGTGCATTCCTAGTGGCGACTTATTTTAGGGAAGAATTATCTCAGCTTTACTTTAATGAGTATCAATCAGGTTGGTAACTAACACAGCTTTTTTTGTGAGGCTTTAAGTCCTTTAAAGATGAGGGTGTTTATTAGGGAGCCTTCACCAGGGTTTTATGTCTTGCCTGTAAAGAGGCACAGCTGTGGCCAAAACATTATCTCAAGTGGAACCAAATGTTGGCTCCGTTTATTGGTATTTGTAATGGATTCCCACGTAGGCAGAGACTTTAATTTGGTCTTTTTTTGGGTTGGGGATGCAAGGAGGGCAGTCATGGAATGCCTGGCTGGTCCCTCCAGCCTCCCTGAGCAATGCAGAATCTTTCAGGATGGGGCCTGGGGAGTGGCAGAGGGTTTGCTGATGGCTGGGACCCTCTAGAAGGTGCCATGGACATTCCCTGACAGGGATTACAACGGGGGACAGGATTTGTGAAGAGGAGGTTTGGAGGGCTTGGAGGCACCAGAAGCACAATTCCAGGGCACATAGGGTTAGGGATTTGCCTTTTCCCCTGGGAATGCAGCCAGCACAGATCCTTAGGTTTAAGTTTTGTGCCAAACCTTTGGGATTGCTTGGAGATTTGAGCTTAGGTGATCTTTGTCTGTCCCCTGGGCAGACTGAGGCTGCCATCAAGGTCATCAGCTCACCCTGGTCACAACCATGTGTCAGTCTCCCTTGAGTGCAGAGTTTTCCATGGAGGAGCTGTAAGGGTGCCCTGGAACAGGAACAGCTTGGGGCATTCACTCCCCCAGTGCCACAGAGCAGCTCCAGCGTAGGGACAAATCCTGGTGGGACGAGGACACTGCGCTGGCTCCACTCGGTCCCTGGTGACAGCCACCAGCTCCAGACAGCATCAGGATGTGCTGATCCCTTTTCTGTGCAGCAGCGCCAGCCCCAAGTCCAAGTTTGGTGTTAATATGGAAATATGGATAAGAGCTTATGCTTTGACAATGATTTACTGCCTTGGTAACTGCACCTGATAACACAAATTTATCTTGGTCTCTCCATTTCAATTATATTTTTTCTAATGTGTGCTTTGAAATACAGATTCCCTTGGTCACAGGAATTTATGGCAACAGCTATGTGGCTGGGAGAATTCAAATCAATACAGGAACTGTTCTTTGCCTCATGCTCCAGTGTCTCCTTATGTGTGTTACACCTGCTATATTATGCATGTTTTCACAAACTCTGTCCAAAATATGGGAAAAGAGGAGGCAGGCATCTGCAGCATCACTGGGATTTGGTGAGCATCATTCCCAAATGACCTGCTGGAATTTGGCCACAGCAGTTGGATTTCTCAAGGCTTGCATTCTGGGATATTTGCTTGTGGCCTGACGGAGCAGAATTTTCAGGAGGTGCTGAGGTGCCAGAGCTCTGCTTCCCACTCTGCCAGAAGGACTGGAAGCTGGCAGCCACTCAGAGAGCAAGACTTATCCCTCCTCCCTTTGAGACAGCTTGGAAAAGACTCAGCAAGGGAGCGTGCATCCATGGAAAATACACATTGTGCAAGGGTTCTCCCTGTGTTTCCAGCACTGCTCCTGGGAGGAAGCACTAACAGGTTGTTCCCTTACAGAGGAGGAAGCAGCAGGAATCTGAGTCGCAGCACTTTGCCTTCCCGGAATTGTCCCCTGTTCTGGAGGCAAACCCCCCTTGGGCTCTTGGTGCCTTCCTCCTGCCATCACCAGGCAGGTCCCAAGCACTGTGATAAGCAGCACTTAATCTCTAATCAGTGTTCTGGGCAGGAACCCACCCCAGGCAGCTGCAGCAACCACAGATCCGCTCCTGCCCCCAGCAGGGACCAAGGAACTTCTCAGCTTCCCTGCAGCTTGTGCCAGTGGTTGGGATGCTGGACACAAGAGAGCAGATCTGACCCTGCAGTTGGAGCAAATGCCAGGGCTGCACTTGCCATTTGCATTGGTCCATAAATAAAAAAAGTTGGAATTTCGCTAGGACACGTCATTTGTCCAGCTGCTCGCACTTAGCAGCTGATAGCTGCTATCACTCTTTGTCACCCTGCAAATTCCACCTAGAGGAACCGGGCCATTATTGCTCTGAGGCTGCTGCTGCTCTCACACTCCTGCTGCTGCTCGTTTCCCTGGCTGGGAAGAGGAGCAGCTCTTCCCAATGCTCTGGGAACGGCAGGTAGGTGGGAGCAGATGGCAGGAACTGGCAGGGCTGGCTGTCTGGAACCAGATATCCCACCACAGCTTCCACTGGGGGGTGGACAGATGTCTTCCAGCAAATGGAAGGCAGATCTTTCCTTCTCCAAACCCAAGTGCATCTCCATCACTCATGTGTGGATCCCACATCTTTCATCTGGCACCGTGGCCTAACGGTGTTAAATGAAGACATTGCTGGGCTTCTGTTATTCCTGGGATTTCTTTCTCCTAGGAGCCGGTCTGTCTCCTGGATGTGGCCACTGGAAATCCTGCAGAAGTGCTCAGGGACCCAGCAGCAAAGACTGGGAGACTCCTGGGCAGCTTTCATCAGTGGTGAGGCACAGGTCATCCTAAGGTGAGGAGCATCTTTTGGAGTCTTGAGCTTTCCAGGAGTGGCAGTGCAGAAAATGGGAAGCAGATTCCCGCAGCCTTTCTCACATTGTCCTGTCTCAGTGTGGAGCTGGTTTCTGTCCCTGAAGAGAATGTGGCTGACACTACCCCAGCTTTGAGACCAAACTCTGCACAACAACACAAAATCCAGTGTTGTTCCAGCAGGTCATTCCTGGAGGCAGGATGTGGGAAGGTGGACACCGGAGAGTTGGGATCTCCTGCAGTCCCTGAGCTTCACATCCTCAGATCTTCTGAAGTGTTCAAAAATGAGATAAGGTGGCACTGGCTGATATGGTCTTGTGGGCATGGGGATATTCAGTTGCAGGTTGGGTTTGATGATCTTGGAGATCTTTCCCAACTTCAGTGATTCCCTGATTCTGTGATTCCCTGCCTTCCAAGGGCTGTCAGAGCAGGCAGCATTTAGAGAAATCTGGATTTATGAAAGGCCACAGTTGTTTTTCTTTGAAAGTTTCCCAGTAAGCAGAGCTGAGGAGGGATCACCTCTTTCTACACAGGTCTAGTATGTCCCTGGAATGTCAGATGTTCTCCCAGACACTGGAGATTAAAAAGGCAGTTCTCCCTAGGCAATGTGAGATTCCAAATTCTGTTCAGGAGAGTTCTGATCA
This sequence comes from Anomalospiza imberbis, assembly GCF_031753505.1. NCBI lineage: Eukaryota > Metazoa > Chordata > Aves > Passeriformes > Viduidae > Anomalospiza > Anomalospiza imberbis. Next base: position 20,725,299 of record NC_089690.1, on the reverse strand, counting down.
ATGTCAGAAAAAAAAAACAGGAGATATCATTTCCTTGTCTGTAAAACCCAGAGTAAATGGGCTGGAGCCCAGGAGCAGAGGGAAAGTGGAGAGCCGCAAAAAGCTGTTCCAGCTGTTTTTCCTCCCAGTACAGGAAAAATGGGGCCATTATTGAAAAATACTGTGTTCCTGCTTAAAAATCCTACCTTTCTTTTATCTGGACTTGTCATATCTCTGATAGTTACCTGCAGTGGTGGGAGTGATCCCTCTGCAGACTAAGATCGGTTCAGTGCCTGGGAATGTTTGGATGGATGGAATTATACAAAATGAAGACATCACCACCATCATCATCATCATCATCATCATCATCATCATCATCATCACTGCTATTCCTGCTGCTGGTAGCTCCATCATTCTGTAAAAATAAGCCCCTCTCCAGGAGTGAGTGAGGAGCCCCAGGTGGAAATTCCCAGTGTTTTCAGGAGCTGCTGAGTTGTGTCAGTGCTTGGTGAGCCCGGTTCCACCCAGGTGAGCAGTGGCAATAAAGGAGCCACAGCTGGCTGCTCTTTCCATGCAGGATTCATTCTGAGTGTTTCTGTGCAAATATTTATTATTTGCACAAAGGTACAGAGGGGAACTTTTGTTCTTTGAGGATCGAGAGTCTGGGAAGGCTCTCAGTGCACAGACCCAGCCTGGGGTACTCTCTGTGCTCTACTGCCTGGAAGGACTGAAGGATCTGCTGGGAGAGGAGAGATCCTGTGCTGTCATTCCTACTCCAGGCACAGTTGCTTTGTTTTATTCCATGGGTTTTGTGAAATGCTTGCTATGCAGTTTAGGACAGTCGGAATTTTTTCTTCTGAGCACTCCTAAGCCATGGAGTCACAATAGGAAAACTTTTCCTTCTCCCTCCTCTAATTATGGTGATTTTGTCACTCCATGCTCACCTGCCTGGAGCCTGGAGACTGAGCCATGATCCCTCTCTTTCCCAGCAGCTTCCCTAAAATTCATCCATGTTTGGGCATCCTCAGGGAGGCAGAAGGCACAGCTCAGTCTGAGGGAGGCACTAAATCTACATCTCCCCTTCCCCAGAAAAGACAGACAGGAACTGTGTGTGCTCTTCCTCTTCACTCAGTTTGGATAGAAAATTCCTCTGAGGGAGATGAAGAGATACAGGCAGGAAGTGGCCACGGAGTTGGCCAGCCCCAAAATCCTTTTGGACATTCCTGTGATGCTCTTGGACCCTAAACTCCACTCGAATTCCCCTGAGGGTGTTTGAAGGAAGAGTCCCCAGTGAGTCGAGGTCAGTTTCACTGGAATGTGAGACCCAGAGCTGCAGGTGGGAATGGCCCTTCCCAAAGCTCCAGAGCCTGATGGGATCATTTGGAGGAAAACCCCACGCTGTGATTCAGGACTAATGTCACAGGCAGAGGGTTTGTGGTGCTCCCCCATCACACACGGGTGGCACCAGATAAACACAGGAACTCAGCTTGCCTGCAATGGGACTTGTAGGGACACCACAGGGAGAAAGAGCAATTTGAATATAAATACCACAGCCAATAAATCCAGATTATGTTCTTTCTTTCCCCTCTCAGTCAGGAAAAAAGTGCTGAAACTGATCTAACAAAATACAAGAGTCTTTATAGTAGGAGGAAAAAAAAAGGTTTAGGGTGAGATTTGGGGCAGATTTAGGAAAAGAAATGCAGCTTTAAATTCTGAAAAAATCACTTTAGCTGACTTGAAACAGGTCAGAGTTTCCAGCTGTAATGAGATTGGAAGTTTAGTGTCCTCCCAGCTCTGGGCCCAGGTTTTGGGGGCTCTTCTAGGGGATGGCAGCAGGTGGGAGACACGACTTCCTCAGGAACAGGTACAGTGCTGACAATTCCATTCTTAAGTGTGGTGCTGTACCTTGTCTTTCCTTCTATCCCATAATGACACTGTGGGGAGAAAGGAAGAGAGGGGTTTGTTTGTTTCTAAATCCCATCCTCCAGGAATGGGAACAAGGCTCAGCTTACCCTTCAGTGCAGTGATGGTGGAATAGAATTCCTGCTTAATAGACCAATTATTCTCTGTGAAGAACCATTCCCTGTATCCACCTGGTGCCACAATCCCTGTGGGAATGGGCTATGGACACTCATCAAAGCCCTCCTTAACTCCATAAACATCACAAAACTTCTTTAAATCACTCACTCAGCCTTTTCTGCTGGACTCCAGTGCCCTCTGGATTCATCCCTGCTCTGAAGGATCCCTGTGTCTCTCTGGGTATGAACACAGGTGGGTTAGGATTAGGAGAGGTGGCTGTGAGCAATGGGAAGCTCCCAGAGATATTTTGTAGCATCTGGAGGCTCAGGGGGGACCTTCTGGCTCTGCACATCTTCCTGACAGGAGGGGACAGCCAGGGGGGGTCAGGCTCTGCTCCCAGGGAACAGGGACAGGACAAGGGGAAACGGCCTCAAACTGTGTCAGGGAAGGTCAGGCTGGACATCAGGAGGAATTTCTTCATTGTATGGGTGGGCAGGCATTGGAAGGGGCTGCCCAGGGAGGTTTGGAGTCCCCATCCCTGCAGGTGTCCAAGAAAAGCCTGGACGTGTCTGAGTGACAAGCTGTGCATTGGTCACGGGTTGCACTCGATGATCCTGGAGGTCTTTTCCAACCTTAACCATTCCATGATTCCATGATGAGCAGAAAAGCTTCATTTACTCTCTTCCATGCCTTCTTTTTACCTTTCCTGGGGTAAAAGGCTGCCTCTTCTTATCCCCGTTGAAAGCACTTTGTCTTTTCCCAGCAAACAGAAGTAGCTGGAGTTTGTTTTCATGGCAGCAGGAGCTGTGCTGCTAAACAAACACAGAGAAAGCCAAAACTTCCTGCCACTTCACATGTTTGTGTTTTGAAAACCAAGCTATTTATTTAGACAAACTGGAAAATATAACCACAAATAACCCCTAAAGTGTGCTGCTCACTCACAGTGATTTAACTGAAACCAGAAGAGGGAGAATTTATTTATCTGCAGATTTTCCTTCCCTCTCCAGGAAAATTCTTTCCCCTTTTCAGCCCCTTCGGTTTGTCCCATTGTAGCATCCAGTGCTGCTCCAAGAGCTGGGAGGAGCTGCAGGAGGGGGAGCACAGGAATTTAGTGACTTGAATGGATCAAAGATCCATGGAAATACCATCCCCTGGAGTGGGAGCTCCAGCTCTGTGCACCCACAGGAGGCACCAAATGAAATCTCAGCCCCAAATCTCCACATTTGACCTTGGGAAGAGAAGGCATTAATCCACCCTCCCAGTGCTCTGTCCTGCTCCTAATCCTCTGGATGCTGAAGGACATTATCACCCTGGCAAAGTCAGTGGGAATGGCTCAGGACAGGCTCCTTCCCTGCGGGGCTCCATCGGAGGAACTTTATCTCCAGATTGTGCTCCACCGGTGGAACGGGAGGGGGAGGAAAGGGCTCCTACCTGACACGAGAGACAATTGTCTGCTCCAGGGGAATATTAAAGAGCTCAGGAAATGCAAAAGCTCCATCTCCAACCCCTGCTCCCAGGTTTGGAAGGCAGCCTGGAAAGGTGTGTGCACCCCTGGGCTGGTACCTGCACTGTTGCCATGGCAACGAGCAGAGGGATGGAGCTGCTGCCATCATTCTCCTCTGCACTTCCTCCTTCCTCCCAAAAGTCACCTCTCCTGGAATTAGAAATGACACCCCTCCATCCCCTGGGAGTGCCTTTCCTTCCCATGCTGCACCTCTGCCTTCGGTTCGGAGAGGGAAATGTGTGACTCGGAGATGGGGAGATGATGGAAAACCAGGCTGTGCTCAGGGCCCAGACTGGACCGAGAGCTTTTCCTTACTCCTCTGTGCTGCTGAATTAATCTTGGACTAATTTAGGCTGGTGTGGGTGCTCTGGGGCACAGAGCTGCTGGGAGCTGCACTCCATGGATGAAGGCAGCCTGTGGCAAAGCTCAGAGAATCCTGAGGATCCGTCTGGGCTGTCTTGGAGGTTGGAAAGGGTGAGGAACAGGATTTGGGGGTTGCAGAACACCTCACAGCTTTGGCATTTCCTCTGTGTTGGATTAGAAGGGCTCGCAAGAGCTTTCACATAAAACAGGAGGTGGAAAAACACCTTGGGGAAAGCCCCTGCCTGGAGAAGCTGTGTGGAGACTCCAGCTGATTGTTTAACTTGGAACCAGGCTCGAGTGTGAAGGATCCCACATCAGTGCCTTCCATCCCATGGGTCAGGAGCTTTGCTCATCCTCCTCCCCCTGTCCCCCCTCGTTTAGCTGTGTGGAGAAGGCAGATGAGGCTGAGAGAAGTGACTGCATCTTCCCATGCCTCAGGCTGGGATTCAGCAGGGACTGGAGTCTGCCTTCCCCATTATCCCTCCAGCATTCCCCCAGTCTGCCTCTCCCTCATCTTTGTCACATGGGCTTTGGGAAATCTGCATATTGAAATGAGGAGTTTCTGTAGCAAATCTACATTTTCAGGCCAAAGTTAAAAATTTCCCTCTCTGGACCCTGAGGTATCCACAACTCCCCCCATCACCCTGAGCAGCCCCGGGAAACCTCCCACTGGTCCAGGAAGGGTCTCCGTGACAGTTTCCACAGCCCTCTTGCACACCAGCACAAAGCCTCCTCCTGTTGTATCCAGGGATTTCAGGGCCAAGGGAAGGGTCTCAGGTGGACCTTAGAGCTCTTATTCCCCACACCAGGGATTGGGATGGAGTTTCCTTCAACCTGGTGCTCAACCACAAGATTAATTCGCAACATGTTCTGTGCTCATACCAGGGCTTGTGCTGGAAGTGAGCTGGGACTTTATAAGGCTGCAGATGCAGGAATGTCCCTTCCTCTTGTTTGCCAAGAACATTTGCTTGTGTAGATGATTACAGGAACACCCCAGTGCAGATGAACGCAACCATTTTCCTTCCAGCAAATGTTCTCCCAGAGTTATCATAGAATCATGGAATGAGGTGGAAGGGACCTTAAAAATCACTTTGTTCCTCCCCATGCCATGGGCAGGGGCACCTTCCACTAGCCCAGGTTGCTCCAAACCCTGTCCAACCTGGCCTTGGACACTTCCAGGGATCCAGGGGCAGCCACAGCTTCTCTGGGCCAGAGCCCCCCACCCTCACAGAGAAGGATTTCTTCCCAATATCCAGTTAAGTGTACTGTCTTTCAGTTCCCCCTTGTCCCATCACTACAATTCCTTGTAAACCACTCCTCTCCAGAGGCCCCTTTCTGGCACTGAATCCCCACAGTGTTGTTTCCACTTATCCCATCTTTTCCCCTGGGTACCATGTAGCCCATGAGCCCCACAGATCATCACTCTTCCTCCATCACCAGCATTTTCCGTCCTTAAATATCATCCCAGTAGGAATCAGCTCCTCCCCTGGATCATGGCAGAGCACCCAGGCTGCAGGGAGCTGGTGGGGTGGGCAGAGCATGGCTCCATCTGCTCCGTGCCCTCCATGCCCTCCATCCAAAGGCTTTAAAGGCTCTCTCAACCAGCAGGGCTCCTCCCTTTCCTCCGCCCAGACAGAGCAGGAAACGAAGGGGAAGGTCCAAAGTTTTCCTGCTTGGTTGGGCAGCGAGTAACAAATGTTAAAGGAGCTCTGGGAGACAAAACTAACTGCTGGGGGTTGATATCCCCAGAATTTCTGCAGCTGGCTTGGTCGAACAGCTCAATGAAAGGAGTTGAAAGATCTTCCTTGTCTCCCCCCATCTTTTTCCCTGTTTAAATCAACCCCCTGCCCTTCCCACACGTATTGGCATAACAGCCCTGCCTTTCACCTTTCCCAGGAGCTACAGTCACTCTCCTATGATTTTCCCTCCAGCCTCTGGGCTGTTCCATGCTCTTGCCTGACCTTCAGCAGGATTAGCAAGTGGAAAGTGCCTGTACCTCCAGGGTCAGCCAGAGGAGCTGGAACTGCAGAAACATGGAGCTGGAAAAGCTGTTTGCACCTCCCCCTCCCCCAGGGATGATCGTGGCCATTACAGGGCTGGATAAACTCTAATTGCAATCCCAACAAAGTGATATGGAAATAATGCCACAAACCACTGGGAAAGGGCCAGAAATAATCACAGTGCACAGCAAGGTTGTGCTGGGTGGAGGGGAACCTGTAGAAAAACAGGGCATGGAGTGGAGGAGGAACCATGGCATTATCTGGGCTTTTGAAGGTTTGTGGATAATGATTCCTTGATTTTTCACAGCCTCCCTCCTTCCATGGCACTTCCCTCCCCTGCACTCAGCTCCAGGACTTGCCCTCAACCCCAAGAGCAAAACAAAGCCAACCCTTCACCTCAGACTCTTCATCAGGGTACTCCAAGGATATTTTTGTGCAGTTCCTATTGGCTGGAGTTTAATAGGTTATTTTGCCACGAGGTTTGATGCTCTTTGGATGTCCATCCATGTTTGTGCTGGACTGCATCCAATGTCATCACCTTTTCAGGCTGCTTGGACTGCAAGGCACAGTGAGTTTAGGGACGAAAGGGCCTTTTCTGGGGAAGAAGAACCTGCCCCTGGGCTTGGACAGGAAAGGCAGGTGCCCATGTCAGAGAGGTGCCAGGGCAAAGGGGTAGCACTGGGGGTCGTTCAGACCCTCAGGGGCTTAGGAATTGGGTGTGACTCCTGTGACAGCAATGCTTTGGAAGGGTTCTATAAAGAGTTTGTAGAGAGGACAGAAAACAGGGAAATTGCTGGAATAAATGGGGAAATGCAGATTTGGACACCATATGGTTCAGTCCAGAATCAGGATAGGTTTTTTTGTTTATTGTCTCCTCAGCAGGGCAGGGCTGGGACAGCCCTGAGAGAGAACTTGAGCTATTTTGGACTTTTCAGGGTGTGATGGGAGACAGACTTGGCTCCGTTTCCAAGATCCAACTTCCCTCCCAGCCAGCCCCAGTGAGACCAGTACCTCCCAGTGATGAGCTTCCAAAAGTCACACACTCTTCACTGGTCTCTTCTCGCAATACAAATATTAACTTTTTGAGCGGCAGGAATCTTCTGTTGCTCCTCCCAGTGTTGAGCTTCAGAGAGTCCCAAAATCAACATTGTCTCAATGCAAATCACAACTTCTGGGAGGCAGGAATCCCCTTCTGATCCTTCCAGCTGCTTTTAAGTAAAGCCCAGCCTCTGAGTGGCAGAAACACCTTCCTCCCACACACTTGGCCAGGATTCCTGTCACTCCCAGACACCCATTTATGAACAACAGCCCAGAGAAAAGAGGGAAATCATCTGCGATCCGTTGAAAGGTAAATACCGCTCCTCCATTGCCCCTGACAGCCCGTGCCACAGCTGAGTTCCCCCCAGGAGCTCCCTGCCATTAATCACCTTCAGAAGGGATTGTTCCACCTCACGAGGTTTGCTGTGGCAGAAGGTTAGGCTGGAAAACTGCTGCCAGTCCCACACGCTCCTGCTTCGGGAGAATGCGACGCTGGAGCAGAGCCAGCGCTCACTTCTCTACCTTGCTTCCAGCTGCTGGGAACACTGAATCGAGGTTGTTTTGCTGTGGTTTTCCTTTCTCCTTCACCTCCTTTCATCCCTTGCCTTTTTTCCCTTGTTTTAAGGCCTCTGAGAAAGGGTGAGGAGGAATCCCTTATCCCCAGCAGCACCACTTGTGGGGCCCCCAGCACCATCAGAGTTCGGGGATTATAAACCCTGCACACAGCTAATGGGGAAAGGAGGAGAGAGGATTAGGATTTTTTTCCTTTGGAAAGGGATATGGATTATCTGGGCCAATAGCCATGGCTGTGACATGGCTGTTTTCTCACCACAGACTGGCAGGGAACGCTGGAGTCTCCAGGTGCAGTTTGTGAGAACCTGCTGCAGGCACTGGGCCATCCTGCCCTCCCTTCCTTGGGCTCCAGGGCAGCCCTTCACTGATTTGTTGTTCCCTCATAATTTATTATTGATCCTGAAAAGTTTCTTTGTGAATTTGCCTTTACTGGAAGCTGAATTTTCCCTCCTGCTTCATTCCCTCCCTGTACCAGCCTCTTCCCAGGAGTGTGCCTAGTGTTCTCACTGCCCCATTCCTGTGCTTGCTTTTCTAGCCAGGGTTCTGCGTTGCCTTCCTCCTCAGAGCTGCCAGGAAAAGCTCGAGGGGAGGTCCTGAGGGTCGTGTTGACCCCACTAGCACTCCCTTTAGTTAAAAACAGATCATTTGCATTAGTGTTGGAAGGGACCTTAAAGCTCATCCCATTCCATCCATGGGCAGGGACTCCTTCCACTATCCCAGGCTGCTCCAAGCCCTGTTCAGCCTGGCCTTGGACACTTCCAGGGATCCAGGGGCAGCCACAGCTTCTCTGGGCACCCTGTGCCAGGGCCTCACCATCTCATTGTAGAAATTCCTTTCTTGTATCTTCTTTGATGTGGAGCTGGGAATGGACACCCGGAAAGAGGATGGAGCTGCATTCCTGGGGCTCTGCTCTGGTCTCCCACAGGGGATTTGTAAAGAAGGATTTCACACTGCTGGACTCTCTGACTTAGATTTCTAGCAAGCTTTGGGCAGCCATCTCAGGGATCTGCCCAATATTCCTCTGAAACCGTGGGCTGTGGGGGGCCAAACTCCCTTGGAAGTGCCAGCCCTGCTAAGCAGGCAGGAACAAGGTTCCCAGAGAGGGAGGGCGGTGTTAACAGCAGCCTGTGGAAGTAGTTAATCACCGGGAATACAATTAGCACTTAAACGCCTCTGGACACCCTGTGCTGGCCTTCCGTTGTCCTACACCAGTGTCTTGCTGGCTCATTACCTGCGACACCTCATTTTCAGTGCTGCTAAATCCAGCTGCCTCCGGAGGCTCCCGGTGCTCCAGAGGGGATCCTGCCTTCTCCAGCAAGGAGCATCCCTGCCTAGCACTGCTACCCCGAGGTGTGGTACACCTCCCGACGGGAAGCAGCCGGTGCTAATGGACACGGTCACTCCCTTTCTTCCCCCATTTCCCCCATTCCACCCTCCCAAGCTCCCCGAAGCTCTTTAAAGCACTGTTCCTCTCCTCAAAGTGCTTTTAATTGCTGCCCCTCACCCAGCAGGCTCACTAAAGCAGATGATAGCCTCCAAGGTCTCCTTTGCCAGAAAGTCAGGCTTTTTTCCAACGTGGAAGACCTCAATTAATAAAATATTTCTCGTTTTTCTAAGGTCAGCTCTAGCAGCCGGGCCCCATGATCAAATGAGAGCCTTTTCCTCGGGATGTCTGCTCGCTGGAATCTCATTAATGCTCACTTGTGAAACGTTTTGTAGCAACTAAAAATGGGACAGAAAGTGGCTTTTCCCTTTTCCTCCCCCATGGATCTGGCAGGAGGCAGGAGGACCTCACACTGCTGTGTTTTACCCTCTTTGCCCCTTTAATCTCATCCCTTCTTTCACTCAGTGCCAACCCAGCCTTCAGATCCTTGCAAATCTCTGCTGGTTTGGGTGGAATTCAGGGCAAAAACGGTGTCTGGCAAGAGGATGAGGAGTCTGTGCTTGTGGCAGTGTGGATTTTCACAGTTCTGCAGTTGGAATCGCTCTGGCCCCATGTGAATGAGGCCAGGGACTGACCCTGGATTTCCATCGTGTTTAGCTGGAAGCAGAGTGCAGCTTTTGCTTTCTAAATTCATCAGTCACCGCCAGAACATCCATTTTAATGGAGTTCAGGCTATGGAGCCTTGAAGGGAATTGTTCTGCAATAACGAGCTCTTGTGTAAGAGTTATGCCCCAAGGGAAAGCTTCTCCTCCCAGTGGGATCTGGGTCCTCACCAAGGGGCACTTCTGGATGACTCACTGTTGTTATTTATTACTTCTCTGGCACTATAAATGTGCAGGGCACTCTGGAAAGGGCACAGGACAACATCCCTGCCTTGATGAGGTGACAGCATCCCCGCCCTCACTCCAGCCAAACTTGTGGCGTGCTACAGATGAATAACTGGAATGTGGGGAAGGAAGAAGGAGCAGCCTCAGTCCCCACTGGGATGAAACACCAGGCATTAACTCAAATGCAAACAGGGCATTACCAGGGAGATGCAATTAAGAGAATAAACCTGGGGAATCCACATCCACACATTATCTCCAAGACCAGGATAGAAGACATGGAAGGAAGCGATGGTGCATGTCCCTCTCTCCTCCAGCCATGGTGCTCAACACTGCACTCCAAGGGGCTGATCTCCATATTTCCCATATGGAATCTCTGCCCCAAGTGCCCCACTGGCACCAGGCAATGCCAGCACCATCATGTGCTGTTAAAAGTTGATAAATCCAAGATAGAAGTGCAGCCCAGCCTGGAGTGTCTGCAGCATCCTCTCTGCTGTGGTCTGGGCCCTGGAGGAATTTCATCCAAAGGGGTTTTTTTCATGGAAACGCGAAGACCTTCTACATCTGCTCCCCATTCACGTCCTTCCCTGAGGTCTGTCTGTGCCTCACCTATGGAATGTGCTCATGTCCTTCCAGCAAGGTATTCCTGTGAAAAGACCATATTCCTGAGGTAAGAAATAGACACCAAATTCCTGGCTTGACCACCTGATAAAGGTGGTGCATTCCCAGTACTGCAGTATCCCAGAGCAGAATTTGGGAGCTTTTATTTATCATTGCACCAGATTAACACCAGCACACACCTCAGGGTTGGAGCCCAGAGCTTGAATCCAGGTGTTTCTCCCAACAGCAGCCCTTCTTGGGCACCACCCTCCATCCATCTTCCTGCTAGGCTTCCTAAATCCCCAGTCTCCAGGCAGGCTCTGCTCAGCCCCATTTTTCCAGCAGAGCAGTGGCTCCAGCAGCCACGGGCACCCCTGGGGATGTGCTGGCAGCGGAGCTGTCACAGGAGGCTTTGCCATGCCCTGTTGCTGGTTCTCCATCCCAGTGCAGCCTTTCCCAGCTCTGCTGCATTCCCACAGGCACGCTCCTCCAGCATTTTCCGCAGCAGCCGGGCTGAGCAGAGCAGCACTGCTCTGACACAAACGCTTTTGCCAGGGATTTCACAATTGGCTGCCCTCCCTCACCTCCGAACTGGGACTCCTTGCCAAGAATGTGTTTCCCAGCACTGCACTTCCAGCCCTGTCACCTGCAAACACAATTACTCCTTACTTTGGATGGGCTTCGTTAGCGACGGGGCTGGAGAAGGGCTGAAATGGAGCGTGCTGCCCGCTCCGGGGGGGACGTGTTGTTAGCAGGCACAGGGAAGGAGCTTCTGCCAAAGCTGCTCCGGCAAACCCTGCACAGCTGCTGCAGGAGAAGCTCTCGCTCGCTGATCCGGGGCAGCCAGGCATGAACAGGAGTTCTGGCCATGGGGAGGGACCTGGTGGTATTGGAATATTGAGCAGCTGGAAGAGATCCACAGGTTGGCTCTGCCTGGGAATCAACACCTTCCCTTCTGCTGATCAAGGGTGGCTGCTCAGGGGCTTGATAAGGGAGGGTTTGATCCTTTTATCATGGTCTTTGACACTGGGATTTTTTTTTTTCAATAGGAAAATCAGGCTGGAAGAAGCAGCATGGTCATTCAGTGTATCTTTGATCATAGGAGAGATCACAAAATCATATACTCATGGAATGCTTTGGGTTCAAGAGACCTTAGAGATGATTCAGTTCCACCTCCTGTCATGGGCAGGGACACCTTTCACTATCCCAGGCTGCTCCAAGCTCCATCCACTCTGGCCTTGGAGACTCCCAGGGATGGGGGGTTTTCTTACCCATCATCACTTTGGGAATTTTGCTTTCTTTTCTGAGTGTATTTCCTAGATTGAGGAGACCTCAAATTGTCAGTCCCCATGACTTTCCCTGCTCCCTGCATGCTTAGGATGGTAGCTGTACCATCCTGGCCATTTAGGTTGGAAGGGAAATTCAACATCGATTATTTCCAAACGCCCTGGGAGGGACACCTTCCACTAGACCAGGTTGCTCCTAACCTCATCCAACATTCTCCTCTGTTCCACCACTTCCACGCCAGGAATTTTGAATTTGTAGCTGCAGGTGCAGGAACAGGAGAATTTTCCTGCTGAAACCAACTGCAGCATGGAGAACCTGGTACCTTCACAGCAGCAGTTTGAAGTTCCAAAGGACCATGGTGGATATGGCGGGATAGTCCCTGCCAGTGCTGTGGGTTTGGCAAACTGGTTTTACATTCTGGTGGTTGGTGATTCCTGTGGTCCCATGACAAGGATTGGAGCTGTTCTGGAGGAGATGCTCGGTGGGAGCTCAGCCCAAGACCTGCTGCTTGGCTCCCAGTGGTTTCCTGGCTGTAGAGATCTGCCACAGTTCATGGAAACTCCCATCACTTATGGAAAAAAACAAAAATGCAGGCACCTTCACAAACACCACTGCATGGAAGCAGCAATAAAAAAATACACGTTTTAATCCAATCTGCATTAGATTTTGTGAGAACAGCAAATTTCATCACAGAGAACTAAATTTCGGTTGATTTTCAAGTACAGAGCACAAAAAGCCTCATGTTCTTCCAACACAGGGAATGTTTTCCTGGCATCCATTGGAAATGCTGTGTCACTGCTTTTGTTAATGTGATCAGTAGCAAGCTGAGCCCAAAGCAGGCAGCAGGAATGGACAGCTTTTTTAGGACTCATCCCAGTTTGGCAGGCTGTGGACAAGTGGAAGGATGTTCCATGCCCAGAACAGTGGGAGCCTCCTGGAACCACTAGCAGTTCAACATGCTCTTGGGTAGAACTGGAGCAGGAAGGGGCTGAAGAGGAAGTGATGGGCACAGGGATCATTTCTTTGGGCAGCCTTGAAACACATTCCATGGCAAAATGCACTTCATGGAACCCCAGAATGGTTTGGCTTGGAAGAGATCTTAAAGCCCATCCAGTCACACCCCCTGCCATGGACAGGGACACCTTCCACTAGCCCAGGTTGCTCTAAGCCCAATCCCGCCAGGCCTTGGACACTTCCAGGGATCCAGGGACAGCCACAGCTTTTCTGAGCAGCCTCACCTCCCTCACAGCAAAGAACTCCTTCCCGATATACCATTGAAACCTCCCCTCCTTCAGCTTAAGGACATTCCCCTTGTCCTGTCACTCCAGGCCCTTGTGAAAAGGTTCTTCTTATCAGTGCTTCTTAGATCCTTCCCACCTTTGTGGATGGAAGTGTGGAAGGATGATGAGCTGCATGGAAAGGAAGGAAGAGGAAGGAAGAGCTGGTGTGTGTCACACTGTCCTTTCTGTCCTTTGTTATCCTCCTCTCTCCCCCTCTGACGTTTCACTCCTGCTCAAAACTTCCTCAGGGACTGAGGGAAACACAGATCATCCAGCTGGATGTTGACCTTCTATGTGGAGCTAGGCACAGGACCACCAGCTGTGAGCTCCTGGTTCATGTTCTCCAGAGCTTTGGGCAAGCCAGGCTGCTTCCAGGCAGGAATTTACCCCATGGATTTTGAATGCTGGCAGAATGCAGGATTTTGCTACGTCTCATTATCCAAATGGCTCCAGGTGTTCCCAACGCCTTTCTATCCGAACACCACCTGGTAGTGCCTTGAGCAATCCAACTGGTGTCTGCTTTGTGTGGTCTGTTTTCCCAACCCATTCCCTGGGAGAAGGGAAGGCAGGAGAGCTGAAGTGGGAGAAGATTGTAGATTTGTTTACCATTTATTTATTCACAGTATCAACACAGGTTTGTGTTCATGTTACAGAAATCACACTGAGGAAACATTCCTCGCATTTGGGACTGGCCTTCCTGGAGAGACTCTTTCCCTGGATTTTATTTTGTAGCACAGACAGGTTTTCATCCACCTGCAGAATCCACCACAGTGCCACAGAACAAGGCTGCCCACACTGCCCTCACTGTGGGGCAGGAAGGGCAAGGTCTTATCCTAATTTGTTGTAGGGAGTAAATATTGGAAGGAAAGGTGTCTAGAGGTTGGATCCAAGCTCTTCTTGGCAGTGCTTAGCAATGGCACAAGAGGAAGAGGCAGGAACTGATGTCCAGGAAGTTCCACCTGAACATGAGGAAGAGTTTCTTTCCTGTGCAGTGACCAAGCACTGAACAGATCCCAGAGAGGGTGTGGAGTCTCCTCTCTGGAGATATTCCAGAACCATCTGGATGCAATCCTTGTGCTCTGGGATGACCCTGCTGGAGCAGGGTGACCCACTGTGGTCCCTTCCAACCTTAACCATTCTGTGATCCATGATTCTGCGAGCTGATCTAAAGAGGTTGGTCATGGCTCCTCATGTTCCCCAGGGAACTGTGCTTGAGCAGCTCCAAAGTGACTGTAGCTCTTCCCAGCCTTTCCCTCTGCCAGCAAAGCTTGGCTTGGCCCGCCCTCGTGCAGATGCTGCTCTTGGCCAAGCCTGGCCCATGTTGACAGCAGCCGTGCGGGGAGGCAGGAAGCTCTTGGAGACAGCTGGCACTTGGATCCGGCTCCTCTGCCCAGTTTGCCTTGGAGCTGTGCTGGTGATGGAGCAGCTCTGGAGAAAGCCAGTGTTTGTGGAATGGCGTGTGGGAAGTGCGGGTTCCTGCCGCGGTTTGGGTGTATCCCACCAGAAGGGCTCCAAGCTTTCCGCACAGCCGCTGGATGCGTGCCACCCCGCAGGACAGCACAGCCGTTCAGCAGCAGCAAGGATGCTGCATCCTGCTTCCGTCAGCTTTATTTTTAGGCTCTGCCTCCTTCTCTTCCATCTGCTTCTCTGCGGGCTGGTCACCATCAGCCAGGAGCAAGTGGCCAGAGATGGAGGAGAGACATCTCTGCTGATCCCACCAAGAGGCCTGGGAGAGGCCGGCTTTGTGGAGTTCCAGGTTCATTGCTGAGCCTGGGGTGTCAGGGGAAGTGGGTCCTCTCCAAAACTTTGCCATCCTTCACACATTCACATCTTCCTGCTGTGTCCCAAGAGGTGTCTGCTGGAAGGAACCATCTGGGACAGCTGTCCACAAACAAGAGCTCATTGCTCCAGAGCCATCCTGGCTTGGTACGAACGACAGGAACAGCAGGGCCCCTTCCCAAGTCTCATCCCAAACAGCAGAGCTCTTCCCATTGAACTTTCTGGTCTAGTGGAAGGTATCCCTGCTCATTGCAGGGGGTTAGAACTGGGTGATCTTTAAGGTTCCTTCCAACCCAAACCATTCCAGGAATTTTGTGATGTCAGAGACTGGTCCATGAGGCTCCTCAGAGTCACCTTCTGCTGCAGCAGAGCAGACACAGTGAGCAGGTTGGTTCTCATTACAGCCAGAATGACTCCTTCAATCCTTTTTCCCTTCTTCTGTGGTATTCCTGAATCCATCACATGCTCCATGTGCACAGCCAACCTTTGCCTTTCACATACGTATTGGCCTCTTCCTCCACAGCCTCCACTCCACACTGCTCCAAGCTTGCTCTGTGGAGAAAGGATATTTCAGAGGTTACACTGGAAGGTCAGCAGCTCCTGGGATTTATATCCATCCCAGGTCTAGAAGATCAGGCTGTAGAAGATTCTTCCACATGTCCTGCGAGGAGACACTTGGGAAGCTGAACTCTCAGCCCTTCATCTCACTTGAATCCTCCTTTGTAATTCCCAGTGGATCTGATTAGGCTGCCAAGGAAATGAGAGCCAAAGCGCTTGCTACGAGCAAAAATGGGGCAAAACGAGGCAGAAGAGGGTGGAGTAAACAGTGTTTCTTTGCAGAGGTTTCCAAAATAACCTGATAAACAAAAGTTGTGGAGAAACAGGCAGCAGTCACAGCAGTTACCTGCTGACATTTCATTCATTTAAATTCCTGAACAGCAGCAAAACTATTCCAATCCAAGTTACTTCTTGGAGACCAGACTGAACGAGTTCTAGGAGGTCAAAGGCTCAAGGAGAAGTGTGTGGTCTGTTGGGGAGTGGACTTTCAAAATTCTTTGTGTCACAAGGAATTGTCCTGAGCATGCTGACCAAATGGATATGGTCATACAGCCAAGCTGATCCTCTCTGCTCCGAGTCCTCCTGTCCTTGCAGTGATCCCTGAACAAGTCACAGAGTCAGTGTGGTCCCATATGAGTTGCAGATATTTAATGGCACTCACAGGCTGTGGTGGCCCAGAGCAGAGGAGTGTCACTTGTTAGGCACATAGCATCTTTGTGGGGTCTCAGGGATGTGTTCCCAGGATTTCATCCAGAACAGAAGCTTTCATTTCTGCTTTCACTGTAGACACTTCTCTAGAGAAGTGGAACATAAGCAGGGGCTGTGGTCTCAGGCGTTAATTCAGGCCCAGGGAGCAGATGAAACACTGAGTAAACAAAGAGTAGCACAACAGGATTGATGCAGGGAGCCACCTGTCTCCTCCTGGCCTCTCTCCCTGCTGGTATTTTGTTGGGAAGGGTTATTCTCAGAGCTCACTGTGTAAATGAGCAGTTTAAATATCCCCTGACTCACATGGCAAATGCTATTCAGGGAGTGTCAGCACAAAACACAGCCTGTGCCACGTCCCTGAGGAAATCACTGCAGGAGCTGCCTGACCTTTACAGAACTGTTCCAGACACTTGGAGCAATCTGGGATGGTGGAAGGTGTCCCTGCCCATGGAATGAGATGGTCTGTAAGCCCCTTCCAACCCAAACCAGTCTGGGATTCTGTGAAGTTGGATCCAGCTCACCTACCTTTTCCCCTAAAGTTAGACTTCCAGGCAAACCAGTTTTTCTGGGCTCCTGTATTTGGAGACAGACATCTCCAGATGGTGGTCCTTCTTCCACAGAGGAATCCTGAGCCAGTCTCTCTCCAGAAGTGACTGCTCTCTCTTTAAGGACTGTGGCCACAAGGACTGTACAGCATGGACTGCTTCCCATTCCCCCTTCCTTGTCCCTTCTGGTCACCAGGATCCATTATTTGACTTAAATACCTCCTAATGGCTGAGCAGGGAGTTATGCCTGTGGTGAGGATGATAACCCAAACCCTCCCAGCTCCATGTGGAACACGTCAGGATCAGGGTTGTGCTCTATCATTGCTACTGCCAAAATGGAATTAAACTAATCCATTGTGGGAAAAGCCAGGAAGAAAGTCCCCCATGACACAGCAGGGATCTTGCAAGGTTGTTTTGGCTGAGCCAGCAGCAAGATGAAGCTGGAGTGGTCTCTGCTTCCTGACTGGAAGAACCTTGAGTCCATAGCTGTTGCATTCTTTGGATTGTGCTGTGACGCTGTTGAGCCAGGGACGGGCGAAATTACTCGTACTATTCCAGAAGGCAAGTGAGTGTTCATTCAAAAGCACTTCTCTCTTATAGAGAACATTGTGAACATTAATTCCAGTGGTCTTAAAGTAAAAATATTTCACCTGATTGGTACACTGGACTTAGGTCAGTATGGTAGAACAGATCTATAAACAATATGAACTGAAAGCAAGATAATAGATTGTTTACATTCCTCTTGGACTTTTTCCCAGGCTTAGCCTGGCAGAAATCTTTCTCTTTTTCTCTCTGACTGAACTGAGAATATCCACAGTGCTGAGCCAACCTGAGTAGGTCTTATTGTGGAATAGGAAGCACACAGCAAACCTGTGATGTTTATGTGGTGCCTCATTTTCACACCTTCATGTTTCAGAGCCCAAGGAGCTGCTTCTCCTCCTTGTTCTCTTTCTCCTCCTCTTCCTCCTCCCCACAGCTGAGTTCCTGCTCCACTGAAGGACATGTTGCTCTCTCTGCTCTGGGTTTTGCTGATAAAACTGTGGCATTTCCATGCTGCTGCTTGGCCTGGACCAGAGAAATGAGGAGAGCAACAAGTTGAGCAAGTGATGGATTGATCTTGGGGCTTGGACTCCCAACAGACTGCTCAGCTCTGAGTGCTGGGAAGTCAGAATGACCCTTCCATGCAGCACAGCTTGGAAACACACAGCTGAGCATCCATGCTCAGCCACTCCCAGTGACCCTTCTGGCCCCATGTGTCTGCCAGAGCCCAGAGGTGACATGGGACAGCTCCAGCCAGCTCTGCCATCCCTCCTTGTGAACACCTATGGAGGGAGCATGTTCTCCACCCACCTATGCCAGCTGCATCCAACACAGAGCCCTCTTCCTGAGCAGTGCCAGCTCCTGGGCTCTAGAGGAGGAGGAGGAGGAGGAGGAGGAGGAGGAGGTTGCAGGTGTTTCAATGCCATTACCAGCCCTGAATCAGGCATTTTCCACCTCCAACACAGCTTTTATTCACTGTGTGCCTCCTGCTTGCTCTGAAATGCCTTGTTTCTCCTTGTCTCCTGCTGCTCCTGCCTCTGCTTCCTTCTCATACATCACCAGAGTCCAGGTGGGGTATGGCTCTGGCACAGACACCCTTTGGAGGTGCTTGCAGGGGGCGGAGGGGCTGGATCCTGAGCTGGCTGTGATTCCCAGGACGTGACAAAGGGGCTCTTTGGCTGCACCACCCACAGACCCCACATGCAGGTGTGACACAGCACAGTGACTGATCTGGCTGGTGGCCACTCGCAGATCAGTCCCACAGCTCCAACACCCACCTGGAAGCTGTGAGGAGCAAGCCAAGCCTGCAGATCAGTGTCCTGCCAGCACCAGGACAGTGTGACTCAGGAAGGAGGAGGAGAGTGGAGTGTGGAGATGAATAAATGAGCCTCCAAGTGCTGTTGGAGCGATGCCTTGGGCCACATCTTCACTGGGAAAAGCCTGTGGAGCCACACCTGGCTTGGGCAGCACGTGAGCAGCTGCTGAGTTACACTCACACAGTGATCCAGGGGACAGTTCCCTGTCCTAGGCTTCCTCAGGCTCTGTAATGCACAGCCCCTCACACACTGCTGCCTCATCCATCTGCTCCACTCCAAATGTTCATCCCCAATGTGAAGCCTGCTCTTTCCCCTGCTGTTCAGGTATCCATGGCTGGTAATTTCCCTGGCATGTAAAAGCTTTGGAAAATTATTGTAGAGCACAGGTTCACACCTTGTCACAAAGAAGCGAAGTTTAATAAACCGTGGAGCCAAACTGCTGGATCCCTGCATTAATGCAGGTGAGCAGCTGGAAACAGCTCCACAGAAGGAATTCTCAGCAGGATGCCAGAGGCAGAGCACCCAGAACTTCTCCAGCAGCTGTTTTGCTCAGCTGCTCCAGCGCTGGCCTCTGAGAACAGCGGCTGCTCTGAACCAGAGCAGAGGAACAGTGCCCCAGGGCAGAAGGGATAAAAGTGCTGGTACAATCTTACAGATGGCTAGAAAACATTTTCACTCCCCTTGCTCACACCTCCTGCACCTGCAGAGCTTC
The DNA here is from genome assembly GCF_031753505.1 of Anomalospiza imberbis. Taxonomy (NCBI): domain Eukaryota; kingdom Metazoa; phylum Chordata; class Aves; order Passeriformes; family Viduidae; genus Anomalospiza; species Anomalospiza imberbis. The sequence goes on along the minus strand of NC_089690.1, from coordinate 20,706,230 downwards.
TAAAGATGAGTCCGAGGTGTCTCTGGAGTACCCAGAAGTTTTCTACGTCCCTGCTGTCTTCTTTACCCAGGCTTCTTCCCACAGATCCTTTCTTCAGGTGGCATCTCAGGGCTTGTGCCACCTGCTTCAAGCAGCAGCTGTGGGAAAAGGGATTGGAGCAGGGATTGTGTGAGGCAGCCTCTTGGCTTTCACCAGGGGATGGAGGGATGGACCAGAACATCCAAATCCCCAGTGCACAGATGTCCATAGGAATATCTGCTGAAACGGAAAAAATATGCTGTTTACTACTGAAGCTTTCCTGTGCCTCTTGGAGCAACCAGATCACTTTGTCCTTTCCCAAAAATCAGAGTGCTCCACTCAGGCCGGCTGGGAAGCATCTTCAGGTGTTGGTAGTTGGTAGAACCAAAGCTGACCAAGCTGGGGCAGCACAGGGAGCTCTCCCTGCGTTCAGCCTGGGGTTTGTAGCAGGGGAGGTGGTGTGGGCTCGCCCCGGGGATGGTCCCCTGGGAAGGAGGGCAGATCCGCGGCATTCAGCCCCCGCACCCGTGGGCTGCACAGCCTCGGCTCTTATTCCCGCTATAGGATCCACCCACTGCGGTTAATGATTCACATCGCTCACTGGGATCACTTAACCCCTTCTCACAGCCTGTGCCTAAAGCTTGCCCAGGCTGCTATTTAATCACATTTCCAAGGCCTCCTTTTCATTAGTGCTCTGGCTGGGAAAGGAAATGCTTCAGGAGCAGGAACTAGGGCCCATGGTGGGATTCTTAGGGTTGTCCTGTGCCAGGCCAGGAGCTGCAGTTGATCCCTTCCAACTCAGGGTGTTATCCTATGATTCTGTGATTCCATGGACTCTATAGGGAAAGTTGTACACTCCCCTGAGCGTTTTGACTGTGGAATGGCAATAAATTTATGGACACTGCTTTCATATCCTAAAATTCCTGTGCTGCCCTGGCAAAGGATATCGGTAATGTCATCTGTCCAGTGCCTCTTCTTTCTCTGGCTCTGTTTGGGGTCTCCCAAGCTGTGTGCTCTATGATCATTGCACACCCATCCATGAAACTCAAGGTTTCATGGAGAAAAGGAGACTCAGGGGGAACCTTCTGGCTCTGCACAACTCCCTGAGAGGATGGCACAGTCAGTGGAGGGTCAGGCTCAGCTCCCAAGGAAACAGGGACAGGATGAGAAGAAATGGCCCCAAATTGTGCCAGGGGAGATTTAAGTTCGATATTAGGGAAACTTCCTTTGTGAAAAGGATTGTCAAGCATTGGAACAGTCTGCCTGGGGCAGCAGGGGAGTCCCCATCCATGGAGGGATTTAAAGCCATGTAGATGTGGCTCTTGGGGATACAGGTCACTGGTGGCCTTGGCAGTGCTGGGGAATGGTTGGATTGATGATCCTGGAGGTCTTCTCCATCCTAAAGGACTCTGGATTCTGCACTGTGGACCCCACCTTCAGAGCCAGAGGAGACACATGGCCATAAAAATGCAGGGCCATTTGTAGCTCTAATACAGGGAATGGGTCCAGCTCTGTCTCTCTTCCATGGGCGACCATTCCCACTTTGCTGCCGTGACCTCGGGAGTACCGTGCCTTGTGAGGGGCCAGGTTGCCATGGAGACCGCTGGGATGGCATCGATAAATGCACAGCAAGGGTATGTGCAAACAGAGGATGGGGGCCATGGGAATGGGAAAAATTAATATAAAGCAAAATGGGATTTGTGGGAAACTCAGGAAACCAATTAGGAGGAACCTGCACTGCGGTTTTCCATGGGAGAGGCAGATGGGATATTGTGAGAGGTGTCCAAGGCCAGGCTGGCATAGTAGAAGGTGTCCCTGCCCATTGCAGGGGGTGGAACTGGATGGGCTTCAAAACCCCTTCCAACCCAAACCATTCCACGATTCCATGATCTCCCTGCCAGGTGACATTTGGCCTGGCTTCAGCACTGCTCTAAGGAGGAGCCTTTCTGGCAGGTGACACAAAGACACCCTCAATCCCTTTCCAAGAGGACAGGAGCCGACCCAGCATGTTCTCCAGGATCATGGGCTGTCTGCTCCAGGAAGAACGGGGACCATGGCTTTGCAGTGCCTGGCACAGGGTTGGAAGATCTGGCAGTGGGAATTCCAGTGCAGCAGTGGGCTAAATCCCAGAGCAGCCACCTCACTGCATCCAGAGGATTTCTTTGGGGGGGGGGGGGGAGGGGGGGAGGGAGGGAGGGAGGGAGGAAGGAAGGAAATCTGTGCATCAAGAAGGGGCTGTGAAACAGAGAAATTAATTTTATACTGGGCTTTTTTTTCCTGTCCTCATGAAAAGCAAATGCCCCCTCTCTTCCTCCCCTTCCATCTCCCAGAACCAATATACAATTCTGACAAATCAGCCCTGAATGCAAATCCAATAAACTTAGCATAATTGTCTTTGTTATGAGGAGCTGGAACAGGCTGCTCTGCATGAAAATCCAAATCATAAACCGCTCAAACATAATGCAATTGGGGGAGTGTAAACCTGGCCATGTCCCCACCAAGGTGTGGGTGCAGGATGGGAGGACCTGGGCAAGGGGAGCTCCCTGGGCAGCTCCCAGGGCCTATGTGAACCTTGCTGGTGGTTTTTAAAAGAAAACAAGCAGTGGGGGGAGGGGCAGATTATTTTCATGTATCAATGTTCAGCAGATGAAAAGGGAAAACTGAAGCGTTTCCTGACAGCTACAAGATCTTGCTGTTTTTTGTGTTAATTGTGTCTGATTTAAAAGCTCACACAAAGCAAATAAACCAAAGCAGAAAGCTCAAAATATTTTGCTTAGAAAACATTGACACAAAACAGGTTGTTTAATTTTTCCCCCCTTTTCAGGGAGCTGTTCCAAAAAAGCCAATTCCGTTGATGTGAATCTAAACGAGGTGATGTGAGTGAGCCTTAACAAAGGTTTAGCTAATGAGAGCATTCCCTGCTTGTTCCTAAGCCCTGGCTCCAGGAGTCCTGAGAATGCAGAATTGGAGTTTTGCTTAAAAAACACACAAACACAAAAGCTGTGGCTTTCCTGATGATGGAAATCCAGGAAATGGAATAATCCTGCTGCGAGAGCTGGGCTCTCACCCCGGCAGTGACTGTGTGTCCTTGGGGTGCTGGGGGTCTCCTCCTTTCTCCCACCCCAGCTCCAGTCCCCTTCCCTCCCTCTGCAAGGCACCCTGATTGCATCCACCTTGGGAGCACATTCATCAACCGCTCTGTAAGTAATTGCTCTGAGCGGCTTTCCCCTTCACCTTGGGGCCAGGAGGGGGATGTGACCCGGGAACAAGTCCTGCCCTCCCTCCTTGCCTTTGCTCAGAGGGCAGCAGGAGCAGCCCAAGGCTCCCCAGGGAGCCGCATCCAACCTGGGGCAAACAGCTTCCCAAAGATTGCCTTGAGCAGAGGCCAGCTCCAGAAACTTCGGCAGAGGGAGAGCAGGACGGGGGCTTTGGAGGAGCCCGGGAAGAGCAGTTTGTTTCCTTGGGAAGAATTGATCTTCAAAGCTCTTGCTGTTCCGTTTGAAATGCATCCCGCTGTTGCCAGCATCCCGATTACCTTTCCCTCCCGCACCCGCCTTTGTTCAAAGGAACATCAAAGGAACGCTCCCTGCTCCGCGAGCCCTCGCTCTCCAGGGCATTTCCAGCCCCACTCTCCACCCAGGGGGGCTGGGATGCACTTCGGCTCCTTGGGGGCTGCGGTGAAACAGCCTTGGGGTGAAGCTGGGAGTTGGGTGTGCAAGAGGGGACATCGAGATGTCATCGGGGTAGTGGGACACGACAGTGGATGGATTGATGGGGGTTGTGTTGTTGCCCTCCCCACACCCCGGCTGGATGTTTCTGTTGGTTCTTCGATGTCCTGTGGCCTGTTCTTCCACCTCCTGGCTCTCACGTGCCAGGGCTTTGGGTGGAATTCCGTGGCCTCTGGAGCCCACTGGAGCAGCCTCTGCTCAGGACAAGGACACGCAGCAGCAGCAGCGCCCTGACTCTCCCAGCAAACCCATCTCTCTGTGCCTCAGCAGAAGCTCTCAGGGGGGGTTGGCAAGCAAATCACGTCTGGCAGTGATAGTATCGGCTCCTTGGCTTGACTTGGCTTCTTCTCCCTCCCCCCAGGTCTGTGGCTTCAACCTGTGCTCTTGAAGAGGCTTTAAAGCTCATCTGTGCTATTGTGCTCAGGAAACCCTGAAAAGGTTAAACCGATCCAAATTGCTGAGTCTTTGAAATAAAAGCAGAGCCTCTCCTAGCAGGAGCCTCACTGAACAAAAGGGCTTCAGCAGGCAGACTGATTTCAGCAGCTATCCCCAGGGGCTTCAGAGGGGTGACCCCGCATCCAAATTCCTGCAGGAAGCGAGCTGAAACCCCTGTGAGATGAAGTGAGGATCCATGGAGTGTCTCTCTCCCTGCATTCAGAATCCCACCTTCTGCTGGGATGAGGTGACCGGAGAGCTCCAGGGCTGGACCCCCTTATTTTGGCCTTCATCTGTTGAATTGACAGCAGCCATGGGAAGCCCTGGCTCTTTCTGGGACATTTCTCCTCTGGAGATGTCATTCCATCAGCACGAGCAGCAAAACAGGAGCAGAAATCTCCACCTCGAGGGCCTGGCTTGGTGCTTTTGCCTTCACGCTGCCAACGCGTCCCATGCTCACAGTGCTCCCTGCTCTGGGTGAGAAATGTGCTCCCTGACAGCTTCTTCTCTCTGCTGTTTGCATAATTAAGAGAAATCACAGAGCATTTGGCCTGCTTGGAGTGCTTACATCATAAGCCTTGCGGTATTTGGGTTTTTATAAGTCTTCCCAGGAGTGGCCCAGCTATCCCACTCCCCAGCCAGCCAATTCCATTTGCCAATATTTCCAGTAAATGCCTACATCCAGAGAGTGAGCACAGACACTCTTCCCCTCTGTGAGGATAAATGTGCATCCTCTGGGGCACAAAGGGTAGAAGATGAGGTAGAACATGGCATTCCTGGGGCTGGGAAGACCTAGAGGAGACCTTGGCTTCTTGCTGTGCATCACTAAGAGCTGGGGGAATGTGCGGGACAATAATCCCCTGTATGAATCAATCCCTCAGCTGTCTGGGACAAGGACAGCATGGGGACCTTGATCACAGCCACGGGACCTGGCAGTCCTTCTGTCATCAAAAAAAAAAAAAAAAAGGCTTTTAATCCTCTTAATTGGTTGCATTACGGATACTCTCTGGCACTGGCTGGGGAATGAGAAAATCTATAAACGGGTCTGGTTTGTCCAGCCCAGCCTGTGCCTGAGCCCGAGTTGTCATTCAGAGCAGGGACAGAAGAAAACACCTTAACACTCACCAAAAAACATCCCCAGCCCTCCCCACCAGCTCTGCATTGGGAAACTGCCCCCACTGGACCAGTTGCAATTTGTTGCACCCAGCAACCATTTACAGTGAAATACATCGAGGGTTTAATGAGGGAGGATGGACTTTTTTTTTGCACTGCTTTGGGAAGAGCCTAATTTTCTTCCCTAAACCTTTGCCAATGACAGACACTCTCATAAAGCATTTTTATTGGATTTTCGAACAATTTAATTAGCGTCTCTGGCCGTGATGGCTGCAGAACTGGTGTCTCTGGGGACAGTAAAACAAAAGTGGCAGCAGTGCTCTGTGCACAGGGTGGAGAGGGAGGACAGGTAAAAGGGAGAGAGCAGCAGGGCTGGGGGAGAAACAGGGCTTGGCAACATCTCTTCTGAGAGCTGGGAAGAAGCCAGGTGTGTCCACCTGACCCCTTCCTGCTTCCTCGAGGGGCTTGGCAGGGTGGGCACAGCCCTGAAAGCTCCAGTCCTGCTTGGGCTCGCTCCTGGTTCCAAATGGGGACTTTGGAGCAAACCAGGACATTCCCTGTCAGAGATGCTTGGCCTTGGGGGCAGCAGGAGCATGTCCTAAAGACCAAGGAGTCCCCCACAAATCCAGCATTGTTCCCTCCTCACCCCTTGCCTTGGAAAAGTGCCCTTGAACCACTTTGGGACAGACTTCGATGGGAATGAAGTTGGTTCATGGAGGCATCGAGCAGGACCCACCCCACCTCACCCTGCACATGTGAGGGGCACAGCTCCAGCTTCCCAAGACCTGTCTGGGTGCTCTGAGGACAAGTTTGAGCCAGTGTGTGCCCACATGGCCAAGGGCACCTCCAAGGGCATCCTGCCTTGTACCAGCCACAGTGGGACCAGCAGGACCCAACAGATTGTCCCTCTGTGCTGGCACTACTGAGGCAGCTCCAGTCCTGGGGTCAGTTCTGAGCCCCTCACAGCAAGAAGGACATCCAGGAGCTGGAGTGTGTCCAGGGAAGGGAACGGAGCTGGGGAAGGGGCTGGAGCACCAGGAGCGGCTGAGGGAGCAGGAAAGGGGCTCAGCCTGGAGAAAAGGAGGCTCAGGGGGGACCTTCTGGCTCTGCACAACTCCTGACAGGAGGGGACAGCTGGGGGGGTTGGGATCTGCTCCCAGGAAATAGGGACAGGATGAGAAGAAATGGCCCCAAATTGTGCCAGGGGAGACTTAAGTTGGATATTAGGGAAAATTCCTTTGTGAAAAGGATTGGCAAGCATTGGAACAGACTGATGGGAGCAGCAGGGGAGTCCCCATCCATGGAGGGATTTAAAGCCATGTGCATGTGGCTTTTGGGGACACAAGTCAGTGGTGGCCTTGGCAGTGCTGGGGAATGGTTGGATTGATGACCCTAGAGGTCTTCTCCATCCTAAAGGACTCTGGGATTCTGCACTGTGGATCCCACCTTCAGAGTCCAGCCCCTCTCAGCCCGCACATGATCCCACTTCTCTCCCACCCACAGCAGCATGGCCTCGCCTGGGCTGGGTGGGCCTGGGGAGGCAGGAACGTGCTGCCTCGGGCCCCACAGCCCATTTTTTATTCAGTTGGAGTAATTCACAGGAGCAGGGATTCTCTGGGAATCGGGACAGCTCCACCATGCAGCGGCAACGTGTTCCTGAGCCTGGACTCCAGTGGATACCCGAGGGCTGTCTGGTTTCTATCGGCACAGCCCTGGCCTTGCCTTGTTCTTTTATTTGGAAAAAGCACGTGCTGGATGATCCCTGCAGGGCCCTCAGAGCCACATGGGCTCCTGTGTCTCAGCAGCCACATCTGGCTGGCGTCCTGCCCTGCAGGCTCTGCCAAATTCAGAGGCTCAGTGCCCCCCATGCCAACCCAGAGCTCATCCCCAACCCCAAAAGGCAGGAGATGAGAAGCAGGACAGGAAAGAAGAGGAGAAAACACGAGGCTGAAGTCATGCATGAGGGAAGGGCTGGTAGAGAGCAGCCAAGTGCCCTCCAGCCAGCTTCCTAACACAAGATTTGGAGGAATTGTGGAGTTTCACGGTGCCCTGCACCCCGAATCTTCCAATCGTCCCAGGGGTGGGCCTAGCAAATCACCTTTCCCTGCAACAAAGCCTGGTTTTCAGCCAGACATTGCTATAAAAACAGGTTTTCAACAAGGAAAAGCAGAAGATATTCCAGCAGGTCAGGAGCACGAGAGGGAATGCTTTGATTGATGACAGAGTTATGTTTAATTTTTACCAGTTTATTAATACAGCTGCTATTCCAGGCATATGGACAGGCCCAGGACCATGCACACAGACCTGCTCAAATCCTGTGTGTGCAAATTTTCCACCCTGGCTTTCAGGGAGTTCCAGAGAACCTCTAAAAACCTTTCTTCCAAGCTCAAGTAAGTGTGACCAGGCTCCCAGCTGGGCCTGCTGCTGAGGTTTGTGATGCTTTTCATGCTCCATCACGCCTAAATCCCCACGGCATCTCTCGGGGCAGGTTTTCCTTGGATTCAGCCCTGTTTTTCTTTGGGAATGAGCTTTCTGGGAGGAAGCTCACCCCCGTGTGCCCAGCTATGTGACACCAGCACAGACTGCAGACAGACAGGGCAACTGGGTGGCTTGGACCCAGCTGGAGCACCCTGGGCTACCTCTGGGCTAAACTGGGCTTGTCAGCAGATTTGGGAGGCAGATTCCTCCTTCTCCCTTTCCCCCAGCTTCCTGACATGGCTAATGGGTTGCAGACCTGTTCTCCCCACGCTGCTCTTTGTATCAGGAGGAGATTTTTTAGGGAGCACAGAAAGGTGATTTCCCCCTGTACAGTGGGTTTGTGCTAAAGGAAGGGGTGAGAAGCACCAAATGCTCTCATTTTTCTTGTAAAAAGTGATGGAAATTATTCCATGGCAGCAAATCGGTCCCTGTGGGTATCCTCTTTGATGTGCAAAGGATAGGAGTGTTTTAGCTGATCTCAATATTTTTAATTCTCTTGCTGATTTCAAAGCCCTCTTTAGCCTGAGCTACCAAAGGCTCGGAGATTACCCTGCAAAAGCAGTTTTGTTATTGTCTCTCTTAACCCCAGCTCGCCTGCAATTTCCTGCCATCATTTTTATTATGTCTTCTTTCAGCTGGGAATGAACAAGCAGCTTTATTAGGAGAAAAAGGGAGAAATACAGGAGGAAAAGCCCCTCTGAATGAGGCCAGAGGCAGAGCTCGGCTGGGTACGGGATGCAGTGTGAACAAAACCCTGGGATCTGCTGGTGCTTTCCCATCTGGAAGGAGCTGCAGGGTCCCTCCACCAGCACACCTTTTATAGAATCATAGAATTGGGTTGAAAAGGACCTTAAAGATCATCCCTTTCCAGCCCCTGCCATGGGCAGGGACACCTTCCACTATACCAGGTTGCTCCAAGTCCTGTCCAGCCTGGCCTTGGACACTTCCAGGGAACCAGGGGCAGCCACAGCTGCTCTGGGTGATTTCCTAATGCATCAGATCTGATCAAAAGTGCTTTTTTGGCCCCTCCCATTCAGCTGGAATATATGTGTTCATGAGAAACAGAAGAAACTGGAAAGGGAAGGTGTCCAAGGCCAGGTTGGATGGGGCTTGGAGCAGCCTGGGATAATGGAACGTGTCCCTGCCCATGGCAGGGGAGAGAGTGGAATGAGATGAGCTTTAAGTTCCATTTCAACGCAAATCATTCCATAATCTTATCATTCTATGGAATTTCCTGTTAAATGAGCCCCCTACTCCTTTATTCCTAAATTTTCCAGAAATATAATGGAATCTCTTTCACCAAGAATAAACTCAGGCCCTTAAAGCCTCCTCTTGCTCCCCCACAGTTGTTAATCTCTGTTGTGCTGCTTCTGCATTTCCCACACAAAGCTCCAACATGACAAGAATAATTCTGACACCAGGACCGGGCAAATGCCTCTCTGCAGTTTCAGAACACTAAAGATTTGATTTTTAAAATGGAAATAGTTAGCAAGGTTTACAATTAAGCAACCAAATTTTCGCTGACATTTGCTCCTGACATTCAATGTATTGTTCACATGCCGATTTTATAGAGTAAAGTAAAGAATATTTATTCTTCTCATTGAAGGTTTCCCTGGCTTTCCTCTGCAAGGCTGAGCCTTTATTTGCACCAGGCTTGACTCTTGCTGATGCAGTCTGCTTACCCCGTGGATGGCTGTTCAGATAATTGTTCTGTTGCCATTAACACAAGTTCAAACATTGTTTAATTGTGGGAAGATGCGGAATTGTTGCCGATCAGGGTCATTCGGGAGCCGAGCTGAATGCTGATTTCAGGGGCTGTAAAGGCAGCACAGAGCCCCGCTTTTTCTCTGCACATTTGATTTTTCATATCACTTGAAGAGCTTAAAATAGTCCCTGTCTAGGTAGGCTGAGCTTTGCAGAAGAAGATCGACTGGCAGATATCACCCCATGCAAAGCCTCTGCTGTAACCTAGCAGAGGTTTGCAGGTAATAATAAAAGGGAAAACTTCTGATTCTCAAGATAAAGGATGTTCTCCGGGCTGTGGGTGTTCAAACAGAACACAACAACATTTCTATTCAGCACTCTTTAATTCTCAGTTAAAAGAGATGCCAGATAATTGTAGCTTAATCCTGCTTGAAATGACAATTTTCATTTCAACCCCGAGTTTTATCGAAGAAATGTTTTCACTTGCTGAGCTGCTCTTCTTCAACATTTGGTTTGCTAAAATCAGCCAGCAACAATAACAAAAAAAAAAAAAAAAAAAAAAAACAAAAAAAAAAAAAAAAAAAAAAAAAAACAAAACAAAAAAAACCCCAAACCTCTCAACCACTGTAAAATGCATCTGGAATCTGACAAACAGGCTGGGGGTTGAGTCAAGAAGAAATCAGCAGCTTCCACCAGGTTTTTGTTTGCTCGAGGGTTTTGGTGGGAGGTGGCAGGTTTAATACAACAACTCTGAGCTGCTGTTTGCAGGGATTGCTTTTCCAACATGTAAGTCAACACCATTCCCTGAGATCTGGAGTAAAGACAAAATAAATCTACTTTCATTTAAATTTTCATCAGGATAGCACTGCCTTTCTCTGCCTGTTTCCCCTCTGAACTCATGGGCTGGTTCCACCTGAAGGAAACCACCCCTCAATTGAGCACAGTCCCCACCATATTGGTTTCCAACACCAGGAAAGTATCCATGGCATTTTCCTGGCCTGGTTCATAATGAGGGGGCTCAGTGGAGATTATTTCCTTTCTCCTTTCATTTATCTTCTCCTGCTTTTGAGTTTCTCACCCAAACTCCTGGAGAGGCCCTTTTTGCTGTGGAGGAGTATCTCAAACAAAGCCAGGAAGGTACTGTCATCTCCTGGGTTTGTCTCAAGGGTGTGTAGAGTTACCATGAGGTGAAATTAAAACTCTTTTGGGACAGAGTCCAGAAAATCTGTATCTCATTTCCCAGGCTTGATTTGCCAACCTAAACTAGGGCTAGCATCAGACTGGAAACCTCTGATATGGAAATAAACTGGATTGGATATTAGGAAAAATTCCTTCATGGAAAGGGTGGTCAGGCACTGGGAAGGGCTGCCCAGGGCACTGGTGGAGTCCCTGTCCCTGGAGGGAGGGATTTAAAATTCGTGTGGATGTGGGGATGTGAGTTAGTGGTGGCCTTGGCCATGCTGGGGGAATGGCTGGATTTCATGGTCGTGGAGGTCTTTTCCAAGTTTAATGATTGTCTGGCTCCAGCCTGGCTCAGATGGCTTTTGTTTAGCTGATGAAGAGTTTGCTCCATGAAACTCCCAGAATTTTTTCCCTGTTGGGAAAATCCAGTTAGGGTTAGGGCCAAACCCATGTGCTTACAATTGAGTCTGGCCGTGTTGGGAAGTTTGCATCTGAGTCCGGCATCTCTTTAAAGGTTTGGAGGAAGGAAGGAAGGAGGTGCCTGTCCCTGAGCAAGCTGTATTTGTGTGGCCCAGCTGTGTCCTTGTCCCGTTGTGAGCAGCTCAGGACCACACTTCTTCCCATACTTCCATACCCTGAAGTCCTCAGGGAAAACGCTGCTTCATTCCTCCTGAAAATGCAGATTACCATCTTCAGAGCATAAAGAGCCTGCTTTGCAGGCTGCCACTTCCCTGGAATTGCCTCTCCTCCCTCCGTGCTGCACAAGGACATCAGCAGCTCTTTAATTTTTCAGCTCCCGTGCCACCACATCTCTGCAGAGATGAAGGGCTTTAGAAGGAGCTGTCCGCCCTGAATAACCCTTCCTGCAGAGGAAGCCTGGTGCAGCACAGCCCCAAATCCCTGATCCTGACTGAGCTCCCTCCTCTGCTCTTTGCCGACCTTTTGGAGTTCTGTGGCTCGCAGGGCTGTGGGAGGACCAGGAGTGCTCCACACTGTGGAGCAGCAGCAGCGAGGCCAGCACGGCCCCGGGCTCCGATCAATGCTCATTCCTGGCTCTCCCCGCAGTCACTGGCCCATGGCTGTGCAATGATTTGGAGGCAGTAATTGGCTGAATGCTTGGCTTACCCCTTCACTATCACTAAATGGCACAACAGCAGCTGCTTTCCAGAAAAACCACTGTGCACACAGAGAAAATTCTGCTGGAGTTGTCCCCGTGCTCTGCTCAAAGGGACGTTCCCCAGCTACACGGAGGCTTGGAGCTGCACCTTTGGGCATCCCATTGTCTATTCTGACTCCAGTGGGACATGGTGAAAAGGGAGAGACTGGCAAAAAGAAACTCGACCTCACTTTCCACATCCCTGAAAGGTCCTTGGGATATGTTGGTGCTTCACCAGCAGAAGCACTGGGGTGATGGGAGGCAGCTTGGCACCTTCATGCTCAGCTGGGCTATCTTCTCACATTTGTGCCCAGCAGCTGAGCTGGGAAAAGCCAAAGGACAAGAGGAAACAGACTCAAGTTGTACCTAAAGGGAAGATTTAGGCTGGATGTTGGGAAAAATTCTTCACTGTTGTTTAGCCCTGGCACAGCTGCCCAAGGCAGTGGCGGAGTCCCCATCCCCGGAGGGATTTAAAAGCTGTCTGCATGTGGCACTGGGGACATGGGTTAATGGTGGCCTTGGCAGTGCTGGGATATAAATTTGCCCTAACAACCCTAAAGGGCTTTTCCTTCCAGCCTTATGATTCTGTGGCTGCCACTGTGCCTGGGGACAGTGTCACCATGGGGCTGCCAGTCAAGTTGGAGGCTGCAGCAGCAGCTTGTGCTGGTCTTGGAATTCCACGTGCTGGTAAAAAAATGCAGGTCCTGGCTGGGGGAGGAGGGAATCTGTCAGCTCCTGCCACAGGAGAGGGTAAACAAGCCAGAACCCCAGTGGATTGGGGAGTGCTGATTGGGTTTATCTGCACGAGGAAGGCAGGAACTTATTTCACAGTGCTAAGTGATACAGGTAATATTTCCAAAACAAAATCTCCCGTTTGAAATCCAATTAGGGTTGCTAAGAAACAACATAGTTAACCAGCCAATATTTGCTAAATCCAGACTTTTGCAAGCAAGGAAACAGCTTTGCCAAATTGCACTAACAATACATAAATACATTCATATTAAACCAAACAACTGCAATCCTGTTAACACCGGCTGTGAGGATTTTCCTTGTTATCTGGGGGATTTCAGGAGCTGCTGTAGTGCTTCCCACTCCCCTGGCTGGGGGGCCTGTCCAGAAACCACAGTGTTGGTGGGATGGGGAAGGAACCTGTGTGTTTACTTTATTGATGAACATACATCTTATGTGCCTGAGTGGAGGGTCTGAAAAGTAATTTGGGTGAAAAATAGTTGCTGGAGAATGCTTTTTAATTGTCAACTGCTCCAGTATAACTGATTTCCCCCCAAAAGTTCCTGCAAGTTTTACTAAAGCAGGTTGTTTTTCACACCTGCTCTCGGCAGACAGAATCATTGATCTCCAAATTCCCTGTTTGGCTCTGCTCGGAGCAGCTCCCTGAGCCTCCTCTCCAAGGAGCTTCAAGGACTGTCCTCCCTGCCCATCCCCCTGCAGCACCAGATGTTCCAGGCTTGCCTGGGACATCTGCACATTGCAGCAGGGGGGTCCCCAGTGAGACCAGTGCTCTTGCTGCACAGCACCATGGGTGAGGCTGCAGCGTTGAACCCCAAGCCACCACCTGAGTCCCAGTGTCCCTGTGGCTGCACTGGCACAAGGCACAAGCCTGGGCTGAGCATCTGGGGTTTCCTTTGGGCTCTAATTTTACATTTTAATCTTTATGGTCTTCCCTGTTTCGCAGGACTCCAGGCTGGCCCAAAGGTTTAGGTAGAGCTCCTCAAAGGCTCTTCTCAGTTCCTGTCCTGATGAAAAGCTGGATTTCTCCAGGGCTGATCTGGAGCAGAGACCCATCTACAGTGAGGAGCCTTTCTTATCTCCTCTGGTGGGTTTAGGGCTTCAACTCTGGTCTCTTCTCAGTGTTGGGGGAAAATTCTGCACAGGGGCTGCACCACTGCTCCACATCCTTTTAGGTGACCATCCCACACCCCATTCCCATGAAAGGGAAACGTTGAGTATGATGGATAGCTCAGGTCCCCCAGCACTGCTGCAGGAAGAGCAGTGTTTTCCTTGGATAAGCTTTTCATGCAGTATTTGTGTGGATACTTCAATGCCTGTGTCATGCTTACAGCATCCTTGTCCAAGCTCTCCTTGCTCCCTGCTTGGCTCTTTCCTGGCTGCTGCTTTGCCCTGATTCCATAGACACAATCCTTGTGCCTTCCTGAGTCTCCTCTGGCTCCCCACAGGAGTGGGAATCTGAGGCAGTGGCCTTTGGCTGATGTGGAGGGCATGATAATGTGCCTGCTCCTTCAGTTCTGTGAATGTTCATCCCAGCAAATTGCTCTGTCTCTGCTCAAGGATCCTTGTAAATATATGGACTAGAAGTGGCAGGAGCTGCAGACTACCAGGGTTTTTTTTTCTCCCAAGGAAAGATTAGATTTCAAAACTTCCTCTTTTGTATTGAAGGAGAGCAGAAAATCTTTCTTACATCAACCTGTCTGGAAGTCGAGGTCCAACTCTCTTACCAGTTTCCTCCTGATTTGTGCAGTGCTGTGTGTTTGTTCTTTCCAGCAGCTTCCCAGATGGAGGCAGGGCTTCTTAATTCCATTTTGGAAAGGAATTTCCAGCTCCAGCACTAACCCACTGGAAAATGACCTCTTGGATAAGCAGAGCCCCAGACCGTGCTGCACCTGCGAGGTGAGGCTCCTGGTTTGGTTTGTCCCACTGCAGTGATTACTTTGTGGTGCTGAGCAGACCAGGGACTGCCTGCCCAAGCCTTATTCCCAGGAAAAGGGCTAGGGAAAGATGGGAGCAGGTGCTTAAATGCATGGGGAGAAACTGCTGAAAGCTACCTCCATTTCCAGCTCTCTCCCAGCATCCCTTTGACAGGGAGCATTGGGAAGAGAACCCCAACTTTATGACAGGACTTAAGCATCATAAAATCACAGAATGGTTTGGGTTGGAAGGGACAGTCTTGTTCTACCCACCTGCCACAGGCAGGGACACCTTCCAGGTTGTTCCAAGCCCTGTCCAACCTGGCCTTGGCCACTTCCAGGGAGGCAGCAGCCACAGCTTCTCTGGGTAGAAGAGAAGACATTGCTCCTGATCCAAGTAGCTCCTCTGAAGTTTTCCAGTCACTTTGGGAAGCTGTGCTGACAAGCCACTGGAATAACTCTGAGTCAGGGACTCCAGGCCATTCAGGGATACTCCAGCTTTTCTAGCTCATTCCTGTAGCCAGACGCTGCTTTCAGAATATGAAACCTCTGCCCTTGGACTACTTATACGTTCTATAAGGTTCTACTTTTAGGTACTACTGTCATGGTTCTATAAACTTCCAGAAGCTGAACTGACTCCTGGAAACTTCTCTGGTGGCAAACTCACTGTCCACATCCCACTGGCTCCATCCTTCAGTGAATTACACCATTTCCATACCAGGGGATGGGAATGGGTAGAACATCCACGAGTGTGCCCAGCCCAGCAGCACAAGTGTGGTTGGCTGTGGTGGAGGATCCGTGTCCCAGCACATCCCTGGGATTTGCACAGGCAAAAGGCAGTGCCTGGGTGTCAGTGCTGTGACACCCCTGGGATGGAGCACCAGGCTCTGGCCTGGGTCAGCAGCACTCCAGAGCTCAGAGCCAGCCACTGGAGCCTGGATGTGATGGAAGTAATGAACAGACCGGCTCCAAATTAAAATCCAGCTAATGCAAAGGGCAGGGACCTCCCCTGTCACTCTGCTGCGTCTCCGCAGAGCTGCTCGGACTCTGCTGAGCTCACAACTCTGGGTTCCATGACCCTGGGGGGCCGAGGCTGCTGTGCCATTCTAATGATGCTCCCGAGGGGAGCAGGGTGAAGGGCTCGAGGAAGGAGGGCTCGAGGGCAGCCACCTTTATTTAATGCACCATGACAGTGCATAACTAACGCTCTTTATCTCCCAGCATTTTGCTGAAGGGTGGCAGTTCCAGTGGAGGGCTGATAAGTCTGTCCCAATCTTCCTGATGACAGTGCTTAACTTTTGTCTCCTTCCTGACTCTTTCTTGTTGCCACTTCCATTTGGAGGTGAGTGTTTTGTCCTTCAACAAGAGAATAAGCTGTGAAACCTTGCTAATACTGGTTCTTTCCTCCTTCTTGACAAGGACGAGGAAATCTCTCCCACCCCTGAGGTATCCTGCCCCTCCACATACCCACCTCCTCAAAAGTTAGATTTTCATAATGGGAGAGGGAACACCAATAGAAACTTCCTTTTGCTTCCCTTGAAGGTCTTCTCCAAGCAGAGCAGGAAAGTGGGGCAGGAGGCCAGTCTTAGGTCCAGGTCACATTTCACAGATGCAGCTTTGATTTGAAAATGAACTTGGAAAGCTGGGGAAGGAGTGTTTATCAGGAGAGTGCCTTGGAGGAGGAGAGCTTTGTGTCTTGAAAGCCATAAAACCACTTCTGGGAGCTTTGTCTCACTCCTTAAGAGGTTTTGTGCCTAATTGAGGATTCAGTGAGGCTCTTGCAGGTTGGGAAAACAGCCTGGACCAACTGCATGTGCAAGGGGGGACCGGGGTGGGAAGAAATCCATTCAGGACCCCAAGTGAGAAAACTGCTGGGTTGTGACCCAGGTATTTTCCTCCCCAGGAATGCCTGCCACGGTGCTGTGTCCTCTCCAAAGAGAAAAGAGATAATTGTCCCTGCTGTTTGTTCAGATGCCAGTAACCCCAGTCAGCTTCTCCAGGCAGTCACTGCTGGGGAATTCTCTGGCTCCCCTGGGCTCACTGGGCACCTTTCCCCTTCCAGAGTGGAGTAAGGATACAGCAAAGATGCATCTCCTGGCATAGAGAAGTAGGAAGACCTTAACTCCACTTCCTGCATTTCCTACATGCATTTCCCATTGCATGTGGCATGGGGACATAAGGCTGAGGGTGGACTCACTGCAGGGCTGGAGTGGGACTTGCTGGGGGAGCTGTGGGGTGGAGGGGCAGAGCTCCTGCCCCAGCTCAAAATGGGAATCCACTCAATCCCAACAGGTGGGTAGAGCAGGAGGGCAGCTGCTGTGGTGTCAAACGCCTAAGGAATGCAGAGCTCAGGAATTCTGTCCTGACAGCCCTCCCAGCCCTTCTCTCAGCCCAGCAGCCCTTGCAGGGCTCAGCTCTCCCTGTCCCTCTGGGCTTTGCCCTCCCCTTCCCACATCCTTCTGAGACAGGAGGGGAATTGGAACTCAGGGACCTGGCAAGTGGCACCTCAGAGGCCTCGGCATCAATCGATCCGTCAGGAACCTGAGCACAGGGCATCTGCTGACTGGGGGAAACAGCCCGGTGATAAATTGGATCAGAAAAATCATGGGATATTGGCACCTGGGGAGGCAGGAGAGCAGGGACTGTGCTAAGGGAGAGGGGGCATAATAAATATCTTGTTCTCAGAGGCCTGGGAATGCTGCCTCTGCACTATGTGCTGTCCAGGTTGGACAGGGAGATGGGAAGTGTCTCTGGACCCTGGCCTGAGGTCTGGGCTGTGGCCTCTGTCTGGGCTCTGCAGGATGCCTGCACCTGGTGCCATTTCCAGGGATGCTGCTGATCAGTGGGGCTGGGACAAGGTGGAAAGTGACATGACTGATAAGGGATTCAGAAATCCTGGGAAACTGAGCTATCAAATGATGCTCCCACTTGCCTCGAGGAAGAGGGGAGGGAAAAGGCTTCTGAATCCACTTTCTTCTGTAAGATCATAGAATATCCTGAGCTGGAAGGGACCCACAGGGATCATCCAGTCCAGCTCCTGGCCCTGCCCAGGACACCCCAGCAATCCCACCCTGAGCATCCCTGAGAATGTTGTCCAAACTCTCCTGGAGCTCTGGCAGCCTTGGGGCTGTGCCCATTCCCTGGGGAGCCTGGGCAGTGCCCCAGCACCCTCTGGGGGAAGAACCTTTTCCTGATCTCCAACATAAACCCCCCTGACACAGCTCCAGCTGTTCCCTGGTCCTAACTCTGTGTTCTTTGCCTTAGAGGACCTGCAGCACTACAGGACTCAGGGACCTTGCTAGAGGTCAGGGCCAGGCTTAGGCTTCTCCTCTGAGAGGGGAGAGCTGAGGGGGAGGATCGAGTCATGCAACAGTGCCTAAGCTGCTTCCCAAGTCCTTAAAGCACAGCTTAAGGCAGTGAAGCGATCCCAGCAGCACAAGGAGGAATCACTGACAAACGGAGGCTGGCAGGGGATGCAGGAGCTGGGGGAATGGCAAGGGGAGCACCTGGAGCCAGGTGAGCTCAATTTGCTGCTGCCTGGAAAAGAGGGGTGGGGATGTGGGTGGGTGGGGAAGTCAGAAAGGATTAATTCGTATCCTGCTGTGGGAATGAGCCACGCACACATTGCTCCTTCCGCACGGTGATCCAGAGGAGCCGAGGATGGGATTTTCACCAGGAGACTCAGTGGAGCTTAAATACCTCCTGCACACACAATAGCTGCAGGAACACTCAGCATCTGCCTCTCTCTGCCAGGAAGGGATTTCCATGCCAGGTCCTGCTCCTCTAGAGACTGTGTCATTCCCTTCCAGTGTGGGAGAGGGCAGGGAAAGAGCTGCTGTAGGGACTCGCGTTCCACTGGGATGTGCTTTCAGAGGAGGATGGAGACAAATGGCATCACTAACAGCTGGTGTGACAGAGCAGCCAGAAAACCCAGGAACAGCTGGCGCTGCAGAATGCCTTTGGAAGGTCTGGATCTTTAGAGCTGTGTGGAAATAAACTACCAAGCTGTCAACAGCTCTCCCAACCTTCCCAAAGCACGGGACAGGAGGAAATGAGTTCAACTCCTGCTCTTCCCAGAGGTAGGAGATGTATTCTAAACCAGGCTATGGATGGTGGGCTCCTGCAGCACTGATCATTTGGAACATCTCAATTGTCACGGCTGGTTTGAAAGAAAATCTGGGATGCAGGAGTACAGAGAACACTGAGACCATGTTGGAACCATGAAATGCCTGGGGAGATCTGAAGGGAACAGCACAGCATTTAAATGTTTAACTCTATCCGGAAGAGTTGATTAAAATGTCACAAACTCCTAAGAAAAACCAGGCCTTTCTGCTGGCCCCTAATGGTAGGAACTGATTTGGGAAGGTGGGGCTTGCAAGGAGGCACCTCCTGGAGAAACTCAGAGAGTAACTGGGTCATGAACCAGCTGGAACAAGACTCCAAGGAACAGTAACTGTGTCCCTGAGATGCAGAGGGCTGGGGGAAGCAGTCAGGCTGGCTCCTGGCTGTCCCCACACACTTAGGAGACGTGCTCAGACCTGTCCCCATGTCCTGGGACCACCCAAACCCCACTGCTGAGCTCCAACAAGCCTTTCCTGCAGCACTTCCATAACTGTGCACAGGCTTCATGGGTTTTCTGGGCCATGAGTGTTGGAACTTCCCACCAGCTCAGACTAACTTGGGACTGCATCCACAGAACAAATCTCTCCCCTGGCTGCTCAGCATGTGAGTTGTGGGTCAGGAAATTTGGTTGCAGCTTGAGGTTTGTGGTATAAAACTCTCTCTGGCAAAAGTTCAAGGCAAAGGTCATTAAGATGCAAGACACCTTCCCCTGGAGAATGAGTTTGCTAATTAAAAATGCATTAATAAATCCAACATTTCAGGCAGAGACGTGGTGAGGGAGCAGTCAGGAGTTATTAAGCAGACCAAGGAGGCAGGACCAGAGGAGTCCAAGTCCTGAGCCCGTGGCACAAGCCCTCCTTGAAGGAAGTCACTGAGGTGGATTGTGCTGGTGGATTGGGAAGGGAGGAGATCCCACATGGGAAGAGCTCTGCTTGTCTCCAGCCCTGTGAGCAGCCATGGCTGTTGGGAAACGGCCTGATGTGCCCTGCAGCTGGAACCTGTGACCTGTCACCCTTGCTGGTACCAGAGTGACCAACCAGCCCCGAGCACCTGTGGGTTCCCTCCAAAGGCTGCTCAGGTGGAGCTGCTCAGGGGCTCTCCTCAGCATGGCATCGCCTTCTGCGTGGCATCAAACCGTGTTCCTCCTTCCCCTGTGTGGATTTTGGCATCCCAGCCTGGCCTGGTCCCTGGAAGGACTTGCTGGGTACCCAGACACATCGGGCAGCCGGGGGAGCAGCACGAGTCTGCGGGAGGTTGAACGGTGCCGCTGTCTCCTGGGTTAATGGTGTCCCAGACGCTGCCAGCAGAACATTATTTACTGAGGACACAGAGCAGGCAATCGCTCTCCAGGAGCAGGTGATAAATCTTGTTACATCCCAGTGATCCCATAGCTGCTCCTCACAGCGGGAGCAGCGTGGGGCTGGGCCTGCTCCAGGGGCACAAGGATGGATTTTGCTGCCGTTAAAGCAGAAAGACACGTTGGCAAACCAAACACTGGGTTTGGCTGGATCTTTTCAGGAATAAACTGTAGGGAGGCTGACCATGGGGTGCTGGTGTCATCAAAGGGGTCTTCAGCCAGACCAGCTGGGTGGTCACCTCCTGGAGGCATGGACAGTCTTCCAAGGAAAGACTCAGTCCCACAAGGACACAGTTCCTCAGCTCACAGCCACCTTTTCTGCCTGCTTTGGTAGCTCTTCTCCTGAAAAGTCTGCAGGCTCTGGCTGATAAGGAGAGTCCCCCCACTTCGTGCCCACTCCCAGTGATCCAGGTGCTCTTTGCATCCATAAATTAACAGCCAATCTCTCCTCAGTGTAAGAATTGTTCTAAAGAGGCATTTGTCAGGTCCTATTGCTACCAGAGAGATTTGCCAGCAATTAATGCTTTTCATTAAAATCGCCACATGCCAGGAGCAGAGGGGGACTTATTTATGGCAGTGGGCTGCCCTCCACCCTCTGCTCTGCATGGAGCACTGCTGGAGAGCTACATGGAATCATCAGGGTTGGAAAAGCCCTCCAAAGTCATGGAATCCATATCCATTAACCCAAGCCTACCACTAACCCACACCCCCAAGCATCACATCTCTGCAGTTGTGAGGGGATTATTCCCATGCTGGAATGTCATGGAGGGATGTGTTGGGGGTCCTTGAACTTAGTGACAGGAGCATTCATAGAGCAGAGGCCTAGGATAAGGGGAAATACAGGCTCCATGGTCCAAAGTTGTGCCAAAAAGTCACAACTGGTGTTCTGGAGCTGCTCTCTTCTCTTTGAAAAGGTTGAAACTCTTCCCTCAGTCTGTCCCCACCTTCATCTTTTGCAGGAAGATGTGACCTTGTTTTTGGGAAGTGTCTTCTTGGCTGGTCAGGGAAGATATGTTCCTGCCTTGTCAACCTCCTCAAGCACTTCAGAGTGGGACTGGCCATCAATAAATGGATTTTTCTTGGCTCTCACCCTGCCCAGTTTAATTCTTGGGTAATTTACTGTGCCATTTCCTGACGTGCTGCTAAAATGTGCAGCAGGGAGCTGGCAAGAGAGGAGCCAGAGCTCGTCTGAGAAGACGGGGGTCAGGTCCTGGTGGAGGAGGGGATGTCCCAGAGTGTCACCGAGTGCAACTGACGGGGTGTCCAGAGAGGGCTGCTGTTAATTGAATTGAAGAAGACAAATGGCCGTTAGCTCCGTCTCCAAAGGACAATAACTGCACTGATAATGAAGCTGAACTCCCTAATCCTGATCCCAGGGATCCGTGAAGTTATGTAATTGATGGAATATCATTAAGAAAGAGGAAAATGTCCAAATATAAGCGGGGGGGGCGGGGGGGGAAGGGGAGAAGTTTACAGAATTTGCTGAGCTCTGATGTTAACAGCTTCAGAGCCAGCTTTTCTGGAGCATTGGAGACCTTTGAGTCACATTTTTCATCCCCCATCCCTGGGTTTTTTTTGTTTTGTTTTGTTTTTTTTTAAGGCAAAATCACATTCCAAGCAATGATTGCAGTGACATTAGGCTCAAGTGATCAAACACTGTTTTGCTGCACCAATGTCAACTGTTAAAGGGACAAGTGCCTGTGATGAATGTTTGATATCTGCCCATCTTCCCGGAGATGTATCCCAGGAGGAAGACAGGACGCAATCAGATCAGCTCAGTGTTCCCCTGGCATTTCCATGGCCTCTGGAGCTGCCTTTCTCAAAGAGCTCCAGGCCAGCTCTGCAGGGGGGGATCCCACCTGATGCTGCTTTGATAAGCAGCCTTTGGCTGCCAGATGGAGGAGCTTTCCTGAGAGAAAACACCAATTTGTCATCACTGAACCTTTTTGCAGGTGCTGAATAGCCTTAGTTGGGAAAAAGGCTCTCTGTTATTCCAGGCTGGAACTAAAGCTCCAGCAAACTGTGGTGGCATCCCATGTGCTGCCCTTTGGCCACCAGTCCCAAATCCCCCCCAGAGCAAGGAAGGGGAACCAGGAACATCTGGGAGCTGCAGGATGTTGATAAATTGATACAGAATGGTGATAAATTGAGAAACTGAGAAACTGATAAATTGCTGGGTGTTGATGCCATGAATTCCATTCACAGAATAATGTCATAGAATCCCTGGCTGGTTTGGGGTGGGAGGGGACTTTAACATCACCTCATTCCAACTCCTGCCATGAGCAGGGACACCTTCCACTAGGCCATGTGGCTCCAAGCCCCATCCGGCCTGGCCTGGAATGCTTCCACCCTTCCACATTCCCTCTGCTCATTCACCACACAGTGTGGATCCTTGGGAGCACCTTCTGGAGCTCAGAGCTGCAGCAGGGAGCACAGGTTGGTCCAAGGGAAAGCCTTCCTCTCCCTGCTGAGGATGCAGGCAGTGGGTGGAAGGCACGGGTAAATCTGCTTCCCTGGCAGCAGGACCATGGCTGCTGTTCCAGAAACCTTGTGCACAGTTTTCCATAACAACCCCGGCCTCATAACTGTGTGCTCTCCTCTAACACCACCTAAGTGATTTCCCCCTAGGCAGTAAGGTTAAGTCATAGGAAACAATTTCTATTTTTAATAACATTTTTGCTAAATATCCTGTCCCTGACTTTCCCCAGAGGCTCTGAATCCATCTGCAATAAGGGGGCTTTCAAAGGGCTTTAATAATAAATATAATACCACCATTCTTTTATGCTTGTAACTATTCATGCTTGACTGAATTCCCTGATCTTTTTATGGGGCTGTTGAAATATATTGTGTAAGTCAAGGGCAGGCCTGGTTTTAATCTTCTTGTGCTCCCCTGCTTTAATTCCTTTTATCTCCAGGTAACAGTCCGGATAATGCTGTCCTGGTGTTCCATGTTATCCATGCACAATGGAACCACGTCCTGCTGTCCCCAGGGTGGGGAGAACACTGTTTTCCAAGAAAAATGCAAAATTCGCCTGAGCATCTTCTCAGCCCAGCCCCATTTGTGTCTTGCTAATGTTCCCTCCCCATTCCTTTTATTTACTCCCAGATACCACACCTCTTAGAGATCCTTTACCTTTCCTCTCCGACATTGCTCTGGAGACCCCCCAGGAAGCAAAGTTCCCCTCTCCAAAGGTTCCAGGGATGAGTTGCCCTCACCTGGGACCCCCACACACCCATCCATCCTCCACCCACTGCCCCAGCAGCTCCATTTAACTGTCTCCGAGCTGTGCTCGAGGAGTTCTGTGTCCTCCTCTCCCATCTGCTCTTCCAGGACCTCTGTAGTGCCTTTCCTTGGGCATTTTTCCCCTCTGAGCTGTTGGTTTCCCTCTCTCTGACCCCTTTCACCTCGGAGCTTTCTCCTGCTGCCCAGCCAGGCTTGTGCTGTGCCCTGGCTGTGCTTTTGCTCAGCTTTTCCTCGTGTCTGAGTGTTCCAGAGCCAGGGAAGCCCTTGGCTCAGCAGCAGAACAGAAGGAGTTTGCCCCTGAGCATGACAGGCAGAATCATGGGAACTTCTGAACTAATTTGCTGTAAACAATGATCCATAATAGGTCACTTGTCTCTTCAGCAACTCAGCAATTAAGTCCATCAATTGGACTGCTGGCAATTAGCACAGAGGGCCTTTCCAGTGATTTCCTTCCCACTGCTTTGGGGGATTTTTGGTCTTTGGGCTGAGCTGTTTGAGCCCAGGATTCCCCGTGCCCCACCCAAGGGCGGGGGAGAGCCCAGGGATCTGAGGTCTGAAGGCCCCTAGGTACAGAGGAGGCTCAGGGTACCCTCCTGAGGGAGAATGTTCCTGCAGAAAGGGTGAGCCAGGAATGACTCCCACTTGTCCTGCAGTCTGTCAGCTATGTTAAAGGAAAGCAGAGGGGGAATCTGCTTTGTCCTCCCAGCAGGGAAGAACAGGTTTTGTTCATGCCTTTGGTCTCATGACATAGAATAAGTAGACTTTCTTCCAATAAAAATAGTTCTTAGGGGAAAAAAAAAATCCTCAGATTCCCAAAAGCTGGGACTAAGCAGCAAAAGAAACTCTTGAATGGGACTGCTTCTGATCCTAGGTCAGGAGGCATGAAGGAGCTCTTGGATTTCAAACTGCAGAGCAGAAACTTTGCCAAGATCAGCCTTTGCCTGCAGAGTTTGGATGGGGGCCAGCCCTGGAGTCCTGCTGCCTCCTGGCTCAGGAGGCCTCCGGGGACAGACTGGGAGGATTTCAGGAGTGGCTGGTGATAACAGAGGGTCTGAGACAGCTCGAATCAGTCACCTTGAAAATCAGGGACTTTCATGTCATTTCCAGTTGGACCATTAAGTATCAAAGCCCATAAAACCATTCACCCTCTTCTGCTGTGGCTTCCTCATCCAGCCTCCCCCTCTCCATCAGGATAAACTGCTCCATCCCACAAGGATTGCCTCAGGTACCCTGGATTCCAGCCACATTTGTTACTTTTATCTCTCACACTATTTTACTTGGCTTTTGAACATCCAGGATCACTCCTGTATCTGTAATTTTAACAGTGAGGACATGAAGTAGGGGATTTTTCTTTCACGTGTGGGTCTCCATTTGCTGCTGGGAATTAAACCAGGCCTTGCTGGAGCAAAATAATGGCAATTCTTTGACTTCTCTGTTGAAATGTAGTGATCCCTTCAGCTGTAGGGGAACACTTCTGTAGCATCATCATAAAAATTCCCCAGTATCCCTTCCCTATCCCAGGTAATTATTTCGTGCTGCTGTTTCTGTGCACCCCAGAAGGGTCGTTTTGCTGCAGACGTTATTTTAGGAGAAAAGTAGATGCTATTAAGTTTAACAAACAATATTTTAAGGGATCAACCAACCCAATTCTGGCTTTCCACAGAAATCCTAGGTGGTGTCAGCATGAGTGGATCTGCCAGGACTTAAGCACAGAAGCACAAAATTTCCTTTGTTATTGAGAATCTTCCTTTCAGGGTAGCAAAAGTATTTGCTGTCAGTGGTGGACTGGTTTAAGGTCCTGTCTTTTCTCAACTGTCCTACCAAAATGAGCTTTACTGAAAAACAGATGAGAATTGAGAACTTTTAGGAATGGAAAGTGCTGTGGCTTTTAATGGGGAAAACACTTTGGAGGTGCCTTGAATTTTTGATGGGAAATAAAGGCTCAGTTTTTCGAGGGGTGCAGTTGGAATGTCACATAGCCATGGATTGGTGCAGGGCAAGCTTGAGCTTCCATCAGGACAGGAATTCAGCTCCTGGGCACTTCCAGCACTGTTCCAGGTGCAGGGTGGGATGAGGAGCAGCCAGGGAGTACCCAGGACCTCAGCTGTGGGAAGAACCATTTCCCCCACCTCCCCCCAGGAGCTCCTCTTCATCCTTGCTCTCCAGACACATTCCCAAAGGAGATGTAGGGTATTTGGGATGTTTCTTCCAAGGCTGGCAGGGAATCCCAATACCTGGATGAAGCTGGGGAAGAGAGATGGAGAGAGCAGAAATCAGAGATACTGATGTTAGCTTGTGATGAGAGAGAAAAAGACATAAACTTGGAGCAATCCCACAGCCCACGGGGGGAAAAAATGGGTTTTCACCAGCTCTTGCTCCATCCCATGAGGGAAACAGGTCTGTTTGCATAGGAAAAAGGGAGGTGAGGAATGAGCTGCCACTGTGTGGAAACTGGGCTGAGCAGAGAAGGGATCACAGCAGCGCCCTATGAAGCTGTCTGCCATGTGGTCATTAGAGGTGGCTTCTGTCCCCTGGTGTCACCAGGGCTGGTGCAGCAGTGGAGCCGAAAGGCCCCAGGGTTTCCTGGCAGCCCTTGAAAGCAGCAGCTCTGAGCCGTGCCCTCAGGCAGCTCTGGCAGGGACAGGGCCAGCAGATAAAGGAGCAAGGGCCCTGTGGAAGCTGCTCTAATGCTGATCTGCACATCCTGCCTGCAGTGAGGGGAGCTGGGGGATCCTGGATCTCTCTGCTGCTCCCTGGCCTGGCTGGAGCAGTTCCTCCCTGGCCCTGCCTGCTGAGTGTCCTTAACATCCCCTGTCCACACCAGAAGCTGCTGCTGCTTTGGTGACCTGCTGGCACCACCGTGGTGCTGAGGTCACTCCTGCTGGGAGACTGGGAACCACGAAATCACAGGCTGGTCTGGGTTGGGAGGGACTTTAAAGATCACCTTTCCTTGGGCAGGGACACCTTCCACCATCCCAGGTTGCTCCAAGCCCCATCCAGCCTGGCCTTGGACACTTCCAGGGATCCAGGAGCAGCCCCAGCTTCTCCCCAAAATCCCATCTAATGCTGCCCTCTATCAGTGTGCCGTCATTCCCTCTTGTCCTGTCCCTCCATCCCTTGTCCCCAGTCCCTCTCCAGCTCTCCTGGAGCCCCTTTAGGCCCTGGAAGGGGCTCTGAGCTCTCCTTGGAGCCTTCTCTTCCCCAGGCTGAGCACCCCCAGCTCTCCCAGCTTTGCTGTAGAGCAGAGGAGGTCCAGCCCTCAAAGCATCTTTGTGACTTGTTTGAGCAGGTCCAAGTCCTTCTTTTTCATGATGTCCTTTCATACTCAATCACTGCTGATAATTTTTAAAAAACCCAAAAAATTATTTACACTTGTTAAACCACACCAGAGACAAAGCGTAAAGCAGTGAGGGGTGGGGATGTCTGGGGTTGCATCTCCCCTGCTGGAACCAGGATGGTTTTTCCTGGGCTGCTGGTGGCTCTGGGTTTCCAGGAGGTTGTGATTGAAGGATTTTCTCCAGGTTGTCATTTGGTGCCCAGCAAGGCTGGATATGGGATGGGGTTGGTCCATCCTGCTGGAAGCATCCTCACACCCTCTCATCCACTTCATGTTTGTACAAGCAAAGGAGGCGATGCTTTAAAAGCAAAGGAGTTGGATCAGTGTAGGGAAGACATTTGGGAAATGCACAATTCCAACTGCATCCTTGATCCCAGACTGGAATGGGAGGTTGGCAGTAAAACAGGGGCTGAGATCACCCAGGTATCCTTAAAAACCCAATCAGGAAGCCCCTGCTTGTCACTGATCAGTATCAGAGTGAGCTGCAAAACTTGAAATGCAGCAGAAAGGAAAGAAATCTACAGGTGGGGGAAAATTCTTTTCTCTAAAAAAGAAAAACCAGCCTAAAAAAAAGAAAAAGAAAAAAAGCAGCTGTTCTTTTTTCACTCTATCTCTAGCCTAAGGTCTTGCCGAGGGGATGGAAAACCATTTCAAAAGGTGGAAGAAAAAGTGTTCCTTTCATCAATGATGGTAACAGAGCACGCTGCAAACTCAGAGCATGTGTTTTGTTTGATATTAAAGCACTTTTGGGGCAAAAGAGACTTTCCTGAGAGAATGTGGAGCACTTTAATGAAGAAATGTTTGCTCCAGCAAGGGAGGAGGTTCTCCCAGGGCTGCAGGATGTGGGCACTGGGTCCTCCAGGGATGGGGCAGCCACAGCTTCTCTGGTCAGCCTGGGCCAAGGCCTCACCCCCCTCCCAGGGAGGAATTTCTTCCCAATAACCAATCTAAACTGAGCCCCTTTCAGCTCTTTTTAATTTAGTTTGTGGACTTAGAAAGCATGACCAAAATGGCACAAAAAATCCCAAAGCAAAGAAGTTGCAGCACTCAATAATTACCTTTATTTCTTTTTTCCTTTATCTTTTTTCCCAGCCTCTCTCCTTGATTTTCTGATTTGACTGGAGATATCTAGAGATATCTTAGGAGCAGCACTGTGATTTTTTTTCCCCCCTCTTTTTTCCCCTGAGGTGCTGCTTGTCTCTTTGCCCAGTGATGTTAATGGATTGCTCTCCACCCTTTGGATGCAGTGTGGGAGCTGTAGGAGCTCTTGGCAGGGATAATTTATTTCCAGGATAGCCCTGAACCCCAGAATGAGAAAATCTGAGCTCTAAAATGATGGTCTGAGTAAAATTGCAGCTGTAATGCCAAGCTTGTTCTTCTCCCCACCCCATCCACCCTGACAGATGTGCTGGGTCAATGGAATATTATCCCTTCAAAGAATCCAGCATTTCATGTGGCACCACTTTGAAATCTTTGGGAGGAAGGAATCGGGGCACTCATGAGACTTGTCCTGTCCAAAATTACTGCTACCAGGGTAGCTTCTCTGGTATTTTAGGAAATTTTACCATTGGTCCCTGGAAGAGGAGTCCACTGTCAAACAAGGCACGAGGCCTCTGCCATGGAGAATCTCTACTCTCAACTACGGCAGAGAAATCCAGAATTAAAAGGAGACAGTAATATTAAAGTCAAGTGTCACCCATTGATGTGTCCCCACTGAATTCTAATGCTCTTCGAAAGCAGAAAATTAAGACAGATACTTATGGCAGCTAAAACAGGGAATGGCCCAGCTGGAGCAGGGATGAAACCGGAGAGAAAATGTCCTGTTGGTGCTGTCCCAAAGCCCATTAATCACAAACTGTGGCTTTGGGAAGAAACAAAGATACCAAAGGCATTTTGGCAATAACAGAATCATTCTCTATGAAATAGAAGCCTCTCTTTTCAGAGAGACAGTTTCACTATTTTTGGGTAAGAGAAAATCTCAAAATTTCAGCAGAGAAAATCTCAAAAAATGATAGAATGGCACTTTTCATGACTCTCAGATTAGTTCCCAAGGAATCACAGAACCATTCATGTTGGAAAAGCCCTCTAAGACCGTCAAGTCCAGCTGCTGCCCATGCTGAACCATGTCCCCAAGAACCACATCCACAGGGCTGTGAAATCCCCCAAGGGGTGGGGACTCCAACCCTATGCCAGTGCCTGCCCACCCTTTCCAGGAAGAAATTTCCCCCAATATCTAATCTAAACCTCCCTTGGCATGGCTTGAGGCCATTTCTTCCTGTCCTAGACCTCAGCCCTTCACCAGCACCTCACCTCCAGCACTGCTCCCAGCCCTGTCCTGCTGGCAATGCCAAGTTTTCCTTACTTCTGCCTCAGTTTCCCCATAAGCAAAGTCCAAGCCACTGATCTCAATTTAACCAGATGGAAGCCTCAGAGGTGGCAGCCATGGTACTTTTTTGGCAGCTATAACCTTGCCAAGTGGCTCGTCCTGTGCTAATCTGCATGGAATGGAAAGGTAACTCCAATTGTGTTATTCTTAAGCACGAGGATTATTATTGCAGTGGAAATGGAAAGTAACCTGAAAAGAGGAGTTGAAAACACAACACAATTACCTGGGTTTCAGTGAAAAAAAGGAATTGCCCAAGTCTTGACAGCAGCTTTCCTTCCTCCTCCAAGGATGGATTTGATCCCAGGGTATTATTAACAGTCTCATCAAGGGATGACTCTGAGGAGGCTCTGCTGAGCAGAGGGATGCTTGGGATGCTGCTGGGTCACATTGATTTCTGGTGGGCCAAGCTTTTAGATCAGTTTGGGATTTTTCCTCTTTTCCTTCTCAAGAAGGATGTTGGAAATGGTTTCATGGCCAGGCCTATTGGGTCTCAGCACAAACACTGCAGTAAGAGCCTTGTCCATGGAAATAAAGTCATTTTTCCTTCTCTTCAGCTGGCTGTAGAATCATGGAATGGGATGGAAGGGACCTTAAAGCCCATCCAGTTTCACACCCTGCCATGGGCAAGGACACCTTCCACTATCCCATGTTGCTCCAAATCCTGTCCAACCTGGCCTTGGACACTTCCAGGGCTCTAAGGGCAGCCACAGCTTCCCCAGGCATTTGCTGTGCCAGGGCCTCCACACACTCACAGGGAACAATTTCTTCCCAATATCCAATGGAAAGCAAAAAATATCTCACTGGAGACAAGTTTCATGTGTTTGGGAGGGGTTTGCTGTAGATCCACGGGTTGCTGATCTCCCCTGTGGGCTCAAACCCAAGGGGGCAGGTGCCACATCCACCCTGAGGTGCTTCTGCCTTTTGGGGAGATGTTCTGAATTGGGGGTTCTGTTGAGCTTTCTGGAGGCATTTCAATTTTAAATTGAACTAACACCTTGCATTTAGATTTTCTTGGGATAAACAAGATCTTTTTTGGAAGGAGCCAGTTCTTGCCCATTCATGTCCTGGGAGCAAGAATGATGGAATCTGTTGGAAGGGACCCACAGGATCATCCAGTCCAACTCCTGGACCTGCACAGACACTCCAACAATTCACCCCATGCCTGGAAGCATTGTCTGAATGCTCCTGGAGCTCTGGCAGCCTTGGGGCTGTGTCCATTCCCTGTGGAGCCTGGGCAGTGCCCAGCACCCTCTGGGGGAAGAACCTTTCCCTGATCTCCAGCCTAAACCCTCCAGACACAGCTCCAGCCATTCCTTGGTTCCTGTCCCTGGTCACACAGTGCAGACATCAGATCTGCCACTTGGGAGGAAACTGTGGATTAGGATGAGCTCCGTCCTCAGTCTCCCTTCTCCAAACTAAAGAGACCAAGTGCTTTCAGCCTCTCCTTGTCTGGTCTTTCCATACCCTCCCCCATCTTTGTGTCCTTCCTTTGACACTCTCCAATGGCTTTAGGTCCTTCTCATATTGTGCCACCCAAAACTGCCCCCACTGGGCAGGAGTGACCCTGATGGTGCCAGATCCAGGCTCTGCATCCTGGATCCCTGCATTCCCTAAGCCATAACTTTGCCAAAGGGAGTCATCCCACTCTTTTCTATGCCAGGTTGTTTATATGGAAGTGCTGCTGCCCAGACCTTCCCACCCCACTCTGTACATGGCAGAGGCACAATGGGCTGGAGGCGTGGAGACACCTGGGGCTGGAATGAGAGTTGTGGGAGTTCTGGAGACGTGTTTTTGCATCTCAAGTAAATTTTGATGCCAGTTATACCATTCTGATGTGGAATACCTCCTCTCCTCTCGTGCCTCCATGCCCGGGGAGCCTTGCACTTCCATAGATGAGTGTAAGCCCTCCTCTGACTGGGAACGAGTCTGGAGCTGTTCCTGGATTTCCTGCTGGAGGAAACCCTGCTGCCTACTGATGTGATTAATGGTGCTAAGCCCTGAATTTGAGGAACAGCTGTTGCCATGATCAGGCCTCCAAATGAGGTGCCAAAGAGCAAGGAAGCAGGGAAGCCCCCAGATCCATGGAGGCCTGGAAACAGGGAACGGTTCCTGTTCTCTGCACGAGAACAGCACAGTCCAGGAGTGAGGATTTTCGTGGTGAATGACCAGGACCCATCAGTGCCACAGCAGCTGTAGTTCCAAATTCCTCCCTGGCACAGCATTTCCTGGGAAGCCATGCACAACCAAAGGTGTTTAGCTGAAAAAACCCAGCTGTTGTTTCTGCTTCTGGATGGGAATGCTGTGAGCTGTCATCCTGGCTTTCTCTCTTTTATTATTTAAAAGACAGAGAACAAATAAGAGAAAATGAACTGCAAATAATGTCTAACAGCATTTCCAGAGCAAATATTTGCTCGCATAATCATGCGGAAACTTTGAAGTCTTGTGGAGGATTCCGGTGCCGTTCCTGATCCAGCATTGGCCTAAACCCAGTCGGGATGCTCCTTTCCCAGTGTCAATGCTGGGTACTGAGATCTGTACTCAGGACTTCCCATCCTCTCCGGATCCTCAGAGAATTGGGGTGACAAAAAAGTAGTGGAAACCCAAGGTGTTGTAGTGGATCTCCTGTCTGGGATCTTCCTGCAACCCCAGGAAGTTGTGTCACTCTAGGACATATTTCCAGCATCTCTGCTGTCTAACAGGGCTGCTTGGGTGTGTTTGTGGTCTTCAAGTTTGAGATTAAACCAACATTACCCAACCCATTCTTTCTTTTTTTTTTCTTTTTTCCTTCCCAGTTTGAATGCTGGAAGCTGAACCTGATTTTCTCCCAGCCACGCAGGATTGAGCAGAGACGTTCTGGTCACTTGGCTTTGCCAGAAAAATAGCACAAAATCTCTGACATCCTTGCAGTGTCAGGTGTTTTAGAACCCCCTGGAAGCATAGGAGCTGTAGACCATGGCAAGGGGAGGTCTCCGACAGAGATGTTGCAGCCAGATCCGTAACCTGGTCTGAGATTTCCAACTGCTTGACCTTGGATTTCAGGAGACCAGAGGAGCCACCCAAGGTGTGGATTTTGACCTGGTGTTTTAAGCACTGTAGAATTACAGAATATCCCAAGCCAGACCCGCAAGCATCATCAAATCCAACTCCTGACACTTCACAGACATCCCACTCATCCCACCCTGTGGCTGACAGCATTGTCCAAATATTCCTGTTCCAATGCCCAACATCCTCCCAGGGCTCATTCTGAACTTCCAAGAGGGCCAAGCCTGAAGCAGAAGGATTTATGTCCCTTTCCACTGAATATAATTAATGATTTCACTCCTTGTAATTAAGGAAGGGCAATTAAGAGTGATACAAGAAGCAAGGCAGCATTTGGCATTTCCAGAAAAACATAAACCTCCTATTTAGGCTTTAATTCCAGAAGTGGCCAGACCTTTCGTGGCCATTAAAATATCAGGAGATCCTGTCGAATGCTGGGTGCTGGTGATTTATGATCAAATCTAACATGCAGGTAGCAGGTGGCATTTCCACACTTCCTGCGGGGAATATATCCCAAAACGTCAAATTAGATTATCTGTCTCCTTCCATTGGAGAAAAATGTGTGAGAAAAGCACTGGCGGAAGACGAGGAAGGAGGGGGAGAATGTTTGCTCTATTTTAAAATTATTATTTCAGCTTAGAAGTGTTGAGGTAGCTGCAAAAATTCAGAGGTGTAAAAACCCAGAGTAACAGGGAAATGTCACTTTCTCCTTGTTGACACCATTTTCTCTCTGTCTCCCAACTTTTGCCCATTCTCCTTCTCTACAAAGGAGAACACCCTTTGTAGACAAAATCCTTGAAACTTACAAAGAAAGAAATACTTCGTGGTTGTGATTTTTTTTTTCCCACTGATACTTTTCCTCAAAAGACATTAAGTCATTACCTGTCCTGACTTTACAGGTTTGGAAACCCCACCTTCAGCTTTATTGCCCAATCCACTTGGAAATTGATGGGATGCAGAGTAAACCCAGCTATTCCCAGTCCTCAGAAGGATAAACTCTGCTAGCTAGGATCCTGATGATGACAATGATTGATTGATTGATTGTTATTTATTATTATTGCACTGATGCTGGTGGTACCCTTAGGTTGGGGAAAGCTTTTTTTCTTTTATTTCCCCACCAGTCCTAATAAATTTTCATTGCTGTAGGGTCATCCCAACAAAGCTGTGCTGACATGCTGTTGTCCTGGCCTTTCTCCAGCAATCCCAGGAGGCTTGGTGTTTATATCTTCCTACCACCTCTGCTCCTTGGAGCAGAGGATGGTTTATCTCCTGTTTTAAAGAGCTTTGCCATATTCCAGCCCTTTCCTAAATCTCTGGTTCCCGTTAATGAGATTTGTACTGTATTGGAGCTGAGCTGACATATGGGCAAGGACAATGTCCTGGAGTTTGGGATAGCTGGAGTGGGGAGAATAATTCTTGTGGGACCATTTCTGCTTGGTGAGCATTTTCAGAGCATCTCTAGAAGTGCCAGCCTCTTTTGCCTCTTGTTTTCCCCTTGTAAATCCTGCCTGAAGAGGGATTTCAGCTCAAACTTTCAGCTTCCCCTGACCTGAGCAGCTTGGGGCAAACCTGGGATCACACCCGGGAAGTGAAATGGGTTTATTACCAAAATAAATCTAATTGAGAGATTTTGGTGACAATAACCAAATACTCTGCAAAGTGATTGTGCTTGAAAGCAGAGAGTGGCCCCAGCTGAAGGTTTTGATGATAATCCTGAGAAATATGGCAGGGTTTGACCACCAGGTCCCTCTCAGCTTGTTCCAGAGGTGAAACAGATCCACCCAGCCTGGAAAATGCCATCAGCAAAGCAGGGCTTTCTTTGAGCTTTGCATCTCCCTTAAGGATGGAGGCAGGTTTCCAAAGACTTCCCAGACTACTCCAGGTGAAGCTTCCTATCTTCAGACACTCTGTTGCATCCTGTGACATCCAGAGGTGGTTTGGCTTCCAAGTCAACTTTTCTTTGGTCACCCTGGCCCCAGAGGAGAAGTTTTCTTTAACTGCCCATCCAGTTTAGTTTTGGTTTTGACAACTGCCACTTGTCTGATTTAATCCAGCTCCCTGCTCTGCCGTGCCTTGGGGATCATGGTGGGATGTGAGTGGCGTGTCAGCTGGGACACTTTCTATTTCCTAGGGACATCCCAGGAATGGGCTCATCCTGGCAAAAAGGGCTCACCATGAGCAAGTAACCAAACCCTCAGGAGCCTCATGAACAGTGAGGTTACACCTCAGGTGCC
Source organism: Anomalospiza imberbis (assembly GCF_031753505.1). Taxonomy (NCBI): domain Eukaryota; kingdom Metazoa; phylum Chordata; class Aves; order Passeriformes; family Viduidae; genus Anomalospiza; species Anomalospiza imberbis. The sequence continues at coordinate 20,672,034 of NC_089690.1, read as the reverse complement.
TGGGCATGAGTCAGGTGATCCCTCCCTTCCTCCCCTTCCATCTTTCCATCTTCTCCTTTCATCCCACCCCACGCCTCTTCTCTCATCTCCTCCATTCCGCAGCTAATTCACGCTTTTGCAGGAGCCTTTCATCACTGCCACTTTCCCCACTCGCCCCTGATCTGTGTGAAGGAACGAGGATGTCACTTGTTGGGGGCCGGGGAGGGGACCCTGGTGGCAGATGGCAGCAGGGCTGGGCTGGGTCTCATCCATCACCAGCATGACAGCGCAGGGCGGCCGCTGCCTCTTCCCGGAGGATCGGCATTCCAAGGGTGAGCCCAACCAGGTAATTGCTGGAGAACAGGAGGCATTTTTCATCACTGACATGGAGGAGGGGGACAGGGTTGGGCTGTGCTAATGCCACAGTGAAGGATGAATTCATCATGGGTTCTCCTTTTTTTCCTTTTTTTGAATCCATCCTACTTTGATCGACACTGAATTATTCCTAAATGCCAAGTATCTGGTGAGTCTACAGCAGAAACCTTTCCAGCTGCTGAGGGGCCAGGAAGCATCCTGCTGCTCTTGTCATTGTCATCTTCATCACTGAAATCAAAGGGTCACAAAATTTCGACCCCCATCTTCCAGGGGTTGTGGTTTGGGTTGTGGTGCTGCAGCGACATTCCCTCGTCCAAGATCCAAAAGGTGCAAACAGGGATGTGGGAAGTGAAGAGCCCATTTCCCACTTTCCAATCCCTACTTCCAGCAGGAACAGACACCTGTGCCAGAGCTTCACTCCAGTCAGATGCCAGTCAAGAAGCCTCCAGAGGCTTTGTGGCTGGGGGACCTCATGCAGGTGACAGTCCCACAGGATGGAATTGCAGTGACATCGCTCCCAGTCTGCTCCGAGGTTTTTTGGTGCTCACGCTGCTCTGGCTTACTCAAGTTTGTTGTGGTTGTGCTTGGATGCCAGCCAGGGCTGTCACTTAGACAAAAATAACACCAAAAATGTTTACCAGGCACTGGCTCGTGGGCTCAGTGCAAACTTAGAGGGGACCCCAATGTGAGGAGAGAAGAAAATAAATTGATCAAGGAGGGTAAAAAAAAAAAATAATCTGTTCCCCTCTATTTTTAGTTTTAGACATTTGCAGAATCCAGCCAGTTCTGAAGCTGATTTCTAAATTTATTCCATCCCTTTTTAGAGAACTTTCTGCATCTTCTCCCCCTAATTTAAGTCTCTTTTCAAGTATTTTTAAAAGTGGCAGTCGAGGCCAACTTTGCCTATTGAAGTTATCTCACATTTGTCTTTAGGAAAGAGCTAATAAATCAAGGCATTATCGTGGGAATTGGCAGGACTATCCAAACCTTTATGCAGCAAAATTCAGTCCTAGGTTTCAGCTTTGATTTGCAAACAATTCCTAAATGCTGCCATCCTCCCCAGAATGCATCCTGTGTTGGGAAGCAGTGCTTGCATGGTATCGAGCAGGAATTAAAATACTTTAATTCCTCATATCCCCCTGGTCTGCCACAAGTCATTCCTACAGCATAGAACCATTGAATGGTTTGGGTTGGAAGGGACCTTAAAGATCATCTTTTTCCAACCCTGTTCCACAGTCATTCCTCCAATTTCAGCCATTCAGAATTGAGGCTTTAGGACTAAATTCACTAAACTCAGTGGCTCCCTTGTATTCCAGAGGGAGAGTGGCACCAGCAGCACTGGTTTCTGCTCTCACTTTGGTCAGGGTGCTCCATTTCCTCATGACCACATTTAGGGACATGCATCCCCTCAGTATTCATTCTCCCTCCTCATGTTTTCCAAGCAATCTCCTCTGTTTTCCTTTGCTCCCGGCCCCTGCAGTTCTCAGTTTACTCTGCCTGAATCCATTCTGGCCGAGGCAGGAGGAGCTATTCCCTTCTGTCAACACTGACAGAGCAGACCTGATTCCACTCGCTCCATTCCCACTCCTGCTTCTCCCAAGATGGAAGTTATTCACTCACAGGGTAGAGAGACAACTGTATTCCTTCCTCTTCCTACTTATGGAATATTTTGACATTTCCCCATGTCTGTTTTGATTCAGTCCCATCTTTAAATAAATACCTGCCTTTCTCATGGGAAGAATTCCAGGAGCTCCTATACGGGATGCATCTTTCCAGCTGAGTTGTCTCTGTCGGGATATTGAAGAAACAGGGAGAGGTTTGGGGGGATTTTTTTGGGGCTTTAGGCAGAGCCACACCAGGGCAGCATTCCAGAGGTTTGCACTCCCCATCCTCTGTGTTTGGTTATCATCTAGCCAAAGACTGTCAGTGTTCAGGTCAAAAAGGAACAGTTCAATTTTCCAAAGTGGGGACAGGGTAGAATTCTTGGGTTTAGTGGAATACTCTGCTAGGAAGCAACAATGGGAGGATTTTTCCAGCCATGAAAAAAGCAATTCCCAGACTTGGGGAAAGGGAGTTTTTCTGTCTATCCTTCTCAGCATTGTAGTTTTGGAGTTTGGGAATTTCTGCATATTGATCATGAGGTGTTTGGCTTCTACTGAGCAGGAGAGGGCTCTGCTTTTCCTTCAGCCCAGGCTTTGGTATCTCCTGGATCTCTGGAGGGATTTCCAAGGCCCATTTAAAATACAGAGAGCAGAAAAGTGTCATTTATTGTCTCATCCAGGATGTCCTGTGAAAGCCAATCCAGCTGCCAGGTGGAAACCCACTGGTGCTTTCCTCCCTTCCCACATTTTCAGGCCAGGTATCCTGCAGAGACGCAGAGCATCAACAGTGGCAATTTGTGACAGGCTGTGATTTGTTGTAAAACAAGCCAAATACCCTTAAATGCCTCAAAAGGCTGGAACACAGACATCCTGTGGGATGTCTGTGGCAGGTGGGGCTGTCTGCTACTGGTGGTTACTGCTACAGGGCAAAGTCCAAGGAGGAAGTTAGGAATACCCAAAATTACCAGTCTCAAGGGACATCCATCTCCAGGTGGCACCTGCAAAGCCCAGTGGGATGTTCCCTCCCTCTCATTTATGCAGATCCCTGCCTTGGGCCACATGGGAAGTGCTGGTGCTGCCTGGAGCCATGACAATTCCCACCTCCCCAGGAGCTCCTTGCACCTTCTCATCACCTCATCAGCCAAGCCACGGGTGTCCTCCCCTCCCTGCAGGCCTGGGGGATGGACTCTCACTTCCCTCAGGAAGGCTGGATCTGTGCAGATGGGCTTTCATTCGGCTTTAAACCTGAGTGAGACTGGTCCCAGCTGAGCCACAGGTCTGTATCCCATCTGGGGAGCTTCCCAGTGTTTCAAATCCTTAGGAAAATGAAATTATCAGTGGCTTTGCAGCAGGTTGTGGTCAGCAGCCCTGATGGTGCTGTGCATTTTGGATTGTCTATTAAATACCTGAATTTTAGCTAAAATTTCTGCTTTAAATATGGTGAGGTTATCACCCTGCTGTAAAGGTCTTTGAGCTTTCCCTGAAGCATCTGGCTGGGACTGGATGGAGTTTTCCAGGCTCTTTCCAACACCCACGGGGAACATAGAGCAGAAAATGAAGTGTTTTATGCATATGGACAAACAAACTTGTTAGAAATTCATGTTGGTTCTTCCTAGGTGTCAGCACTCCTTATATTTAAAAGAAAAAAGACATCCTTTCCCTCATTTGAATGTTGTTTTAGCCCTATTTTCTTGCAAATTTTTATTTAAAGAAGGGTTGGATGGGTTTGAGGGAGAACATCTGGTTTTAGGTATCCAGACTGCTGAGGGATGTTCCTGGACCAGTTTGTAAGTGCACATACTCAAAAACAAACCTTAGGCTGGATTAGTCCATGGCATTCCCAAGCCATTCCCAGCCCACACAGCTCATGGCTGCTTGCCCAAGGTGTGCAGGACAGCTCATGCCTTTTCCTCCCCTTCCCTTGCTGGAAGGAGCAGATCTCTTGCAGAGAGGAAGGTCTGGAAGAGAGGATGGGCACCTCTGGAGTGTGCAGGGTTTGAGATGCGCTCAACCCCCTCAACCCAACCAGCAGTATCTTGGTACAGGCTCCAAAATGGGCCAATAACTCCTTTAGGAAGCCCCCAAAGGAGAAGAAAGATCAAGAGAATATTGTTGCTTTAGAGTTTGGATCCCCAGTCTTGTGATTAACACAGGAACAGTGGCGGCTTTTCCGATATTCATTTCTCAAGGAGCAAAGAACCTTGTGGGTTCAAGGAGTCTCATGCACACCCTTCCCCCTGTGTCCAATCTGGCTACCAGCCAACCACTTTGTCCCACAGTTTTGGCCATCCAGGTGAGCTCTTGTGGGCTCTGCTGGGCAACGTGGCTGGGATCTCCCCTTGAGATGGGACATTCCTGGTTGATCCTTGAGGCTTAGACATCTCTGTTAATGACAGATCTTTGGATGAGTCTAATTCCAGTTCTCTCCACTTTGCAGCTGACTGCACACCAGTGACTCTCCCCTGGAGCTGGGATACTTCTCAAGGTTTGAGATTCCCTGCCTGGACTGAGAAATCCTTCCTTACCCCAGGCAAAGAGATTCTGTACTCCCAGATCCGTGGTAAGCTGCTTGTAGCAGGTGACTCAACACCACAGAAATCCACGTAGTTAATTCCTGTAGACCTAAACTGTTGTCCAAGACTGGAACTAAGGTTGGGCTTAGCCATGTTTTAGCTCCATCAAGAGTTTAGAAAGTGAGAGGTTGTACTCTGAACCCCATGGCTCAGTGGGAGAGTCTCTTTACCCTTTGCATATTCAAACTCTGTGTAAATAATTTTTACATAAATTTTCCCTTGTATCCATATAACAGAGCAACTTTGTCATTGCACTTTGTTGTATTTTTATAAATCCATCTTAAAAGTATTTTTGCTAATGATGGTGATTCTTTGAGCAGCCCTAAATCCCTCTTTCATGACAGAGGGAGGGATGGTTCTTCCTGCTCCCACCCAAATAACCCAACTCAAGCCAGCAGGAAGGAACAGCTTTAGCTGGAATCATCCCCAGCTCTGCTGTGCTCAGCATTGCCATGGTCACTAATTCCAGGGGAGCTAATGCAAAAAATAACAGGTTCCTTCTTTTTTTTTCCTTTTTAACTGGAAACTTAGGAGCAACAGGTCGGTGTTTCTCCTCACATATGCCTCCCATCGTTGCCTTTTGTTGTTTTGGCTGCAGCTTTCCTCGCAGGGCCCCGCAAGCTCACCGAGCAGCAGATGGCCTCCTCCTTGCTTCATTTCCAGCCCTCAGTTTTTCCCACACTAAACCAGACTTTTTCAGGCACTACTAATCCCCTGTGCCTGTCACTGCTGGAGAAAAGCATTAATAACTCCAGTTATCCTGGAAATATCTGTCACCCACATTTGTTTTGCGTTTCCCTTTGGGTAATCACGCTCCAGATCTAATTACTGCTGAAATTTCTTTTGCTCCAATGAGCAGCATTTTGGGTTCCCTCCCCGGCTGGGTGGAAGTTTGACTTTGCCGATGAGGGGAGATCCATGCTGATTTACACCAGCTCAGGAGGCGCTGCTCCACATCTTCATTCCGTGTGTGGCTCGGGGTTGTGGAGATGGCGGTGATGGATGGCTGCAAAAACCACGGGAGCTGTGCTCGTCCAGAGCCGGGAAGCCCAGGAAAAGCAGGGACAGACTTTAGTTGGGATGGGTGAATTTAGGATGAATTGCTGGGAGAGCAAAGAGAAAGGAAAAGGGGTTTTCATCCTCTCCTCTGGCAAGGAGCCAGAGCCACCCCTGTGACAGCAGCGGCAGCTCCTGTGACATGGGTTCGGTGACACAGGGCGGGGGTGTCTCCCACTGTCACACACATCAGCCAGGGTGGCATTTGGGAGCCACCGTGACAAGGACAGAGCCAGAGCTTGCTGAGTTTTCCTCCTCCTCGGCTGACTCACATCAGGGCTGAGCTTTGGGAACGCACAGGAGAGCAGATGGCAAATCCCTGAGTCCCTGAGGGAAGGAGCGCCGGCTGCCCGGCGGCTCTCCCGCCTTCCCGCAGGTTTCCATTCAGGTTTTATGGATCAGCAATGACACACGCGTGAGGAGCCAGCTCCTCCCCCACCTGCCACAAACGGGCACCAGTGGCACCATCCTGTGGGAGCGTCCTGGTACCCACAGCTCGGGAACAGCCAGCACTGGGGGACCTGGTCAGACCGAGAGAAGGAAACCTCACACTAAACCTCTGAATAAAGGGCTGGAAAGGTATCTCTTAGGATGGAAGTCACTGGGGCTGGGATAAGGGGAACATGGGGATCAAGCAGGGAAGGAGGGAGCAGGGCTGGGAAGGTGGCAGGGCCAGGGTGGCTCTGGTTTTACCCACAATTCACACACACAGCTGGGACTAGGATGGGCTCAGGAGCAGACCAAATAGGACTATTGGGAATGGCCATGGAAAAGCCCGTGGCACCAGGATAAGCACAGGTTATGGTTCCTAACAGAGGGAGGTGGGGCAAGGAGCACACACATGAGCCCCCAGTTATCCCACGGGGAGCAGGACTGATGGCATCGTGTGACCCTTGAAGGGACTCAGGCACAGGACACCAACCCCAGCAGTGGGGCTGGAAGTCTGCAACAAGAACTTCAAGCAATCTTAAATCAATGGATTTGGGATCTTCCCTGGCTTAGCTTTAGCAGCTGAGGCCATGGAAGAAAATTGATGTCCTGGACAAAGCTCAACCAATCATTTCCACCTACAGAGAGGCAGAAGAAATTGATATGTTAACCACAAGAAGAAAGAGGGAAGGATTGGGTTTTGCTTGGTTTGCTCCCCAGCAGTATCCAGGACATGAGTGGAGAGAAAGGGGCTGTTAAAAAATGCAAGGAATGGGGAAACAAAGGAGAGACATGATGTCTTTTCTTTTTTCCTTAATTAATCTTGGGAGGTGATGACAGCAGAGGATGAGGAATGGGAAGTAAATGCTCTGCTAACAGCCTTTCATAGAGATCCCTGCGTTTGACAAATGAGCTCAAAGCCACAGGCCTGGAACCAGAGCTCTGCCAGCACATCAGGGAGAATCCAGCGGTCAGAGGCTTGGAGCAAAGGGTTGGGAGGGGAAATCCACTCAGATCCCAGATCCGCTCAGCCTGCTTGGGACTTGCTCAAATATTTGCTGTGCTGGCACCTTTGCTGCATGTCTGAGGGCTACCTCTGCTCCAGCTGCCCTCCTGTGCCATAGGAGGTGCCTTTAATTGGAATTTTAGCAGCCAGGATCTGACCAAAACCTCAGTGCTCCACCACTAGTGCTGGATCCAAGATCTATCTTGCACCTTCCATGTTTTTATTTTATTGCTCTGGAGAATTTTTTTTTTTTTTTTGTGCTTTTAGAGGCACAAATTCCAGCCCACATCAGAGAGGTCTCATGAGGATAAATATAGGAAAGGCTGGGAATATATTAAAGGTGGACAGCATCAACTGTAACATTTTGTGGGACAAAATAAGAAGGAAGAAATAGAAGAAGCAAACAGAAGAATAGGAATGAAATCAAACAGAATGGAAGAAAAAATAATAGAACAGAATAGAATAGAACAGGATATAGAATAGAATAGAATAGAATAGAATAGAATAGAAAAAGAATAGTCTAGAAAAATAGAATTAGAGTAGAATAAGAATAATTAAAAGGCTTTTTCAACACAATAATCCTACATTTGGGAGGGATTTTCTTTTAATTTGGTCATCATTGTATTTCTGGCATTTTGATTCCAAGACCTGAGTAGAATTTTGTGGGATTTTTTGCTTGGATTCTGATTATTCCTCAGCAAATTAGGGCTGGAGCTGACAGCGATCACCTGAGAGCAGCTGGAGACATGGAGCTGTTATTCCCCTGGGACAATCCCAGCTATAAACTTTATTGCCCTATAAAGAGGAACCTGCAACATCAGAGGCTTTTCAGGGATCAATAAAATCAAAGTTAACTAAATTGTCAGCAATCACTATCCCCTCCCCCAGCCTGCTGTGCTGTTCTGTTCCAATTAGGCTAAACTGGGACTCTGGATTTTGGGTGGAAGCCAAACTGTCAATTCCATAATCAGTTATGAACAATGTAAGCAATGTCTGTCTAATCTGTAAACGACCAACTTGTCTGAGAGGCTCCTGTAATGATGCTAAAACAACCATTGGCTTGGGAATTATTCATGTCTGGAAGGATGTGGGGGGAAAAAATTCCCCTTTGGGAACTGTTGATCATAAAATCCCAGAATGATTTGGGTTAGAAGGGACCTTAAATATTGTCTTGCTCCACCCCTTGCCATGGCAGGGACACCTTTCCACTATGCCAGGTTGCTCCAAGTCCATCCAAGCTGGTTCTGGCAGTTTAAGGGGCTTCAAAACCCTCTGTAACCTCTTCCCTTTAGGTAAATAGGAAGAAAATGTGGAGGAGGAAAGGGGGAAGTCCAAGGTGGGACGGATTTCAGATATTTTTAGGGACACAGCTTGGTGCATTGTACTCTGTAAATAGGGTGGGGGCAGAGCTGGGGCACCCAGGGGCTGCTTGGCATCGGGTGTGGGTGAAGTACCTGGGATAAATCCTTCATCCCTCACGAGGAATGTGTCAGCCAGTCCAGAATATGCAAGTGGAGGCAGCCAATCCCTGCACAGAAGGAACTGCAGGACACTCACGGATCCACCACAGCAGGGGCATCGTTTACTAGGTGTGAGAAGAGGCTGTGGAACGCAAACATCCCGAGGAATGAGAGCTCTGCTGGCGAGGGGCAGAGGGGAACAGGGCAGGAAAACCAAGGAAATCCCACTGACCCCGAGGTGTCTCCATGGCAAGGACCTGTGTCTGCAAACTGAGCAGCAAAACCAGCCTGGTGGAAACCACGGAGGCTGCCTGGCATGAGGGTAGAGCCAGAAGCACAATTTTGGGGAATTTTGGAGGAAATTCGGCAATGTGAGAGAGCTGAGGTCTGAGCCTCCACAGAGACAGTGGGAATGGGAGGGTGAGTTTTTGGGAAGAAAACACGATTTTTCCCACACTCACCGCATGTGAAATTCTGTAAGGATTTCCCAAATCCTAAATCCATCATTTCCCCTGGAACGCATCTCCAAGGCTCTGCCTGCTTTAATGCCTTTCTTCATCTTCAGCAGCACAGGTAAGAATAGCAACGATAAAAAATTAAAAGCTACAATAAACATTATTGATGCCATCCCTAACGAGGCAGAGGGAGAGAAGGAAGAGGAGAGGATGCTGAGGTGATAAATATGGTGTGTCAGCCATAAATTACAGCCGTCATTAGGCTCCTACAGTGGGGCCTGACAAATTGTTTTGGGGAAGTACAAGCTGATGTACAGTCTCAGCTATTCCGAGGCTGCACCTTAAAAAAAAATCAATCCAATCGATTCTGTATCAATCTGAGATACAGCTGGAATTGTGCTGGTATTGCTTCTGACCTGCTGGATTCCTTGGGAAGGATGAGGGGTTGTTTGCGTGGCACTGGGTTGGATTTGATGGAGTAAGGAAAGGAAAAGGCTACAGGGTTTGCTGCAGGTCCCCAGATGGGTTTGCAGGCTGCCATCACCCTGCTCACTTCTCCCAGTTCCAAGATTTGTTCTTTTTATGCCTAAAGAATGGGCTTTTTGGTGGTTGGATGGGGATGATGCCCAGCTGGGCCATTTCAGGAGAGTCTCAGCACCCAAATCTGAGGGGGTAGGAGCTGTCTCAGGTGGCTCTGTGGTGATGAAGGGGCAGCAGCTGGTCCTAGAATTCCCAATTCCGATGGCTGGATGTCCATGTGTGACCCCCTGGTGGTACAGGATGTGCACCCCAGCGTTTTTTGTAATTCCAGAGGATGCCAACCCCTTCTTCCCAACCTGATCCTTGGCCCTGGCCTACAGCTGAACTCATGGTTAATAAGGAGGGCTTTGATGCCCTCAGGGTGACCCCACCTCTCCCTGTGCACAGAGATCACCGTGAATTTTCAGCTTCCAGCTCTCCATGCTCTCCTACACCAGCTCTGAGTTTCATCCAGCCCCAACCCTTCCCACCCCTGCAGCTCACAGGTGTTTTGTGTGGAGCAACAACTCCTGCACAGCCAAAAGCACCCCAGGATTTCCCCCACCCCACACCTTATAGACCTCAACTTGCAGGAAAACAGGGAAAAGGGGGAAAATCCATGTGCTGCTGTGGTCTTCACAAAAGCCATTCATCCCAGGGCTCTTCCCAGCAGGCCCCAAATGAGATTCCTGCAGTGGATGATTTGTTTTGTCCTTCTCCTGCCGGCTCAGATTAATCTCTGATCCTGAAGTAGTGGTGTCATTTCTGGGAGACGTACAGCAGCAGGAATCACAGAGCCCCATAAATTGGAGACAATTCCAGATCCATCCGTCTTCCTTCCCACTCTCCATCCCCACTCCTCTCCTCAGGGCAAGGGCAGGCCCTGCAGGCACTGGTGAAGCCGCTGCTTTGTGGACTAATAAATATTAAAAACCCCTCAGGATGGGAGAGGTTGGAACAACAGAGGGATTCTGGTGCTCCAGAGCAATTTGCTTTCTGCTGCTTTCCTTCCTTGTGCCCAGCTGAAGGAGCAGGATCGTGATCCTTGGTGAAATGCTACATTCTTAATCTTTTTTCCCCGTGGCAGGCTTTTTTTGGGGAAAAAAACAAATAAAACAAACCAGTTTTGAGTATCTTATTGCAGCAGCTGCATTGAAGGGCTGTGGCTTTGGAGGAGGGAGCAAATGCAGGGTGATGGGATTTAATTGGGATGTGGGCGTGGATGTAGGGATGGAACAGGAGCAGAGGAGCAGGGATGCACTTGGTGCAAAACCATCCTGAACAATGGTCTCAGACCTGTCCCCTCTGAGCCCATATAGCGGTAATATATGCCTGAAATGTCATATAATGAATAAGACATGATAAATGAAACAACATAAAATTACTAAGACTGGAAAAGACCTCTGAAATCATCAAGCTCAACCTTCAAATCTGTGTATATGTATATATATTTCTGTCTTTATACACACACACACAAATATACATATAGAAATAGACAGACAGGTAGATATATTGCCCCTGGAAACAAAATGAAAGCTTGGAGGAGCCAGGAACACCACAATTTATTATTTATGGAGCCCAGGATGTGACAAGCCATACACAGGCCTGGCAGCAACAGCAGCCTCTCCCTTCAGGACTTCAGGAGCTTGCTCAGGCACAGACAAACCGAAGGGAGAGCCCAGAGGGCTGCAGGGAGCCACTTAAAGCTGGCTGGAGGAAGGGGATGAGGCTTTGGCACTCCCAAAAATCCAGCTGTTCCCTAAGTGCCCTGTCTGCACTCATCAGTGTAAGGCAGCATCACCTGTGGTGTCGCTCCATCATTCCCAGAGCTGCCAGATGCTGCTGTCATGGGACACCAGGAGGGTGACAGGACTTGGAGGAGGACATGTCCCCTGTAGAAAGCTGTCACCTGCAGGTCTCCTCACCCAGACCAGGCAGCCACCCCCAAAAGGATAGCAAAAGGGCACCATTTCTCTGGTATTAATTTTGAAAGCTGCCTGGGCTCGGCTCAGCGCCTGCCTGTCTCTGTCTGTTTGCCTCTGCTGAGAAGATTCATTACTTTGATGGATTTGTGTAATTTTTTCAAGTGCTTCAGGTGACAAACAATAAAACACACTTCACGCTCTGCTCCGAGGGGCTGGGGTAGCAGGGGACACCTCAGAGGGGATATCTCCCAGGAAAAGCTCATTCACCCCACAGTTTGGGCAGAGCAACTCTCCAGGTGCCAGCAGGGAAAGTCCTGCAGGGCCATGGGAATTTGGGGGCTTTCCCTGATGGGATAGAAAGGGCAAGGCCATGGGTGTGAACAGAGCTGCCGAGCCTTCAAAATTCATTCCAGCCCTCCATTTCTTCAGCTGCAGCAGAGCAAACAGATGGGGTGTCAGGATAAAGGGTTAGGATTGGGGCATCACAGGGAAGGAGGAACATGGAAATGTAGGTGTAAGTGGATTCTGGTGCCTTATGGACATTGCTGAGTGTTTCCAAGAGGGAAGGACTTCATCCTGAGCATGGCTCCTGAGCAGATGATCATCTCTGCCAGGACTTCCTGGGCTCAGAAGGAATAAGTTATTCCAGATTTAGCCAGACAAGCTCAATCAGTCTTGGTGACAGAGGCCTAGGATTTATGTCCATGAGGACTGTGGACAAGGGAGGGCAGCACAGCTTTGGAAGGCTTTTATCTCTGGAGATACTGGACTCAGAGCACACAAACAGCCCAGTCCCATGGCACCTGTGCCTGGTGGCTGGAGTGGGGACAGGGACAGTGTTGGTAGCCAAGACTGTCTATGATGGTGAAACCAAGGCAAGGTCAAGTTAAGTCAAGAGTTAAGTCCATGGGGCTCTGGCTGAGGTCACTTGAACGGTATTTTTTGGTCTTACAGGTTTCATGGTGCCCTGGAGAGGTGGAGGGGAAGGGGCTGGGAAGTAGCTGGCAAGAAGATGCCACCTTCCTGCAGCAGAGCCAAGAGCAAGCACATTCCCAGTGCTCCAGCCATGCCTCAGTTCCAGCTGGGATCTTTGGCTGGTTTTCCAGGTGCTGGGGTTGGTGTGGTGAAAACAGGCTGGGATACTTGTCCAGCTTTGTCTTGCACCTTCCCAATTCCCCAGGCCTGGAATGAAACTTCCTGTGCAGTGCTGGGAAGTGCCAGATCTGGGATGGCTCATGGCAAAGCAATCTCCTCACAGAGCTGCGCCTGAACCGCCAAGGTTCACCCAAATCTCCTCCGTACCCTGACACAGCCCAAGAGCTCTGCTGGCTGCCCACAAATCTGTGGCCATTTGGGTGGGCACTGGGGAGGTCTCATGGAATCATGGGGGCTGTAAAAGTCCTCTGGGATCATTGATTCCAACCACTAACCCAGCACTGCCAAGTCCACCACTAAACATGTGCCTAAGCAGCACATCTACAATTCCACGTGCATTCCAGGATAAGATGAAGATGCAGAGGTCAACATCTCCCAAAATCAGCCCAAGGGAAGCAGAAGATGAATGCAGCAGGAGACTGAGGGAGAAGACACTCCCAAAAGCTCTGATGCGTAGGGAGCCACCACCACTTTCACAAGAGAGGAGAGTCTCCATCTCCACCGAGGCTGTGGGGTGTGCTCTGAATTCCCAGAGATTATTCAGCCTTTCCCGTGCCAGCTGCCTGGGCATTTGTATCCAGATCATGGCACACAGGGGAACATCCCAGGCACCAAAGCTGCTCAGTTACAGAGCATCAGCCACAAGTTTGGGCAGTGCCTACAAGCAGACAAGGACAAAGTTAGGAGAACTATTTACTTGGACCTCACTCCTTATGAAATAAAATGCAATAACCAAGGAGAGTGGGAAGGAAAGGCACTAACAGCCTGGATTTATCCAGCTTTGGGAGAAAAATCTCTGCTGCTGACCTGTGGATGAAAGTGCAGATAACTGTTTTAGTTTTCACTGGGGAGAGCCTCAATTCTCGCCTGAAAAAACCTATTTCTGCTCTTCGGGGAATGAGCTGGGCCTTGATCTATAGCTCCAGCTCCCAAAGAGCAAATGAAACACTTTCTCTTTTCATCCACATCCCTAAAGGGCTCACCACTATGAAAAATGGGAGGGACCCCCTTGGAGGGAGATTACCAGCACAATTTGCCATCAAATTGCAGATTCTGGTCAGTGCTGCTGGCACAGACATGGTGCCCAAAGCTGCTCCTGCCTTCAAGAGCCTGCTCCATCAGGGTAGGGTGGGAAGGGAGAGGGAGGGAAGAGCAAAGGGAGGAACAGATCCAGGGGGATGCAGGGAAGCAGAAAAGAAGGAGAAGAGGGAGGGGAAAGGGGAAAAGGGAAGAGAAAATGAAGGGGAAGGACACTGGGAAGAGGAAGTAAAGGGGAAGGAGAAGGAGAAAGGAGAAAGGAGAAGGCGAAGGCGAAGGAGAAGGAGAAGGAGAAGGAGAAGGAGAAGGAGAAGGAGAAGGAGAAGGAGAAGGAGGAGGGATGCCTTGCCACTTGCAAAAATCTCCTTTGTGCTCCTGAGAGCCCCCAACTCTTCCAGCAGTAACTGGGAATTTGAGGAAAGGTGCTGGGAAACTTTCTACAAAGTGGCTTGGGGCTTTGGTCTTTGGAGCTGCAGCTGAAAAGTTTCCCTTTCTTCTGGGGCATAGGGAGTCCTGCTCTAGGCTGGCCAAAACAAATCACTTTTTGGAGCTTTCCTCCTTGGATGGAAGAAAGAGAGTTAACTGTTTGAGACAAATACCAAAATTAGCAGCATCCTCCAGTCCAAGCTCTTATATCCCACCCTCTTTTGACCCCAGGTTTCCCCAGCAGTACTGGTGCAGATTTCCAGGTTTTCCCTCTGCCCTACACCACATTTTGCTGGGCTGGAACCCCTCAGTGGAAGATTGGTTTCGCATCCCTTTATTCCCAGAAGTCAAGAAAAGCAACAACTGCATCATGCCCAGTCCCCTTCTTTTGAAATGCGTGAGTCTGAGGGCTCATCTCCTAAAATTCCCAGTTTATTGGTGCACCTATAGGGCATGGATTTGGCAGGAGCTGAGCCCAGGCACGTGCAGGTTGCTCAGGAACTGGACATTGTCTTGAGTTGGGGCCAGCACATTTCACTCTGGAAGATTTCTGGGAAAGGCATAATGGATTTGCTAATTATTGATATTATTTAAGCGACAAGAGTGAAAATTGAAGCGAAAAGCTGCTTCCCAACCCCAACAATAGCAGATATTTGTCATGGCTGTCAACCATTCAGACCTGTGCAATTTCATAGGTTTCATAAGCCCTCGTTAATTTTCTTGTTTGGGAGGATTTGCTGTTTTAATGAAACCTATTTACACCAGCGACTGCTGAAAAATCATTCATTAGCGGACAAGAACTATTGATTATTTTCCTCCAACTACTCAGCCATGTTCTAGCCAATTACTGTAACCAATAAATAAAGAAATATCAACCTTGCATTCCTGCCAGTCTCTCCAGCAGAACTTTATTCCCCTGCATAAGCTGTGGCGTGTCAGCCTCGGGGAATGCTGTGCTGGAGAAACCTCTTTTAACATTTATGTCACATTGCCATCCTCTGCAAGGCAGGGAGAGGGAAAGCTTCCAGTCAGGCTTTCATGTATTTGATAAAGAAAATATTTACTGGGCACACAGCGAGATTTAGTGACGAAATAACAAGAGGCTTGAAGAAACTCCTGGCTAATGGCCAGACCTTCAACTTGGAGTTTTTAATGCAAATATTTGGCCTGATTGGCAGAATTCCTAAACTCTGGAGAGGGGGATTCAGCTTACCTGATCACATAAGAAACCCAGGTTGTTCAGGGCCCCAAAACCAGCCCAGCACTTCAGGCAGCCGTGCAAAGCTCAGGTTTAAGCTCAACACCTCATTTTGTAAAAGCAAACCTTAAGCCTGGATTTGTCTATGAGTTTTGCCTTGTGGCTTTGCTGGTTCTTAGCTTAATGGGGAAATGTTTTATTTAAATATTATATTATATTACAAGAGGAGCCGTGGCTTTCAAACCTTGGCCATTTGCACACATTTTAATGGGCCTGGGGGGAAAAGAGAAATCTGTCTGCAGGTTTTTTGACAGAGTTGTAATTAAAGAGGGTTTTTCATTGAGAACATCTGTTTCTCCTGACAGATATATTCTTGTTGGGAGAAAAAGAAGTGCCTAAAAAAATAGTTTGTCAGTCTGAGCTTTTTATAGGTTTTCATCCAAGAATATTTATCTTGAGGCTTTTTTTGGCAAAAAAAAAAAAAAAGAAATTGTATTTCCTGGAAAGAGAAGAATTCCAGTCCAGGCCAAAATTCCACAAATGTTGCCAGAGTGGTGGCAAACCCAAGGCCTTTGCTGAGCTGCCTCTGCCTTTCCACAGCTCCTGATGTGGGAGAAGGGAAGCTCTCACCCTTCCCAGGCACCGTGGAAACAAATCAAATAATTCACAAAAATCATTAAAATCAAATCAGAGAGATGAAGATGAACAACTGGGTGAAGGGGTCACACTCTCACAGCCATGTGCATGCAAATATCTCTATATCTGTATATATATTTCTATATAAAGTGGGTTTTTTTTTTATTTCTTTCCAAGCTGTGAGCACTGAAAGTTCCTCCTCAATATATTATTTCCCTGTAGTCCTCGTTAATTCCTTAAGATTTTCCCCATCTCTTTTCAAAGCCTAAAGTTCAAAGACACAGAAAGGAGCTGCCTCAGCACTTTCTTTTCCTTTCCTTTGAAACTTTTTCAGCAAAGTCCAATCAGGCCAATTAACTCCTTCTTTCATTTTTCCCCACTCCTTGAAGGGAAAATGGGATGTGGGGCTCAGCCAAGGCTGCTAGATGCAAAGGCCTGCCAAATTTGCTGCCACAGGAGATGCCCAGTTCCTTGGCAGCGGTGTCCACATGGATATTTGAACATCCCTAAATCCTGTCCCTGCTCCTGGAGTGGGGGTGAGGAGGAGGAGGAGAAGCCCCGGCCAGGTCCCTCTACAGTAGGATGAGCTCCCAGGGCTCCCCAGCACTCTCCTGGGAGAGGCAGCACGAGGAGAAGACCTGTGGGTAAATGCTCACATTCTCCTCCTTGTGCCTGCTCTTCTCTTTGATTTTTCTCTTGTGAAATTGCAAGAATCAAACTGAAGACTCTTCCCTGCTGACACAGCAGGCTGTGCACAGCGGAGTGCTCCCGTGGTGGCTTTTCCATCAACTGTGGGTGCCAAGAGCTTGGGGAAGTTTTGGTGTCCCCACAAAAGGCACAACAATTAATCACAGGATAGGAGGCAAAGATTCCCCCTGGAAATCCCCTCAGGATGTAGATCTCTTGGTGTCTGAACTCTTCTTCACTCCATCACCCAGAACATTAATGCAAAGTGCAGGCAGTAATTACAGCAAGCATTAAAGTTCAGTAATTGTAGGGACCACGTGTGTTTATAATGCAACAACACTCCAGGAGCCCTTGTGGGGTTTCTGTGTGTGTGGCTGGGAAAAGGCCTGGAGAATCCCCATAAAACATAAAATAAAATCCGAATACATAAAGGTCAGGCTAGTAAACACAAAAATAAGTATCACATCCCTTTAAATATTTATCATTAGTGACGTTTTCATTATAGGAGGGCTGGGATTTACAGAC
This sequence comes from Anomalospiza imberbis, assembly GCF_031753505.1. Taxonomy (NCBI): domain Eukaryota; kingdom Metazoa; phylum Chordata; class Aves; order Passeriformes; family Viduidae; genus Anomalospiza; species Anomalospiza imberbis. Next base: position 20,654,991 of record NC_089690.1, on the reverse strand, counting down.
TCTGTAGCAATCGTGGGCACGGCAGGCCTGGAGTCTTGGCTCAAGGCCATGCAGGAAGGAAAAAAAGGCTTGGAAATGGGATGGAAATAAATTTAAAATGGGGATGTGTGGGTTATAGGCATTGTTCTGCTGTTTTTGAAGCAGCTTTGGCTTAGAGGGGGTTCACTGAAGGTGCTCCCTGCTGCACAGGGTAACTGCTGGGGTGGCCCAGGGTGCTAGGATATCCCAAAGGAAAAGGGATTTGGGGTCAGGGAATGGGAACATCCCTTCTCCTGCCCCTCGCTGGTCACCACTCCCTTCACACAATGGGACCTGACCTGAAAAATGGAGTCAGAACCTGGAGGGCTTTTGCAATGGTCAGAACAAAGCCACAACTCTGACAAGGAAAGAAAGGGAACTGAAAATCAAGATTAAAAATGAGTGATGTGCGATTCCATTTAAATACCCCATGCACTGTAAAAACCCCTCCTTATATGTGAAAGGAGAAGATTCCCCACAGAGCAAGCCCCATCCTGGCAGTGTCACCACCAAGATAACTCCATTCCTATGGCAAACACTGCTGTGTGAGGGACCCTCAGCACCAGGGAAGGAAAACCACTGGTCCCAGCTGAGAAAACCCCCAGAGAAGAAACCCTCCCTTTCAGGGTGGCTCTTGAGAAGAGTTTATTATTTCTGACCCCCTGTCTAAGTGCCGATTCATCAATGCACTTCATCTCCTCCTCCCATCCGTGCCTTAATTAGCACATTTTCCTTGTAATGAAGTGGAGCCGGGAGATGGGGAGGTGATTGTGTCAGTGCTTGATGGAAGGTTTCCTTTGGAGTTTTCAGACCAACGATGACACGAGGTATGGATGATTCCCCTTCAGCAAGTGCTGTCTCCCACAGAGGAAGCACTCGTTCCGTAGTCAAGGTGGATCTCTGTGTGCACCAATCCCATGGGAAGGGCGTCACTGGATGCTGGGAAGAGCAGGGTGTGGGGCAGGCAGCCCCCAGTGCTGCAGGGCAAAGGCAGATGAGAGTTCATAAATATCCACAGATATTCCCAGGCTTCTCTCTGGCACCACTTGTGGCTTCCCCGGGATAAACCCCAGCTCCTCTGGCAAGAGACTTGTATTTTTTTGCTCTTTTTTCTGGACAAATTCCAAGTATTGATCAGATTCACACTCCCAGGTCTCCTGTAAGAGGGAGGAGTGATGTACACACAAATGTGCTTGCACAGGGCTCATTTCCAAACCAGCTCTTCATGTTCTCCTGCAGCACAGCCTTGGCCTCTCCATCCCCTGTCCCACTCATCCCACCCCTTGCTTTGGGAGCTGGGAGCCAGGGAACCATCCAACCCTCCAATAGTCCTCAGAGGGAAATCCCAGTGAGCCAGCAGAGGCTTCCTTGGCTGCAGGACCTGCATTTCCACTCTCCTCTCCTTTCCTCCTCTGTGTCCTTCTCCACTCTGACACATCTGTCCTTGCATTGTCCTCTCTGGAGGCCCCTGTGGAGGAGTCCCAGACCAACTGATGTCTGAGTGTGCAGAGACTCCCCCTCAGCAGAAGTTATTAACCTTGGTTCCTGCACTGTCCGTGGCCCAGGGGGAGTCCTGACCTTGGGCAGCACCCACAGAGATGTTCATGGCCACAGCCAGGAGGCACAACTGAATCCCACAGCACCATCCCACAGGGAAAAGGGCAGCTTTGCCATGGCGCTGAACTTGAGGGCGTCTGCAGCCAGCACACTCATGTGACAGGAAAGGGGGACCTGGTGGGACACTCCCACCCATCACAAGCAGAGCTGGATGGTGGCCAAGGCTGGGAGGGTAGAGGAAGAGTCTGAGATGTGCCAAAGATCCTTTATTTTCTGGCTAAAGGCATAGAGGGAAGAAAAGAACCAGGGATCTGAATGGAAGAGGCTCACTGGCCTGGATGTCATCAGAGTCCCCTCCCTTCACATTCAAGAGAGCTGGGAATGGAGCTGAAGCCCCAGGAGCAGCTGAGGGAGCTGGAAAAGGAGCTCAGCCTGGAGCAAAGGAGGCTCAGGAGGGACCTTCTGGCTCTGCACAACTCCTGACAGGAGGGAGCAGCTTAGGGGGGTGGTGTTGGGCTCTGCACCCAGGGGACAAGGGACAGGATGAGAGGAAACAGCCTCAAGAGGTTTAGATTGGAAATTACAGAAAATGTCTTCATCTAAATGGTTGTCAAGCACTGGAACAGGTTTGTCATAGGTCAGTGTTGGAGTCACCATCCCTGGAAGTGTTCAAGGCCAGGTTGGATGGGGCTTGGAGCAACCTGGGATAGTGGAAGGTGTCCCTGCCTGTGACAGGGGGTGGGACTGGATGGGTTTTAAGAATTCTTCCAGCCCAGACCAGTCTGGGTTCCTATGAAAGAGCTGGGAAGTGCCTGGTGCCTCCACAGATATTGCTGCAGAAAGTTTTCCCATTCTTGGAGCACTACACTGGTAGTGATAAGGAAAGGGTTAACTCTGCCTTGAGGAGGGGGTGGACACACAAGTCAAGGATCCCTTTCAGCCCTATTTTTCCCTAATTCATCCGATCACCTGTGCAGCATCACTTTAGGATGGTCTAAGCCTTCTCCTACTGGCTCCTTCTCTACCCATGACACCCCGAGCCAAGGCAGGCAGGCCTGGAAATTCGCCTCACACTTTTTAGGAAGCTCATTCCTCAACAAATAAAAGTGAAAATAATCTGGCCTAGAAACTTCAGCTGTGATTTAGTACCTTGCCCGTAGCAAGGAGTGTTGCCCACAGAGAGAATGGGGATCTTCCTTTATTAACAGCAGGATGTGCCCGTGCTGGGAATCTGTGTGGCAGCAGCAGCAGGCACAGCTCAGGGCTGGCTCTGGAATTGGAATAATTATGCTGGGGCACTGAGAGCAGTGTTTGGTCTCCCCGTGTGCCCTCGCTGGGGCGACATCTGTAGCAGTGACCTCGGGATGCCACACAACTGGAATTGCTGAAGGAACGGGGGGAAGTGTGCTGGGGAAGCTGCTGTGGGCACAGCTGGGCAGGTTTTGTCTGGAAAGGGGATGAGAAGCCAAAACTGCAACAAATGATGAAGTCAGAAACTCGAGGAAAATGCATTTCAGGTCTCAGCAGGCACCAGGATCTGCTGGAGAGGTGGCCAAGGACAGAGACGTTGCCCAGAGAGGTTTTGGACTCTTCATCCTTGGAAGTTGGACAGGGCTTGGAGCAACCTGGGATAGTGGAAGGTGTCACTGCCTGTAGCAGGGGGTGGGATGGGATGATCTTTAAAGTCTCTTCCAGCCCAAAACAGTCTGGGATTCTAAAATTTTGTCATTCTGTGGTTCTGTGACATAACAAAGATTTCAGGCCCCAGGTGTCCCCTGGGAGAGGCGCTGTCCCAGCTTCAGCTGGGCTCTGGGACAAGCACTGAGCTCATCACAAACCATGGCAAAGGCTTCAGGAAGGCAGGACACCAGGACACCAGGACATTTCTGCAAGGGGTGCATGGCCCTCCCTTCTTCACACCTTGTGCAACCTTATTTACAGGGGTAAAGCTGCTGGTGACAGTGACACCATGTCCTCCTCAGTCTGTCTTAGATCCTGAAAGTCAGAGAAATTTCCCAAACCCTACAGGATGAGCCCTCATCCCCTTCCCTGGATGCCCTTCCTTTTTTGTGTCCCCAGCAGCCTTATCAGTGGTGGGCCAGCCTTCCTGCTCTTTCCCAGTCCAGCCCTGCTTTCCTGCCTTCCTCCTCCTGCTCCCCAAGCTCCAATTGTCCTCTCCAGCTGGCTTTCCATTCACGTCCTGGAAGACACCAGTACTCAGAGCACAGCAGCATCCCTGCTTTCCCTATCTCCCCTCCCCATTCCAATGTTGCATTTCCTCCATCCCCTTCTCTCCACAATTTCACTCCCAGCTTTATTTGGAGCTCTGCCTTCTCCTCCCTCCCCCTCAGTAAAATGTCTTAACAAGCTCAAGCCTTGCTTTGTATTAAATCAAAGCCTGAGCAGTGTGCAAGGGCTCAGCCAAACCCAATTTCAATGGTGCCGTGCCCATTCACATCAGACGAAGCCTATGGAGGTAATTTACTGCAGATAGGGACTGGGAGCAGAGGGCAGCTCATTAGTGTCTGGCATTATTATTACTATTATTATTACTGGACTAAAACAGAACATCTCTTTCATTTGTTTCTATTCCTGGCAAATGCAAATGGGAGATCCAAATCAGAAGCCCTGCCCATACCAGTCCTTGCGGGTCACCGTGGGTTTCAGGAGGGAGGAAAAACTGTGGAACAAGAACACGCCAAGAGCCGGAAACCTCACAGAGGCAACAATTTAAAGGATTTCAAAGGCTGTTTCCATAAGCCTTTGGGGACTCCAATGGAGCATATTGATTAAACTTCGGAAGCAGCTAAAAGCAGCTCCACCATTGCTAATTAATACAGCGATGCCCCGATGCCCCTGTTCTTGTTCTACCAAGCTGCAGCCTGTCAAATCAATTAATATTCACCGCCCTGATGAAAGCAAAACCCTGCTTATCATTTGCTAAACGGATCGATGCATTGACTCCCTCAATATCATGAAGTGACCTGTCCCGTGAGGTTCAGTGGGGTGTGCTGCAGACGCTTTTGGGGTGACACCAGACAAGCAAACCCATCAAGGCCCTTGTTTTGACTCTCTAATCCAAACAAGATTCCTGGCTGATGTTTCCTGTGTAGCTGGTTCTCTGTGGATTCTTTGGACAATGACAACTCAAGGTGATTTTTCCTGATTTCAATGGACCAGCCTGTGCTTACAGATGGTATTTAGGGTGTGGGATTGTTGGGGTGCCCTGTGCAGGGCCAGGAGTTGGACTCAATCCTAATGGATCCCTTTCAGCTCAGGAAATTCTGGGATTTTATGATTCTACACCCCTGCATTTCCTCCCCTACACCAGGAGAATAATTTTTCCCACTTTTCAACCTGTCCAGTGGACCTTGTGGCTGGTGCTGTCACTGGACACCACTTCAGAACTGGTTTAATGCTCCCAGTGTGGGGACTGCAAAATATTCTAAAATGGGGCTTTTGGCACCCCAAGCCTCCTTAAACTGAAGTTCAAACCTGGTTTGATGATGTCTTCTAAAAGCTGTGTCTTGAACCCACCCTGAAGAAGTCTCCATGAGAGTTTCTGGGGGATCTTTAGGCAGCCCTATATTTATGTACAGATTCTTTTAGGGCTAAGGAGCCAGATTTGACCCTTCTGTCTCATCAAAGTAGGGGAATTCCTGGGAAAGGAGTGGTTCTAGGCAGGACCATGCAGAGTGCAGATCACCTAGGTGCTGTGCCAGCCAGGGTGACACCAGGAACAGGAGCCTGTCCTTGCTGTGCTTTGGGGAGTCTTTGGCAGCTCCCAGGATAACTTCCAAAGGGCAGGCAAAGGGATGTGCTTTGCTTTGCATGAGGCATCAGTTTTGATTTTGAGCAAGTTTTTGGCACCCCTCAATAAAATGCCATGATCTGTTTACTGAATTTTAATTCAATGTGCCTCAGAAAAAAAGAAAGAAGGAGAAAAAGGGGGTAAACAGTTGAACAAAATAATTTCAGCAACATCTGCTGCCTTTCTGAGATATTTCACCAAAGGCCTATGGAGATCAAATATTTTCCTCTAATTAGAGCTCTTTCCTCAGAGCAGCTCCCCTGGATATAAAATATCTCCACACCTCCCTGGCTGCCCAGAAATCCTCCTGGGACCCTCTGTAGTACAGAAAAACACCCAGATCTCCTTTAGGGTATCCTCAGAGCAAATATACAGCTTTTCCAGCAGGGAAAGCTTAGCCCCTGTGTCTATTCCTCCCTTCATCACACCACGATCTCTCACTTTCAACCCGGTTTTAGAATCATGGAAGAATTGAGGTTGGAAAACCTTCAAGTCCAACCATCACCCCAGCACTGCCAAGGCCACCACTGATGCATGTCCCCTAGAGCCACATGCACATGGCTTTTAAACAAGAATGGCAATGCCACCATGTCCTGGGCAGCTGGCCAGGACTGGACAACCCTTTCAGTGAAGAAATTTCCCCAATATCCAACCTGAACGTCCCCTGGCACAACTTGAGGTCATTTCATCTTGTCCCGCCCCTTGTCCCCTGGGGGCGTTTTCTGTGTCTAACATGGCACCAATCAAATCAGTTCATTATTAGCATTAATTTAGTTATTATATATCATTATTAGCACTATTATAAAGCCTATAAAGACAAAAAAACCCAAGAAGTTGAGAGCTTTGGGTGGTTATGCCAAGGAGTGCTCTCAGGTAGAGCTGGGCATGTTTCATGCTGGAAAAGCAGTGGGAAAAGTTCGTTGGGCACCTGCCATGTGTCCTGGCATCCTTGCAAGTGTCCTTACAGAGCAGGAGTGCTTCAAATCCCGGCCCTTGGCTGCTGCTGAAGACGACTCCCACCACAGGCTGTGCTCCTGGGGGAAACAGGCTGGGGACATGGCACCTGGGAGGGGCCAAATCCTGCCTCAGAGCCCTGCTGGGAAGATCTGTGGGATGGGCAGACAACTCTCAGAGTAATCCACCCCATTCCCTGTACCTCAATATGTGATGGGGTAAGCTTTACCTGGGAAGGGATTGGATTCTCCCTCTCCATTTCCATCCCTTGTTTTTCCCTTAACAAACCTTATGGGAGGGAAAACATTAAATCCGATTTATTGTGGTGTGTCAGGGGAAAAGAACCCAAACCAACAGCATTTAGCTTTTGTGAAATCAATGCATTGCAGGAGAGAGGAATCACTCCTTCTTTAGCCTCTGGGTTAAGGCAACTAATTCAGATCTGATCCACATGGAAATTTGCAGCCCATTCCCATGGCCAGGGAAGGCAGGGAAGAGCTCTGAAAAGCTCCCAGTAGTGTAAGGATGATTTATGAGGCAGGTTGGAAAGAGCAAAGGAAGCCTGGGTTGTTAGTTCTGATATTTAGGGATGATAAACAGCAGGAAAGCGATTTTTTTTTTTTTTAATGTCTCTCCACAGACGCAGAAGAAGCAGCATGAGCCTGAGTTATGTGGGATATTGGGAAGAAAGTCTGTATTCAAAGGGTGGTTAGGCCTGGCACAGGTTGACTAGGGCAGCTGTGGCTGCCCCATGCCTGGCAGTGTCCAAGGCCAGGTTGGATGGGGCTTGGAGCAACCTGGGTAGTGGAAGGTGTCCCTGCCCATGGCAGGGGCTGAGGCTTTAAGGTCCCACCCAACCCAACCCATTCTATGAAACTAAGAATAGAAAAATTTTGGCTTAATATTAAGGATAAACTTCCTGGCAGAGACATCTGTTATTCTGTTATCATAAACAGATCAATGCTACCAATGAGCTTCCCAAAGGAAGGGCTCCAAACCCTATTCCCTCACCCCCTAAAAGCATCCCACAACAGAGAGGGTCAGGAGAGAAAAGGGCCCATTCATTCCCCACATTTTTTTAACTGGCCCATGGAGTGGTTTGTGTTGGAAGGGACTTTAAAGCCCATCCAGTCCCACCCCCTGCCATGGGCAGGGACACCTTCCACTGTCCCAGGCTGCTCCAAGCCCCGTCCAACCTGGCTTGGAGCACTTCCAGGGATACAGGAGCATCTGCCACAACCTCTTTGCTCCAGCAGGAGCTCCCATGGACTTACCCACTGCCTTGCAAGAGCAGGAGACCTGGGAGGGTGTCAATCCATAATCCTCCTTTTCTCAAGGGGAAAGAGAACATTTCCCTCTCTGGTTTCTCCCGCCCATCCTCGCTAGGACTCCCAGGTCCCTCCATGGGGTACAGCAGCAGTGGGATGGCACAAACCAGGACTATTTTGCCTGTGTTTTGTCCTGTGCCTGAAACCGCCACCAATCATTCCTAAACCACAGCAATGATTTAAAGTCCATGGCACAGACAGGGCAATCCAGAGCTTGGCACAGCAGGATCCCAAACTCTGGGTGTGCTAGGGAGCCCTGGATCTGAAAGCTCCCAGAGAGTGACAGCCCCATCCAGGGCAAACACAAAGTGCCTTAATTACTGCTCCCACTGCTAATTGCTGATAACCAACATCTTTATGTGATCTGCTTTGGAACTGGAGTGCTCACAAGCTGGGAGGATGGATCCAAGGGGGATTATTTGCTTCCCCCACATTCTCCAGGATTCTTTAAGCACCACATCTGCAAAGGTCAAGTGTGTCCCTCATTAAGGACCAATGTCTTCATGGGAGTGTGGAGATCAAAGGGAAGGGGAGGTGTAGCATGGAGAGGCTGGAAGACACATCCACAAGGATCTCCCTCACTCAGGAGGTGGCTGGAGAGGTTTATTGGGTCCTTCAGGGTGGAGGGACCAATCTTTGGCTCAGCCAAAACATCCCAGTGGCCAACAGCAAAACTGGGCAGGTTTACTGGGGGCCCAGAGGGTGGCTGGGGAAGCAGGAGGGCATCAGAGGTGACAATTCAGAGGAAAAAAATGGGTGTTGAGGTGACAAAAACCCTTTCCCAGAAGACTTGGAAAAAAATGCTGCTTCTCCCTGTGCACCTTAAAAGTCACCATCGACATCAGCGTTGTTTGGAGAAAAAGTCACCCATTAAAAAAAGAATGTGGCAGGAAGGGAGATACTTCAAAATGCAGCTGGGAATTATTCCCACCAAAGATGGAGTAATAATTTTGCAAAAAAATTTAACAAACCCCAGAAAATAATTTCTCCTTTTGCACTTGAAACTGTTTTCATGGAAATTGCTTCCCTTTGCCAGATGCTGTCTGAACAGAGAACTCCACAGCAACTCCTTGGAACTGCTGGACCTTTCCTGGTGCTGCCCTTGCTCCACTTTCTCTCCATCCCTTGAGGAAAGCCCTGTTTAAAGGAAGGAGGATGTGTTTTCCACCAGCACAACAGAGGGAAGGAGCAGGATGTGACAGGATCTGGATAACCCCATCTTCAAGCTGCGGGATGCAGATGTTTAAGATCCCTTCTACCCCACTTTTTTCCCTGTGATCCTGTAAATATTCAAGTTCATCAGCCCATTTCTAGTGCCCTGTGGAGGGGGGAAGTAGGAATGCATCTCCTTTTCCACCCCAAAATCCTGCCAAGGCGGGAGGTGAGATACTGGTACCTCTCACTGGGCAGGCAGGGGCTCTCCATACCCTCAGGTTTATTTGAGGACCATTTCCTAATTAATATGCACAGCTTCTGATTATTTTCTCACCTGCTGTTTCTTGCACGTCCCATCCACAGAAAATTCCCCCAATTTCCAGATAAATCCAAGGCCCACTTTTGAGCTTGAAGCTGTACATTAGTCAGACTCATTTGCCTGGGAACATGAAAGTCCCTTCCTATTTATCTTCTCATTTGAACTACATAAATAGCTCCCAGCACAAACTCCTCATCTTTCCAACATTATCCCAGCAAATAGCAGCCTTTGAAAAAAAAAAATTAGTGGTGGGTAATTATTTTTGCGGCAGATACCAAAATGATAATTTCTTAAACAATTACTTTGAAATATTAACAATTGTTCTCTAAATTCCAGTTTAATTCCTGATATGAATTATAGTTTGTCAGATCTGGGCTTCAGAAACATTTGTTCCTTGCACAGAACATAAAAAATGCCAGTGTAACCTTTCGCCTCCGCAGCCTCCGAGCAGAGCCAAATGCCTCCGCTCTTGTTTTATCAACACAAATAATTAAAACACAGGAGAATGTTTGGGATTTATACAGTTGTTTTTGGCATCTTATTCATATTTATTTGATCTGTAAGATATCATTTTAATTAAAAGCTCGCTCTCTCTTCCTCCCTTCTCTGCCCAGAGAATAAATTATTTATAATAGCCCTGCTGCCTCAGACAGCGCTTGGAATGGGGGATACTGTGCTGGGATCCTGCTGGAGTGCCAGGCACAGCCCTGGGCACAGCCCTGCCTGCCTCAGCAAGGGTAAAATACCTGAAGTGATGGCTGGATCCACGCTTTGGAGCCCTTTGGCATTGTTTCCCCCTAGAAATAAAAAGGTGTTTTCTCCTGTGTGAGGGCTAAATGTGTTTAAAAGCCTCTCCGTGCTGCCATGGTTTGGGGCAGGGGTTGGGATTATCCACACGCCCCTGTCAGCAGAGGCAGCCCAGGAGGATCCATGGGATCACACAAGACCCCGGCTGGCAGCTGGGAAGTCTCCTGTGGAAGCACAGTTACTACAAAGACCTTTTCATCTCATTTTTCTCTTGCCTGCCTTTGCTCCCCACAGTCCAACCTTTACTCACTCCTTTTCTCTCTTCAGTCAGCTTCAGATGCAGCTCAGAGCAGTGGGTTAAAATACAAAAAATGGGACTTTTTTTCTTATTGCTTTTGAAGTCTGAGGGTTAAATCTGGAGAAGGAGCCTTCCCACTGAACACAACACTTATCAAAGCCATCCTAAAGCCTCTGGAGTTTAGCTGGAGCTTCCCAGACATGCCTGGTTGGCTTTTGCACTGGATAAAGAGCCAGGATCCTCTTTGCAAGCCCAGTATTTGGAGGTAACAGGGTCCTGCAGTTTGCAGAGCCGAGCCTTCAGCACATTCCAAGGGCCGCAGGCCACAACTTTCCTGGGCAACACCACCCTGCTGCTAAATGGGCTTCTCTGGGACTTCTCATGGAGAAAAAGCAGTTCCAAATGGTTTATTTAAGTTCAATTACCCTTGATGAGTGCTTGGATTGATGAGGAGCTGCAGGTAAGGGTTGGGCTGGGCCCCATCCCTTCCTTCACCATGGCTGCTCCCACAGCAACTCCACGGCCACTCCACGCCCTGGGCTCCCTCCAGAAGGACTCTGATTTCCATAAATGAGGCCAAAATTCCTCCCTGGTATAGGTCAACTAATTAAATCCCAGCACCTCGAATTATTTATGACCCTTTACAGCTATGCAAATTGAGCACTTGGAGAATTTTCAGGAGTATTTCTGAGTAACCACTGCAGGCCAACCCGGGCCGAGGGTTTAAAGCAGAGCTTGGTTTTATCTAAAATTGGCCCAGGGGCTTTTTGCCAAGCTGACCTTGCACTTTGGGAGTTTTTCAGGATGGATTTTTTTAGCACCAGGAGCTGGAGGTTGAATGGCCCTGGTGTAATGCAGAGGAAGAGACTGTGGATGCAGCTCCAGGATCAGCTGGACATGGACATGTTGCTGCTTTGGAGGCTATGGGGACCATGAGGGGATATTGGGGTCATGGATATTAGGGGCCATCTACTGAGGGTTTGGGGAGCTTTGCTCACCCCTCAAAGGCAGCATCAACTGGGGCAGAGCTGGTCCTTGGGTTTGGAACCTCACAAGTTCTCCTGGTGTTCCCTCTGGGGTGCAGCCATCTCCTTCCAGGGGATTGTCCCAGTGCAGAAGATAATGGGAGAACAGAACAGGGTGCCTAAGGAAAAAGAAAAAATAGAAAAAAAACCTCAAAAACAACCCAGCAGGGCTAAATGAATGGGGTGCTGCATTTCAAACCCTGAGCAATGGGAATGTCCAGTGGCAGGGAGGAATTGGAATGTCCGGTGTCCAGGAGGCTGAGGAAGGATTTGTACATGCCCGTGAGCTTCTGCTGTCTCCCAGCTGGAATCAAAGCCCTCTGAAATAAAGAGGGAAAAACCAAATTAAATCCCTCCTGCAATGGCTCTGAGGGAATTCCTTCAGGAGATGCAGCTTGGGCAAGGACCAGGGGACTCACACTGATGATGCCTCTGTTCCCTACAAGCTCTGGCCAGCCTGGAGAAGTGGAGACCTCCCAGCACCTTGCAGGACCTGAGCTGGCTACAGAGAGGACAGAGAGGGACTCTTTATCAGGATCTGTAGGGATACCACAAGAAGCAATGGGTTCAAATAGAAACAGGGAAAATTTAAGTTAAATATATGGAAGAAATCCTTCCCTGTGAGGGTGGGGAGGCCCTGGCACAGGTTGCCCTGAGAAGCTGTGGCTGCTCCATCCCTGGAAGTGTCCGAGGCCAGTTCGGACAGGGGGAACATTTCCCCTAGATGTGGAATTTCATCACAGCACCAAGCCCACATGGGTATTTCTCCAGCTCAGTTTACATTTACTCTGTTAATTTTCCCTATTTCTTCAGTTCACCCAGTTCACTTTTCCCTTTTTTCCCTTTATCACTAGCCCCAGTCTCCAGATATCTCCAGTTTTTCTCAGGAAAGAAGCTGCTTTCAAGCAGGACTAAAATAAACAAGGTCATTGGAAAAGATAAAAAATAATGAGTTCCTTTCCGTAGCACTCCTTGCTTGCCTCTCCCTCCCCCTTCCCCCTTTCATCTCACTCCAGAAAAAAGGAAAATAAATCTTTTCTAATCCCCTCAGAACCCTGCCTCCAGATCCGCCTGTGATGCTCGTCGGAGCTGTGCTGGAAATGGCAGCGTGGCCCCAGAACACCTGAAAATCAATTTACTGCCCATTCCTCAAACCTCCCTCTTCCCCCCATGCCAGGAACATCCCATCCCACCCCTCCAGTCAGGCTCATTCCAGTCAGTGACCTCCCCTGTGCTCCTTTTCCTGATCTATTTGATTTTTTTTCACAAAGTCTGAGAGATTTGGAAATTGATGGGAAGTCTCAGAGCTGGGTTTTAAATGGTTGATTAAAGAGCAGTCAGCAGAGTCTGAGAAAGTAGGAGAGCTCTTGGGAATGAAGATGATTTTGGCCAACCTGTGCTTCCAGCAAAATCAGCCCCACTGGGGTTTGGTCATATCCCTTCTCCAGGGGCTTAAAATCCCACTGGGTGCTCACGAAAAAAAGTTCAAAAGTCTCATATTTTTGTCAGCAGAAAACAAATTTGTTCCTACACCCATGCAGGGAGGAAAAGAAAGGTCTTAAAAGATGAACTTCTTTGCTCTGGCACTTTTTTAAAAGGAATATTATTCCAGCTAATGTTCTGAAATGACATTTCATTCTGCAATTGAATAAAACATTTCATGGGATCTAAAATTAATCAGGGTGGGAAGGAGAAGGGTTTATTTTGGGAGGAGAAAAAAAATTAAAGGGTCTGTACTTTGCACTGATCCAAACCATCCCTTATTTGAATTTTTGGTGGAGGATTGGGCAGTGAGCTGAGAAGATTTTCATTTGCCCAGCTCTAATTGGAAGCCCTGAACCGGCAAGGGCTTTACATTTGCAAAATGCAAAGCATGGAGAATCCCAGTGGGAAGACTTTGGCCCTGCTCCTGCCTTCACTCTGTTGGTTTGATTGATGATTTTAGGCCTGAGATGTTGGACATGTGGAGTGGGAGGGGGTGAACACATCAAAGAAAGGACGTGGCAACATCTTTTTCTCCTCAACATGGTGTAGGGGCTCCTCCTTCTCATCAGATTTCCTAAAAAACCCCAAATTATTCCCTGTAATCGCTAATGCCACATTGTGTTTTACCTAAATCATGTATTAGTGTTAGCAACAGAGTTGGGAAACCCCTATGGAACGGCTGGTCCAGCTTAGCTCTGTGGTCTTGGGGGTATCTTCCAGATGTGTTAATCTCCTGGGAAGAGAAGGTGGCTGGAGATCCCCAGCTCTGGATTAAAACTCTCAGGGTTGGTCCCAGGAAATAGATTTAAGGTAAAATCATGGAATGGTTTGGCTTGCATGGGACCTTAAAGCCCATCCAGTCCCACCCCCTGCCACGGGCAGGGACACCTTCCACTAGCCCAGGTTGCTCCAAGCCCTCTCCAGCCTGGCCTTGGACACTTCCAGGGATCCAGGGGCAGCCACAGCTTCTCTGGGCAACCTGTGCCAGGGCATCTCCATCCTCACAGGGAGCAATTCCTTCCCAATATCCCATCTAAACAGGGTAAAAAGGTCGGTGGTAGCAGATTTCAGGCCTCAGCAGCTCAGCCTAGATGGGGCAGCCAAGGTGGCCACTGTGCCAGGGCTTTCCTGTGCCAAGGCAGCACATCCAGGCAGCCTCTGTGTTGTGCCAGCACTGCCAGGTGGGACTCCCATCCAGCCAACAGCAAACCCAGGCTCAGATACATCAGCAGCTGGCCCCAGGTTGGGTGGACCAGCTGAGGTGGGACCATTTTGGTCTCAGTTTTGATGGCTGGCCATCTCCAAAGGACACCCGTGCCCTGCAGGCCATGTGCCACATCTCCAGCTGGACCCCAAGACAATCTCCTCCACCAGCTCCAGTCTTACTCTGGGTTGGGCTGGAGCCCCAAGCTTGCCTAAGCCAAGTCTGACTGCAATGGACCTTTAGATCCTCCCTGACTCTCCCAATCCCCTCCTCAACGTGAGCTTTGCAGCTCCAGCCTGCTCTGGGCTGGCGAGGCAGGCTGTCCCCTTGTGTGTCGAGCGCCTGCCAGCCCAGGGGCTGCCTGTGCCCTCCCTCCTGGCTGGCCTGCACTCAAAACCACAGATGGAGGCCAGAAACCAGGAAACCCAAGAAGCTTTACATGAAAATCACTCTGAAAGGCACTGCAGAGAGGAGGGGGAAGCAGGGGAGGGGGAGCAGAGAGCAGCTCCACAGCTGTTGTCTTTCATGTCCTTTAAAGCTCCTGTTATGTCGGTTTTTTAATTAAAATGTTTTTTAAGAGGCTGCTGGGATTTACTGCTCCTTGTCCTTGGTGGAGGTGAGTGGTGCCAGGAGCAGCTGGGGGCTGCTGCATGGATGGGGAGGCAGAGCCATGGGGCTGGGGGCACAGATCCTGCCTGCTCCAACCTCACATCACAGCAAAAGGGAGATCCAGAAAAAAATCAGAATGCTGCTCCAGACCCTCAGACAGGGCAGGAATAACTCCAAATCCCTGTGTTTGTGCCTTGCTTGGGCTCAGTTTTGATGGCTGTTGCTCTCTACCAGCTACTAGTTGTTCAGACTGTGGCTGCGGGCTGAGCAGCGAGCTTGGGAAAGGGTTGAACCATGGAAAACAAATCCTTCCTCCTGGTAAAACATGTCCTGAAAACCTCACCTACAAAGGAACACTGAGCTTTAATCCCAGCCGGACAGAATTTTCTGTGTATTTGTGAAATAAATGATCTCTGTGTGCTTAGCCAAAGCAGTTATTAATGTTTTCACACCAGAGGAGACACACACTGCAATTGCAGAACCTGTGAGTGATGAATAATGCACACCTAAAAAACCAGAGGAAACATCAGCATCTGTTTGTAGGGCATCAGCGATGAGAAGGCAGGGTTGGGCTCAACACTGAGAACCACTGTTTGACCCCAAGAAAGCACCTCAGGGAGAAGGAACCCTGGTCCCAGTCCCCCGGTGACAGCAGCGGGTGTGTGCTGGTGATAAGTGGGTAAATGATAGCAGGAGATAAGCTCAGCTCTGCTCCACGCCAGGGCTTTGCACAATATCATGGTTCATTATCGAGGAACGCAGACACCCCGGCAGAATTCTAACCTAATGAAAGTCTTATTTTCCAGAGTAACAGTTCATTACTGGACTTACTGTGCCGCTTAAACCCCTAGGGTGGAAAAAAAAAGCCCTTTGCAAGTCTGCTGAGCACGCAGTGAAATCCTGGTGGGTTGGGCATTTGCAGTTGTGCTGCAGCTCCCTTTGAGGAGGGGAGATGCTGCTTGCTCTGAGTCAGAAGGGGAATTTGAGCCTCTCTGGGGGTTTTTAGGACTTTGTGGGCATTTAGGATATGGATCAGGTCCCCATGCTGTGCCAACAGAGCTGCCCAGCCTGGTATTTACCCAAGGACAGTGAGTGGCCTCTCCCTGCTGGCACAAAAAGAGGTGTCCTAAGGTGACAGATCTGACTGGCAGCTTGGCAGTCTGAATTCAAGCAAATGAGACAAGATGAGCTGGAGAGCTACTGAGCCCCAAATTCCTGACCTGCATCTCCTTAGAGGGACCTCAGCTTAGCAGGCTGTCCTGAGGGCAATGCCTGGGAGCAGGATGAGGATTGGATTGGATTAGAATCATGGAACCATGGAATGGTTTGGCTTGCATGGGACCTTAAAGCCCAGCCAGTCCCACCCCCTGCCATTGGCAGGGACACTTTCCACTATCCCAGGCTAATCCAAGCCCTGTCCAACCTGGCCTTGGACACTTCCAGAGAACCAGGGCCAGCCACAGCTTCTCTGGGCAACCTCTGCCAGGGCCTCAGCACCCTCACAGGGAACAATTTCTTCACAATATCCCACCTAATCCTGCCCTCTTTCAGACACTCCCTCTTGTCCTACCAAGGGATCCCTTGTTCCTTTCCAAATCCGTGTTTGAAAGCAAGGGGAGGATGAACTTTCCCTCCCCTGTAGAGTCAGAGCTCTTCCAGTCCCCAGAGCGACCATCAAGGACCGTGGTCCACGGACAACCTGCCAGGAGCCTGCAGAGACACGGCTGCTCAAACAAAGCTGCTCATCCTCGCTTCCAGCAGTAAAAGATGGCAAAATATTGTCATCTGTGCCTTTTCCCTGCTCATCTGTTCCCAAATAGAAGGGGAAAATAGCAAGACAGCCAACTGAGAGCCTCAGCAGGCACTTGCTGAGATCCCCAACCTGGAGAAGAGGCACCTCCCAGTAAGAGCTGCTTTCATCCCAGTGTGGTGGGAGCAGAGCCTGGGGCCAGCCCAGAACTGTGGCTGCTTCCACATCCAGCCCAGCTCCAGGCTCTGCAAGCTGCTGTTAATCCAGGGGCCTCAAGAGCTGATGTACAGCACGTTTGCACTCTCCTCTGAATAAAAAGAAGGAAAAAAATAGGACAGGTAGTTGTGCAAAGCTGCAGTCATGGATCAGGCAGATGGACAGGGAAAGACTTCCCTATTCTGTTCCAGGAGAATCTGCCCTCCATGTTTTCAGCCCACCCATACTTGGCTCGTGAATCTGTTTGCCTACATTATTTGAGGGTGTAGCAGACAAATCCCAGTGGTTTTTTGTAAGATTGAAGCTGTTCCATGGAAAATGTAAGGAAAGCTCCTTCCTCAGCCTGGTCTGCAATGCAGGACAGAGCAATTCCAGAGGTCTGGACCTTGTCCCTGGAGCCAAGGAGGGCCATCAAGATGCAACCCTGCTGTCAGGCAGACAGCAGCAGTGCCCTGCTGTTTCCTCACTATTTTACAAGCATCACCCATCTCCTCCCAGAGCAGCAGCTCTTCCTGCCAGCCAGGGCTGTTGAAAAAATGAAAGCTCACTGTCAGAAATTTGGGGAAATTACAGTTATTTGTGCTTTTTCCAGAAGGGAAGAGGGCTTGTTTCTGTTAACAGCCCCAACTAAAAGTCAGGTATTTAGTCTCAAAGTTGCCTGTGCTTTCTCTATTGTCACCAGGATGGCAAAATCTCTCAAGGACTCCTCAGTCATGGACACCCTTTGGGACAGGAAAAATGGCCTTCTGGAAGGAACCTGCTTCTCCATGGAGCAGAGACAGAGTAAAAACCTGAGCACGCACCTCGCTTTGCCGTGATTGGTGAGGTGAGAGGAATCCCAGCCCATATGTTTGAACACATCAGTTCTTCCTTCTTGACATCCTTCCAATCATGAAGAGTGCCTCATCCCAGCTTCCTTCTCCAGGATGTTATTGAACATGTCCATCACTGCACAGGAGTTTGGCTGCAAATAACAAGGAAGGAAGGAGTGATCCTGTGTGAACCAGCAGAGCCTCTGAGCTCTCCCTGAGCAGGTTTGGTCTCTTTTACACCTTTCTCCCCAAAATCAGTCTCTGTAGAGCCAAAATGAAGGGCAGTGATCTCCTTCTCCAGCCCCTGGAGGTGACAAGGACATCCATGCACACTTATTTCCTGATGTTCCCATTAAACCAGCCCATCCTTCCCCATCCTAGCCAGCTCTAACTGTGATCCTTCTCCATCATGGATGGCAACACTCTCAGAAGAGCTCAAAAGGGCAAGGAAACAAGAATTAAACCATTCCTGGCTTTCAGTGGACAGGCTGAGTGTCATGTGGGGATGGAAGACGGGGGTGGTTCACTGTCCTTTACAACAGAGCTTAGGAAACAGAGCTCTGGTTCCCCAGCCGAGCCTGGTGGGACCATTTGTTGTCACATCCAACAGCTGCACAGAAGGGACATACTCAGACATGGGCAAAGTCCAGCTGGGAATGAGGGCCATTCCCATTCTGAGGTATTTCCCAAGTGCCAAAGTCCACACAAGGTCCAGAGAGAAAAAATAAAACACTCAGGATGGAGTAGGGAAGTACCTGCAGGAGCTGCCTCCTGCTCAACGCTGTGTCCAGGAGGAAGGAAGAGCTGCTTCACACACACAGCTCAGGATGGTGCCTGCTGGGTTCTGACTGCCCAAAGTCCAAATCAAACTCTATAAAAATAAAACCTCAATGTTCTCATCTCCACCCCAACCACAGGCCTGAGGGGTGGTTCAAGTGATTGGCTTCTGCCTCAGTTTCTCCTTGTACAAAATGGAATTAACTACATGAAAACACATCCAGAAAGCACAACAGGTTCTTTGAAGAACAGGGAATCTAAAATTGGTGGGTCTATTTATAAGAGTTGCAGGTAATGGAATGCTAATCCCATTCATTAACACTCAGGCTCTGCTCATTAGTGTCGTTTTACTCTTCCTTCACAAGGCCCAGATTTCTATTTTGCACATAATCTGTTTTATTAAGCAGTTTTTTCATAGCAAAAAAAGTTTTTTCTTCCATGCATGTTTTTTTTATAAGTCCCCTCGAATTTAATTAGGCCCCAAAAGGTTCAAGGAAGTTTGGGTATGTATCCAAACTTCAGGAAACTCACTGGGAACTCCACCTCCAAAGCTTTTAAGTTTTACTGATCATTGCTCCTTGTTCCACATTAATCCTCCATGTCACTCCATAATTATTCTGGTTTTCAAGATTAGAGCTCTCCTGGGGAAGAAAAGGGCTTTTGTTATATCAAACATCTCCCGGTGGGTGAAACCCCAGCATCAGCCTGGGCGAGGGGCTCTGCCCACCCTTGGGAAATGTCCATTTCCCATCCCTTGGAAAAGGAGAGCAACAGAGAAGGACTTTTAAAGTCCTTCCCAGATTCTTTTCTGCATGGAATTGTTCAGTCTCCTGAGTGATGGATTCTCCCCGTGGGCTCAGTTCTCCTCATGGGATGCTGAGGTTAAACCCTAGGACTGCTCCAGCAGTTGAGCTCTACTCCAGCCAGGAAAAAAGCACTGGAAAAAGGAAAGCCTGTTTATCCTGCTTGGTATTCCATATCATCTCAAAGCCACCAGTGGAAAACAGCCTGGGACCAGCCTCATACCAGACCCCACATCCTCACAGAATCATGCAATCATTTCGGATCAAAAAGCCCTCTCAGATCATCAAATCCAACTGTTCCCCACCACTGACCCAGGTACCCAAATGCCACATCCACACAGCTTTTAAATCTCTGCAGGGATGGTGTCACCACTCTGGGCAGCTGTGCCAGAGCTGGGCAACCCTTTCACTGAAGAAATTTTCCTAATATCTACCCTGGTGCAACCTAAGCCAGTTTCTGACCATCACCTGATCCTGGATCACATCCCACTCCCAGACTTCATGTGGCAACTTTTCTGCTAGCAGCGTTTATGGGAGAAAACATCCCAAACAGGAGCAGAGATTCACCTGCAAGCCCTCCAGATGTGTCCCTGCCATGCAGAACACCCCCCAGCCCCGCATCTGCATCTTCACTGGCATTCCCAGTGGTTTTTCCAGGGACAAACATCCTCAAGCTCCCTGATGCTGCAGAGGTACCACAACAGGGACAGCACCCACTTGGAACCTGAGTGGTTCCTGCACGTGGAGCCCTCCCAGTCTCTGGGATCTGCACCCTGGCCCTGCAGCCTCTTTTCCTGCTCAGGTTCCCTGCTGCCTCTCCATCCACTCCCCTTCCCCCTGCTGAACACCCCCCCACCACCAGGAAGAGGATTTTGGGAGCTGCCATTCCTCCTCATTAGCATAACCCAGTTAGCTCCATATTGCTCCAACTTAGGCGTAAATTGCAATTTCATCTGGTGCTTTAAACAAATGGGAAAATGTTCTAAACCACAGGCTGTTATTGAATTAAATATTAACATAAATACAGAGCTGAATGGAGCACTGGATTATTAATTTTAATATTTAATCCAACAAGAAACCTTATGGCTGTTTTTGGGTGGTTTATTTTCTTTAATCCAATTTCCCATCAGCACTAAAATTAAGTTTTCTTAATGAAGGAAGGTGATCAGCAAAGTGTCCTCTCGTGGTCCAGGATTCCAGAGCTCATGACTGCAAGCATCCAGACAATAAAAAGAGGAAGCAGCAGCAGTAATGATCCCTCTGTGCTGGCATGGGCAGGAATAAAAGGAACATAATTAATATGATGTGCAGCTCAGATGAATGCAAGCCAGAGGAGATTAAAGAAAGCAGGTGACCCTTAAGTGTTTATCACTCCCAGAGAAAACAGCACAGATGGCTGACTTTGAGGGAGACAGCTTTAAACACCAGCTCACCTAAGAGAGAGTTTTGGGGTGCTGCTTCCAGCCCAGGTCTGTGCCCTGTCCCCACATCACTGCCACACCAAAGGCATCAGTGGGGACAGCAGAGGAGCAGCTGCAGAGCCAGCCCTTCAGATAACGGGCTTCTTCCAGCTCCATCTGGCACATCCATCAGCTGCTGGTCCACCAGCCTTTGAGGGATGCCTGGTGAGTGCTCTGGAGGAGGGGACTGGGGGTGCTGGCAAGGAGAACAGGTCAGCTTTATCTCTGGGAAGGGCAGCACAGTGTTTCTGGCTCTGAATTGACTCCAGGTCTGATTTTTCTCCCTGCTACTCCCCAAAATGGGCTGCAAGGGACAAGGTGGGGCAGGACATGTGGATTTTAGTGATGGCATTCAGAGTTGGAGGAAGATAGGAAAAGAAAACCAATCTCATCAGGAAATAGGGTTGAAAAAAAAGCATTTCTCAGCAGCTGCAGCTTGTGTAAACCAGTCTGGTTCTTCTTTATTTACACCAGCTGGGGATCTGCTCTGGGAGCCTGGGAGGAGTCTCCCTCCTTCCAGTGGAGCAGCATCCTTTCTTCTGCTTGTATTTCCATCCAGTTCAGACATGGTCAGTTCTCTGCCCTGACAGGGCCGTTGTGTTTCCATAGGTTGTGGGGGGCAGTAAAAGCTCCTTTCCTGACTCCTGAGCTGTCTCTTGGCCTTCCTTTGGGTTCTTGCACCACCTGATGCTTCCCACAGTAACTTTGAGGAGTGGAAGGAGGGGAAGCTGGGCATGGACAGAGAGGGAGAAGGAGAGGGAGAGGGAGAGGGAGAGGTGGTCAAGGGTGGAGGAGACCAGCTAAGAGGAAGCAAGCCAGAGGCAATGGATGGCAAGGCTTCGCTGGGATTCAGGAGCATCCAAGTGAAAGAGCAGACAGCCCTAATAACCAGCACTGAATAGCAATAAAACTCCTGGGCAAGCCTGCAGTTATTTTCAGGCAGGTCCATCCAGCTGGAACCAGGCTGGGGATGGCAGTGCCTGGGTGCCTCCTCGTGCACACACACTTCACCCTGCCCATCATCCCCCCCAACTCTGAACGTGCCCTACAGGAGCAACTTCCCAAAATGCCTTGGTGAGTCCACCAAAGACACAGATGGCAGCAGGGCAGAGGGAGAAGGCATGGAAAGGGCTGCTGGACAGATTGGATCAGTGGATTTAGAATTGCACAACCCCACTGGAATCACAGAATCATCACAGAGTATCCTAAATTGTAAGGGACCTTAAAGCTCATCCAGTTCCACCCCCTGCCATGGTCAGGGACACCTTCCACTATCCCAGGTTGCCCTGGCCTTGGACACTTCTGGGGATCCAGGGGCAGCCACAGCTGCTCTGGGCACCCTGTGTAGGGCCTCACCATCCTCACAGGGAAGGATTTCTTCCCAATATCCCACCTAACCCTGCCTTCTGGCAGTGCAAAGACATTCCCCCTTGTCCAGCCACTCCAGGCCCTTGTAAGAAGTCCCTCACCAGCTTTCCTGAAGCTCTTTCCACTTGTTCTACCTTCCACGAGGCAGTGAAATGCCTGGAAAGGCTGCTCAGTTTGTGGTAGCCAGATGCAGATGTTTTTTTCTGCCCAGGCTGATGCCAAGCAGAGCTGCAAACAGGAGAGGAGACAGCCCAGCCCTGCCAGCAAATCCTTATGTTTCATTGTTTAAGCTCTTAAGCTCCTATTTGAATTTGAGCTGTAAAACATTGAACTCATTAAAAAAAAAAAAAAAAAAAAAAGCAAAAAAAGCCTTCAGCCTTCCTTAATCCAGAGAGCAGGGCTGGAGGAATGTTTCAGGCAGCTGTGACTTTGCTGAATGGAGGCACAGCTTTTCATATTTCCCAGGGCACAGGGATGGAGACCTGTCCCTTCCCCACCACAGGAAAGCCAAAGCAGGGTCCTGCCAGGTGCCACAAGTCTCCTGACTGGTGCCAGTGCTGGCAGAGGCAGGAAAGGCAGCAGGAAATGTTTCTGTGCTGCTGGTTTTGACTAGAGAGGGGCCTGCAGTGCAATCCCTGGCTGATATTGGAGACTTCCAGATATTCCCTGTCACCACAGAGCCACAAAAACCCCCTGACCTCCAGCACCTGCTTGTTGGCAGCTGGAGAGGAAAGGAGGCTGGTACAGAGGCAGCAAAGCCTGTCTTGGGAACAGTGACATGTGATTGCTGATAATTACCCATAATGATGGCCCAGGAGAGCTCTGTGGCCACAGGGAATCCACTGATTGTCAGCCCCTCCTGGTCTGACAGAAAGCAATAAAGACAAATGTCCTGGAATTCCAAGGCAAGTCACCAACGAGTGTGTCCATCCCTTGGTCACAAACTGCACATCAGTGATGGCATCTCTTGGCCCACTGCTGGATCTCACCTTGTGCAAGAAAATAACCCAGCCAGGGGCTGCTGAGGCTTTCCTTGGCAAGAGTTCAATTCATTTCCAGAGAATCATGGAATGCTTTGGGTTGGGAGGGACCTTAATACTCATCCCATTCCACCCCCTGGAGTGGGCAGGGACACCTTCCACTATCCCAGTCTGCTCCAAGCACCATCCAACCTGGCCCTGGACACTTCCAGGGATGGGACAACCACAGCTTCCCTGTGCCAGGGCCTCACCTCCCTCACAGCCAGAAGTTTCTTCCCCATATCCCATCTAAACCTACTCTCTGTCAATAGGAAGCCATTCCCCCTTGTCCTGGCACTCCAGACCTTTGGAAATAGTCTCTCTCCATCCTTGTCAGAACTTTCAAGGACTGGAAGGCCACGATTAGATCACTCCAAAGCTTCTCCAGGCTGAACAATCCCTGCTCTCCCAGCCTTTCCTCCCAGCAGAGCTGTTCCATCCCTTTGATCACCCTGGTGCCACCTCTGGACTCTCTCCAGCAGCTCCAGTTCCTTCCTGTGCTGGGCTCTGGGCTGGGGCAGCTCTTCAGGTGGGGTCTCACCTGAGCAGGGCAGAGATGCAGAATTCTAATCCCTCTGCTGGTACCCACGAGGGCACAGAGGATTTCTGGGATGGGACCTGTCCAGCTCCCCAGCCTGGCCCAGCCTCTGTGATTCTGTTCCCTCCTGGCAGTAAAAGGTGTGATAAATACAGCAATCAAGTCGGAAATGGGATCTGTGAAGGGATGTGACTTTGGGGAGGGCAGCTGGAGGGATGAGAGCCAGCACTGCAGCTGCTCGCAGCTGGAGCAAGCTTGGGAAGAAAAAGAGATCCATGGCAAAACGGGCTGGATTTGTGCTGGTCTCCGTGGAAAGGGCTCCCAAAGAAAGGTGGGAGCATCTTCCCCACAGAGCCAGGAAGAGTCAGGGCTGTGCCTGGGAAGGAATAGAGCCAGGACAATTAAACCTGCCTGATTCCTGAGCCAGGTTATCCCAGATGTGAGATCCCTGCAGATGCAGCCTCTGCAGCTGGGCTGGCACAGCCACGCGGGGCTGAGCCAAATCCCAGCGATCCCAAAGGAATCTGCTGCCTCCCCACCACTCCTCCTGTTCAGCTGGGGCACTCCAGAGGGATGGATCTGTGCCTGACTGTGCCTGGCACCGTAGCAGACCCCAGGCAACTTCGTAGAGCAGAGAGAACCTGCAAAACAAAAGGACACACAAGCAGGTGAGGGATGGTCAGAGGTGCCTTTGCTTTCCAAAGATGATTTATTTGCTTTGTACCTGGTGACAAACACGAATAAAACACGATTTCAGCAGTGCTTTTCACTCCCCTTTTTGTGCCAGGCAGAAGAAGAAAAAAAAATTGTGACAAAAATCCTCCACTTCAGGGGAGATTTTTCTGTGGGACAGATTTATAGCAGAACATCCCCGGGAGGGGCTTGCAGGGGTCCTTGGGATGCAGCAGAGGGATGAATCCTGTGCCATTCTCAGGAAAAACCGTGACTGCTCCCCCCCAGTGTGTGCTGTGGACAAAAATCACCACTGTGGCTGTGTCACAGGGGATTTGCAGGAGTCGAGGTGTGACACAGCACGGGAGGGAACAGGGGCTGGATGGACAGCAGGCTGCTTTCCTCAGATATCTGCATGTTACTTATCCTCCTCATTTATATTCACAGCATCATTAAATTGTTTGGGCTGGAAGGGATCTTAAAGCTCATCCAGTTCCACCCCCTGCCACGGGCAGGAACACCTTCCACGTGCTTGCTCCAAGCCCCATCCAAACTGGCCTTGAACAATTCCAGGGATGGCACAGCCACAGCTTCTCTGAGCAACCTCTCCCAGTGCTGAATCCCTCTCTGAGTAAAGAACATTCCCCTCATTTACATCTATTTTACATTCAGATAAACCTTGAGCCAGGAATTCCTGCTGGGCACGTCTTCTCCTATCTTCTGATGGACTCTCTGCCTGTTGTCCCTGCCCGCATCTATTTCTTTGTCCTGCTCCCAGCTTTTCCCTGTCGCGTTCTGCAGAGACCCAGGGGAGCAGCACTGGGAATCCCAGCCCTGGAAGGGACTGGAAAATGCTCTGTGGGTGGGAGAGGGCTCAGCCTCACGGAGGCAGCAGGATGAGCCCTGCAAGTCTCTCCAGAGGGAGCAGATCCCAAGATCCAGGTCTCCTTTGGTGGCAGGGCTGGCAAGGATCCTCGCAGCCGGCTCGAACACGGCTCCCCGCAGACTTCCTCCGCTCGGAAAAGCTGGGACCAGCCGTCCCCTTCCCCCTGCCTCATTTTCCTCCTATTTCCAGGGATGGGCTTGGAAAACTGAGTGTGGCCAGTGGCCCCAGCTGCTCCCTTAAGGATGCGCACAGCAAGCCCAGGGGGGATTTCTCTCACGGCATCAGGGAGGTGCCGAGATGTTTTTGAACACAATCCTCGAATTCGGAAACTCCAGCCAAAGACGTTTTCCCTTAAAACGCCCACCCGCTGCCAAGGTACCCCTTTCCCCCTTTATTTTATTTTATTTTATTTTTTAAATTTTTTTTTCCCAGCTCTGAGCCTGCAGAGATGCCACAGACCACGAGAGGACACCCTCCTACCTCCGACTTCCCTGGCGCACCGCGGCTGGGGAAAAATATCCGTAATAATATTACAGGGAGCGACTGGAACACACACGTCGGGAAGGAGAGCGAGCGAGAAACAATACGTTTATCCTCCTGCTGTATCCAGCCATTTATCTGGGCAGCAAGTAGCCCTTTAAATATACAAATCCCAGGCAGATTAGGCTGGAATAGGCAGAGCAGGGATTAGGAGCTGCATTCCCAGTGCCTGTGTGTGCGAGGGGAGGGCTGTGTGCGTGCCTCTGTGTGTGTGTGTGTTGGGTGACTTTAAAATGGAATAAACCACATTTAGCAGCTAGGTAGCTATGGAAACATCACCAAAATTGTTCTCCCACCTTTCTGCCGCACTGCTTTCCGCAGCCCTGCAAATGCTGTCAGGGGAGGGCTGAACATTGTTTCTTATAAATAATAGAATGTAAAGAGCTACAGGAAGAATCATCACATTAGGATCGTGGAGTGGGCATAGTTCAGGGGGAAAATCGTCCAGCAGCTCTAATATTAGTTTCTGATGATTTAGCAATGATAAAGGACTTAATTTTCATCTTTTTCTGGTTTTTTTCTGCAGTTTATGGAAGGTTGCGGGCTGAGGAGATGCACGGTGGTGTGTGTACCCATGGGGAGGTGTGTGTGTGTATGTACATAAATATATGTGCAAAACATCCTCCAAAAGGGTGAGCACAAACAGGAATATCACAACAGCAATTCTGGGGTTCAAAAGAGAAGGATGTCACCTGCTTCCCAGCTTTTCCTGCATGCCACAGCCACAAGCAGAGGCAATTCCAGCTCTGCAGCTCCGCTCTGCCCCAGCCAGGCTCCCCATTTTCTCTACTGACCTATGGATTTGCAGGTAATCCTGCCCATGGCCCTGCTGGAGCACTGCCAATCTTGTTAAGGTATTTAGAGGCTGAGAAGACTGGTTATATATCACAGCTGATTTTAAAGAGGCTTTAAACCTGAGAATTAAATTCCAGTCTGCCGGACTCAACCAGAAAATGCTCAGCTGTTTTCACTGGGGTCAGAATTTAATCCTTAAGATTTTCCAGGGCTGAGGGAGGAGGCTGAGTTCATTTAAGTCTCCTAGGGCTGAACTTTGTGCTCTGGAGCAGCCCAGGTGACAGTGTGATGTCCAGTGGCACACTCCTGCTACCCCTGAGCAGAAGGGGCTGGCTGGGAATGGCCGGGACAAGGGCAGGGAGCAGCGTGGGCCTTGCTGTCCTAGAGTGGCTCTGATCAGAAGTGCCCTGATGTCCCCTCATTGCTCTACCTTTTGGGTGCTGCCACAGGTCCAAAGTGCCAAATGCAGGAGCCAGGTTTGGGGTCTCTATCCAACATCAGCCCTGGCTGTAGCAGGGACCCATCCAGCTCCACATCTGCCTCCTCCAAGCCACTTTCTTCCTATTTTTTGTTCCATCAGTCTCTCAGATCAAGGTCTCCTGTCCCCTGAGGTCCTGCTGCTACCACAGGTAGCTGTGCTTTCCTCTCACACTGTTCCTGGTGTCTGAGACAGAGACACCAGTGATGCATTAGGTTTTAGCTTTTATATTTTTCAGATTCTGTCCCTCTTTAGTGTGTAGTTCTGCGCTTCATATTAAGGGATGGTGGCTCTCTTCACACAGTGGGTAGACAGAACAATTCCTGTCCTAGCTCGGAACCAAGGACAACCACTCAAATTTCAGACCCAAGAGCATAAACAACATGGACTGAAGAGAGAAAAACAAGAAAGATGGGACTTCATGGGCTGGAGCTGTAATTGGACAATTAACTCCAATATGTAAATGGACCAGAGTTTATAAAAGTGAGAGACCCCGTGACTGGTCGTGCATTTTGTGACCATTTTGGGTTCATTTTGGGTGTAGCCCTGGCTGGGCTCTTGTGCTGCCCAAGGTGTATCCACTGAGGCCTTTTAATAAATCCCTGCTTTATTCTTTAACTCTGTCTAGTCTCTGCTCTAGGTCAGCCTTGATAAGGATTCGCCAGGACTCTCTCACAGCACCCAGGGGTGCTCCGGGATGGATCCAGTGGGATGGTGACAGGCTCTCTTTGCTGCTCCATTTCCCCCCTGTAACTCCTCATGCTGCCCTTGCCTTTGTGGATATTCCTGCAGACATCCTCAGGAGTGTCCTGTGATGCCTCTCCAGTCTCCTCCCAGAGGGCTGACAGCTCCCTGGGGCCACACAGGTGCAGCTCCTGTTGCTTTTCCCCATGCACAGTTGCTAACAAATAATCAGTTGGACCAAATGATCCCTGTGGGTCCCTTCCAGCTCAGGATATTCCATGGTTCTACATCATCTCGTTATGCTGCAAAGCTTCTTTGCAGTCACCTTTTGCTGGCCCTGTCTTGAGCAGTGCCATGCCATGGCAAATTTTACTTTCCTGACTGCTCCCCTTCCCAAATTTTTTATGCACAAGGCAGCAAAAGCCCTGCCACACATCCTTGGAGGGCTTTACCTGGAATTCCTGCCTCATGGGCAAAGGGATCGTTGCTTCTCAGACTCCACTGGGGAAGGCTCTTGGTTCACAGCTTCACCTTCACTCCTGGCAGCTTTGAAAGACTTTTTGGAGGGCTCAGAGGAGAGTTCAGTGCCCAAAGTGTTCTGAGCTTGTACAAATCCTGGTTCATGCCAGGACAATGAACAATCAACCCTCTCCTTCTCACCTTGACGTGTTCTCAGCTGTATCCCATCCCTCTTTCCCCTCCAAGCCCAGCAAAGTCACAAAGTCTTGCCTTGCCTTGCCTTGGGGTCTGGTCCATTGGCTAAAGCTCCCTAGGGAAGCAAGACTTGGATTTCACACCCCACCACAGCACAAGGGGGAGGGAGAAGCTTCTCCTACACCTGCCCTACATCCCTGACCCTCCAGTGTGATCCATTGCAGCTGGAAGGCACCTTGCTTTGGGGTTGCTCAGGACTCCAAGAACTCCATGAGGTGCAGGAATCCCACCAGCCCTCAGCAGGGCTGCTCAGCTTGCAGGGCTCTCTTGCAGGGAGCCAAAGGAGCTGGATGCTGAAGGACACACTGAATGTTTTAGGGTCTGAGGCAAGATTTTCCTGTCTATGTCTAAGAAAATTCACCTGGAGCCCCACTGGAACATGTGCACAGGTGTCAGGCCCTCTGGAGGCTGACTGAACATTCCTTAGGCAGGATAAGCAATCCTAGGAAGTCCTGGTTTTCTCCTCTGCCCCCATGAGAAGCCAGGCCAGCCAGCTCAGCACAGGAACCAGCCTGAAAAGGGGATACCAGGAGAAAACTCCACAGAAATTGCAAACCCCTCCCTCCCAACCCTAAGGAGCCACTTCCACAGATCACAACAAGGTGTTAGCGACACCCATGGATGCCTGAAGTTGTTTTCACACCCAGCTACAGGGACAGAAGAGCTGGGACTGTCCATTCTCCATCCCCAGGCAGCAGCTGGAGACCTTGGCTCCCCTCTGAGCAGGGATGCCTCTGCCAGGGAGGGAGGGCAGTGGGGGAGAAGCAGCACCTCTGGCAAGATCCAGAGTGGATCCTGCTGATTGACAATGGCAGAGCTTTGGGGGCAGCTGTGCTGCTCCAGCCCCTGTCACTGTCCAGCCAGCCTTGGGACACTGCTCGTTTAGGGATGAGGCCCTGCCCTTCCTCAGATATTGGATTTGCCATGCATGGAAGTGGCAGTGCCAACTTCTTCCTCCTGCCCAGTCACATCACAGCCCACTCTGTCCTTCTGGACTGAGGCATTGGGAGCAGCTCCCTCTCCATGGTGTTGCTTTAACAATCAGAAGGATGGAAAAACAAAACCCTTTATTGTCTGCTGTTAAACTTTACTGTCTAATGTTTTAATAAACAGTCAAGTTCTTCCTCTGATCATTAAATCTGCAGTAAAGCAGGGTGGAAACCGGTTTATGAGATTCTATCTGCATCACTACCACACAAATGGGAGGTCCTGGCAGCTGCAAACAGCTACTCCCGGTTCCATGGCTTCCCGCCCACCCTGAGGTCCGGATCCGCTGCGGGTTTGGGAGAGGTGCAGCTCATCCCTCCTCATGAGAGATGGGCAGAGTGAGACCTCTCCAGGGCCCTCCCCAGTCAATCCACTGAACTCCACTTCAGTGGAGAGAAGGTTGTGCTGAGATGATGTTCTGCTCCTAAGAAGGAGCAGGAATTCCTCCTGGAGGGGGCCAGTGGGAAACTGCCTTGAAATGGTTTCAGACAGGTGAGCAGTTGACTCCTGAATTTGTGACAATTGGAAGCATTTCCATGGCAGCAGTTTTCCATGTTCAGTGGTCAGGGGCACGCTTTAAATCTGAAATTATTTCCTGTTGTACCCACAGAATCACAGAGAAACTGGAAAATTCACTGAGTGGGAACTAAACCAGTTACAGATATAGACTTAAAAACAGAAATGAAATCTCCAGGGTTTGGGGTGACAGAGATGGGGAGTGTCATCCTACAGGTGGGAGCAAGCTGAGAGTCACCCTGCAGCAGCAGCTTCAAAGCTGGGTCACTGCTTAAGTGCCTGGAGAAACCTAATCCTTTTGTTATCTCTGGGATGATCCCTGTTTGCTTGAAAGCATTAACACCCTTTAATCTTTGTTTTCCCTGGAATCCCCAGGCCCCAGCTGTTGGCCGTGTGGACCTGAACATGAGCAGTGCTGGTGGTCCCTCACACTTACTCCCAGCAGGATGAACTTCCAAACACCTTCCAAAAGTTCTTTACCACTTTTCCTCTGAAGGAAACAATGCCCATCCCACCACCCTTCCCCACAGCAATTTTACTTGCTCACAGTTGTTGCAGCAGCTTTGATTGTCAGCAGTGAGGCTTCATCTCCTCGGGGGTGGCTCTGTCGGCAGCAGATCCCAGATTTCCTGCTCACCACCATTTGTGGGCTGCTCCAACCGTTTGTCCAGTCATAAAATTATCAGCACATTATCCCTGGGCAATGACTTGTAATTGTCTCTTTTTATTACTCAATAAACAGTTTGGAAACCAAGCCCCAGAGTGAGAGTAGGAACTCACTCACTACTTTACAGTAGTGCAAAGAGAGAGGTGAAGAAGCACTGAAAGGTACCAAAAAAGCCCAGGAAGGAGAGCATTTTGTTAGATTTACTTTAGTAATTAATGGAAAATGTGGTCTGGGACACTTACAGGGCAATGGAGAAAAAGAGGAACAACCTTGAGAAGTCCTGCAGGGGAAAGTTGTTGGGATAAATATCCTTGATAACAGCTCCAGCAGCTCACAGCCTAGTTTTCCATCCCTTGGTCCCAAATGTCAATATTCCCTCGTGAACACGCCCGGAGAGCCTCAGGAAAGAAAAATACAGCAGTTAGCTGGCACAGTACAGCTCCAGTCATTGCAGCTCTATTAGAGCCATATATTCCCAGCTGCAGCCATATATTCCCAGGCATCACCGGGAAAAGGGGCTGTGATGGAGGAAGGAGATCATTCCAAATGAAAAAGAGATGCAGTTTACAGAGAGCGAGAACTACTCCTAAATCTAAGCCTAATTGAATTATAAATAGCCTGGGTGCTTTCTTTCCATCCACAATCTCGTTAAACTTCTAAATATATGGATATATAATCCCATGTTTTCTAAACATTTCTATTCAACTTTCAGTTCCAATGTGAGGTTTTATATCTCAAAGTTGACCTATTTTGAGGAGGAAAAAAATTTGCTGAGTTCCCCCAGTCAAAATGCTTCACTCTGGGATGAATGAAATGTTGGGAGGGATTTTTTTTCCCCTTTTTCCAAAGGAATATATTCCTCACTGGGAACTACCAGAACAGATTTTATTCATTCATTTAAGCCCAGCTGAGCCATGGAAGAGAAAAAAAGCCCACCCTCCACCCAATTTACACAGCAATGATTTCCAACCTGCTTTCACATTTCAAATTAGCTATCCAATCTATCCAATGGATTTGGGATATAGGAATTTGAGGGGTAACTAGGGATTGATAAATTGAATAATGGGTTGTGTCTAAAACAACAGTTTCTTGGGGAAATATCTCCAGCAAAGGAAGTGTCCAGAGCATGCTCTGTCCTGCTGGACATGGATTTCTCCCATTTCCCATCACTGCAGCTCATTGTCAGCTCTGGAAATTAAAGGAGTGGAGATTTTGTCTTACACACTGGTCTGACAGGCCAATCTCCAGAAGAATTAGGTTTAAATTGGATATTGGGAAGAAATCCTTCCCTGTGGGGAAGCTCTGGCACAGGGTGCCCAGAGAAGCTGTGGCTGGCCCTGGATCCTGTGAAGTGTCCAAGGCCAGGATGGACAGGGCTTGGAGGAACCTGGGATAGTGGAACATGTCCCTGCCCATGGCAGGGGGTGGAATAAGGTGAGATGAAGTTTAAGGTCCCTTTCAACTCAAACCATTCTGGGATTCTATGAATCCACTCCTGGGCTGTGTCACTGGGAAGTCTGAGCAGTATGACACAGCAGGAGATTTTTATGGGATTTTTTTTTTTTTGAGCTTTCCTGATGCTATTTATCTATTCTGCAACAATGTTGGGCTGGAGATAAAAAAAAAACCAAAAAAAACTCCATGTGGATTCTGATTTGCACTTGTCAGAGCTTTTGCTCCAGGCTGCCTGGAGGCTGTTGGACAACTGCGTGCTCTCACCAGGTTTTCTTGACAATGCCGACAGGATTTTGTTTCCAGAGCCAGACTGGGAAGCACAGATCCCACAGCAGCCCTGCAAACCACCCCGAGCTGAAGAATCAGTCCCTAGCACATGGGATGCAGTGGGATCTGTGCTGTTTGCAGAACGCAGAGCTCCCACTGCATCCCAAACTTCTCACAAAGTGCTCGGCAATCAGGGCACGAGGCACTAACGTGGACCCCCGGACTGCCCGCAGCCATCACGGGGTCTGGGGAAGCTGTGGGATCCCAGGGAAGGTCAGCCACATGCACACAGGGTGACAAGGACATCCCAAATGAGCAGCCATTCCATTGGGACTTGGAGCTAATTTATCCCAAGGGAAGGTTGTTTGTTTACAGCCTCTTGAAGAGTTTCTGATAGAGCTGAAGGAAGGGTGGCAATTCCTCTGCACATCAACCCCCAGGATTATTCATTCCCCTCTGGAATGAAAACTAAAGCTTCTGGCAGGAGGGGGACAGGCAGCAGCACAGATGCTCCAGGTTCAAATCCCTGTTGCCTGAGGGAGACAAGAGGTTCTCCAACCCTGGCGACCAGGAATGACACCTGGCATGTCCCAGGGAATTCCCCCAGCTTGCTGCCACTCCAGGTGGGCACTAAACCCTCAGGGATGCTGCATCACACCTGCAGCTCCTGTACAGGTGCTCAGTACCTGTCACTGGGACCCACCACCACGGCCAGGTACCCACATCCCCTCCCAAAAATACCAAATAAAGGGCATCTTAAAACAGAAAATCCTCTTACTCAGGCAAAAGTGCTTCTCCTCACTCTGCTACCATCCATACCCCCTGGATTTGGAAGGCAGCTGTACCACTGAAGGCTTGCCAGACCCTTGGCTGGCCAATTCCCAAAACCAGAAATATCATAAATAAGTCGGTCCTTACTTCTTTCCCTTTCCCAGTCCTTCCTTAAATATCCCTGTGAGACCACCAGCCTGAGACACAGCTGGGCCCTGCTCACCTCCAGGCACTTCAGTGTGTTCCCACATGGACACCATTCCACTGCCTTGGGAACAGGAGTCTCCTCTAAGCCTCTTGGAGGCCTGAGGACATAGAAGAGCTGGTCAAATGGAGTAAGTTCCCTGAAAAATCAAGGAGATGAGGTTTAGACAGAGAGCTTCAATCTGAACAGCCAGTTCTGGGAGGCTGCGGAAAGCCAGAAGTTTGGGATTGGAAAGCAGAGTTATTTCCTCCTGGGAAGCCTGGTGGGTCACACTCCTCTCCCAAACCACCAGCCCAGGCAGAGCTGTGCATCCATTTTAATCCATTCCCAAATGTCCTGCAGGATGGAGAGAGTTTAACGCCCTAAAAGCTCGGGTGAGGGGATCACAACCCTGCAGAAGGGAGGATGCTCCATGCAGGAATCACCACAGGAGCATCCAGCCCCAGGGCTCTGCTTCAGACACAGCACCTGACTCCAAACACGAGTAAAGACAAAACTGAGGCTCAGACAGAGCAGCAAAATAAATCAGTGACAGAATCTCCAAAAGAGACAAATGAAGTTGGAATACATCCTTGTTTATTTTAATGTTTGGAATGTTTTCCAGGTGATTTATGCCTCCACTTCAATGTATTTCCCTCTTTGTCTCTCTCTTTCTCTCCCTTCACTTTTTTTCTTCTTTAAAACAGGGGGGAAAAAAAGAATATTTGGGAGTTAATTGGTTTTCCAGGCTTGGCAGCCAGACACTGTAATTGATCTCCGAAGAGATGGATTTGTCGGTGGGCTGGGCATGAATTTGACAACCAGGCAAGGAAAGGAAGAAATATTTCCCTCCGCACACCAAGCAAAAGGGGGGTCACCCTGGCAGAGCCAGCACCCCAGGGCCAAGGCTCCCCTTTTCCCAGGTTTCCAAGTTAAATAATTCTTGGTGCCTTGGGCCCCTTCCAGTGAGAGGGACAGGAGATTTGAGCTGACTGGGAAAATCCCCTCGTTCAGATCTACATCTCAGATGACATTTTTGGCTTCTCTTTTATCCCAGCTTTTCAAAGCTCCACGTGGGAAAATGCCTGTTTGCCTTTAATGTGTGGCACGGGACACTCCTTGCCTTTCCATTCTCTCTGCTGTTTTGTCCTGTCTTTTGGAAGACTATTATCCCTGGATACCTCAAGCAAGACACCTGTAACTGCAGCTCCTGCCACCCCATACATCCCCAGTCAGAACTGCTCCTCACCCCAAACCCCACATCTCTCACCTCTACTCTCCCCAAAAGGCTGCTGCCACCCTAAACCTCCGGGAGTTTCTTGTGGGAGCAGAGCTGTTCACACTGTGAGGGAAGAGGAGCCATGAGTTGGGGGGACAAGGATGCCCCAACTCCCCACGTCCACTTTGCCCCACCAAACCAAGTTCCCACTGTTGGGCAGCACAACCTGGACCACGCATAGAGGTTTTCCTCTGTTGGAGCGAAGAAATTCATATTCTGGTCAGGCAAGAGGCCTCATCCTGCTGCTCCAGAGGGAGCTCTCCTGGAGGATGCTGTGCCTGAAGGCACCTCCCTAAAGCTGCCAGGGTCCCCTGCTTCCCACTCCCAGCCCGCAGCAGATGGCAAGCAGCCGTTCCCGACAGACGTTCCGGCAGCGCCCGCAGGGAATCCAGGCTCCCACTGATCTCTGCAGGAAAACCCACCTGGGAATTTGGTGCAAAAAGCACAGAGCAACAGATTTCCCAGAGCCAGCCCCAGGGTTTAGCGTTGTCTGTCTCCACAGGGGCTGAGCAAGGCATTCCTGGGTTTGTGGCCACACTGCAGCAGGGCAAGCACTGGTCCTGGGAAGAGAATCCTCCTTCCATCACAGAGGGGCACCCATCCCTCTATTCCGGAGCTTCCTAAGGACTTTGGTTGTTTTGGAGGGTGCACATCCCAGAAAAAAACACCCTGCAGAATTCCTCTCTTCAGCATAAGGCTCTTCCTGGCTCCTTTTGCTTTTTGCTGCAGATTTATTCCAAACACCTGTCTGAAGATCCACTGGCTGAGCTTGGAAGGAGCCAGGAAAAACCAACAGCCTCTCCCAGACAGACTCTTTCCCCTTGTGGGCAACCCAGAGGAGGATATCACATTCCTATACACCTGCCAACCTGCCTGGGAGATGAGGAATTGCAGTCCTTTTATCCGTTAGAGCCCTCTTGGAAAAGCCAAGCTCAAGTCAAGCCTGCTCTAGTTAAGTTGTGCTGCTCAGAATGCCCCCTACAATGACTGAGGCAGGGACTCTGTGCTGCTGACACCCCCCTGGCACAGCCCTGCAGCAGGAAACCCGGGCTTTGCACAAGGCAGAATTAAAGCCTGGAGCTAACTTCCACGGGAAGTTGTCGTGGCCAAGAATCCGTGACATTTCAGAGAGGAAGCAGGAATGTGTGTGGATAACAAGAATAGCCGGAGTTATGGCAGCTAAATACCAAACATCTCTGCTGAAAGGGATATTAATATTGCGGGCCACCTCCAGCTGAAGGAGATGATGAGCAGATCTAACGCGAGGCAGGTTTGCCTTCTGCTGCGCTTCCCTTTGCAACACCCGCTCCTCGGAGAGGATACGGAGTTAGGCAGATCCCACCCAGCTCCTGCAGTTCTTATCTTCCAGTGCCTTTTTCTAAAGCCTCTGTCAAAAATACTAAACAGCCTTATTTTGCCGTTGTTTGCACTGGGTATAAAACTCTGTAATGGGAGATTTCTGGAATTGCAAAGCAGGTTTATGGCAGGAACGCTGCTCCGTGCAGGTGTAAGATATCACTCACTCCCGAGCACCGCTGCTACCACAGCCTGTGACAGGGAAGCAGCTCACAAATGGTCACGCGAAGGAAAACATCTGTTCAGAGCTAGCAGGTACACAGATCATCTGCAAATTGCACAGCTTGTGCCTGATTTTCCCCGGCTTTGTTTAGCGACTCGCAGCTCCGCGCCGCGGGAGGCGGCGCAGGCAGAAGGGACCTCCACGGCGCCGAGCTGGAGACGGGGAACGCCAGGCACAGCATCCCACCGACCGTGCACATGGTGTAGGATGGGATGCAGACATTGTTTAACTCAGGACCACTCCAGAAAGCCAGCTCAGGCTTTACAGCAGGCGTAGTGGCCCTTCCCCCGCAGAGCCAGGTCTCTTCTGCCCCAGGGGTAATCCCGTTTTCCCTTCTCACAGGTTCCTCGGGCACGCAGCGTTGCCTCCACCTCATACACAAAAGATTTCCTGATCCCTGCTAGACCTTTACATCTGCTTTATGTTATGGGGCTCAGATTAGGAAACAGGAGGATTGTGTTTCCAGCGGACAGGATCTCTGGTTGATCTCCAGCCAGCCCCAGGACTCGAGCGCAGTTCCCAGCACTGCGTGTCATGGCTGGAAGGCAGGAGCACAGAATTATGGAAAGGTTTGGGTTAAAGAGACCTTTAAAGGCCATCTAGCCCAAGGCACCTGGCATGAGCAGAGACACCTTGCAGTGATCAGGCTGCTCAGAATCCTCCCGTGCTGCTCAGGATCACCCACTCCCTGCGTTCCCACCTCTGTAAAAGGACTCAGACCACAGTGCCAGCTGTGTCCCAAATCCCTCTGCCTGCTCAGGATTATTCCGAGGAGCTAAGAGAACAATTTTGCCTTGTTCTCTCTTAAAAAAAAAAAAAAAAAAAAAAAAAAAAAAAAAAAAAAAAAAATTTGGCATGCTCTTTATTCCTTGAGAAAAGCAAATGGAACAGGAGGAACAGGAGAA
This sequence comes from Anomalospiza imberbis, assembly GCF_031753505.1. NCBI lineage: Eukaryota > Metazoa > Chordata > Aves > Passeriformes > Viduidae > Anomalospiza > Anomalospiza imberbis. The sequence goes on along the minus strand of NC_089690.1, from coordinate 20,618,359 downwards.
GGGGCCCCATCCCTGGTAGCAGACTTGCACCACCTCCTCTGAACTCCTGCTGCCCTCGGCTCTCCATCAGACACATCAACGCCCTTGGCACGGGATTTATCCTGTCAGGAGGAGTTCATCCCTCCTGGCACTGAGCCACAAGATTTATTAAGTCCAGGACACACACCTCAGCAATCAATGGGAATTTCAACTGCGACTCCACTGAGAAAGGGATCAAGCCTTTTAAAATCCCATTCCTCAAACACAGTGGTGCTGCAAGAAGCCCCATTAAACACCTGCCTTGGGTGGGCAAAGAGCTGCTGTACCCTGTCTGGTGACACTGTGTGGGAGGCCCCATGCAAGCTCTGTCACCCAAAACTGGGGTCAAGGCTGGTAAGCTCAGCCTGGAGCTGCCTCCAAGGCTCATCAGAGTAAAGGTGGCCTTTTGCAAGAGGCAGCTGCTGGGAAAACCTGACTTGTTAGTGTAAGAAAATGAAGGGGAAGAGGTGATAAAATTGTTCTCCTTCCATGTACCAGGAGGTTTAACATGAAGGAAGAGAAAGTGCCGCTCAAGGTGAAAGAACATCAGCAAAAGGTCACAACTCACTCATTAATAAATTTAGGTGGGAAACTAGAATAAGGCTTCTGGCTGTCCAAGGAATTAGGGGATAGACAATGCAATAGGAATGATTTTTCAGCTTTGGAGACGGACAAGATGTTTCATCAGCTTCAGTAGAAGAGGGCAGGACCTGCTGGTCCTGCCCCAGCCCAGTTCTGGTTGTTAAAGCAGCATCACTGCAGCCCTGCAGCCCAAGGATGCCAGAGCCAAGGTGTGTGGGAAAGACAGCTGATTTAATTGGAAAAAAAAAAAAAACAACCTGTGACAAGTTTGAGGTTTGAGTCTGAGACAGAGCAGGAAAACCAAGGGAAATATAAATCAAAAATCTCCAGGATTGCTCAGGAGGCAGCTGACCAGCCTTCCAGGGGAAGAGCAGATGTTGTCTGCTGACAAACCAGCCCTGCCTGTCCTGCAGCAGCCCACACGGAAAACCATATAGAAAATCATTAAACAATTACAACCTCCATTGAAAGGAGATCAGCCTTTGAAGACATTTCCCCAGAAACCTCCATTCGCAGTTTTCAAATAACCCCCTCTCTCATCAGAATAATTGTCAGGAGTAAATGCTTTGGAGCTCAGCAAACACTCAGCACAAGGAAAGCAAAGAAAAAAGAGGCAAGGCAACCCTACAGGTTCTGCTCTGTGCAAAGCCACGGCCCTTAGACCAAGCACCCCATGGAGATGTCAGCAGCATCAACCCTCACCAGCCCCAGTGGCCTCCAGGGAAATGGGCTGTTCCCAGAAGAGAAAGGGCTTTTTCCATCAAATAATCGCTCCGTGCCAGCTCAGTGCTTTGCCAGAAGAAAGGATTCACCTGAAAAAATCGCCCAGCCAAAAAAAAGAGAGTTCTAATACACTGGCTGGTTTAACACACAATATTATCGCTCCCCACAGACAGAGGCTTCTCTTATTTTGAAGGTGCTTAAGCACCTGACTTTAGTTAGGCCGAAATACTGCTCAAAAATCTGGCCTTTCATGCAGAACCAAGATAATCTTTGAAGACACAGCAACTCAACCGGCTTTGCTAAATCAATCTCCCCGTTATTTTATTTAGCACCAAAGAAGTTCCCAGGGATCTCATTTCTACCAGAACTTGTTAACAATTTATAGCTATCACCTTAATCATTAAAAACAAACAATGGGAAAGAAAAAGAAATGATTAAATGAATCCCTGATGGGGAATCCCAGAAGAGAAAATGAATTCTTTTTCAAGACTGCCAGAATTAGGGGCCAGATCATGTGAAAACCCAGGGAGCAAACGTGGGAGCAGCATCTGAGCTGCTGAGGGTGGCAAGGGGGGCTGCATTGCTCCAGAGCTCTTTGCTGTCATTCCCTACGGAACTGGCCACCATGGTGTGATCCAGCAAGCTGATGGTCAAGGCAGGATGAGCCTTTTTAACTCTCAGAGTGATTTCTGAGAGAGCATGGGCTGGGGAGCTCAGCTCAGCAAGGAGAGCCAGGCCCTGCAGGACCACCCTGAGGACCTGGAGCACAGCCAGGCACCCTTGGGCTGCTGGGGACAGCTCATCCCTACTGCCTTGGGAGCTCTGACTGCGCTGCCTCAATTAAAATCAGCATCCCCCCCACCTCTCCGTGTCTCTGACAGCCCAGGGGGCTCCTGGGCCCAGCCCGAGCCCATAAATCACGGCAGGAAGGCCTGGAGGAAACATGAGGAGCTTTTATTAGCCGCTGATAGAGACAGAAACAAGGACACCTCTCGGAGCAGGCGCTGCTCTTGTCTCATGAGAACCGAAGCCCACGCATTTGTCAGGTTTGAGCAAGGTTTTTGGAGGCACTTTTTTACCCACCATTTGGGCTAAAAACAAAGGCATTAACTACCCTGCAAAAGCCATAGTTCACCACACTTACACTTCTCCCCCACCCCCCCCTCAAATGCCTATGATAAATGCAGAATAAAAAGCGTGAGGGCAGCAGGGGGAAGGATCTTTCAAAGGGAAGGCAGTGGAAGGCCCGGCCAGAGGATCCCCACCTCAATTCCAGCCCAAGGGAATGCCAACACTCCCTTCATGCCTGGCCTGTCATTGAGCAATTGAAGGTGATAATGGGAATGGATGAATAGCGGGAGAAAACACACGCTGCACCCCTTGCACACTGCTGGATGTAGGGAATGGATGGATGGATGGATGGATGGATGGATGGATGGATGGATGGATGGATGGATGGATGGATGGAGGCAGAAAACACACAGGTGATAACTGCCTGCATTGCACAGTGCCGGATCTAGGTCCAGTTTGGTGAGGCTTGGAAAATTCAGGACTTCTTCCTCTCCCATCCTTCCCAGCAGAGCATTTCGCCCGTGGCTGAGCGGGCTGGTCCCAACAGAGGGCACTGACACACTGACCACGGGCCAGCCTTCCCCAGCGCCGCCTCCTCGTCCCTCCCGCAGCACTGGTGACCTCGCCACTGTCGAGCTGTCCCCCGCGGTCCTGGCAGGGGCTGCCACGGCTCCAGGCAGCCCGAATCGCCGGGGCGGCCCCTCCGCGGGGCCGGCACGGGAAGCGAACATCCCGGCGCTGCGCAAAGCCGCTTCCTCGCCGGCGGTGGCGAGCAGTGATGGTGGGAAAGGCTGGGAGGGGGTGGGAAATGGGGGCCCTCACTTTTTCAGGCTGTTAACTGTAATTAGCCTGGTTTCTGCGATGTAATTATCCCGCAATCTCAAAGCAAACACCCTGGAGGAAATTGCACAGTTAAAGACAGCACGGCATTAAAAATAAATTATGAGAGTCCTGCTCGCTGTTCCTGCGGATCTGTCAGCGTTTTCCCTCGAAAAGCCCCGGCTTGGGGGAGCTGGAATCACCCAGCTGTGACTCTCCCTGCCAAACTGTCTGCCTAGACAGAGGGAACGTCAGAATTCCAAGCACCCCCCTTGCCAGCTCGGGAGACGTTTGTCACAGCCCAATTACAGCATGGCTGCACTCTGGGGGAGGGGAGGCTGTTTTGTTTGGGGTTTTTTCCCAGAGGAATTAAATTCTGCCGGCTATTTAATACAGCGCACGAACAAAGCGTGCAAGGTGTTTGGAAACAAGTCAGCTCCTTACGGATCACAATATTCCTGCCTCTGGCAGAGGGAGCCTCCCCTGCACTGCCCTTTTTGTTGCTGCCTGAGAGATTCCCGTAAGGAGGACCGCGCTTTATCCCAAATTTCTGTCCCAGGAGGTGGAGGAAGCCAAGCAGTTCAAGAGTTGGAGGCTCATCCTTTGGTTGGCTCCCATGTGCAGAGCTTTGCTCAGCCCCGGCTCCATGGCCACTGCTTTGAGCTGCGTGGCTGAATTATGGGGGGGAAAGGAAAGGAAAGGGAAGTTCCGGGAAGGGAAGGGAAGTTCCGGGAAGGAAAGGGAGAAGGGAGAAGGGAGAAGGGAGAAGGGAGAAGGGAGAAGGGAGAAGGGAGAAGGGAGAAGGGAGAAGGGAGAAGGGAGAAGGGAGAAGGGAGAAGGGAGAAGGGAGAAGGGAGAAGGGAGAAGGGAGAAGGGAGAAGGGAAGGGAAGGGAAGGGAAGGGAAGGGAAGGGAAGGGAAGGGAAGGGAAGGGAAGGGAAGGGAAGGGAAGGGAAGGGAAGGGAAGGGAAGGGAAGGGAAGGGAAGGGAAGGAAGAAGGGAAGGGGGAAGGGAAGGAAGAAGGGAAGGGGGAAGGGGGAAGGGGGAAAGGGGAAGGGGGAAAGGGGAAGGGGGAAAGGGGAAGGGGAAGGGAAGGGGGAAGGGGAAAGGGGGAAGGGGGAAGGGGGAAGGGGGAAGGGGGAAGGGGGAAGGGGGAAGGGGGAAGGGGGAAGGGGGAAGGGGGAAGGGAAGTTCCGGGAAGGGAAGTTCCGGGAAGGGAAGGGAAGTTCCGGGAAGGGAAGGGAAGGGGAGGGGAGGGGAGGGGAGGGGAGGGGAAGGAAAAAGGAAAGGAGGAAGGAAGGAAGAAGGAAAGGAAGGGAAGGGAAGGGAAGGGAAGGGAAGGGAAGGGAAGGGAAGGGAAGGGAAGGGAAGGGAAGGGAAGGGAAGGGAAGGGAAGGGAAGGGAAGGGAAGGGAAGGGAAGGGAAGGGAAGGGAAGGGAAGGGAAGGGAAGGGAAGGGAAGGGAAGGGAAGGGAAGGGAAGGGAAGGGAAGGGAAGGGAAGGGAAGGGAAGGAAGGAAGGAAGGAAGGAAGGAAGGAAGGAAGGAAAGGAAGGAAAGGAAGGAAGGAAAGGAAGGAAGGAAAAAAGGAAAAAAGGAAAAAAGGAAAGGAAAAAGGAAAGGAAGGAAGGAAGGGAAGGGAAGGGAGGGAGGGAGGGAGGGTGGGAGGATTGGGAAGCAGGTCCAAGCAGGTCCAAGCTCCTCAAACAGCTCTGTAGAATGTGATGAGGCCATCAGAGAAGACTCAAAGCTTTTGGTAGTCTTATTTGTAATTTTGGAGTGTCTTTTCCACTCTTCCCCTAAGACAGCACCAGCCCAGCCTCAGCCATAGACTTAAAGCCACCAGAAGGCTTCCCAATGTCATCCCAAAGTCCTTCCCTCATGGCACTCCTCTCCCATGGCAAGTCCCTTCTCGTGAAGGAAGCTTCAGATGACAAGAAGGTGTCCCCAAGGGAGGATGTGCCGCTGTGTCACATCCCAGGAAGGAAGCACTAAAACAGTACCTCAATGACTTTAAAAGCTGTAGGAGACATTCAAACACCTTCTGAACATCTGCAGAGAGCTGGGATGTGGCAGCATCTCCAAACGTCCATGTTCAACACCACGCACTACTCGGTTCACTCTGCCATAGCTGAGGGGTCCCTGGAATGTTCTGAGCCCCTGGGAAGACACTTTCTCTACAAGAGATGACCCAGAAAAGACCAGCACGTGCTTCTCAACAGAAAAACAGTTCCCTTCAGGAGTCCTGCAAATGGGCTTCTCCAGAGCAGACCCTTGCCCTGGGCTGTGGGTAATTAGTGGGTGCTCCTGAAGAACAGACCCAGCCTCCAGCAGCACCAACCCCCACTTGGTTAAACCCCTAATACGGCTTAAAGAATGAATCAATCCCAGTGACTCTGCTCTCCACGGATCCAGTCACTCACAGGATGCAAAGAACACGTCTGGAGAGCCCATTAAAAGCCACTCGACTGGAAAATAGTTTCTGGCCTAATTCTAGCGCTGGGGTCTTGGTCGGGGGGAGAAATCTGACAGCGAGAGCGTGTCTGCAGGGAGCACGAGGCAGAGCTGTTAACTACTTCACCAATCTAATGGATAGCACTCTCCAACAGTAATTAATAATTAATATTCGTAGCCTGCTTAAATCTGTTGACTCTGTAAACCACAGCTTCTCACTTAAAGGCCTCTCATCATGCTGAGACAAACTGGAGAACAACCCCCACAGAGAGACTCAGCATAAACAAGAGCAGCAGCAACTCCCAGGCCCAGTCTCAATCCCGCTCCTTGTCCCGTCTTTATCTTGTTGAGCTCAGCATCATTCCTTAGCAGTGTCTCTGTCCTGGGTGGGCATGGGACACTGAAGTCACCAAGTCCAGCCTCCTTCAGAGGGTCTGCTCAGGTTTTCCTGGGCCATGGGCCCTGTCTCACCTGACAGGGAACATTCAGGACAGCAGTGGAGGGTCTCCACACGCAGACAAAAATCCCCAGTGGTCTTGTCTCCTTTTGAGCACTGGGGGTTGATTTGAAGGGTAATAAATTCAATTAATATCCTCAACTCCAGTCTGGTTTGCCCATGATGGCAGCTTGGTGAGTGATCTCTCCTTGTCCTTATCTCAACTCACCAGCCTTTCATTATATTTTCTCTCTGGAGGGCAGTGATAGTGGCCTTGGGAGCAGCCTGTTGTCCAGCCAGGGACACAAGTTCACCCCATTCCAGTCCAAGATAAATCAGATAATCTATAGAAGGATTTATTGAATTCAGGAGTTGGACTCCTTGCACCAAAGCTCAGTTTGAGCTTTGGTGAAGCTCATCACCAAAGTGCATGCTGAAGTGCATCACCGGAGCACTGCAGTTTGCTGCCTTCCCTCCAACCCATCCTCCTTCCTGTGCACCCACTGCAGATAGTACTCACAGCTTCCCTCCTTTCCCCACCTCTCACCATTGTCACCACCCTAACGAGAGTTTCAGCCACCAGGAGATCGCTGATGGCTGTGGTGTCTGTGGAATTGGGCCGTGGGAGTTAATGGCACCCAGGGAGCCGAAATCCAGCTGGGAGGTATCAGAACCCACGTTAGGTCACACAAGGGAAGGTGACACAGGGCAGGACAAGTCTGCTGGATGGCAACCACAGCTCCCAAAAACAACGTCACAAACCTGAGGAACTTGAAGGGCTGGACCAAGAGTTTGTGGATCTGGTCTGTGGGATCACCCAAACCAACCTGATTTTGTGTCTGGAGCAGCAGCTCCAGGGAGAGTGTGTCTTCCACTGAAATCACCTTTTCTTTTCACTTTGCTCAAAATTAAAAGACAACCCTTAATATTTCTAAATCTCATGTTTTGGGGTAATTGGATATACACAGATGATTTTTTTGTAGCTGATTTGGGTCATTCATTCTGTGTGTCCATTGCTACTCCTGCTGTATTCCAAGTTTGGAGAACACAAGAAATTCTTTTTTCCTGATAAAGAACATTATTCTATCATCTGCATTACAAATTGTCTTTTATCATAGCTATGATTTAATCTGATAATAAACTTCTGAGACTCAGGCAATAGTTTCACTCACCAAGTCACATTTGATACCTTATTTCCCATGGAAACTTGAAATTCTGTTCAGTTCCTTTAATCAGTATTCAACAAATACAATCCCATTGAAATTTGTTTTTCTTTCCAAAGGGTAATGGAAAAAGGCCTCCTTGCTAGCATTCAGATGCGAGCACACCTAAAAATATCTAATATCAGGAAACAATTACACTTCTTCACTTGAATTAATAATTTGCATTTAGAAAGGAGAAAAATATGCCCATAAATAATTTTTCCCCAGCTTTCTATAAAAAAACAAGGACAATCAATGTGAACCTGTAGTTAAAAGTACCAAGAACGTGGTTGTTCTGCAAAGATGTAACTTGGTTTTAAACACCGAGAAGCCAGACCTTGGGAGAATGGAATAATTTTTGCACTTTGCTGCAAAACCCCAATATTTTGGGGAAAAAAAAAACCCTAACAAAACTTTTTTTTCTGGTTTGTGTACATTCTTTTAAATTCCAAGCCACTAAGTCCTTCCCTCTGGAATCTCCTAAGGAGCTAAAGAGTTCTGGTTTCCCCAATGTTTCCAAAAGCAGAAAGAAAAAAGGAGAGTAAAGAAATACTTTTCTCTTATTTCCTTTTTCTTATAAAGAGGAAAACAATGATTTGTGTTTGAATGAAACCTAATACTCAGCTTAAGTAAAATTCTTTATTTGGTCCCTGAGTCTGTCAAGACTTTGGTGAGATTTCCAGAGAAATGGATGTGGGATTTGAAATACAAAGTTCAACATTTTCCTTAGGAAAACGGAACATAGGGCATTGAGGTAAAGCAGGATTTTCAGGGGAGTACAATCTCCCTCCTACATCCCACCCCTGAAATGAGGGAAATCTGAATGAATTTCCAAAAGTTTCAGTGTTGCCAAATGTTGGGAGAGAATATTTTTCCATCAAAAATATTTTTATGGAAAAACATTACCTACCTATCTGTCTTGTGTTTATCAAGGGAGACCTGGTGGCTCCAGAATTTCTGCCACCTGGTTCCCACCAGGGCTGCTGATCCCTGGACTCCCAGCTGAATTCCAGCCTTTCCTCTTCATCCATGGATCCCCATCATCAGAGCAAAAGCACCTCTTCAGGTGCAAGCCAGATTGAAGGGAGAGGTCTCAGACTGTGCTGCCAGGAACAGAGTTAAGACACCCCAAACACATGGGGAAATGGTGTTTTTCCTCTAATTTCTACTGACACTCCATGAACAGCATCCCTGAGCACAGCACTCTGATCCTGACACCAGCATCCCTCCAACCAATTCCTCTCCCTGTAATCTCCATTCCCCCTCTCTCCCTCAGGATCAACCCCAATATCCCAATAATATCCACAGTAGTAAAGATGGAGCATGGGAGGTTGGAGAGCAAAAAAGCAGCCCCAGCCCCAGCAGCTCTGGACATTCTCCTAATGGCTGGAATAATGATAGCATTCCTGTTAGGAACTGTGGAGATGACATGACAAACACCACTCACAATTATTGCAGAATGTGGGTGCGGAAGGCAATTTGGAATAATACATGTTTTGAATGTAGAGCAAAAACAAGAGAGCCCCTTGGTGGCTGGATTTCTCCTCCTGTGGTGTTCCAGGGCCCTCCTGGGTTGTTGCAGTGTCTGGAGCAACATCTTAGGTGGTGATGCTCAAGTTGAACCACCCTCAGTCCCTCGCTCCATGTCCTGGGTCCTCTGTTTGCAAGGATCCTGCAGGAATTCTGGCCAAAACAAAACAACACAGGCCAATCCCGGCTCCCGAGGAGAGGAGGAAGAAGTTCATCCTCATGGAATCATTAAGGTTGGAAGAGACTTCCGAGATCACCAATGTTCCTTCATTCAACCCCAGAACTCAGGCAGCCCAAGGGTTGTGTTGGGAGAGGTCTTCTCTCCACCTTGTGCAGGTGCCCTCCCACTGTCCCAGCAAGATGCAGGTTCTGTGCCTGGCCATGTGTCCAGCTCCCACATTCCAGAGGCCTGCTATTGGACAGGGAAGGCTGGTGGTGCTGGAATGAGGCTGGATCCCCATGCACACGGGAGCACCTTCGCTCTTGCACACATCAGCATCTGAGGGGCAACCTGAGTCATGGGCAGCAGCAGGAGGTGGGAGGCCGGGAAAGACATCAAAGGCAGGAGGAGGAGGGGTCCAGAGGATGAGCAAAGGGGTTGAGGAAAGCCAAGGAAAAGAAGAGGGTGCCTGGGAGGCTCTCATTTGAAAGCTGAAGGCTCCCTGCCAAAGCAAACAGTTGGACATGGAGGGCTCTCCATGGCTCTGGTTCACTTGGACCATCTGGCATTTATTGAAATTGCCTCCCTTTGTGTTTGCTCTGATGAAGTGGGTTTGTATTCCCGCTTTCTCTCCCTCCTTTCTCCTCTCCCAGGCCAACACGTAGCTTCTGTCCCGCCTTTCATCTCCCTCGTCCTCACAACAGCTACTGAACAAAGAACCCCATAGAGGGGAATGAATCCCAGGAGGAATCAGGGATGGGGAGAAAAGGCTGTACATGGACAGCCCCATGCATGGCCCTGCTGCCCCTTGTCTTACACACTTCCACTGCTTCCCTTGGCCCTCAGTCTGGGAAGGCAACAGACTGAGAGGAAAGATGGAAAGAGAAATCAGAGCAGAAGTTAAACAGGAGAACAGAAAAGCAGGGAGAAAAAAATCCTTCCAAAAGGTGCAATTGCAAAGTGATGACAGGCTGGTGGAAGGGAATTAGCAGAGAGGAGGGCTCTGTTCACCTCCTCCCCTCCCTGCTCTGCTGTGTGATCAGAAAGAAGCCAAAAGAGCCGTTTTGTTGGGAACTCTGGCATCCGCCGCTCTCCTGCAACAAGGGCGAGAGACTGAAATAATCAACATTTTCTGCAGCGCAGAAATGCAAACACTCAAATTCACATCTCAACTGACAGTTTCAGTCAAAATACATCCCCCTGACGCTCTTCAGTTAGAAAAGATTCACAGACTCATTTCACAGCAGAGTCTGCAGTCCCAGGCCACATTACACAGCCATGCTGCCAGAGTTTGGATTTCCTGTAAGTCAGCAAGAAGCCTCTGAGGCTCAGGATGCACTTCCAAGCCTATTGCACAGAGGAGCCTTTCCAGTGGTTTTCAGGAAGCCTGTCCCAGTGGAAAAGAAAAAAAAAAAAAAAAAAAAAAAAAAAGCAAACAATAATACAAGCACGAGGGTAGGGAGAGGTTTCCTTTGCCCTGCTCATCCTCTGGATGCTCCAGAGCCAGGAGAGCATTCAGCACAAGACCCCATGCTGCAAATTCCCACCCCTGTCGCTGCCATGCCCCCACTGGGAGATCCATGTGGACTCCAAGGACTGCAGAAAGGAGCTCGGTGGCTCTGCTGGCACAAATTAGTGGAGCTGAAACTTTAGATCAGTCACAGAGCCTCTTCCTCTTGGGAGCAGTAAATTGTGATGCCGGTCCCTAAAGACCCTCCTTGCCATTAAGTGATTAATGAATTCATTAACACCTCTAGGAACATGGGAAATATGACACGGACAGCCTGCCTAGGCTTTGCAAAGCATTTTTCCTAAGGAACAGCAGAGAAGAGTGGCTAATTAAGCTATATGGCCCATGGCAGCACTACTACATTTATCCAGAGGGGACAAGCAGAGGGATGAGATTCTGTCTCCTGCTCCTGATCAGCTTTTATTTGACCCATAACGAGATGCTAAAATCAAGGGTTTATTGCTATTATAAACCTTTCATATGAAGGGGGGAGGGAGAAGACTTTTTACTGTAATGGCTTTAATGACTTTCCCAGCGTTCCCAGTCCAGAGGTGGAATGGTCCCACAGTATCTGGAGGTAAGGAGAGGGGAAGGAATTGCACAATGGCCTCTTCAAATCCTACAGAGAGACTTAATTCTTGCCCTAAAGCCACGATCACATGCTCCAGCCCATTTCCCTGACAGTTTTATTTACCCACTGTAACATAACCAACAGACCAAACACTTGGGATGAAGTGTGATCCTGGCTCGGGCTGTGACACCTGCACTAAATCATGGCCTGGGATCGCTCCCGCCCTACCTCAGCAGGACACTCCTGCTCCTCCCACAGCTGCAGCCAGGCAGCTGAAGGGAGCCAATCCATCCCTGCCACAGGAATGACAATGCCACTGCCCCACGTGTGCCCTGGATCCGTGTCCCAGGTCTGGCTTTCTGTGAAGCCTGGCTGAAACCTTCCATCAGAGCCCAGGGCAGCCAGGCAGGGTTAGCTCAGGAAGGGATGCCCAGATCCCCACTTTGAAGGTAGAAATAGCTGCTACTTGCAGCTCATTTCCCTTCCTTCATCCTGGGCTTCTTTGTCTCTATGTCCCATTGTTCACAGAATCCCAGGATTGTTTGGGCTGAAGGAGACCTTAAAGCTCATCCAGTCCCACCCTCTGCCATGGTCAGGGACACCTTCCACTACCCCAGCTTGCTCCAAGCCCTGTCCAAGCTGGCCTTGGACACTTCCAAGGGGAAGTGGGGCAGCCACAGCTTCTGTGGGCGTTTGCTGTATTGTTACAGACAAAGTTGGGCTCATCGCTGCAGCCACCAATGGCTGCAGGAATTCCTTTCCACAACCCAAGTGGGACAACATTTCTTCAGCCCAGAATGGCACAGAGTTGTGAGTGGCTTGTGCCTTTCCCAGTTCCTTGGGCTTCTTCACTTCCAGAGCAATCTGAGGAAGATCCACAGCAATCCAAGGGGGCAAAAAGTGCTCTGTACAAAGCACTTTTACCACTTGAAGGCAGTGGAGGTGGCAGGGAGCCACCAGGATTTCCTGCAGGTGTGGGGGCTTCAGGAAGTGTGAAAATTGGGGAGAATCAGGCTGGAAAGATGACTCTGTTTTAAAGACAGTAAATTGGACAGAGCTCAGAGAAAGCCCCTATGAAGATGAAAGGACAGCAGGTATTGATTTACATAGGAAGATCAAAAGAGCTATATTTGTATATAGTAGTTTAGCTAAGTGATGACTAAGTGTTTAACGGGAAGGGTTTGAAGGACACAAACCCAGAGAGGGTTTGTGCAGTGAAGGAGCTGAACAGGAGCAGTAGGGTGGGAGAAAAGAATGGCGGAAGAGGCAGATCTCAGCTGCCTGCAGATGTTTTTGGGCAGGGGGATGTGAGCAGCCCCGCTGACACCCAGCCCCAAAACACACATGGCAAACCAGTGTCCCAAGCTTTCCAAAGCCCATCCTGCACTTTGCTCACTGCAAGTCCACCTCCGATCAGCTCATGCCATGCCACAGCATCCAGGAGCACAGGGAAGGTCCTCGAGGGGCCCAGGGTGCCCTCACAGCCCACACAGAGGGTGACACCAAGGTGACTGAACCTCTGAGTGCTGGGAGCCCTGTGACTGCCCTAACTCACACAATACCCCAGGAAAGAAACAGAAATAACCCTACGTCTCAAATCCACTCCTGAGGACCCCACTGTCCTTCTCCACCCACTCCAAGGCCTAAAGAATTCATCCACAGTCTTTGAACTTACTTAAATATGACTGAAAGCATCGCTTCTTTCCTGGAAAGAGTGTTTGAAAAGATTAACCTGAGTATGGCACAGGACCTAATCCATCTGCAGGGTATCTGCTCCATTCTGCTCCACCTCTGCTGGGATACTCAGGATTTGCAGGGAGAGGGATGGGACCACAGCCAGAATAGCAAAAAGCTCTTCTGTTCCTCACGGTAATTCAGGCCCAGGTGGGAAAAAGCCAGTGAAAATGACTGTGAGTCATGAAAATGAGTGACTTACCCTCAGCCTCCCTCCTCTGTGGGCCTGGACTGGCACATGTCTCTCTTGTGCTCCCAAGAGCAGAGCCAGGAGCATTGCAGAGGCTGACACCGTGGAAATCCTCCACAGGGAAGAATCCTGAGTGCACAGGACAGGAAATAAACACAAAGTAACCATGCTGGGTTGGGCAGGGCTGCACAGGGAAGGATCTGGGGGCCACAAGATTCATTAAACAGCTGCATTTTTTAGTTACCTCATAGTCTGGAATCCGCTTACTCTGCTAAAGGCTGAGCTGCCCACCTGAGCAATGCCAATCCAGCCCTCTAGAGAAGGGATGGCGAAAGGACAGGGCGAAGACAAGCAGGACAGAGAGAATCTGATAAGAGAGCCTGATTGAATCACTCTGTCATTACCTGGGACACCCTGAAATCTTTATGGCTTCACTTCATAGCCTGAAAATACCCAGAAAACAGCTTTTGCTCCAGAATCTGGAGGGACATCCAGGCAGTTTAGATCAATTCCAGTGCTCTGCTCTCTGTCCACATCATTCAGCATTTTATCCACCATTTGCTGGAGTGATTCTCTTCGCTGGGAATGTTTATAGACAGCAGAAAGGGAGGTCACAAGTAAGTAACGATGAGAACAGAGCAGGTCACAGTGTGGGTTAAAGGAGCCCACGTACAAGGGGCAGGATTCATGGCCCCTTACAGACCCACTAAATACATTTTTCTCACCTTTTCCTATCAAATGTCAACAAGATCTACCCCAGTCGAGGGCCCCTTGATCCGTGTGGCCAAGCTGGGATTCAGGAGGATAAACATCCACACGTGGTTGGAAAGGGTGACAACACATGGGGTGTTTTGCTCAGCCAGACACAGTCACTTGACCACAAGCTGCTCGCCCCCTCTTCACTGCTGAGGTACATCAGCATGGAAAAATGTAGTCTGATGCAAGCCAGTGCAAGATAACACCTCTGGAAACCAGGAATGCAAATGACAGCTACATCCAATGTGAGAGATTACCTCAGAAAGCACTGACTGCAGCAGGACTAAAGATGCTGTCCCTGGAGTAAGTGAATAATCATCCAAGCAGGGAGAAGAACCAGGCTTTCACTGGACATTTGCATTTTCTTCTTCTCTTATCCTCCATTTTCCCCTATTTCACCCACATTTGCATGACTTTATATGAAAAAACAGCCCCCTCCAGCATTTTAGAGTCTATGAGAGCCCTTGTGCAGAGCACAGCTCTGGGCTTTTAGAGCTTTTCCAGGAGATGTGGGGTGTCCACACAGAGATGGGAGGCCTTGGAGAGCATTTCAAAGGATTCCACACACACAGCTGACAGCTGGAAGAAGTCTGAACTCAGCTCAGCTTCCTCAGTTTGCCAAAGTGTTGCTTAAAAAAATCCCAAAATGTCTAGGCATCAACACTGAAATATTCTGGCTTGCAGGGGACTTCCCAGGATTTTGACAAGATTATGAGATTCAATGCCTGGAAGCTCAGGTCAGATAAATCCCAAAATATTGAGCAGTTTCCCAGCAGGGAGGGACACTGGACACTGGAGGCCCTCACGAGGATGTGGATCCTCCTCCTTGGACACTGCTGGAGCAGATAACTCCTTTACAGCCAGGCTTTAATCCAGCTCCTGGGAGACGAGCAGAGGGAGTGGGGCTGGATGGCTCAGGGATCCCTCCGTGCCCTTGCTCCCTTCCTTGTCCCCTCAGCCATGGCAAGAACAGGAAATTCTGGGTAATCTGCTGCTCAGCCTTGCACTCCCCATGAAGCTGTAGTCCAATCTCACTCCCCAAGAACTCAGGAAGGAATTTGTTGATTTATTTTCCTCCCCCAGGCTCATTTGGCCCAGCAGATGTTGCTTGCTTATTCTTTTTGTTATCTCCTCACCTTCCTCTGAATGGTCAAGAGAAGGGCTTGGCTGGAGCTGTCACACCCAGGGTTTGTGGGCATGCCAGGAGTGGGGGTCACCTTGTTCTGTGCCCTTTGGGATCAGTTGGTGCCACCTCCCCCAGTCACACAGAGTTTCTGTGACATTTAGTGATGATGGTGGGTGCCAGAGGCAGAGTTCATAACCTGGACAGCACATCCTTTAGTCTGTCAAGTGATCCCACTGCTCAGAACCTTCCAGGTCTGCCCAAATAAACATATGTAAGAGCTGAAATTAAATCTCTCCCCTGCCCTGTCCCCTGGAAAACTCTTTGATGACTAAGCCCATTAGGGGAGGAGCAAATCTCCTGGAAATGTCACAGCTGATCTCTGCTGACCTTATCAAAGTGCAGGATCAATACATTGACCTGTTCGGAGCAGCAAACCTTAAGCAAAAGCCAAGGAGAAGCAATTAAAGCAGAATTTCAAGAATGGGGGCAGGGGGGAGATGGAAAAACCCCCTATTCTTGCTCTGGAGAGTGAAAAACAAATGAGCCAAAAGGAACCGTGATGCTGAGAATTATCATCTACATAATTAGTATTTGATAAAGCAGGAAATAAAACATAACACCCATTCATCATGCTGACAGCTGCAGGACCATGGTGCCAGGCTCATCACTGTGCCTTCAGCAGTGCAGGTTCCAATCCGCACCTCCTGCTCAGGGTGCCCAGCATGCCCTGGGACATCCCAGGGAGTGGTTTGGAACATGCCAGGCATGATCCAGGCTCTGGACTGCCTGGATTTGAAGGGTGGAGAACCATCAGTCTTGGGGACAGCTAAGGAGCTTCCAGTGAGTCTGGGACCTTGGGCACACAGGGACCTTCAGGCAGCCTGGGGAGATAAACTGACTTTCCTGACATCTGGAACTCGACCAACTCCCCCCATCATGGCTGCAGCAGTCCCTGCCCTGGCTTTGAACTGGGAAAAAAAACCAAACAAACAAACAAAAAAAAAAACCACCACACCAATCATCATTTTGAACACCTCATCCCATCCTGGGAGGTGGCAAAGCCACTTCAAACAGCCTGGAGCCAACGTGCCTTGCAGGACAAGTATGGACAGGGGCAAGGAATGGGCCTGGGTACCCAAGGGGATGCAGCCAAAGGATTTCTGGTCAAACACAACCCATCTCAGCTCCTGTAGACCAAAAAGCAGCACCTCCCCTCTGATTTTCCATAAGGTGCAAGAAAAGGGCAATCCACAGTGAAGGGGCTCCAGAGTGCAAGGAGGAGCTGTAGCTCCCACAGAGGACAGTTTAAAGGAGCAGGTGACTGAAAGAACACTAAGCAAAATCAAAGAGATGGAGATTAAAAGGTAAGTCACTTGTAGGACATCTAGAGCAGCTCTCTCTACAGGGCATTGCCCAAGGGAGAGATATTTTCTTTTCTCTTTATAGCAATTTTTAAGGTTTACCTTTCCTCACAAGGGTGAACACGAGGCATTTAAAGGCAACTTGGGGACAAAAGAGGCAGAAGCCAACTTTGCCTTTGCTGACACAAAGAGTCAAGTCCCTGCTGGCAGCACCACATGTCCACCCTGCTGTGCGGGGCTGTGCCCAGCTCCACACTGCCCACTCGGGGTAGGTCCCTGTCCATCTGCTCAGGCACAGCACTTCACTGGAAAAACACTAAAAAATTCCCTTGAGTCCTGCAAGTGCCCAAATTCCCACGTGAATCATCTCACCATTAACCACAGGCTGCTGTGAGGAACAGGAAGAGCTCTGGTCCCAGCCCTTCCTCCTTCCCTCCCTTTTTATTTGCCATCCCCTCTAATTTCATCAACTTCTTTTGCTGCCTGGTTCTTCATAATTTCACCTCATTAACCCATGACAAGGCAGGATCTCAGCTCTCCAGCTGACCACCTTTTCCCAGCACAGACAGAGCCCTGTGAACAACGTCTTTGGGATGTATTTCAAAAAAAAAGCAATCAAAGCGAGTCTCTGCTGTCCTGGGGAATTCTGTGTGCACTGAGAGCCTCATCAAACCAGGGGAAAGAAAGCAACAGCAAATTTAACAGTGCCATCCCTAGCAACCACAGATGGCTGTGGTTCCTAAATAAGCATTACATTAGTGCAAAGGAGAGGGGGGAAAAATTAAAGGAAGAAAGGAAAATATAACAGCTGTATCTTAAGCCTGGAGGCTGATGCTAAATCTACATTTGTAGATGCTTTCAGCACTGGCAATAAAAGTCAAGTTGCTTCCACGTTAAAGGGGCACTGCTGAGTGTTTTATGCAGCATCCTCGACCTGCTGATCATTTGATGGGAACATCCTCCAGCTGTCCAGCAGGATGGGGACCTGGGAAAACAGAAGGAGATGTGTCCACAGGGGAAAGAAGTGGGGGAAAGCATTAATATTTAATGGAGTGTTTTACACTCCTTTGAATGGAGTGTTCTGCTACAAAAAACACCAACAAAAACCAAACAAATACAAAAATCAATAGTGCACAATGGCCTTCAGTGCACTGACAGAAACATCATTCGCCCTCTCGTCACTGCTGTCATGTTAAAACCACAGCTCCAACGATTTCCCCAGTCTGGAATTCTGCTGGGTGGGCAAAACAGAGGAAAAAGAACTGGAGGCCTTGACTTGAAATCTTGACCCCTCCAAAGCAGAGAAAATCTCACTCTGAAAGCTGGATCTAAGGTGGGGTTCATGGAATCAATCAGAGAATTACAGAATGAATTACAGGATCCCAAAAGTGTTTGGGTTGGGAGGGACCTTAAAGCCCAGCTCATTGCACCCCCTGCCATGGGCAGGGACACCTTCCACTATCCCAGGCTGCTCCAAGCTCTGTCTAACCCGGCCTTGAACACTTCCAGAGGTCCAAGAACAGCCACAGCTTCTCTGGGCAACCTGTGCTAGGGCCTCACCACCCTCATAGGGAACAATTCCTTCTGTTATATCTAAGATAAATCTCCCCTCTTTCTGTTTGAAGCCATTCCCTGTGTCCTGTCCCTTCATCCATTGTCCAAAGTCCCTTTCCAGCTCTCCTGGAGCCCCTTTAGGCACTGGAAGGGGCTCTGAGGTCTCCCTGGATACTTGTCTTCTCCAGGTGAACACCCCCAGCTCTCCCAGCCTGGCTCCAGAGCAGGGAACCTCCAGCCTTTGGAGCATCTCTGAGACCTCCCATGGACTCACTCCAGCAACTCCGCATCCTTCTGGTGCTTTGGATTCCGGAGCTGGGGCAGCTCTGCAGGTGGGGTCTCACCTGAGCAGGGCCGAGGGGCAGAATCCCAATCCCTTTCCTGCTGCCCACACTGGGATCAGCCCAGGGCATGAGGGGTTCTGGTCCCGGTGAGCAGAGTTGGGTCACACTGAGCTCCTCATCCCCCACACCCACAAGTCCTTCTGCTCAGGGCTCTTCAGGGAAAGCTCTGCTCCCAGCTGAGGGGATGCCGGAGATTCTTCCTCGTGATCTGGGAAGGAAACCATGAGTTTGCTGCCAGCAAAGAGCACAGTTGGCCCAAACATTGGAGGAGCATGTCATGGTGACGTGACTGGACCTCCAACACTGTGCAAGAGCAGCACCATGGTCCTGAGACACCTACACACATGGCTGTGCCCAACCTGCAGCCAGTTCAGCCCAGCACTGAGAGGAGCCTTTTCCTGAGGCAGAATCTCTCCGTGGAGGGGTAGGAATGCCAAGGATCAGGATCAGCCATGGAAGCAGCCCAGGCAGCATCCCAGAGATGCAGCTTCATAAACAGAGACAACCCAAACCAGTCCTGATCCCAAATCACTGAGCTCAAGTGACACACACGTGTGTGTGCTGTCAGGGATGAGGCTCCCTGCAATCTCACGCATCCCTTTTCCTCTCCTTTGCTCTTTAACGGTTTCATTTCTCTCATGTTTCCATCAGTCTATGACAAAATGCAAAATTACCTCCACAGTGTCCGAGCTGTGGAACCTTCTGCCTCCTTTTGAACTGTTCAGCATTTTTACCACATTCATTTATTTTTATTACAATTCATTAGGACAATGATGTCCTATAAGCTACTTGGGTTCTTCAGCAACCCATGACTACTCCCTCCCTCACAAACATTGCAGATTATTCCTGTTTTGTTGTCACATTCCCTCTCCATCCCTGAATTAGCTACGCCAATTAATTACCAGCCCCTGGGACTGCTCTTAGAGCACAAGCCCTGAGGCTGAGGAGTGAAAGGGATGTTACTACACAAGTGAGCAAGGTTTGGCTGCTCTTACCTGAGCTCCCTTGGGATTTTCTATCAGAACGTTGATTTCCTGCAAAAGGAACAACTCACCTGAGCATGTCAATGCCAACACGTTCTTGTTTCTAAACAAAAAATAACCCGAGTGTTTTGACAACTTAAAAACATCATGTTTCATTATTTTGAGGGCATGGAATGCTTTGATATTAATTCTAAAGCATCTTTTCACTTAGAAGTTTCTCTTATAATCCAATTGCTTTAAATGCCAAAATCAACTCAAAATATGTAAACAATCTTTAATGGTTTCACGGGGACATGTCAGGACAAAAAATACATTTAAATTAAACTCCATAATTTTTCCCTGAAACGGGAAATGCACTTCTTGCTCAGGTCTAGACATTAGTACAACATCTTGGTGGACTCTGATGTAACGGAGAGAACCCACCCAGGAGAGATGGATAATGGGGCTAACAGGGAGTGCTGGTGGGCATGGAAAAATCCAGGCTGAGCCAGGAGAGGAAAGAGGCAGAAGGATGATCTGGGAACAATGCTGCAGGCCAGGGAAACATGAATTTGTGATGCCAGGTGGAGTATTTGCACCTGGGCCAGCTTTCAGGGAGTTTGGAATGGGAATGGAGAAGCTGCCAAAGGAGGCCCTTTCAGAGCACTCATTTCAAGGACAATTCACAGAATCCTTTTAAATCCCATCAATAGTGAAAAACCCTCCCTGGAATTTCCTTCCCTCTAAAGCAGACTCCCTGCTGTGCCAGTGCAGAGCTGCATGCTGGTGGCATCAGGGAGAGATCTGGAAACATCATCTCCGTCCTTCCGAGCTGCTCTGAGCCTGGATCACCAGAGAAAGAGGATCAGTGCTGAGTGCCTGGCTGGGAGAAAAGCTGGAGCCATGCTCTGAAGCACATTAATTGCTTATTAATTACCCCATTCATCACGGTGACACCCTTGTCTGCATTCCCAGTGGCACCCTTGCCGTTGGCTGGGACTGTCACACTGCTTTGGGAAAACTGAGATACTTCCGCTGCCTCACCTCCAACCACCCTGGATCCCAAAGGGTGAAAAATAAACCCAAAACCCCCACACCTTCACCAGAATCCGAATGACAACATGGCAGGTTGGAAACTTGCCCCTCAATGGCAGCAGGGAAATGCAGATGAGAGGGGACTTCCAGGACAAGGGTGCTCCCAAGCCCTCAAAGTTCAGGATTCATGGTACAATTTGCAAAGTATCATTTTACAGAACCCATCCAGGGCTTTGCTGCAGCTTCCCACAGGCAACTGCAAGTTCCCATTAAATCACAGAGAGCTGTAAACCAATCACCAGGGAAAATTTCTGTTCCATCACCGGTGCTTTTTCTTTATTTCATTATTTATAGCACCCTCTGATTTCCAGCAACTTTTTTATTATAAAAAAAAATTATTTTCTTTGTCTGAAAATTGATATAAAAAGAAATCCATCTCTCAGCCGTCATTTCTCTTAATGATGTTTACATCAGCAGATGGGGAAAAAATCACTTTTTAAACAGAATTTATTACCCGCTGACCCAAAGCTTTCCCATACATCACTGTGCTTTCACAAAGTTAGTTTCCACAGCAACATGATGTAACTCTCCAGCATGTCTGGGAGCTGCTGATGTTAACTCTTCCACTCCTATCCATATTTCTTTGTGAAGGGATACCTTGGCCACATGGACACCTCAAAACTGGATGATAGAGTCAATCTCCTGAGTTGTATGGGACCCACAAGCATTATCCAGCCCTCAACTCCTGGCCCTGCAGTGACACCCCAACAATCCCCTCCTGTCCTGTCCCTGACAGCGTTGTCCAAACCCTCCTGGAGCTCTGGCTCAGGAAAAACTCTGGCTCTGGGAAAGCTCAGGCTCAGGAATGCTCTGCAGATAGGGATGTCTTTACGTTGTCTCATTTAATGAGACATCAAGTAACAGCTTCAAGCAAGAGGGAAAGGCTGCAGGTGTCCCAGGGAAAGGGACCAGCTGGGCAGGGGTAGCACAGAAGGAAGGAGAGGGATGTCTGGAGATGCTCATCACAAAGTCATGGAAAGGATTGGCTTGGAAAGGTCCTTAAAGATCATCCAATTCCCAAAAGCAGGAACACCTTCTACTAGACCAGGTTGCTCCAAGCTGGCCCTTTCACCAGTGCAGCTGAACGCAAGTTTATCACCAGTCACAGCAGGAACACCTAGACCCTGTTAAAGATCTTCCTCCAGGCTCACCTTCTGGCCACCAAGGCCACATGTCAGGAGACTCTGGGAACGAAATATAATTCAGGGTTCTTAGCAAAAGGCTTAGTGAAGATGGACAGACATGTAAAATAGTGATGAATTCCTCTGGGATGAGCACTTTGTGCTGTGGTTCATCTCCTCAATGAAATGTGGTGTAGAAGCACCCAGAGAGCAGAACCCCCTCCTGGCTCTGAGGGACCACGTGTGCATGAACAGCTCCAGAGCTCCCTCCAGCAGCACAGCCCACAAAGAATGAGCACAAGAGCAATCAGCACCAACACCCCGAGGAGGGGAAGGGCTCAGCACAGCACCAGGAAACTCTCCAAGGATCTGGCTCCAGGCTTTGGCCCCGCAGCTCCAGCCCAGCTTCAGGCCCAGGTGGATTTAGCAGCAAACCTGGCCTCTCAGCAGTCAAGGCTCAGGTCCAATAGAGTTGCACCTATCACTGCATCCACTGATTGCCGGGATGTTGATAAACAACTGATTTTTTTTTTTTCTGCAAAAGTCACCTGGAAGGAGTTTTATGCCTCTCTCTACCGGGAGTGAGCGATAGCAGGAGCCTAACAAACACAGAGAACACACACTATCTCCTGCTAGGGCAGATAATTCCTGCTAGCAAACAGCTGAGTAACAGAAAGAAGTTGCTTCTGCTGGGATTTGGGAGTCTACCATGGTGGGAGATGGGAAAAGCATTTACTCAGTGCTTTGGCTCAGATATCAGCGTGTAACTTGGGCACCTTATCAAAGGAATCCAATATCTCCAGCCCCTCGGCTTAAGCCAGTTACAGAGCAGTAAGTGATCCACCTGAGGAGAGATGGCAATCAGCTCTCAGCACAGGCCTGCCAGAGATCAGAGGCCAAAGATAAAAAGGCTGTGGGACAGTGGGAGGCAGTCACAACCCCCAGAGACAAATCATATTGAGGGGAAAGCAGCTCCAGGAGAGCCTTGTTAGGAAAATGTCAGAGAGAGAGCCCTGGAGTCAAAAAACAACTAGGCATTTCAAGGGGACAAGAGAAATGCAAGTTCCCTGGGTCTGTGGCTCCCTGAGAATTGGTGCCATATATCAGATTAGAAACCAGAAATCTGGGAGCAAAATGTAATCCAGGCATTGGAGTCCTTCAGGAAAAGAGGACCATGTAATTAACGTATCCCTAACTTGGGAAAACTTTAAGTAGCATCCACAAGAGATAGCAAAGCAAAAGGGCACGCTGGAAACCAGGCCCTGGCAGCTCTGATCTCCCCAGACATCCCTGGATGCTGCAGAGCTCTGCTGTGTGAGTCCTCAGAGGAATTCCAAGTACACCGTGGATCTGTATTTCTCTCTGGACATCATCCCTGTGTGTGCTGTGCAACAGCTCACTGACATAATACTGCCAGGGTCTACAGAGGCAGAACTCCCTCCCAAACTTCCTTCTGCTCTCCATTCAGCACTTCTAAAAACCACACCAGAAAACACCTCCAACACACACAGCATGAAAGATGCTTCAGTATCTGTTCCCCACAGCCTGGAAGGATGGAGGGAATCCCTGTGCTAAACCACTTCTCACCTTTCCCAAAGCACAGAGCTTCCTCAGTAGCACCAAAAAAAGGGCAGTCTGTGTCCTGTCCTGGTCTGCCTGAATAAAAGGATTTGTGGAATCTAAAGGTGTTTTCTGAAACGAGTCTCCACTCATAACTGCACTTTGGCTGGTGTGTCAGGTGTGTGCTCATCACCACAATAATTCATCAGCAAACACCAACAGCTTTGGGAAAGCTGCCTCAGGAGACTGAGACCTTATTTAGCCAAAAACACTTGCTCTGATTCTTTTCCTAAAAACAATTTAAGCTTCCTTTTCTGCATTCTGTGTGGCAGCTCTTGCACAAGTTAAAGCCTCCAGCAAAGCCACTCTGTGCTAAGAGGCATCAGTTCTGCCAAAAATGGTGTGAGCTCCATTTGCAGTGACATGAGCATACATTGATGGGGTTACCATCATTATCAGAGATCAGACACAGGATTAGGATCATTATCAAATCAGCCTACCCATGCCATTTCCTCCACTTATCTTAAAGTCCTCGAGTCTACCAGACGATTTGACCTTTATATCAAAAAATGTCGAGCAGCCTATTTATTGGAAAGCTCCAAATTAGATGACCAAGAAGGAGAAAGCTTTTCCAGAAAGCAGCTCCCACCCCCATCAGCAGGATCCAGGAGCTCCAAAATGCAGGGAACTTGCTGCAGGCTCAGAACAGTCTGATTGACTGAGGGAGATGTGCTGATCGACCAGGCAGCCATTCAGGGGTGTTGTCCATTTCCTGCCCAGGACTGGGAGATCCATCCATCCATCCCCAGAGTCAGCTGTGCCGGGCAGGAGCAGCATGTGCAGTGGGGTTTAAAACCCTGGCCCATGGAATGAGGGGAGCTTGGGATTGAGCTGGCAATGGGGAGCCTCAGCAAAACCACACCCTGTGGAGGACCAGGGCACAGGGCTTGGAAATGGGCCACAGCCCTTCTCCTGCTCAGGGATCTGGTAAGAGAATCTACAATGGGTGCAGGACTCTGGAGAGGGATGCGGATGTGTGTCCCACATCAAGGACAATCCTTTCCCAAAGCTTCCCATATCCATTGTGTGTGTCATGCTAACGCTCAGGTCCAACAGTAACAGTGAAGATGACTCTGTTGGAAAGAGAAAACCAGGATGCACAGCCCATAACCATGAGTGGAGCCCTGGCGGGTGAGCAGTAGGAACAACCCCACATATGCTCCCAAGGCTTTGGGATGCCAGCACCCAACCACCACGGCCTCCAGGCAGGATTTTCCCATGGTCACCTGTCCATCCTCAGACTCAGCATCCCATTTCCAGTGATCCTGAGGTCTTACACCTTACCCACACTGCCCCAGAGCTGGGGCCACTCCAGACCTTGCCGCCCACACTCTGCGTCCCAGGCTGCTCCTGCTCCTTCCCACCTGATATTTCTGCTGGAGGGATCAGCCATTGAACTCGGCCCCAAAGTCCCACCCTGCTCGTGCAGAAGTCCCCCTGGGGTCCAGAGGAACATAAACCAAACCCAGCTGCTCTCTGATGTCACAGCCTAAGTGCATTAATGTCTTTTTATTTCCATGGGGGCACCGTGGCCGCCCCCTGTTTCCACGCAATTGGTGTTAATAAAATCTCTCTCCGCAGAAGTGACAAGGGAAGGATCCTCTTCACTTGGAAGATTTTATCTGCATTGAAATTGAAGTGCAAGCCTTGTGTTCCATAAACCCCTCTCTGTTAATAGCTCTCATCTGCGACCCTCCTCCGAGACTGGCTTCGGGCTGATTATTCCCAAAGAAAACATCTCTATAAGGCAGCCCTCAGCTCTGGCTTGCAATCAACAAGTTAGCTCTGAAACACTTCTTTCAGCCAGCTTAGGTAATTTTCACTGCAAAATTAAAAGGAAAAATTGTCCAGAGACAAAACATTACACAGAGCACATGGGAAATAAGATCCAGAATAGATTTGGAGTTGTGGCCAAAAACTGGTTAGTTTGGATTGAGGTGGGAGCCCTTGGAGCTGTGAGGCAGCAGCTGAAGGGAGACCTGAGGAAATGAAAGCAGCTGTTACAGCCTCCTTTCCTCCTCAGCACACGTGGGCGAGGGAGGACAGGAGCTCTGAGCTGTAGCTGAGCCCAGGTGTCCAAGCTCCACAGGAAGTCCTAAGAAAACAGGTGGGAAAGAAGAGAAGAAGCAGCTGAGCAAGGAACACACCTGAGTGGAAAGCCAGCAAGGCTTTGTGCCTGCCTCCAGAAGCAGGAGATGGGAGGAGCAATCCAGTCTTAAAGATCCTGAGATGTGCAGAAAACCAACAGCGTGGAAGGCAGGAAAAGGGAGGCTGAGGAGAGCCAGGGAGCAGCATCCTCTCAGGATGCCATGGAAATCAGCCTGCATTCCCTGCCACCGCACAGACATGGATCAAACGTGTGTGTGTGTCCGCTGGGGTGCTGGGGTAATGCTGTACCCCACGTGCCACCTTAGTTAAGCCTGGATGGCCAAGTGAAGCCCTTAAGCCACTTGGAAATGCTCCTGGAGGTATTTCACCAGAGCCTTGAGGGTCTAAAGACCAAGGAAAGACACGTTCCCACTGGCTTGTTCCATCTTCCAACATCCTCCTTTTCCTACCTACAGAAGAACTTCACCATGCTCGGATTTTCCTCCGTGCTCTTGAAATCCCAGATTCATCTGGTGTGTCTTTGGTTTCACACAGCCTCTCCCCCATAAATCACTCATTCAGTTCTAGATTGATATTAACCATTTTGCCAGAAGCTCCTTATCTGCTCAAACTGCTCCTGAGTCCACACCAAATGGAGAGAAATTATGAATGTGCTTCATCAGTCAAGCCTGGGAAAGTGATAGCAACGAGGAGAGACAGTAAATAAGGAAAGCATCCACCAAGTATTTCCAGAGTAAATCAAGTTACGGGAACAATTAGAGGAAATGGAGATTTTGTCTGCAATTACAGTCCTGTTGCTTCTCCCAGCCACACAGACAGTTATGCAGCATCAAAATGAAGAACTGACTCACATTTTTAAAGTTTCAGATTTTTTTTTCCCAGCTGGGAGAACAGGTCTGAATCTCCCTCTCTCCTCCCCCATTCAGCCAGCTGTAACTTGGATATTCAATTCAAAATCAGGGCAGAGTTGAGGGTACTGATGAAACACAGCCAAGATGCCCCTACTCACAGGTTCAGCAAAGCTTTTTTGCAGGAGATTTTGGCCAGAGAGCAAATGAATGCAGCCCTAAAGCCCCTTGTGCTCAGCAAAGCACAGCTGGAGGAATTCATTACCCATTTTTCTGGGGCATTTTTTGTAAGTCCAGGTTGTAGCAGGTGAGCCCAACTCTGCCCAGTCTGTGTTTTCAAGCAATGAAAATAATGATTTCTTGATATTGAAAAAGGATAAAACCTTAACTGGCCCCATCTAATTGGTCATGGAAGGCAAATTATTATAGACTGGGATCTAGAAGGCAGCGATTCATGGAAGTTTTACAATTAATCTAATTAATAATCTTCAATTAATTTATTGCTGTCTCCTAAGAGGTAAAAAGGAGAGGTGTGACTGCTGTGGATGGAGACACAGCCCAGCAGCTCTGCCTGCCGCAGGGTGACAGCTCGACCTTGTGAGTGTCACCGCTTCCCGGGAATTCTGCTTCCAAATCCAAGCCCTGCTGTGAGCATGGGGGGAAGGAACAGCCCCCCTCCGAGACAAGAAGTGACAAGTGCCCGAGAGTGCTGATGTGCTGGGACACGTGGGGACAGAAGCCAGGACAGAAGGACACGTGTCCCTGCGAGGTGCTGGAGCGAAGCAGCCCAGCAGGGTCCTGCCTTCAGCCAGGACGATGCCCTTGGAATGCTCTCCTGCCTGCCAAACTCTTGTCTCCCTCGAGCTGCCTGCAGCCCTTTCCTTCCTGGCCAAAGTCAAACCTTGGGCAGAGATACACAAAGTGCAATAAACATCGATTTTGCCCTCAGTGTGGACTTCGTGCAGGGTTCATTAGACCTTTCCATCCCTGGGTATGGGTTTTTCCATGCTGAGATGGAGACTTCTCACCTAATCCAGCTTACAGGAAGGGTCTGACTCCCCACAGACCCCACTAGAGTGCTCTCAGGGCAGGATTTGAAGGAGCAGGAATAAACTGAGTTTCCTTCACTGCAGCCAGAATGAAAGCAATGACCTGCACAAGGTGGCACTGCATTGAGAAGATCCCAAATCCTGGGACCTTCCTTGCCCAGCACCAAGGGATGCACTCCCACCCTCCTCTTCCCTACCTGGCTACACCCTCCAGTCTCCTGGGCCTTGGTGGAAGTCCCAGTGGGGTAACACAGGATCTCACATCAGTGCCTCATTATCCTAATCATTCTAATCACCTCATTAGGCACCTCATGGCTACTCCAGCATGAGCTTGCTTGAGGTTGCCTTTCCCACCATCAAGCTCATCTTGAGAGCAGGAGAGGGACAATTCTTCTGGATATGCAGAGAGCCTCGAGAAGGCAGAAAGAGAGAAGTGGCTAAAAATCAGGTATGAAGCAGTAAATCATGCAGGATTGGACACACATGGTAGTGCCAGCCTCTTCCCTATCAGAGCTTTCCTTCCTAATAAATGTGTCCAGTTAAAACAGGGACTAAAATTAAAATAGAATTGCCATCCTGCAGGAGGCAGGAGTGGGGGAGAGCTTTTATGTTTTTCCCTCTCAAAAGTCAAACAAAAGGTCAGCAATTCCTACAATTTGTAAAACACAGTAAAAACAAAGCAAAAAAAAAAAAGTAATAAATTTGATCCAAAAATTATGATGCTCCAATCCAAACCAGGGCAACTGAAAGTCTCACACAGCAACTGGAGTTTCTGATTTAAAGAGAATATTTTAAACAGCCCGGATTTTCTGCTTTTTTTTTTTTTTTAATCAAATGAGAAAATTAATTTTTTAAAATCCTCCCTGGAAAAAAACAGGTTTTCAGTGGAAAGCAGCTGAAATGAAAAATTCTTTTGCAGGTCCTCCCTGAAGAGGAAAAGGCATTTCTCACTGAAATGGAGGGAATCTGTTCTCTTTCCTGATGAAAGGGAATGGTGCTTCTGGACAAATCCCTGCAAAGAGGACAGTCTGTGCCAGGGCACAGAGCATCTCCAGGCTTTTCCCCGAAACCAGCCCTGGCAGAAACCCTCCAGTGCTGTATTGGCTCCTAACTGCAGGTTTCATTTAAAGCAAAGAATTCAACTCAACTCAAAACAAAGCTCTTCAATTTGGATTTTTCCCAGTGGTTTTGTTGTGGTTTTGAAAGTGAAGCTAAAATCAACAATTACAGAAATTGCTATGCCCGTGTAACAAACACAGCAGTGGAAAATTCCCATCCCGCTCTGGACTCAAACTCAGAGCAGGTCCTGCTCACAGGATTGGCTTTGAAGAGCCAAATTAATTTTCCTCTGAGTTACCTGGAAGCACTGCTGAAATATTCCCTCCTGGAATGAAACCCACCCTGATAACTTCCAGCAAAATCCCAGCCTTAAAAGGGATTTGCCCTCCCAGACAAGGCAGTGGTGCTGTACCAGTGCAGATCCTTGTCCCTGGAAGTGCTTAATTCCATATGCTTCAGAGGATAGAAGAGAAAAAAGATAATTAAAAGATCCTTAATGCATCTGGCCAATTAAATAAAGCTGTAAATGGCAAGGAAATAATTCCTTGCTGACCCCTGCAGCAATCAGCTGCTGACCTGCAGCATGAGAATTGATTAGCCCTAGCTTAGCATGGCTTGTGTAACTACAAATGTTATTATTGGCCATAAAATCAGCCAGCCCTTTATGCAGCCCATTGGTGGCATTTGGCTCCCTGACCCCCCCAGCCATGAATTTTGCTGGCTGGGAGGAACAGCCTTGGGCTGGAAAGAGCCTTTCTGTGCATCCCTGTGGAACTGGGAGGTGGTTTCCAATGGTGGGCAGCACTGTCCCAGTTTGCCCCAGTCCAGCCTCAGTAAATATGATGCAGTGAGGGGTTAAGTGCCCAGGATAAGCTCAGCCTTACAGCTCTGAGCTGCTGCTGAGCCCAGGCTTCCCTCACCCCCTCTCACTCTGTTAGTAACACAGCTGTCAGCACCGGGCTGAGTGAAATCCTCCCCTTTTCCTGAGAGACAGCAAATCTGGGCTGGGATCTGCCCTTCTCCTCCTCCCTAAGAAAATCCCATTTCCCTGGCACAAGTGCTCACTCAGCAGCTGCCCTGGAGCAGAGCCCCCCGGCCAAAAGCTGCTTCCAAACACCTTTGGAGCCGATCAATAAGGAATTGCTGGCTTCCTCACAGCTCAGAGCCATCTCTCCATATGTCATCCCTCTTTCCTCTTTCTCCCTCGACCTTTTGTGCTGGGCTGGATCCACAGGAAACCACACTTGGTCCCCAGGAGCTCTGGGAAGCAAACTGGCAGGTGACATTAGGAATGGGGAACAGCTTCTCTCTGGGCAGAGCTGGAGCTGTGTGATCTGGAGACCTGAGCTAGTGCTGACAGAACTGATGTGGCTGCGTGGTACATTCCAAAGATCTGGATAAATGCGATGACTTTGATACCTAAAAGGTGTGGAGGGTATTTCACTAGAGATACAAGAGTTGGAGCCAGAAATCTGAACTCTATGGTGAGTTTTTATCCATTTCAACCCCTCAAGGCCATCAGGGAGTGGGTATTACCTGTGTCCCAGACAAACCTTGAAGACAGAGGGGTCTGGAAAGGGGTTGCTCTGTGGCAGGACACAGAATCCCATCATCTCAACAATCACTACAGCCCTGGAATAAGGAGAAGCAGGGAATGTTAGGATGGGATGCTACCAATGGGGATGCTCTGAGGACATATTTCCACTTGGTCTGTGTTGAGAAGGGAGTTTGAAAGAGGAATAACCAGCCCTGGCCACTCCAGGGCACCAGCGAAGCCCAGCCCAGTGCTAAAAACTTCCCAAAATGATACAAATGATCAATGCACAGGTTTGATGCCTCTGGGGACCAGTGGAAGTGGCCAAACAAAAGCAACACAGCCTGTTTTGGGCACAGCACCAGAGACCATCTTCAAATGAGGAATCAAATATTATGTGAAGGGACGCTGAGACAGAGACTGGAGGATTTGGGAATTGCACCAGGTTTCCAGCCTTTCCTGGAGGGCTGGCTGTGGAGAGGAAATGCTCCATGCTGAGGATCATTCCCCTTACCCCCTGCTCCCCACACTAGTGTCACACTGTCCCCTCCAGAAGCACAGCCCTGCCCATGGGCCTCTCCAGAGTCACTTGGGGTCTGGGAGACGCCTCTCCTGCTCAGGGGAGCAGGTTTGCATTCATAGCCTCTAAACAAAGCTTTTCTTTCCAAAAGGAAAAGAGGCAGGGGGGAGAGAAGCAAAAGGAAAGGCAGGAGGGGAAGGGGGACAAAAGGGAAGGGGCAGCTAGTGGGCTCCAGCCCCAGCCCTGCCTGAACTCCTTCCTTTGGATGACAGCCCCGGTTAGCGTGGGGCTGGCTGCAACCCCGGCAGCAGGGAGCTGCTCCCTATGGAGAGCCAGGAGGGAGGGAAGCTTCACTCACCTGCAAAAGCCTAAGGTGCTGAAACCTCTTAGAAAGGCGCCTGTGCTCATATGTAATGTGTTCACATGACCAGCCAGAGAAAAGCGGGTGTGAATATCAGTGTGAATATGCAGCACCCCATCCCAGAAGGCTCCTGCTGCAGCTCTCCCCTCATAGCCTGTGTGCCTCGGGTCCTGCACAGGGCTCAGAGGGCAGGATTCACACAAGCCATGTGCTTTTACGTGATTGCTCCAAGGATCTCCCTACAACATCCAGACAAGCCAGGAGTACTCTCTAGAGCCTCACTTGTGCCTTTCACCTAAAGGAAGGGAAGCAGGAGCAGAAAGTCCTAGCTGACAGTCATCCAGGTTGGCTATCAAAAGCCATCTGGAATAAAAAATAATCTGCATTTTGTTGGCTGCATCTCTCCTACCCAGTACCAAATGTCCCCAGTGTTTGGGCAGGGGAACTTCCCATTGGGGCTCCACAATCAGGGTGGCAGGTGCCAGGAACAGAGAAGGTAAAAGGAAAGGGATAAACACAGCAAAGTGAAGGGAGAGGAAGGAAAATAAAGAAGTGAGTGGGCACAAGAGCACAAGGCAGGGGGGCTGAGTGAATCCATCAGAGGAACAACTCAGCAGCTGCTCCTGCCTTCACCCCGAGCTTTCCCAGAGCTTTGGCTAAGTCCAACAACAAATACCCACTGTACCAGGGAGATTATCCACATTTAAACAATGGAGGGAAGCAAGGCCTGAACAGAGGAACAAATGGTACCCCTGAGGACTAAGCAGGGCATTCCAGATCCTGGATGCTGGTGCTGGCTGCACATCCCATTGCTCAGCCCATCCGGGGGAGCACCAGACCAAGGCTCTCCCCTCTCCAAGTCTGGAGGTCAGGACTAGGATGGTGCAGTATCTGATGAAATGTTTTTAATCACATCCACAAGCTCTCTATTTCAGCTTGTTTTAACCACAAATGGCTGCACTTGTGAGAGCTTTAATGAGCTTTGGGGTGAAAAGGAGCAGAATTTTGGTTCACATACATGTAGAATCCCAGAATGGCTTGGGCTGGAAGGAACCTTAAACTCATCACATTCAAGCCCCTGCCCTGAGCAGGGACACCTTCCACTAGCTCAGGCTGCTCCAAGCCCCAACCAGGCCTTGGACACTTCCAGGGATGGAGCAGCCACAGCTGCTCTGGGCAGCCTGTGCCATGGCCTCACCTCCCTCACAGGGACCAATTCCTTCCCCATATCCCATCTAAATCTACTCTCTGGAAGCCATTCTCCCTTATCCTGTCACTCCACCCCTTGTCCAAAGTCCCTCTCCAGATCTCCTGGAGCCCCTTTGGGCACTGGAACAGTCTCCCAGTTCTCCTTGGAGCACCCCCAGCTCTCCCAGCCCATCAGTGCCCAGATGAATGCACCAGAAATGCCTTTACCTGCCTGAGAGCCCCTTGGAAGAGCAGTACATGTAGAAAAGCAGAAGATTCAGTAATGAGGTGGTGCTGAAAACCCCCTGAACAAGTCAAGGCAACAAATGAGATGCTGCAGTCAGAGTTTAACATCATAAACAACCTTAACTCTGCCTTCCCTTTCCAGGCAAAAATCAAACCTCAAGACAAACCTACAAGCACAGAGAGATGTTTGCAGGAAGATGCAGGTTTTGAAAAGTGGCATATGGATAACAGTACCTTGAATAGAAAATATTGAATTCCCCTTATTAAATCTCTGCCTGCAAAATCCATTGTGCAAAACACGAGGTCAGCTCTTCTTGTTCTGCCTCCCCTCAGCTTAAATGCATCATCCATACCAATGCAAGGCTCCAGGATGGAGATTTCAAATAAATGTAAGGGTTTATGGAGTTCCCCAGCCAAGCAGCTTTCAGGATTCAGAATTACAAACCAAGTAAGGAATATTTCCCAGAGATTCATTAAAATCCTTTACTAGACAGCTACAACTGAAATGGATTAATTTCATTTACAGTATTCAATTACAGTAATTATTTAAAGTTCTGCTCTTGTTTCTGTGTCTCTTCATCCTCACTGATGCCATGAGAGCATCAAAGAACACAACTAACACATGTCGCACATGGTACTTTCTCTTACCA
This sequence comes from Anomalospiza imberbis, assembly GCF_031753505.1. NCBI lineage: Eukaryota > Metazoa > Chordata > Aves > Passeriformes > Viduidae > Anomalospiza > Anomalospiza imberbis. Next base: position 20,585,860 of record NC_089690.1, on the reverse strand, counting down.
CCTCTCCCTCACACAGAGAAGGACAACTGTGCACTGCAGTGTTTTCTTTCAGTGTGATTTTGATTTAAAGGGGTTATTCTTCCACTTTCTACTCTTCTAATCTGACACTTGACTCAAAAGAGGGGCAAGGTATCCCACTCCTGCTGGAGTAAAAGCCAAAATGTAGCACTCTTGTGCTGAACACAGAATTTTTTGCATGATGCCACCTTGAGTCATTTTCTTCTTGTCCTTTCAGTAAATACCTTGAAGGAATGAAAACACCTGAGGCTGAACAAAAGGGCTCCAAACTAACATATAACAACCTGCTTTTTAGGAGAGTTGTGTGAGCCCTTGAAAAAATCCAATAGTCTCTTGACTTAATGCTGGAATCCACTAGAGCAGGTTTTTATCTACTTGTGCACGTTCCCTTCAGGAAGGTGAAAATACAAACACAGGCACAGGGAAGCACTCACAGGCATCATGGATGGAATTGTCAATCCTGTCCCAGTGCCCCTTGTAGGGGACACAAGGTACTGGCCCAGTTCAGGCTCTCACTGCTGGCCCAAATCTGCTCAGATCACATCAGGACAGTTTTATGTTGGGCTGACTGCTTTTCCTCAGCCAATATAAACTGTTCCATGAGATCTGGATAATTCAGCAGAGGTGGAACAGCATTCCAGCAGCTGATCTGGAGCCAGTGCTCGTGACAGGGTTAACCAGAGATTTCCAAGTCATGAAACCACAGCTCCCAAAACCAAATCCTCCTGAGCCTTTACCCCTTGCACTTTGTTGCACTTCCAAGAGGTAAAGAGAATAAATGGTACATCATGGAATTATTAAGGTTGGAAAAGCCCTCCAAGACCATTGAGTCCAACCTGTGCCCCATCCCCACCTTGTCACCCAGCCCAGGGCACTGAGTGCCACATCCAGGCATTCCTTGGACACCTCCAGGGATGGGGACTCCAAACCTCCCTGGGCAGCCACTTCCAATGCCTGGCCACCGTTTCCATGGAGAAATCCCTCCTGATGTCCCTGTTGAACCTCCCCTGGCACAGCTTGAGGCCATTTCCCCTTCTCCTGTCCCTGTTTCCTGGGAGCACAGCCTGACCCCCCTGGCTGTCCCCTCCTGTCAGGAGTTGTGCAGAGCCAGAAGGTTCCCCCTGAGCCTCCTTTTCTCCAGGCTGAGCCCTTTCCCAGCTCCCTCAGCCGCTCCTGGGGCTCCAGCCCGTCCCCAGCCCTGTTCCCATCTCTGGACACACTCCAGCCCCTCGATGTCTCTCTTGCACTCAGGAGCCCAGGACTGGGCACACAGCTCTGCCCACGTGACCCCATCAGCCCATGTGAACTAAATTATCTGTATAAACATGGGATGTACTGAGCAGTTTCAGCAGATTCCCCAGAGCAGACCCAGCTTGGTCACTGAGCTCTCCCATCTCAAAGGCCCCCAAAGATACACCAGGTCATTCTGGGCACAGCTGAACTCACAGAGCAGCACCTGGCACCACATCCCCACATTTCATTGATGTTGCCATGGACCAGCACATAGCACATTTTCATTTCAACTCATTGCTTCTAAGCAGGAAGCATTTTTAATTTCCTCCAGCATTAGGGATAATGTTAGCAACTACAAATGAAATGAAAGATGCCTCCCAAAATGCATTTTCAAATGCACCCTAAATAGCAAACACCATTCAAGTAAGATGCAGCCAGGATTGTAATTGGAAGCTGCAGAGAGTGCTCTTTCAGGATTCATAATAAATGGCATTTTGCTGAAAATGTTCATGTAATAAAAACCTTCACAATTAAGGGCCAGCTCCTCCAAAACATGCAGCTCCTTCAAGCAACACAAAGTACCCCAAAACTCTCCAGGTGAGCTGTGTGGATGTGTCCCTGCATGGCTACAGTAGTGCAAAGCAGGAGGAATACAGAAGGAAAGGAAGGACAGCAAGAACTTTATAAGGTCTAGAATGGCTTTTCCATGAAGATCAACCCAATGGGTTGAGATGCTGCAGCCTAGAAAAGAGGCAGGTGAGGGGGATTCAAAAATCTTGAGTCACTGGAGCAGTGGGGGAGGATCACAGCATCCCAGGATCATTGAGGCTGGAAAAGTCCTCCAAGACCATTGAGGCCAAGCTGTGATGGATACCCACCTTGTCACCTACCCCAGAGCTCTGAGTGCCACGTCCAGGAGTTCCTTGGACACCCCGAGGGATGGGGACTCCAAACCTCTCTGGGCAGTCCCTTCCAATGTTTAACAACCTTTGCCATGAAGAAATTCCTCCTAGTGCCCAACCTGGCACAGCTCAAGGCCATTTCCTCTTTTCCTGTCACTGCCTGGGAGCAGAGCCTGACCTCACCTTGCCACAACCTCCCTTCAGGTACACAATTGCTCCTTAATCACCTTGTCCAGCCCCAGAACAAGGAGCATGAGAAGGAAGCAATCAAAGAGATCCACAGCAAATCAGGGAAGGTGGTTATGAGGAAAGGGTGTTGGAAAGTTTACATGTGGCTCAAGGCAGGGATGGGCAAGTACTTGGAAGTGAAATCCAGCAAGGATTATTAGACAGATGAGTCTTCCTTGACACAGAAAATATCCTAAGCTGAAAATAATTAGGGCCCAAGAGAGTATTCAAGGAAAGTATCAGAACTGTTTGCCTCTCCCTCCTGTTCTCCAGAAAAGCAATTATGGTCAGTGCAGAGGGTGGGGTTTTATCAGCTGCCTTTCCTCACTGCAGTGAGCAAAGGAACCCTCCATCATCTCCTGGGGCAGGGCAGAGCCTTGCAGAGAGAGAAGAATGCAGGCAGAACTGAGGTGAGAGGACAAGAAATGGAAAAAGGAGGGCAGAGTGGGACAAACAGAGATGTACGTGGCTCTACAGGCAGCCTTGAGGACCAATCCTGGCCCTACTGACTTCAAGGGAGAGGGAGGAGAGGCTGAGCTGCTGTAATGGGGCTGTTGCAGCTGTGATGGTTTCAGGAAAAGAGGAAAGGAAAATTTTCAGGGAAAAGTAGCATCTCCAAGAAAAGCAGGTGCTCAGGTGGGGAGTGCAGTCGGCACTCAGGAAATGCAACCGCTGGATCAAACCTGCAGTGGTGCATCCCAAAACTCACCTATTTCCCTCCCACCCAACTACAGCACCCTGAAAGCAATGAAAGGTGCTCCTCTCCCTCCCAGGAATGGCTCCCCGAGCTCACTAAGACAGATGAGCCCCAAATAAGGATCAATAACTGGGCTGTGAATAAGGCAAGATGGACGAGGGAGGGAATGGGCACTGAAAAGGGCAAGTTCCAGGCAGGATTAATGATGGAGAGGGAGTTGCACTGGAGCAGAGGAAGTCACACTGCTCGGCTCTTTGTGCCTTCAGGAGGGGAAGGGTTTGAAAGGAGTGACGTGTCCCAGGGAATCCAGACGCCAGTGAAAGCTCACTGGCACCTCCAGAGTGCTTCTGTCTCAGTGTTATGGGGTTTAGATGGCAGCAGGGACAGATCCAGGAACACAGGAAGGAGCTGGAAAGCCATAGGGAAGTCTCACAAAGGCACAAGCTTGTGCTGGTAACAGCTCAAGAAGGGATTGGGAAAAAACCCCAAATCTGGTCATCTCAAAGCCCCTCTCTACCTCTCCTACAGCATTCCACTCTTATTCCCTTCAGTTCTCATGTTCCAGGCCACAGCCCTGTGCCCAGCCAGGCTGCTGTCACAATCAAAACCATTCCTCCAGTCTTGTGTCTCCATCAGGATGTGGGGGGAGGCAATAAACACCCCTTCTCCAGCAGCAGCTGCACAGCTTGCTCCAGGCACAGGGTGCTTGGAGGAATGTTACCTCGGAGGAAATCGTTAAAGGAATCCGGCTAATTTTGTAATTCACACCTGGACTGCAAATGTTAAAGAGCCTGCAATAATCTCTAATGAAATATCACGTTGTTTAAAGAGTTCCCAGTGAAATTCACCCTTAATTGATTTTTGATCTGTGAAAAAACACCGTGGAGAGAGAGAGAAGGTATCAGTCAGACTCCTGTTTTATCCCTCCTGCGAGCGTTTTCCTGCCTTTGTTTCCTTTGTCTCCAAGGAATCAACACTACCCTGAAGAAAGCAGCCTGGAAGACACTACAAAACTAATAAATAACACTCGAGTGGGAATCCTGAACAGCACATCCTCTTAAATCATCCTGGAAAAGGTGAAGCAGTCTCCTAGGACAGCTCAAAAATCACAGAATGTGGATCCATAGCAAGAACCGTCCCGGACAGACCCTGTGGGTTGGACCTCCTCCAGCCCTCAGGAACCTCCCCAACAGCACCGAGGCTGATCCCTTGTGCAGTGACACATCTCACCTTGCCCTCAGGATATCACAGGGGAGCTTAATCCAGACATGAATGACATAGAGCAATGGCCAAAAATATGACAGCAAAAAGCTGGCAGAAAATTCCTGACAGCAGCAGCATCCGGCTCAGGACATGCCAGGGCAGCTGCTGGAGCCAAGGAAGCAGGTCAGGATTAACTCACAAGATAATGCACTGTGAAGCTCTTCCAGAACCCAGCAGCAAACTGACATCAAGCAAATGAGTAAACAGTAAAATATAGCTGGGAGAGATGAGAGGAAATGCATCTCTAAACATCACCAGAGACCCAAATAAACTGCTGAACCAGGCGGCTGCAAAACACCGGGCATCAATAAGGCTTTAACTAACATTTACAGCTGCCACAGAGCCTGCTGCAAATAGCCAAAGCTAAAAGGAAAAAGGGGAAAAAATGAAGGAAAGGATGTGCAAGGGTTTTCTTAAGAGCTGCTGGAAGGAAGCACATCCCAGGCTGGCCAACTAAACCAGCAGGGGAACACCTTCCATGGCAAGGAAATTGTGATGGGATTGAGGGCAGGGTGAAATCTGGGAGGCTGTCAAGGGAATGGGAAATCCCTGAACATGCTGAACATCTTCAACAATAAAGCCTTTGATAAAATAAAGAGACTTTAATTAAGGAATTAAGGGGAGAAGAATCCTCACAACTGCCATGTTCAGATCAGTGCTGCTCAGTAACAGGCTCAAGTGGTAAACCTTGGATAACAATGGACAACCTGGGACAACAGGGGATGCTTTCCCTCAATTACACAGCACTAATATCAGGTTTATAATATGGCCCTGGCACAGGTTGCCCAGAGAAGCTGTGGCTGCCCCTGAATCCCTGGAAGTGTCCAAGGCCAGATTGGACAGGGCTTGGAGCAACCTGGGCTAATGGAAGGTGTCCTGCCCATGGCAGAGGCTGGAATGGGCTGAGCTTTAAGGTCCCTTCAAACCCAAACCATTCCACGATTTTATGATTCTATGGTTCTCATGGGAATGATGAGATCAATTTTGCTTTTGTAAAGCATGTGTTGGCTTATACTCCCAGCAAGGGTGGTGCCTTTCAGCTCCTGCTGAAGAATTTTCCTTATCATTCCGTTCATACGTCTCTGTGAGATCCAGTGATATTTCCACCTCAGCTGAACTGGGGGAATCAGCCAGATGGGATTCCAGTGGGAGTGGTTTCCCTGTGACCATGAGTTTTATCCTTGAGCAGGACTCAGCTGGGACCAATCTCTGCAGGAGTGTCCAGGCAGAAGCACCAAGGGAAGCTCTGTGAGTAGTGTTCCATCCTGAGGGTTTTCTTTCCTGTGCCAATCTGAGGATCTTCCTTCAGCATCTCTCCCTCGGCTGCCTTGTCTAGACTATCACACTGAGCATCTGGGGTATTTCATAATCTTCTTAAGAATTGTGACCTTCAGTTCTGTGTTATGGTGACCTGAAAGTTTGTCCACAAAAAACATGAGCTTTATTTTTAAAATACACAAATTCCCTCAGCTCAGCTGTTTCCAGGCAGGTCCAAACCATGCCACATTTTCTCACATCTGCAAAGAGCTGCTGTATGTGAAGTGTATTTCTTACACCCCACTTCCTTGGGTATAATCGTGCACAGTTAATTTTAAAAAATTCAACAACTCAGTAATTTTTCTCCTTGTATATCCCTTCACCTTCTGCCAAAAATAAAACAGGCAAAGAACCAACTCCATATAATAGATATCAGTGACAGCCCTGGAAGGTGACAGGTGCCAGGACAGGCCATCCAGGAAGCCTTCAGCTGTCTCCTCTGGAGCTGGGCACATCTGCAGATCCTCAAAACATCCTGTGTCCAGTGCCTGCCATACCCCACAGCACAGAAGCTGGTGCAAAGGACACACAATGACCTGGGTGAAGTCACAATGCCCAGTGGCAAGGACACACCTGGGAGCCACTCCCATATCCCAAGCCCCTGGAGGCTGGGGCCCGTGGTTTGCTGTTTAAGATACAATTTAGTGCACTCCTTACCTGCTTCCTTTGAATCTAATGAACCTCGCTCTCAATTTGATTTGTCTGCCTTGGAAGTCCGCTCCTCACTAATTCCCATTCATCCATCTAGTTTTCCTTGTTCCCTGCAAACTGTCATTTTTCTGATGGCAGCGTATTCAACTCCATCATCCCAGGCATTTTATTTGTGTGGTTCTGCTCTAACGGCGAGCATGGCTGTTTCAAATTATGCCTTGCTTTCAGTTTTGCTTGAGTGTAAAAATGTCGTGTAAAAATGAACTACCCTCTGATGAAGGCTTTCAGCCCTCCCATTTGTGGAACAGCAGGCAGCTTTTTGATTCTGGGAGCAACGGGAGAAGGAGCAATCCAGCTTTTGTTTTACAGATTGCTACAATAGATAGCTTCCCTGTAGGAAGTGCAGCACTATATTATGCTTATGTAAAGGGTAATGACTGGGAACTTGGAGAACTCTCCTCTTTGGAAGTGCCTGACGACCGGGAACAGCAGGTGTGGAGAAGAAGAAAGCTCCAATGCCTTTCTGTCCTGACTTTCTCTTCTTTTATGTTTAGAGACTGAACTCGGTGTCAGAAGCAAGTCGGCTCCTGCAGGTACATGAAAGTAGAAAGGTGTAAACGTGGCAAAGAAGAAACCCAAAGAAACAGGGGGTGGCACGGGTAGGGCTGAATCCCAAAGCCTGGCCCTGAGCAGCAGCAATGAAAGGGGCTGTGCTCGGCAATAAGAGGCTCTTTAGCTCACTGTGGGGAAACTGGGCAATTACCCGAGGGGCTGGATAAGGGAGAGAACAAAGCGCCGGCAAACGCTGCTGGGGAAAGCCTGCGCCGTGTTCCAAGAGCAGCACAGCAGCGGCAAGCTGGGGAAAACCCCCTGACACCCTCCACAAAGACATTTCTGACCCACTGGAACATCACATACTGAAGGTGCCCCTGTCTGTCCCTGAAGACCTGAGGCAAAATGCTCCTTCCCGCTGCTAGCAGCACAATGAGCACCACAGGGAGCAAAGCTGCAAAGAGGGAGCCTTTGCTTTCCTGTTCCAGGCACAAAAGATGCCAAAGCCCCGGAAACGCCACCAAGATGCAGGGTCTGCTGAAGTCTGAGCTGAGCAAAGCTGGCTCAGGCAGCAGCTCAGGGAAAGCACTCAAGGATCCTATGTGAGGGCAAAGACATGAGCTGGCACAGAGGGAGAAACAAAATGCAGGACACTGCTTCCAAGCCAGGCCAGAAGCAGCTCTCTGGGATGAATCAGAAAATACAGCTTGCCTGGTTTGCCCCTAATTGGGAAAGTCGCCCTCCTCTAGTCCAGAACCTTCAGGTTGAGTCAGACTTTTCAAGGTGGCTTTTCCAATTCTGGGGGTCACATCCATTACCTACCCTGGTGTGTGTCCAACTCCATGATGTCCAAATCCCTGGGTGGCCGTTGGAAACAACAGAAAAAAAACCACAATTAAGTAAAAAGCAGCAGGAAATTCCCTGAATAGAGAATTGTATGAAAGAACTGAGGAAGGAGAAAACCCCTGTGTATTCCCCTAAAGTCTGTAAGAATTGTTAAAAGCAGCCAAACAAAGGGACAAGAAGCTGCTGGGACAACACAGCAATGCACATTTACTGAAAACATGGATCAGAGCAGCCCAAGGATGTGATTTGCATGCCTTTCCAGGCTGAGTTTTAGGAAACCAGCAGCTCCCAAGCAAGCAAGCAAGCAGAGGCATGGTGACACATGGCAGCCTGATCGTGCTGGACAACAAAGACCTCCCTGATGCTCTGAGAGGAAGGAAACAAACATGCAACAAAATACAGACAAATTAAAAGGACTGCACCGGTCACAACAGCACGAGGACAATGGGAGTTCTAAGCTGTATGCCAAGGGAAAGCACAGACTGAAATACAAGTGGTACAGTCAGCACAGGAGATGCTACACAAGCCTAAAATACAAGTTCATTCATGGAGCTGTGGTGCAAAAGCTGCAGGAGATGAATACACAGCTGATACACACAAGGAATTGAAAGAGAGGGTGACCTGCATGATCCCCACATTATCTCTGCCAGAGAAAACCTCAGATGGTGTTTAAGGAGTGGGATGTCTCTCAAGCACACTGCAGCCAGCACTGGGTGAGAGGAGAGCAGTACAGCAATATGTGACAGTAGCAATATATACTAGGAATGCACTGCAGGAAAAGGAAACCATTCTGAGAGCAACAGACATCTCTGATCCAGAAATGTGCCCATCACAGGATGAGGCGCAAGGCAGGGGTAGTGCAGCAATGAAATAAAACATCTGCTAGCACCAAGGGAATTCACCCCAGTCAGAGAGCGCACATCCAAACACAGGGGACCGAGGAGACTCTAACTGGGAAGAGGAAAAGCAAGCAGCAAACTCCAGCTCTGGCAGCAGGACACACACAGAACACACTCTGGAGGCAGGGAGAAGCAGCCTTACCGTGATCCCGATGCTGGCAGTCAGTGGTGATGGGATGGGAACGCTCCTTGGGATCCAGGCTGCAGAGCCACCAGCAGTGCCACAAACACCACCCCAAGCAGGGAGGACCCCTTGGAGGCTGTTAGGCTGTGGTTTAAGGTCTGGAATACAAGAATTAGGTCCTCTCTGGCTGCTCCAAACAGCCAGGAGGGGAGCGGTAGCTGTGAGATGAAGCAGATAAAGGATCACACACAAGTGATTTCCCATCTTCAGCTTCCAGCCCTGTCCCACGGAGCGAGAGCAGCACAGCTGACAGCCACAGATCTGAGAGACTCAGAGATTACTGGGACTTGGGAATGATCTAATAAAACCTCTTCCTAGTCCTGCTGTGCCCCGAGACAAACACAAGTTACAGCTGCATTAAGACAACACAGCTGCTCTGTAAAACAAGACGCTCTTTCCAAAATGCCACGATGTGGAGGAAGGTAAAATCCAACCACACAATGGCAGGGAATAAGGGCCTAAGTCATCCCATATGGAAAAGAAACAGCTATACCTGTGGTCACAGTAATCCCAGGAACAAGTCTGGCTTGCTGGTAGCCTGCTTACCAAAACAGATCCAATTTATGTTCAAAGTCAGGAAGGCTTCAAGAAGAAAACCTCAAATCACTACTGGGTGGGTTTTTTTAAAGCCACAGCTTGCAGTCCAAAATATCTCCTGTGCCTCCCACTGAAAGGGAAGTCTCAGAGCTTTGCCATGTGCTGCTGAAAGGAGGGCTGTCTCCAGGGATGCTTCTCTCCCAGAGCATTCTCCCAGCATCAGCTGACCTTCCCCCCAGAATGAACACAGCAAACTGCCCAAAGACATGAAAAGCATCAAAACAAGTGAAACACTTGGCCAACTGCAAAGCCAGGCTTGGAAAGCCTCCAGGAGCCCCAGGACCAAGCTCTCCTCTGCAGGAGCTCTCATCTATCATCCCAGTGCCAGTGCCAGTGCCCCCTCCATGCTGGGAAAGGCGTCGGCAGTGACAGCTCAGCACCAGGGCCGTGACACAGAGCAGCTCTCTGGATTAGGTCAGGGCATTCCTGGAAGAGTTGGAGAGCTGTAAATCCATGAGAGATAGTGCAGGAGGGTGCTGACCTTCCTCCTGACCATTCCACCTGCAATATTCCCAAAAGTACCTTTTCTGCTCAGGTTGGATGGGGCTTGGAGCAACCTGGGACAGTGGAAGGTGTCCCTGGAGGTGGAACTGGATGGGCTTCACAGTCCCTCCCAACCCACCCCATTCTGGGATTCCTTGATGAAGACAACAAACAGGTGGACTGGGATAAGCAACCTAAAAGTCTTAGAATTCGGGTCTGCCTGATTCCGGGAAAAACAGCCCTTTTTCTTGGGACCAGCCATCCATAGGAAGCAAGCTTAGACTGAATACACACATCCCCACTCCTGAAATACCCCCAAACTCTTGGTACATTCCCCTCCACGAGCTCAAGAAATGAGTAGAGGAATCTGAAACATGGAAGGGGAGAGTTGAGCAGTGGGAAAGAGGAAGAAGAGTCTCCCACAGAGCCTGACAGAGACTCTCACCCTCATCACAGCCAACAGCTCTTGCATGAGACGATTTCCTGTCACCACACCAAAGATGCTCCTGTCCCAAACCCCAGACTTCATGATGTGAAGTTTGTGCCAGCAGTGGGAATTCCAGCTCCTTCCAGGGAGCAGTAGGAATCGGGGGATGTCTCCACTCAGGGACCTGTGGGTGCAAGGAGGGTGAAGGAGCCCCGTGACTGCTGCCCCAGCCCAGCTCTCTGAATGAAGATGGGCCACTTTTATTCCCCATTATCCAACATTTCAAAGCCTGGGTGTCCATCCCTGGGGCTGGGACAGTGGTGGGGAGGATTGATCCCCTTTGCTGACAGCAGAGACACATGGAGGGAACAGCAGAGGGGCTGGAGTGGTTATTGATTTGCACATGACCTTGGCTAAGTCACTTAACCTCAGTTTCCTCATCTGGATATTGGGAATTATGGGACTTGCAGAGTGCCACAAATTCATCAGAGGGAACTACTTAAGAGCTCTTTATGACTTAATGGGATTTCCCACTTGAAAATTACTCCCATGAGGATTGAAGCAGTGGGACTGGGATATTCATAGCCCAGCTTCTACTGGAAGTGCAGAGCTTTTTTTTTTTTTTTTTTCTATGTTTTTTTTTTTTTTTTTCCTAAAACACCCATGTAAATCTTACAGCTCAGGAGCACACAGTCCAAGCATGTCCAGCCTCCATGCTTATTACACTTTTTGAATTGACTCTGTCCCTGGTAACAAACACCTCTCCTTGTCTTGATTCATGTGGATTCAAACATTCAGAGTTGCAGACCCTGAGCCAGTGGGGAAAGATGCTCAGCTCGTGGTGTGAAGTCTGCTCAAATTCACCTGCAGACTGTCACACATAGCTCCCTGGAAGAAGTGAAAATCCAGAGGATTAAAAGCTAAAAGTAGCAACAATTCCAAAGCAAAGTCACAGTTCCCCCTGGAAGGTCAGCTCCAAGGTCCAGTTTCTCCTGTGGGATACCACCACTGAACCATGGAATCATAGGATAGCCTGGTTTGGAAGGCACCTGACAGACAATCCAATTCCATCCACCTGCCAGGGTAAGGGACACCTTCCACTGTCCCGAGCTGCTCCAAGCCCTGTCCAACCTGGCCTGGAACACTCCCAGGGATGGGGCAGCCACAGCTGCTCTGGGCACCCTGTCCCAGGGCCTCACCACCCTCACACGGAAAAATTTCTTTCTAATATTTAATCTAAACCTACTCTCTGTCAGTTTGAAGCCATTCCCCCTTGTCCTGGCACTCCAGGCCCTAGGAAATAGTCTCCATCTTTCTTGCACCTTCAGGCACTGCAAGGCCACCATTAGGTCACCCCAGAGCTTCTCTTCTCCAGGTGAACAATCCCAGCTCTCCCAGCCTTTCCTCCCAGCAGAGCTGCTCCATCCCTCTGATCATCCTTTGGACTCTCTCCAGCAGCTCCAGCTCCTTCCTGTGCTGGGCCCCAAGGCTGGGGCAGCTCTGCAGGTGGGGTCTCACCTGAGCAGGGCAGAGGGGCAGAATCCCCCCTTTTCCTTCTTCCCACGCCGCTTTTGATCCATAGGAAGGTTTAAATCCCTTCATCCCCACACATCAAGCCACTGCCCAACACAAAGCAGGCACTGATGTTTCCTAAGAACAACCAGTGCTCGCAGTTGCAGAGCAGTTCAAAGCACCTTGAGACAATGCAGGCCAAGGGTTGAGAAGCTGAACACAAAATTCTTCTCCATGGTGAATGCTTTCCTAGGAAAGGGGAGATAAAAATACCCAATGTTTATGCCTCAGTACAACCAGTGCTTTATAAGCTCTCACAGACCCATACACAGCCCTGGCACTTGAGGACCATGGGACTAAATCCAAAGATCTTTCCTGTGCTCACTCCTCCATGGGGAATTCAAACACTTACCAGACTGAGGAATATCTACTTCTGCCCTGTCACACTCCTTTGCTCCTTCCTCACCCTTCCCCTCATCACCCACACAGTCACTTGGTATTTATTCTGCTCTATTTTATTTGGATTTCCTCTAAGCAGACTCATTAATCTTCCCTGCAGATGCACAGCTCTGACAGCCGGGGTCTTGACACCTCCAGAGCCAGCAAAGGACATTCTCATACTCTTCTCTTCTTTTTCCCTGCTCCTTTCTCCTTCTAAAGAAACCCTTCATACCTCACCAGGCACAGGGTTTTTGATGAGAAGGTCATGTGAACTAGAGACAAGGGGGCTGTGGGGGAGGAAGGCAGGGGAAGAGGATGCAACTCCCACAAGGAACTCCCAAAGTCCCACTGAAAAGGTCAGGATGCTTTTGAGTCCTCTGCACTGCTCCCCAACACAAAAAATATACTCAGGCCAGCGCAGAGATACTTGATAAAGAGTCTAATGAAGTGGAAAGAGTGTTGTAGGGGAAGAATAGTCCTCTCTCATCTCGACATCCCATGATGCTCCATCCAGTTGCTATGGAGACTTTAAAAGAGAAGGGGTTTTGTTGTCTTGAAGGGCCTTCTCCCTTCCCAGTAACCTTGACCTTTGTCAGGTTTGTGTGTTTGTGTGTGCATGTGTATGTATTTGTAAAAAAGAGATAAGGAATTCCATTTCTTCTTATCTGGTCATGGCTCACTGGCTGGCACTGATGCATGTGGGGGGCCGTCAGCTTGGCTCAGCACGGAGATTTGGAGAGGATAAGAGCAAGAAAATACAGAGGGGAGCAGTTAATTAAGGCTGATATTGCAAAGGACATTGTTTGCTGGATAATGAATTCCATCCGCTCCAGAAACACAACTGCAATTAAAGGTGTGAGAGATGAAGGGCAGGAGGGAGCAGTGGGTCACTGTCACTGTACAAAGTGGCCCCAGGGGCCCTCCAAAGCTGGGCTTTCACACAAGAAAACCACCACCAGAGATTATTTCTCATAAACAAGGCAGAGGAGCTGCTGCCTTGCTTTCACCCCAGGTGAGGAAGGGCTCCCTGTGGTGTCAGTCCTTAGAGGGATGTGAGAGCCACTCAGGTTGAAAACAGGTTGATTTAGGAGGTCCTCAAAGCAAGAGGAATATGGAGTTAAGCAGACAGGCCCATGCACAGTAACACTGCCCACAAGTTCATGTTCATTCCCTCCCCTCACCAGGAATTTACTGGTAATTACTTAGCAGGAATTTAATTCCCATTTTTAGCCAGGCCAACAGAGATGCTCAGATGTCACTAGGAGCCCACTATTTTCATCCTCCACTAGCCCTCATCTACATCTACATCCCTTCTACCCTCCCCATCTCCTTCCTGAAGGAGAGAGGGAACCTTGGTGCTGGAATTTGTGCTCCAGCTTGGGTCCCCTCCTGGCTCAGAGGCCACCACAGACCCTCTGCTCGTTCTCCACGAGGGCATAAACCTCTGTGTGCCATCACCTCACAGGACAGACAAACAAGGGAGGAAAGATGATGGAAAAACATCTTTTTTGTGGGATAGGAGCCACAAAGCTTGGCTTGAAGACCGTTGGCATGGAGAGGAAGGAAGACATGCAATGTGCCTGCCATATCCTCTACAACAGCAGAGAAACTAGGCAGCCCATTCTAGCCAAGAGCACAACAACGCCCAGGAGCCAGGCCTGGATTTGGATGGAGCATTGCACAGCCCCATTTTTAATTACTGAGGATTATTCATGTTAGATAAACAACCTGACACCATTTGGCACCTGGTTTGCTCCTGCTGTAGGTTAATGAGGATCTGATGTCTGGGTTGTCTTTGAACTCCTCTCAATTACCAGCAGCAGAAGCATCCCAGGGTCAGATCCCTAAGCCCTTTAGGGATTTAGCTTCCCTGTTCCTAAAGAGATCACGGATAAGGTTTATGGTCACCACTAACCCTGTGTCTGTGCACTCTCTAAATTAACACAGCACTGACCCAGGCAAGATAAGGAATTAATCGAAATGAACTCCCTGAGCAGTGGCCTTGGCAGTTCTCTGCTTTCCTCCTTCCAAGCCTGGCTAAGCTTCCTCAGATCCTGACTGGCTTAGAGCAACTCTGCTCCTCTCGCTGGTCCTGACAGCTTTTCATATCACATTCCAAGTGAGAAGAGAGTACAGAAACAAAAAAAAAAATCATAAAAGTTTTATTAGAAAGTATTTCTCTTTTAGCCAAGACTGTTGTTGATACAATCACTTTTCCATTTTCTGCAGGAGTTTGAGTGTGAGCCTCTCCCCCAGCCCATCTCTCAAGCTTATGATCTGAATTTGTTTGTCCATTCCCAGTCTGCCAAACCATTTTCAATAATAAGATCCATCTCCTCCCGCTCAAGGCTGCATTGTCTTCATATCCTTGGAGATCAGATGTCTGTTCTCCCTTTTATCACTTGAGCTGCACGTGTTTTGATTGTAAACACCCTGATAACACTCCAGTTAGCCCCTCACAAGTGAAATAATAAAGGAGAGATAACATTTCTAGACGTGACACTTAGACTGTCATCCTACCCTGAGATAACAAGGAGCAGACAGCTCGGGAGTCTGTCTTACCCCGATAAAGATCTTGTCACCATAGATACAAAATAGATAAACTTTCTAAAATAATATCCCTGTTCATGTCACTTTGTTCAAGTTGGAAAAGTGCAATTCCTCTCCCTCTTCCAACCGGGTGTGTTTACAATTCCTGCCATGCCCATCCCCTTGGCATGTTACAAGACAGGGATTTGTGTTTCTTACCCAGGAGGGGCAGCTGACAGGGACCATCTCCCAAGATCAGGTTTTGGGCACCACCAGCTCTGGCAGAGCAGAGAACTCATCAAACACTTCTTGTAGAGGGTGATACCCACCACAGCCCAACCAAGCACCAGTTATCCCCACGTGCTGCACCTCCCTGCTCCCAAAAACTCCCCCACAACCATGGCTGTGTGGCCCATCGCAGCAGGATGCTGCTCCCTGCAGCAGATGCCAGCATTCTGAGCTGCCTTTCTCCATGCTGACTACAAGAGATGCTTGACATTTCTGAGTTCAGGCATTTCAGAAATGACAAACGGGCTTGCAATCAAAATGAAAACGTGTGCAGAAACGTCTCTGATCAGGCTGGGAGTTGCCAGGCTTAGAAGCTGAAAGCCGAGCATTTCTCTAATAAAGCAAAATAAAATGCAATAAAATTATATCATTTGTTCAAGAAATCCATCTGGCAATCCAAAACTACAGCGACCCTTGGGAGTTGCTTGTATTGTTTGGTTGGTTTTTATGAAAGTGCTTTTAAATACTTCATGAAGTGTTTTGAAGGACAAAAACATCTAAAGGGGACGTTTCTAAATGGACATATTCTCTAAAGAAACAAGGTGAAGTACCTGTTGGAAGTCTACCATATTTAGTTGTCTCACTGAAGAAGCAACTAGCAACACCAATGTGTTTTGGTGACACCAATGTGTGTGGTCTCGCCATTGTAGAAAATGCAAGAATTTATTCTCCTGCTGGTGAATATTGACCCTGGCTTTGCTTCACTGCATATTTGCCTCTCGGGTCAATAAATCATCATGTTCATCTCAATAGAAGTCAGTATCTGCTTATTATTAAATTAACCTTTCCTGGGCAGATAACAGCTGGTTTTCCCCTCTAATAAGATATTGCACAAATTGAATAACCAAAAAAGATTCCTTTGTGATTGGACTTTTTCACTACCAGCACTCTTGCTCAGTTTGAGGCATGTGAAACAACACCCATTTAATACACCACATGGAGCTGTCTTTCTCCTACAAGTAGCTTTCAGAGCACACACTGAAAAAGGCCCAGGAAAAGCCCTGCGATATCTGGGAGATACAAATCCATGGAGTCCATCCTCTGGCCAGCAATCTAAAAAAAAATGCTGCATCATTTGGTTCTGGAAGAGGTCAGGTATTAGCACAGGCCTTCACAAAGCACCCAACACAAAGACAGGGAGGCTCAGCCAAAATTTGGGAAGGAAAGATTTGTGAATTCGAGAGGAAGGATGGCTAGGCAGAAGGACAGATGGAAAGCATGAGGATGAAGGCAGAAGGAAAGAAGCCTGGCACGCAGGAATAAAAAGTGACTTCATTATGGAGAGAAAAGGGCACGTGCTGAAGTGGAGCCCAGCCTCGGTTCCCCCACACGGGGCACAGAGAACAGGAAATACCTGGTGGGGCTGTGCCTGCTGCCCTCCTGTCACCAGCCTTTGGGGATTACAGACAGCATGGCACTTCTTCAAAAGTGCAGAAGACAGCCTTGACATCCTGGCAAGTTCCTGCCTTCAATAAAAAGCAGTGACTTGCAAGGCTGCGTGTGAGATATGGCGACACATATGGCTGGCACGGTGTCCTACATACTGCCTGAGCTGCCACCAGCCACCTTGCTGCCTGCAAAGCTCCTCAGCTATTAAAGTCACACTATAAAATGTAATTTGCCTTTATATCTTAAGCTCAAAAGCGCCTTTAAATTTGATATATGCACTCCTTCCCTGAAATTCAGATTTTAACGGTGCTTCTTTCAAATGCAAGTGTTGCCCACAGGTGCCAGCCAGACTTTCTGTATAGGGGAAACAGAATGCTGGTAAAACTTAGAATAAAACATTTATCATGTTTCATTAGACTAGACTGGAGCTGAATGAAATATGTGTCATTAATCTGTTAGTCTGTGCATATCTGCCCAGTGAGGGGTGGTTCACCTTGGGTACCTGCTGGGAGTGAGACCAGAGAGAGCTGCAGAGGAGGGGAAAGCTTGAGCTTTGTGGAAAAGACTGAATGAGAAGGATACTGGGCCAGAGGGCAGGGAAGAAACAACACAAAGTCATCCCCATAATCTGTACAAAATACCCCTGGAGTCTGCTGCTGGATCCAAATGTGGTCCCAAACATCCCTCTGTTTATAAACACTCACTTCCAAAAGCTTCTGAGCTGCTGAACAAAAACAAACACCAGCCATGATATGAGATAAAGAGGAAACGAGCCAGAGCAAACCCTGCAGTGGGAACAAAGCCTGGGAGAGCAAATACAGAGCCCCAGGGGACAGAGGCTGTGGAAAGCACAGGGAAAAGATGCTCGCAGGCATGGCAGGAACACCTATGGCCTCACGAAGGAGGAAGAGCTCCACCAGGTTTTCCAGCAGCGTGGAGAACCAAGGATGAGCTTTACAGCTTGGCAGAAACCCCCTGAAAGCCTCTGGGCTTTTCACCTCCAAAATCCACCAGAACTGTAATGCCAGGCACTTGGGCTGAACGGCTGCTGCCCCCCATGAAATCCAGATTAATCCAGGCAGATGCTGAAGCCCTGGCAGCAAATGGCCGAGCAGTAACTGCTCCTCCTTTCCCGTGCTAGGAAAAACCTTGGCTTTGAGACATCCCACTTCACCCAAGGTACCAGTTTCTGGAGCCAGCAAAACCCTTCCAGATTCCAGGGTGCCTGGCTCCCTTCAGCAGGGGAAGGATGGGGGTGGAGGGTGGAGGTGGGGGTGGAGAAGGCAGCATCAGACACCACAACAAACCACAGTGGGAGACAAGGTGCCACCACCTCGTGTCAGCCCAGGCTTGCTCCTCGGAAAAATGTTTCTAGACGTGCCCAGGGACAGGAAGAATTCCTACACAGGGAATGGCATCATTTCACCAGCTTCCAGCCTTTGGAATGCACCCATCCTACCTCCCAAATCCAGGCCCAAACAGGTCAGAGGATGAAGGACATCTGTGATGCAGGGCATGTTTCATCATGGCGAGGAGGAACCCATGCCATGGACAGGAGGCTTCTCCCTGCAAAGGGAAGGAAATGGCAGCCCATGCTCTGTGGCACAAACACCACATGGGATGATGAGCGCACATCCAGCCAAAAACTTCTGGCATTTTTTGTCTTGTTTTTCACGTGATGGAATTGAAGGGTTTCCTGCTGTGCTTTGAAAAGGGCAGAAACAATAACCTTTGCAATTAGCACTTGGCAGAACAAGATCCTGTCCACAATAAATTAACGGAACCAATTAGGGGGGAGGGAAAATCATCGCATGCCGTAAGGTAAATCCCCGTTCTGCCTGAGTGCAAGCAGAGTCTGTTCCAGAGCACAGCCACTCTGGGACATCCTGCTGGCTCCAAGGAGGGACAGACAAAGGCTTTCTCCCGGTGCCCAAGCTTTGTCCCAGCCAAGGGAGGGGTGGAAAGCCAAGCCACACTTCCATTTGAGACCTGCCATATGAAATTTATTGCCATGTTCTCACTTTGCTGGTGGCAACCACATCCCAAAGGGGCCTCTCAAGGCAAGGGGGGGGGGTCACAGACCAGTCTGTCAAGGAGTGAAGCTCTCAGCTGGGATATGATGGATGGATGAACTGTGATAGAACATTTCCTCTTAGCTTTGTTTGCTCCCAGACCTTCAGTTCGCCCCTGCTGTAGCTTGTGTCTGTAGGACACAGAGGTTCCTTGCCTGCCACTCGCTGCAAGGGGGACACTAAGTAGCAAGGCTGGTGTCCCTGTCAAACCTCACCAGCTGCTTTTGGCCAAGAGCTGCAGCCAGTGCCCCTATTGAGAGCAGAGAGCAGGGGACACATGCCAGCAAGGGTTCCCAAGGCTGAGCCATCCTCAACAACAAACGTGGCCTGAAATAATCAGAACACTGATTTTTCAGCCCCTACCTAATCCAACATGCTCCATTCTTCCATCCAACTGAAGCAGAAAACTGTATTTCAGCTTTAGAAACACATTTGAGCCAGCATCCCAGGAAAGATCACTCTGATGCTTTGTTCAAATTGACTTGGACATGAGAAAAGGCGTGTGCTTCAGGAAGAGAGAAAGGAACCATAAACCAGGCAAAGTGACAAACAGCAGCATGTCAGGAAGGGGAGATGTGCCTGGTGGGCTCAGCAGAGATCACTCCCAGACGTATCTGTTGTCACCTCTTCATTAACAAGCTGGAAAAAGAAGTAAAGAGCAAATAACAGAATTGGCAGACCCCGCTATATTAGGAGGTGATGCCATCCTGCAGTGAAGGACAGGGACATAAAACAAATGAGAAGACAGGTTAGAAATCAGGGTAGGAAATAAAGAACAGTGAGAAAAACGCCTCTCCACGCAGATTTACAGAGAGGATCAAAACCCTTCAGGCAACCAGAAATTTCCCTCTGCAAAGGGTTCTGGTATTTCATATTTGTAGGTGCTGTTAAAGAAAAGCCAAAACCATCCCCAGAAGAAAGTGCGTGTCCCTGGTTCCATGTATCAGACAATTATTTACTGTTTGCTGGGGATTTTTCTCCCTGAAAGGAAGTTCATGAGTATTTCAGACAGCAGGGACATGAAGATCTGCCCCCATGGGCATCTCCACAGTCAACCCGTGGGAATTCAGTCCCATCACTCACTATCCAAAAGGCCTGGGGATGGCCACTTGGTCTGATTTCATAACCTCAGGGTACATCCAACTTGAGCTCCCAGGCTTTTCTTCTTTCTGTCTCCTCAGAATCCCTTTTTCCTTTAATAACAGCTACATAAATATTGGACTCCCAGAAGCACTGCTGTAGGAAAACAGGAATACTCACATGAGCCTCCAGCATCCCTCTCCAGCCAGCAAAGCTCAAAGGACCCAAGCAATGAATTCATGCATCCAGAAAAACTCTCAGAAATTCTTAAGGAGACTCCATTGACTGCATGCAAAAGAAAACCCCAATGAGGAGTGATTATTTTTAAAGCCACATTCAAGGTGTAAGAGCAAGAGGTGCCTTGGTGGTTCACTTGGGGATCTCCTGCAATTCCCCTGGATGTGGACACAAGAACAAGATTTAGACAAGACAGATGCACACACAAACAGCCAGGAGGGGTAGAAGGGCTGAATAAACACACAGCTCTGGGGTTTCAGTGGCTATATACAGATATATCTATTTTTTTTTTTTTTGAAGTATATATACAATATTAGGTGGATGCAGAGATACTCAGAAAACTTTTAAGATGACCTGATGAGGTCTCAGTGTGAAAAATCACCCTTCCCAGAATTTTTTCCACTTCTTCCTTGCTTTCTCCTCTTGGATTAGAGAGCCAGCATACTGGACTATAAATGAACACTCAGCAACACTGGCCTTCTCCCAAGCCTTAAATTGTTTATAGCCCATTCAATCTGCACTTACAGCCTTGGATCTGCTAATCTAATTGCATCTTCTTTCTATGGCCGAGCTTTTTTCTTTTTAAACACCATCTTATCTAATCAGCACCATTTGCATTGTGTGATGTCTATACAAGCTCCAGGAACCCAGTCAATCAGATTTAATAAATCAAAGAGCTTTTTTTCTAAAGCTCAGCACTTTTTCTTTTTCAAATTTAAACATGAATATGTGTGTTAAAAGCAGGGATTTGCAAAGATTCTGCAGAACTGGGTTTTATTCTCCTTTTTTTGGGAAAACTATGGTGCCGAAGAGTGGCTGGAGTTTCTGTGTTTCTGCACCACATCTTCCTCCCCGCTTCCCAGCCCCCAGAGTGGAGATACTGCTGTGACATTTTTCCTCGGGATTACCTGAGATAGGCACAGTTTGTGTAGGGGCACAACGGCAGCTCTGAACAAAGAGAGGGACCACAGCTCCAGCAGGACTCTAGAACAGGCAACAGGACACACCAGTGGCACGGTGGGAATGCCAGGAAAGCTCTGCACATACCCCACGTTCCCTGAACGGCCGGTGCAGCGTGATGGGAGCGGTACCATAGAGTGACAAGTGGCCTGATGGACCTCAGCTGATCTCACTTCTTCACTGGCTCCTGCTGCCCTCAGCCACCTGGGTTTCCTGAGAGGCCAAAGACACATCATCCTTTAGGTCATTGGAAGGAAGAAGTCTTCCAGGCTGCTGCAACTTGCTGGTTCCTGATTTATAAACACTCCTCCCCTTCTGGCGCAGCAAAGAATGTTCCTTCTCCCCTCTGTGCAATTACTGAGCACAAACATTGGCTTTTAATTTCAGGAACAAAGTTCCCATTAAAAATGAAATTCTTAGAAGCTTAATAACCAAAGTTTTTAGGAAGGGATTGTGATCCCACTTGCAAAGACTGACCACACAGACGCCTTTAACTTGGCATATCAAACTGGGCACACATTTGCTCTCATTCTCCAGAGTCCTTCCTCCATGCCTGCAATTTCTGCTCATATTTGATCTCTTGTTTCCCTAGGCTGCAGTCACTGCTACAGAAATGCAGCTGAAGCCTACAGGTTGCTCTGCCCACTTCTGAAACCTGGTGGGAAAGTAACCATGTCACCTCAGCTCCTTCTGCCACTTCCCAGCTATGGCAGACATCAAAAGCGGGGTTTTGTGCAATACTCAAAAAGAATCCTTTGAAAAATTCACCCAAATCTGTGTGGAAAAGCAGATTTCTGGTGTTTAGTCATAGCATGACTAGCCCAGGGCTCTCTTTTGTTCTAGACCTCATTCTGAAGGGTTTGATTTAGGAGCAGTGGCAGCACAGCTTTTGCCTCTTGGAGCTACCCTGAATGAAGAATCCCTATATCATCTATGACTTATGCACCAACTCATTCGCCCCTCTCCTACCACAGCTAAAATAAAAACATCCCAAAGACTTCACAGCCTTCTCCTGCCAGACCAGCTGAGTCCCACCCTGGTGAGGGATGGGTGTCCTCCTTTTCCTGAGAGAGCTGATCCTGAGCTTCAATTAAAGTGGATTTCGATAGACTGGAATCCAGCAGGGTTCCAAATGACTCCCTTTTTCTTTCTGGGTGTGTTTGGTCACTGAATCTTGCTTCTCTCCACAGGGAAGTCACTCACTAAACCTTCCTGCTTATTTAAACCTCAGAAGCCTCAGTCCACTGCCATTTTGCCACCTGAGACCAAAAACCTGGAGTCCCTGAGTCACTGAAAGCAAGATGCAATTAGCACCAATTCTGCCTGGCTCACTCCCTCCTATTTCATGCCCATGTCTGAAGCTCCTTCCTTTGTGAGCTCTAATGCGTGTTTAATGTGCAACTTAATTATTTGATTACAACAGCATAATTGTGTAATTGTAATGTATTGTGCAAGTTGGCTGGAAGGAGAGGGGAGACATTTGCTGAGTGACGTGGAATCCACAGAACAACGCCATCAAGGAACAGAAGAAATCCAAGGAGACGATAATTTGGATGAATGGTTAAGAAAATGGGCACTTTGGGAAATGAAAAGTAGTTGGACTTTTAAAAATGTGTTTATAATTAATTTATTCTACCCTCTTGTTGCATTGTGATCAGTGAGAAATTCCCTGCTTGTTGCCAAAGCACGAGCGAGCGTGGCTGTGCTGGAAGTGTGGGGTTGGGCAGCCCGTCCTGTCCCTGCCACATTCCCCCAAGGAAAACTCCAGATGTGCCCAAATTGCTCTGAGCTGGCCCTCAAAAAATGGCAGCAGAGCAAACACACAGAGGTTTTAGTGGATCAAAGGCACCCACAGCTCAGCCACGACCACGTGCAAGCCAACAGAGCCAAACCACCTCCTATGGAATAACCTTGCCATGGAAATAGGAAGAGATGCACAGAGGGGCTCATGGCAATTAATCACAGAGTAGTAATTCAAGCTCCTGGATGAGCCCTCTGGGCCATCTCAGTATGACACATTTGCTCTCCAACATCTGGACTTTGGATCAGAACATTCCAGTCCATGGACTGAACCCAAAAATGAGGGGAAAAGCCCTGGAAGACTTTGATCAAGGTAAGCAACAGGCACAGGAGCTCACTGCAAGGATTGCAAACCACATCTTGGAGATCAATTCTGCACCCAGCTCCATGAGCTCTCCAGTTTCTCCTGATCTCCTTCAAATGACTTTAATGAGTCCCTGTCCTCCAGCAGCAAGGAGAGCCACATTCCCAAGAAGACCCACATTCCCAAGGACACCACATCAATAAATAAGAGGAGCAGCAGCTGAGACAGCCAACTCAGCCTCCTCATCCCACATCTGGTGAGGCACAGTCTGCCTGCACCATCCCCAGTTTCTGTGGGAGACACAAGCCCTCAGGAATTATTTTAGGGAGATCACTGAAGCTGTTTCTCATCAGCAATTGATGGATAACTGGCAAGGGCTCATACCAGAAACACTTTCCACAGCGAGGGTTTCTCCCACCGCAGCACAGCTCAGACAGATCTGTACCCAAATCCTGGCAGCTGCACACACACTTCCACAGGCTCCTTCACAGGTGACATTTCCACACAGCTGGGGTTACACTGGTGGCCATTTCAGCCAAGGTTATCCCTTGCAAAACAGCCATCCCAAGGCAAGCTCTGGCAAACAAACTGTGGGATTCCGACCCATTTCAAAACCTGCTCTGGTCTGAGCACAAACTCTGGAGTAGGGAGCACTGAGACTCTTCCAATGTCAGCCACACAGAGAGAGGCAGTGACAGCCTGTCCATCTGCCAGCTATCCAAATCAGATTAAGGAGCAAACTCTGGGATGTGGAAGTGGTCTCTCTGCCAGTGAGCTCTTGCAGCAATGCCAGCCAGAGGGATAGTGAATGGAACCAAATAATTGCAGTTATGCCCAGACTAAATTTACCACAATTTTAATTCATACTCTTAGATGAGAGCCAGTTTCAGTCCAAAGGGACTGTTTCTCCCTGGGGCCTTTCACTGTGTTCACACCAGGGTTAACAGCACAACACAACTACAATCTAAAGCTTCCCTCCCCAGTTTGCCCATGGAAAGAGTGGCAGGAATACCAGAAGGCTCCACCCCTTCCCAGAAACAGACATTTTGGGGATTTGAATCATACACCACAACCCTCAGAAATTCTGCCATTTCCAAGCTTGCAGTGAGACAAGGAAAGATTTTCTACCAAAACAAGAAGTCAGCTCTCAGAGATCATGCTTCAGGATAAAAATGTTTGTTTGGTGGAATTTATTTTTTAAAGAATGTCAACTGAAGCCAGAGTAAAAACATTTCTGGTTTACAGTTAAGCAAAATAAAGATTTGTATGCACGCTCAGCTTAAAATAAAAAAGAGAAAAAAAGAGGATTTAATGGAATCCTAACAGAGCAGATTTGGCATATCCCACACATTCCATTGTTTTAGAATAAAAATGACAAGCAAACTTTCTGTGCTGAAGCTTTCTTGCTGCTTGGCTGACTGCAAGGCAAAAAGAGGCTGCAGATTGGCCTGGACCATCAAGGATTTCCAGAGCATCTCTCTCAGAAGCAATCAGGGCTATCAGCATTAAAACCCACCACTGATTCCTCTGCCATTCCAGAGGAATTCATTAACATTTTGCTCCCGGACAAAAGAGGAGAGGTCTCCTGTGGATGTGGGCAGCTGCTGGGCCCCCCAGCAGCATCCATCACCCAGCATGTGAGGTCTGGAATTCCTGCCGATGAACCAGAGTGTTTGTGTGTGTTTCTGAGTGCCTGAGAGTTATGATGTTGTGCCAAGGCTTGTCTGACTCTTCGGGGAGGTCACTCAGACATGTTGTAATTCAACAGACGTGCAAGAAACACAATTTAGCACCGTCTTTCCACCTTCCAACTACTCTCGCTCTGAGGAAAAGGAAAACAAAACAAAATGTTCATAATGCATCAGTGGCAGGTTCCTGATCTCACAGCACAGCTGCCACCCGTGCTGCCCAACACACAGACACAGTCTGGGATGGGAGGAGATTTGGAGTTGCTTTTACAGAGGAGTGAGCCTCAGGCTCATCCACTGGTGTGATCCCTCACAGGTTCCCTGCAGTGAGGGCTGGAAACCTCTGTCAGGGAAGGAAATCTGGATTAATGCTGCTAATTAAAAGGAACACAGGACATGGTGGGCAGGACCAAACATCTTCTCTTTAATGGAAAGATGCATACAGGATGTCAGAGAATCGTGGAACAGCCTGGATTGGACCTTAACACTTATCCAGCCCCACCCCATGCCATGGGCAGGGACACCTTCCATTATCCCAGGTTGCTCCAAGCCCTGTCCAACCTGGCCTGGAACACGTCCAGGGATGGGACATCCACAGCTTCTCTGGGCAACCTGTGCCAGGGCCTCTCCACCCTCACAGGAAACAACTCCTTCCCAACACCCAGTCTAAACCTACTCTCTGGCAGTGGGAAGCCATTCCCCATGTCCTGGTACTCCAGACTTGTAAACAGTCTCTCCCCATTTTTCTTGTCAGCTCCTTCAGGTACTGGAATGTCCCAGTAATCTAAAATCAAATAACTCAGTATGAGCTACAGCCTAAAACTCTGTGTGTGGACACTTGGCAATGCTCTGTGCCTCCATCATACCTCTTCACATCCTTCACTGTTGCCAAAAAAACTGCTAAAATTGGCACTGAGCCTATCCCAGATTTTGGACCAGGTCTTTTTCACATGAGCACAGGCCACAAGCACTGCCAGAGAAGCCACAAGGCAAAGGGACTGGGACACAAGCAGTGAGCACAAACTGATGCCCTGGAAGTTCCAGATGAAGAGGAGGAGGAACTTTTCCTGTGCAGTGACAGAGCACTGAACAAATTGTCCAGAGAGAATGGGGAGTCTCCCTCACAAGATATTCCAGGACCACATGACTCACTGTGACATTCTGTGAAATCCAACACATTCATTTTAGCTGGAGAGTTAAGGGACTTCAAGGCCAGGGAAGACCACAGAAATTATGGATTCTGATGCACTGGGAACACAAGATAGATACTCTTTCCCATTGGGCTGGAGCAGATCTTCCAGAAAAACCATCCTGCTTTGCTGAGGCTTTGCTGTCTCTGTTGGGAAATGGTCCAAGATTTTACAGACCAAGCCCATGAGGGAAGTTCCTCCCAGACAAGCAGGCACAAAGGAGCCACCCCAGCTGAGGAGGCCTCCTCAGTGCCACACCTGGAACAGAGCAACAGGAGAAGCACCACCACCATACTTTTACCAAGTTTCCTTCAACTTCTCACTAAGTGTCAGAGGGACACTGGAGGAGACTCCCTGCTCTCCTGTCATCCTCCAAGAGAAGTTGGGGTGCCGTTTCTGGATTTTCTGTTGGTTCTTTGAAGATCAGACTCATCAGACCTCTGCTTTCTGAAGAAAACCCACCTTCTCTCTGCTTATAGACTCCAACCCGTCTTATCCCATGCATGGCTCTGAAACATTTAAATTTTCCTATTTCTCTGGGAATGTCCTGTCCAGTTGCTTCCCATCCTCTTCTCCCATTGTTGATGAGCCCCTTGGCCTCTACTCTGCCCACAGGTGCTTAATTGAAAAAAAAATTACAACCCAACACTGTTCCTTATAGAAAAGCAGCTTTCCATGTAGGCATTAAATATCAATTACACGAGAAGTCATGCAGTGCTTTAATTACACTCATGAAAAATCATCCCATTAATCAAGTTTCTAATCAGCTAATTTCTCATAAAAAGGTGGAAACTGTTATTTTATCGATTAACTCTTAACAGTCACCCAGATGAATCAATTCTACTTTTTTTTTTTTTTTGCATATATCCTATTTTACAACAGGAAAAAATTCTTCCTTTATCAGGGACTTGTCTAAGTGTGAAATGAGTTCCCTGCTTCTTGTTTCTGGCAGTGCTGTGCTTTCCTCTGGGGCTTGTGGGTGGAATGTGGGCTCCTTGCTCTCACACCCCCCATCCCAGCATCCAGCATCTCCATGGAAAGGGCACTGTCATCTTTCAGAGCTCTGACTTGGGAGACTGGGTCCACTCCAGATTAAAAAGACCTGCAAAAATACAGGGTGATACAAGAAACAGCTATGCCTTTTGAGAGGAGATGAAAAGAGCTCAGCTCACTTAGTCCAGTAAAACAAAAGCCAAGAAGGGACATGGCTGGGGTCTGGAAATGCATGGAGGGCTGGAGAAGGAAAAAGGGAGGGAGGAAAATAAGGGGGGAAAGAGCCATTCCAGTCAATGAACAAAGCAGCTGGGAATTAATATAAGCTGGAGTTTAGAAACACATGCTGAGACTTTCTAACAGGCTTCCCTTGGGAGTTGCTGGGCAGAACCTAAAAAAGTGTTTTTGCATAACTCGAGCTCCTGCAAGGCATTTGCAATGGTTGGGAAGGAACATCAGGCTCCACGGAGCCTGTCCTGTCTTCATGGGTTTTCTGGGATCCACAGCCAGCCCAGACAAGAAGCCACTTGATTAATTATTGCCTCTGCTGACTTCTCCCACCTACTGCTCCGTTCAACCCCAATTATTCAGGATCAGCTCCTAACAATCTATTGAAGAGGTACAGCTTTTCATTTGCATAAGCAGTTTCAGCCAACACAGTCTGTTGAGACAGAAAATATACACTGAATATTTAGCAAGTCTGATGGCATTTCAAGAGCATGTGATGGCACACAATTGATGACATCATGCATTTCTTCTGTTTCCTGAAGCTCAAGTCTAATGTGGCCCAGAACTTCACCCAAAACTGATTGGCTCAGGGTTAAAAAAAAAAAATTAAAATAAAGAAATGTACGCAGAGTGTTTTTACAGAGTGTTTCTAGATTTAGATGCAACTCCCAGAGAACACCATCCAGCAATATCAAATCTTATACAGAACTGCAAAATTAGATGCAAAGCCCTAGAGTAGGAATAGAGATTAGAGACAAGTATTTCTCTCCTTCTCCTGGGAGAGGTGCAACGAGCTGCTCTGTTGAGGTCCCAGGTGGGTTTGAGCCACAAACCCCCTGTCAGATCATACAACCCCCAACCTGCCATTCCAGCCTGGCAGGTGGCTGGGGCCCAGCTGTAGGAGCATGCCCAGGTTTTGGAGAGACCAGCTCCTTGCTGGGATTGGCCCTTGAGTACTCATGAGCAGAGATGTTCCCAGAGCAATACCTTTTTTTTTTTTTTCTGTTGTGACCTCTCCTCCAATATCTGAGTATCCCTCAGCTGGGGTGGATCAGTTTCAGTGCAAAAGTCTCCGTGTGCCCTTTCCCCTGTCCCAGGGCTCTTCTCCTGGCTCTGTTCCATTCATTCTGCAGCACTTGGAGCAGTCACCAGTCCACTGAAGGATGCTCCATGGGGGCCTGGCTGGTCTCCAGGAAGGGCAGCCAGCAGCACACATCTGGCTGAGTGCCACATGGCCTTACACAATCACAATCCCTTTTCAACTCCCAAAATCATAGAACTTAAGAATGGTTTGGGTTGGAAGGGACCTTAAGAACCTTCAACTATCCCAGGTTGCTCCATACCCCATCCAACCTGCCCTTGGACACTCCCAGGGATCCAGGGGCAGCCACAGCTTCTCTGGGCAACCTGTGCCAGGGCCTCCCAACCCACACAGGGAAGAATTCCTCGCCAATATCCCATCCAAACCTGCCCTTTTCAGAATTAAGCCATCTCCCCTTGACCTGTCACTTCATATCCTTGCCAAAAGTCCCTCTTCAGCTCTCTTGGACAAATCTCCCAATCATTTCTCCCGTGCATTTGGTGCTACAGTAACACCACATATGACCCCAGCATTAGCAGGAATGCCCTGGGAAGATGCAGACACACAAATTCCCATTTGCCTCCATTCCATAGGGAGTGACCACCCCTCTCTCCTGCTCTGGCTCCCATCCAACAGCTACAGAAGAAGCATTTAAAGCATGAGCAGCCCATGGCAGCACAGCATGGGATGGTGCAGGACAGACCTGAAGCTGGGATAGCAGCTGGGATGGGGAACTGCCTGTGGAAAGGTGTGGGAGGGACAGGTTTACACCCCTCCCAGCTGCTCTGAGACTGATGTCAGATGTGTCTGACAAGTTTCATGCATACAGAAGTGGCACCTGCACTGAATGGTCACATCCCTGGGAAAATCCAGCTGGCAAAAGATTAACACCTGGGCTGGCCCTGCTAGCAGCTTATTCCATACTTTCTAAGGCACTGTGTGAGGGACGCTGGGCACTGACAAGCTCTGCTTGGGATAAAATAGAGATCAACAGCAGGCTGAGATACAACAAATCCCTGAGGGAGACTCCAGTATCCCAGGCTCTTCCTGATATCCTGAGATCCACCCTCTCACCTCTGCAGCTGGGTCAGAAAAGAGTTTTGTTCCTTGTTGTGAAGACCAAAGCTGTCAGAAGTTTTGTCTGCATTGGAAAAAGCATCTCCACACCACAACGTGCCCAGGACAACACCCCTGGCCACTGATTTTAACTGATATGAACCAGGAAATCTTTCCTTACCAATACCCATTGGCCCTGAGGGAAAAAGACCATAAATCCACACCTGATTGCTTCAAAGCCCAACAGAGCATCACTACACACGCACACCCCCAACCCTGTGCTCCCAACATCTTTCAATACCACAGCACTGAAAGGAAAACCACAAAACCATCCCAGAGAAATCTTCCCCCAAAGAGTGCAGTCGCCCGAGTCTGTAAAGAATAATAAACGCCCCCCCTGCGCCGTTCCCACTGCCCGCCCTCCCTCGGGAAACCTTGTTCAGCCTGGGGAATGCTTTCACTTGTGTGGCCCGGGACAGCATCCCCCAGCAGGGAGTTAGAGGAGGGGGCAGGTCTGCAGGCTGGCGCTGGGGCGGACAATAGGAGCGGGAGGGAAGGGGAAGAGGGAGGGATGCTGCACGCTCTGCCAGGCATCGCTCCGGCGGCAGAGAGGGACGGCAGCGAGGCCTCTCCAAGCGGCAGCGCAGCCAGAGCCGCTTGATTTATTCTCCGCCGCTGCAATTATTTATTCGTAAATTAAACAGAAAGAACAGCGAGGCCGGATGCCTGCTCAGAGGTGGCATTTGGGGGAGGAAGGAAGGTACAACGACCCCACCCAGGGATGGCGGTCCGACACTTCTCCTTCCCCAGACGCAGTCATAACCTCTCATTTAATTAGCTTAATGGGAATGGGAGTGAGGGAGGAAAAAAAAAAAAAAAAAAAAAAAAAAAAAGCAGAAGACAGGAGCAGACACTTTTTTCTCAGGCAAAGGCTTCTCCTGATGCCCAGCAGCAATGTCAGGCTCCCCGTGCCTGCGCCCTGGACATCCCCTTGTCCCACATCCCCTGGGAAAAAGCCACAGACTTACACAGACTGCTCTGTGAAACGCTGCCCACTGGGCTGATGGGGGATGCTCCTCTCCTCATGCCCTTCCAGGAGATGTTCCCCAGCCATATCCAGGCCTGCCAGCCAGGAGACCCCACCTGGGGACACTGACCAGCCAGGACAGGCTTTCGTGTCAGGATAGGAGTGAAAACTCCCAGGGAAACAAAGAGAGAACAATTAAATTAAACAGCTCACTACCACGAGATCAGTGCCATTGAATAAGAGATTTTCAGGCCAAGCCTTGTGGGTCTCAGAGACAGCCTGAACAAGCGAGGAAGAATTTGGACAGATGATCAGTACCAATGAACCCAAGCACAGCTTCCCAAGTGCCAGGTTTTGTTCTGGGGTCTGAAGACCGCACACTTTGGGGAGGGGTATTTGCCTGTTGGCTCTTTGCCACTCAGGAATCTCATTTTCCAGGATGTCAACAGGGCCAGGAGGGCCAGAACTGCACATTTGCCTTCTAGTGACAGCTGAACTACACGAAATCTGGCTCTGGGGCTCTTGGAAAGCGCAGTAAATACCATTAAGACTTGCAATAAAACTGCTCTGCTTGGCAACAGGAGGCTTTTCTTATCCACCATTCTTCCATGCTCCTTCTTCTTGGCTCACCAGGAGCCAGGGTTTGCAGCCCAGCCTTCCCCCCAGCCCCTCACAAGTGAGCAAATCATCTCCCAGCCCTGAGAAAAGGAGAGAACAAGGTTCAAGTGAGCCCCAGGCAGCTTGACCATGCCTGGCGTGGGGCAGAGGAGCCCCTCTCTGCAAGGTCTTCCCAACCCTCTGGCACAGCTGAGAAGGGGCTTCATCCCAAACACAATGCGTGATCCCAACCCCAGCAGGCACTAGCCTGGCTCTGTGCTGTTATACAAATGGGCCTGTCAATCATAAGTGGAATTTACCTTCTCAGAGCAGGGGAGTACAGAGGTGAAAGAGACCTTGTGGGTCAGCAATCCCTGCAAGCGACACCTACTGCAACTCCATAGGGAACCTAAACAAATGCCACCCCAGGACCACCCCTGCTCCAGCTGGAACAGCTCAGGGGACAGACTCTTGCAGTTCCCACTGGCAAGGGGGAGGTTGCCCCATCCCAGCACCAGTGGGGCAGTTAAACCACCATGTTCTCCCACCTTGTCAGTGCTGCTCCAGGCTCAGCAGCTCCCCCAGCTCTGGCCATTCCAGAGCATGGGATTTAAATATTGAGCATGTTTAAATATTACATGGGGGAAATTAATAATAAATATTACATGGGGGAGATTAATAATAAATAGAATGAAAAATAATATTTACCCCTAAGTGGGGACATCACTCACAAAAAAAAAAAAAAGAGGCAAGAGGAGCCTGACCCAGGGCTTCAAAATGTCACAGCCTCACCTCCACTTTGTCACCACAGAGCCCTTCACTGAATTTATCAGTGACTTAAACCAAGAAACACAGCAGGTGATGGGAGAAGGGTTCCCTCTCTAAAACTTCAGCAGTGTCAAACCCTCGCTTCCAAACCCTCATTTGCCCAAAACTGCATCCCAAATCTGGCCCTTGTGCAAGGAAGAACCAAGCGAGATGGCTTCCCCAAGCTCTCCACCCACACAAAACCAATCCATATCAGCTAGAGGAGCAAGAGATGTGTTTCCATGTCCTTAGGATGGCACAAAATGTCTCTGAGCCATCCTGAGTCATTCCTGAAAGTTATTAACATCTCCTCTTCTTGCTTCTCTGGAAGCTCCACTACCAACATCTGCCATGCTTACATGGCTGAAGAGGACAAGGAGAAGGCATCATTCCTGAGGCTCAGCCAGTATCACACACACAGGGAATAAAATGCAGCTTTCAGCCCATCTTTGAAGCCCAGCAGAGGTGGGAGCTTGCAGCCTTGCCTTTCCTAGAAGGATCTCTCTCCAAAGCTCCTGCAAACAGCTCCACACACTTTAGTGACAGCATAATTGTACATTATCTCCTACAATTTCACTCTGACAATTTAGGGGACAATACAAAGAGCAGAGAGACTGTAATATTCATATTGACATTCCCCCAAAAAGCTGCCTTTCCTGGTAAAGCCCTTGTCTTATGAATATGGAAAGCTGCCTGGAGGCTTTGCTTAAACACAGTGTGTTGGTGTTTAATCAGAGGAGGTGGAGCGGGAGCAGCTCCTGCTCAACAACAGCCCAACACTTTTTAGGATGTGCAAGACATTCTCCATTTTCATGGACAATTCTGTTTACATTCCCTCCTTTAAAACAGCTTATAAAAGATTCACTCTGCCTCAGTGTTTGAAACAAGAGTTAGTCAGAGAACAGGATTCTGTCTGCTGCTCCTTCCCCGTGGGAATTTCTAATGAAAACCATTTTTTGTCTCAACTTTTCCATAGGAAACAAAAAGAATTTTTTTTTTCTTCCTTGCTAAAAAAGATTTAAATACTTTAGCCACAGCCCAACATTCCATGAATTTGAATGATTTCCAGAGTGCCTACGGAGAAGAGGAAGCAAGGGAAGACTTGCAAGGGAAGAGCTGGAGAAGGGAAGCATGGTGTTTTATGGACTGAGTGACCACCAAAAGTGAGCCAAGTTTTTGCTGGAAATCCGGTTCCTATGACTTTCAGCAAGGATAAGAATTCCAAAAGCTGTCTATGTCTTTAGATGTACATCTCCCAGGAGCAGAGAAACCAGATCTTCTGAGAGCATCTTCCACTAAGCTGACTTGGAGGACAAGTAAAGGCTTGGGCCAAACAGCAAAAAAGAGCATTCCTTTTTCCTTTTCCCCCCAAGGGTGAAATCCATGGAACCTTGTTGGATTTTTGTTCAAGAGTCCAGCTGAGACATGACTTCCCCCATGTGTTTTTTCTCCACAGTCCATGGATCTGGCTCCACGCCCTTGATGGATCAGGGTGCTGGATCCCACCCTGACAGACACGAGGAGGATATTCCCCCCAGCTCCCTCACTTCCCTCTCTGGATGCAGATCCTGGCAATCAATTGTTTCCCTTCAATGCTGCTGCAGAGGAAGAAGAGTCTGATTTTGACAGATTTATATTTAGACTCACCTTTTTTTTTAATTTATTTAAGGATTTTTGTTTACCTTCTGGGTAGAACTCTTAAGTTCACCCACAGAAGCAACCAGTGAACCATGGAAAACAACAAAAAGCAAAGGATGTACTAAAACAAAATCCATAGTATCTGTAATACCTCAATTAAGGGAGCATAAGTATTGAAGCCTGAAGTATCTTGATAATCTGAACCATCAATTCTGACAGCAGAAGGTGCCACTACCAGAGCTGGGAAAAAATCTTTGCCTTTCAGCTCACGAGCAGGAAATCTCTCTCACCCTGAAAAGACAAAAATAATAACTATATAAAAATACTATTTTAAGTTCTGTCAAATTGCACATTTTTGGTTTGACATTATACCTTTTAGTTTCCTACTGGTAAAACTGTTTTTTCCCGATCCCATGAGCACTCTGATTTGTCAATATTGCTGGACAGGTTTAAAAGAAAAGGGTTTTCCACTTCCCTGAGCTGGCCAGTTGTCAGGGATTCAAGGATCTGGAGTATAAAAGGGGTAAGCAAACTTCTGGTCATAGGCCAAATCTCAGCATAGAGCAAGAAAATCTGTTCAGATGACACCAGTGAACTAGAAAACATCTTCAAAGATGGTCAAACACTTCCTCAAAAAGGCTGGGAATGGGAATTCTGGAAAATAGTTGTGGTTTAGGGAGCATTTTGCTGTCTGTTGCTCTTTCACTCCAGTTCCTCCCTCTGAGGAGCAGCAGAACAGACAGCATTGGTATTTGGAAAGCTTTTTTGGTTCTGCACCCATGAGTTCCTTGGACAAGCCCCCTCCAGAAGCTAAATCCTTCCATTTGATATCCTTCCAGGTCAGCAGCCAATCTGTCACATCCCTGCTGTGGCCTGGCTTTTTCGGGAGCTGGGAAACCACAGGGAAGCGCTGCTTTAATCCCTGCAAAGGGCAGAGCAGCAAAGCCTGACCCTCGAGGCCATGGCTGAAGGGCACAGCTCCTTCCTCAGCCACCTGAAGTTCTGTCCCAATGATTCCAGGCAGGAGAAGGGGTTTTCTTCCCAGGCATGAGAAGAGGTTCAGCAGGATGCAGTGGGTGTCTTGCTCACAGCTTCAAGGTCAGGACAAAGACAGATCCTCCTGGGACAGGGTGATGAATGTCACCGAGGACACAGAAACGCTTCCAGCCTCCCAGCTCCAAGGCCTGGAAAGGCTGCCCAAACCTGGCTGAGTCCTGCCAGGCTCCCCACAGTTCTCACCGCCTGCTCCAGCCCTGGACTTCAGCCCAGGCAAACACCATTGTCCCATGGCTGGGCTGGACCTGCAGGAACCTTTCCCCAGGTCACACTGGCCTATTGCTGTTCCCAAGGAAAAGACAGGGATTTTGCCTCTTCCCATGCTGAGCTGGATATTGGGACCATCCACCCAAGTGCAAAGCACAAGCTGGGCCTGCCCAAGAGCCATATGTCAGGAGTGGGAAGGACATTCCAACCCACTCACCATGGAAATTGTCACTCTCTGCCTCCTGGGCACCAATCACACTCATCTGGCACAGGCCCCAGGGCTCCCTGGGCCATCAGCTGCCAGCCAAGGACACAGGCTCCACTCATCCACTGCTCTCCCTTGAGGCAACCTGAAAGGCTGGAAACAAACCACCACCAGGAATTCATATCAGACATTTCTGCCTCTCTCCAGCCTTAATGCAGTGATGGGCACTGTGGGCTCTTCCATAAGGAGCAGCAACAACAGCTGACCCTTGGCATTCCCCAAGGGATTCCACTGCGGCCACCAGCATGGCTGGGTCCCCAGCACAGGGGGACAAATCCCTCATTCTGGGCCACTTGCACTGCTGTGTCCCCAGCACAGGGGGACAAATCCCTCATTCTGTTGGCACACAAGCGTGTGAGTTCTTCCAGCGTGCTGCTGAGACCTCTCTGCCCCAGGCAGCCACCCACCCCTCCATCCCAGCAGCAGGTTTTTCCCAGAGCTGCTCCCAGCAGCTGAGCCTGCTGGAAGCACCTGGCCTCGAGCCACCCGGGTTAGTGCTGCGTGCTGGAGGATGAACTCAGGAGCCTGAAGCACGGCTTCATTTTATTGCAATAAAGAGGAATCAAGTAATGACAAGGCGAGGGCTGAGCGATGGGGTAATGGGAGAGCTGCCACAGAGCAGAGCCAAAGGACACCAGCTCCTCCTGCTCTTTGCCTTCACCTACTGCTTGGAATTGTCTGTGGAAGCACCAGACTCTGAGGAGAAAGCTGTCACTGAAGGACTAAATCATGGACAATTTATGCTCGGCCTTTGAGCCCAGCAGCTTCCTCCAGCTATGGAATTAATGAGAGCTCCCTGGCCCTGCCTGCTCCCCACCTGCCCAGGCAGGCTGCACTCCTGCTTTGAAGTGCCCCCACCATCCATACTGCATTACCAGAACTTGCTGGAATTGCCACTGAGGAATATTGCCAAGAACAGGGCATTTGCTTTTATTGCAAGGGAGAAGTGGTCCTGCCCACACAGGCACAGCTCTGCTCCGAGGAGAGGCTTGCAAAGGAACGGGTGAAGCCCTGAGGTTCGCTGGCAGGATGAAGGGGTCCCCCGAGGCAGGTTTGGTTTTACAATTCCAAATCTGCCAAGCAGATTTTCGTGGTACCACACTCTTGGCCCTACTAAGATCCCAGGCAAGGTCAGCTGAGCACTTACCCTAAATCAGGGCCATCTCCTGGCCCTCTCAACAGCAGGGCCCTTTAGCAGAGCTAACAGCATCCCAATATGTCACAAAGTACACGCAGAAACACGAGAGCGCTGCCAGACTCCTGGGTAAAAATCCAGCTCCACTCCCAAGATTGTTTTAGCTGGGATGGTCCTTGAACTGGAACCACAGAAATAACTTGCCAGTGAGAAACCCAGACCTTCAGGTGCAATCCAGGTATCCATCCTAATTCAATTTTCCCAAAGAAGCAGAGTATACCAGGACAATCAGAAAAGCAATCTGTAGTTTTCCTCGGATGCCTCACAGCAGCCCTAACGGAAGAACCACAAATGAGATGTCCTCCCCCACATCAAAATGAGATTTTAGCAAAGCCCACCTCCACAACAGATTAATAAATATGCAGACAGTTTGTACCAAAAAAACCCAGATAAAAATTCCCTTAGAGACGGGGGAGAAGGGGATGGGAACACACTTTGTAACCTCTGTCATTGATACCCGTCCCTACAAACAGCCAAGTGCATCAAACTTCAAAGGGGTTGAGAGAGTATCCAACCCTCTCTTCCCTATTATTTTTGTGCACTTCGGATTTCACTCCCACTGAGGTGCCCACAGTGCCCAGCTGGCTGAACAGGAAGCTGATAAGCTTGGGGTATCACCAGTGATAATCACAGTAGGCACGGTGTAGCAAGCAGAAGGACCACAGGGAAACCAGCATCACTGGAAGCACTGCCTGGCTTCCATGGACCCTGTGAGGAAGGGAAAACACACTCAGCTGCTCAGACACTGTGCTCAAGAAGCCAGGCAGGCCTTTCACCCAAGCAGCACATTAAATATAAAAGAGAAGTCACCATGGATGTTAATGTATGGCATCGGGATTTATTCCCCGCTCCTGTTCTCAGCACCACGTGACAACATTAATTAAATGTGTTTCTGACCCTGCTGCGCTTCTTTAAATATTTGCCATTCTCCACAAGCAGTGTTTGGTTAATGAAATGAAATTAATGAGCTCATTAGATCGTGCTGTAATCTTTCAGATGCGAGCCCAGCGCTCGGAATCACTGCTCCCTTTCTCCGCTCTCGCGCTTTAACTTGGCGCATTCAGCTCCACAAGCAATGGCTGAACGGGGCAGCAATCAATTAACAGGGCAGCAGCCACAGGAAGGGAAGGAGGAGACACCAAGGCCAACGAGAGGCAGCTTGGTGATTTTCCCACGGGAGCTGATCCCGTGGTTCCAGGCAGTCCCTGGCACACATAGCTTCGTTTGGCACATGCTTCTCCAAGGTGAGGATCAGCTACAGGAGTCTGATGTGGCAGGAGCTGAATCCATGGCTACATCCACTCCGATTTGTATGGGAAAGCCAACAAGCCTTGAGAAAGAAGAACTGGGCTTGAAAACTTCCAGACAGGCCTCTAACAGCAGCCTTGGCTCTGGCTGAGACACAAGGGCCGCACTCCAAACTGGCCGAGGCCACGGGGTTGTCCCGCACCAGTGATCCCTAAACCTCTTCCTGGAGCAAGAAAGCCCATGGGGCCCATGTCCCTCCACGAGGCAGCTCCCCACACTCTCTGATGATTTCTCACCCTGATTCCCCCCATGCCGATCCAAGCAACACTCTGGCATCCAGTCTTTCCCACATTTCCCCCCAGCTCAGAACAGAATCTGCATCCTGGTGTCCACCACTAAAGTCCAGCCCCAGGAGCAGAAAAGGAGGCTCTTTGCCTTTGGGCTGTACCAACTCACCAAGCCAGCATGATTCCCACCTTTTTCTTTTTGAGCAGGAAGGATTCTCCCCAGAGCAGTGCTCTGTTTTCCTATTGTCTTGTGAAGCTTCGTCAAAGAACTAGCTCAGATCAAAGAGTCTCCACAGCAGCACAAAATCCCCCGATGGGCAGGGAAAGGAGGAGGGGGATGGACAATAAGACAAAAAACGCTCCAGTAAATCTCTTTCCAATAAAGAAAATGGGGGTAGTTTCTGCGTGCACATAAACCCCACAGTTCAGAGCCTGTGTTAGCTATGGTGACTCCCAATAGCGCCAGAGGAATTCCGGGTAGGAAATGTATGCAAATCGAATTCTCTCCATGGCTGTACTCACCAACAGATTGGATCACAAAGCTTTATCAGGCTCCTGTCCCTGGGATTTTGTCATTTACCTTTTAGCCCAGAAGCTACATGATGGTGAGCCAGGCCTGCTGGGATAAAGCAAGAGGATGATGAGCACAGCTGGGAGGGAGCAAGAGGAATGTTGAATCACTGAAAAATCTCCAGATCAAAAAAGAAAGTGATAACCCAAGTCCCCACAAAAGCCTCGAGGAAAGCAATGCCCCAACCACTACTGCAGAGCATTAGGAAAGAAAAACATCTTTGCGTTCACGGGCGGCAGGAACAAAGACAAAAAACCCAAACTAACAGTATTCCCACACTCATCAACTACACCAACCTTCTGCACCCAAACAATGATCTCAGAGGACTCTTGAACTGTCCCCCCTCTGCATCTCACAGGATTATCTCATGTTAGCTTGAACAATTGTCTGTATCTGCCTGTCCAGGTGGACATCACAACCCCCAAAATGCCAGGCTGAGTTCAAATCTCAAGGTTAGCCAGGTCTTTCACAACCTTTCACATCCTACCAGCCCACCCAGAAAGGTTTGACTTTCCTCTGCTTTAAAGGACCTGAACATCCCTGCCTTTGGTGACTGATGATTAAACAGAGAGAAAAGCTCAGCTATCCTTTATCCACGACCTAGGAAGGGCTGCAAATAATGCTGGCTGGCTGATGGCAGGTCCCCTGGCCAAAGAGTAGAGGAGTGGCTCTCAAGGGCAGCAGGGCGAATAAATCCAGAGGCCAAGCTGACAGCTCCCCCCTACTCTGCTGCAGAGAGAAGCTGCACACACCTGGCAGGTGGGAGAGATCACCTGAGGTGCCACATAGGAAGTGATGCACAGAGGATGAGCAGGGGTGGAGAGTTACCACAACTCCTGGACAACCCTGAAAACAGCAGTCTTGGACCTCCAAGGGGCTTTCCACCTGCAAACTCAGCAGCAATGCTGTGGGAGACTCAAGGAGGGCACGCGGGCAGCCATTCATTTCACTGAGGATGGCCTCTGAGATGGCATTTGCTGGGAATGAGTTACTCCAAAAGGGAAGGGAAGGTGAATCTTTCCACCTCAGGGCAGCACAAACAGCATTTGTCACCACAATCATATCATAACCCTGAGTTTACAGCTGGATACTGCCTCCCATCTCCCTCCAGAGGCAGCCACAGCACAAAAATCAGGTACCCATCTGCTAACAGAGCTGGTTTTGCTCTTTGCATGACGTACAGAATCCATTGACAGAGAGGCAGAGTATGGCCAAGCACACCAGCAGGCTGGTTTGGGCACTTGGGAGGGTTCAGTGCCAGGAACCCATTTTTCAGAAGCCAACACTACCCCTCCTCATAGGTCTGGGGTCCCAGCCCATGTTCACAGAGCAGCCGTGCCTCCTGTCTTCATCCTGGTTGAGGTGTATAAGCAACACTGCTTCCACAGCCTTGCTTTGTTTCGAGTGGGTGAACAAATCTTCAATCTTGTTTAAAATCAAATCAAAATTCAAATTCTGGCTCAAGTACTGCATCCTGCTTATGCTTCAGCCTGGCTCCTACAGCCAGAGGGAATTAATGCCCACACCCCTGTGAGTATCTCCTGGGGCAGGTGACTTTGCCCTCCCCCCTTGCTCTTTGTTTTTCCCCCACGGATGGGGAGCTGCAGGGATGCACAGCAGCCCAAGCAGGAGATGCCTTTGTGGCAGCTGGAAGCGGAGCCGGAATCCATGGGGCGGGTTTGGTACAGATCCTTACAAATGCAACTGCTCTTCCGAAGTGTATTTATATCTTATCTCTGCTGTTTACCCATATGTTCAATAAATCATTATTCATTATCTGATAAGGTGCTTGCAGGGAATTTCTAAGCCAGGCTTACAGTTAGCACGGTGCAGGACACGCTGGGAATACAAATGGAAAAATAAACAGAGCATCTGTCTCCAGCGAGGCTGCTGTGCTGCCAGGGGACTGTGGTGACATTGCCAGCCAGGAGACCAAAGGCTGGGTCACCCGGCCTGCTGGGCTGGGGACAACAGGCCTGTGTTATGTAGAATAGCCTCCTTTTCAGCTAATTACACATCCCAGATCCCTGCCGGCGATAGAAGTGACACTACAAAGTGAGCCATGTTTCCTCTCTTCTGCTCCTCATTCATCCCTGCCCTCACCACAGCTAGGCAGAGACAAGCTGTGCTCCTCAGCACCCACAGGAACCCTGCAAAAGCTTCAGCCTGGAAGCAACAAGGGAAAAACTGGGGGCGTAGATCTGAAGCTGCTTGAATGGACAGGAAAACTCCTCTTTGTGCTGTGACCCAGGCATAAAACCAGAGGAGCAATATTAGAGCAAACCCAGAGCCCTCTCTGACCCTGTCCACTCCTATTGCCAGTTCCAGCATGAGGAGACATGGGAAACACCTGGAGATGTTGCTCCATGGCACATCCCAACTCCTGCTCTCTCCCCTCTGATGCTCCCTCCAACACCAGGAACCCAAAGTGGCTCCATTCAGGCCTGGCAAAGTCTTACCATGGCCTTCAGAACACCCATGGCCTCTCACATCTCAGCTAATCCAAGGATTAGCTGCATTGGAAAGGTATTTCCATGTGGAATAGGGGAAGGAAAGTGGAGGCAGAGGGTCGGGAGTCAGGTTCAAGTCATGTGAACACCAGCCCCAGCACGTCTTCAAAACAGGCTACAAGGAAGTGTGACATCCAATTTCTTGGGAAGGGGAGGCAGAACGGTAATTAAATTTCTGATCTTGTTAGCCAATTTCTCCAATCACTGCCCCTGAACTAGAGAAGGGGAAGGGAGAGGGGAGACGTTTGCGTCAGCGACGCTTGTGAGGGAAATTAGGTTTTCACGGATTATTGGGTTAGTTCCACTTCTCCCACTTTTTAATTTATTTGTCTGTATGTGCTGCAGAGCTGAAAGGCCGAGAATTTCAACCCCCCTCCCTTTTTTTTTTTTTTAATTAAAATCTGTAGTTTTGGAAGATGAAAACTTTGGAAGGTGGGGGAAGACTGCAACAATATAACCATGTCAGCCAAAATCTACTTCCCTCCCAAACTTTTGTTAATCCCTCTTCAAAACAAGAGCCTAATAAGATCTCTCACTAGTACTTTAAATAGCTTCTGGATATTTGTATAAAAGAAAAAACTTGTCAATTAACTTTTTTCTATCTGAAAAAAGAACAGAGTTCACTTGCTTACCTCTACTTGCAGGTTGAGGTTTGGGTTGGTTTGTTTTGTTTTTTTTTTTTTTTTTTTTTTGTTTTTTTTTTTTTTTGTTTTTTTTTTTTTTTAATTTTCCCTTAACGCTACAAAAGAAATTCCAGAATTGCTGCCTGTGCAACCCTGGGCCTCTATTATTTCTCAAAAGACAGTAACACTGCCCCTCTTTCCAATTTCCTTAGAAATAGAGGAGAAGACTAAAATGTGCCTATGGGCAGTGTTCAAGTAAATTATCTGTATGATTATTTCCAACTGCCTGCTGAGTGGTTTCCTAGGAACAATGCCAAGGGGCTATTTTGTTTAAGGTTACTGAATTTGGGATAAAAGAGAAACAGTGTAGTTCACACAGTGCCCAGACTTCCACTTTGATGAAAGGTTTGGAAAGTAGGAATAGCTGCACTCCTCAGCCTTAGCTGAAGGAGGCTTGCAAAGGTATCTGGAAAGCCAACAAAGGCTGGAAAGAACAACTTCTGGAAAACAAAGTAGCACAGCTGCAGTGGGAAAGAACTGGGAAAAGCTCTGGCCAGAGAATCATTGAATCATTAAGGTTGGAAAAACCTTCAAGATCATCAAATCCAACCTTCAGCCGAATCCCATTATGCCCATATTTCCAAGTGCCACATCTGCTTCATTTTTTAACATCTCCAAGCAGCCTGTTCCAGTTCCTGACCACCCTTTGAGTGAAGAAATTTCCCCCAATATCCAACCTGAACCTCCCGTGGTGCAACTTGAGGCCCCTTCCCCCTTTCGCAGCGCTTGCATCCCACAGTGACCAAGGACAGTCAATGCCTGGGTGGGATCAGGAGCCTGTGGGACCATTCCACCTCGAGGCAGTGCTGGCCAAGCACTCTGAGCTGACCCATCCACAGATATTTGGAGAGCAGAGTTGGCCTGGTTCCTTCCCCTTTGCCCACTCAGCCTTGTGGATCACATCCACCCACCAAGGCTGCCTGTGAGGGAACTCCACACCCATCTCACCCTGAAATCTTTACAGACAAAATCACATTCATTCCTGGGACCTTTTACAGGGATACCCCATGGATGAGACCCCTCAAGTGGGACAGAAAAGAGCCCAAGCCAAGATCACACAAACCTTCCTAAGCTAAGTACAAAAGCCCAGACTTATCCCACCCAGCTTCAGCTACACCAAGTCTGGTCCATTTTTCATGGAGAATGGAGGTGACACTTCCAGGCAGCGGGACAGCTGGCCAAAGGTAA
This sequence comes from Anomalospiza imberbis, assembly GCF_031753505.1. Classification (NCBI taxonomy): domain Eukaryota; kingdom Metazoa; phylum Chordata; class Aves; order Passeriformes; family Viduidae; genus Anomalospiza; species Anomalospiza imberbis. Next base: position 20,543,436 of record NC_089690.1, on the reverse strand, counting down.
CTTCTAGAAAGGCTTTATACAAAGCCAAACACACACAAAAGCAGCACCCTGCTCTTCCTTCACAATCAGGGTGAAAATTGTGGCTGAAGCCCTGATTAAGATCCTCATCATGGCCGAGCTCCGAGCTGACCCACCCTCATCAGGCTTTGCACTTTGGAAAAAGCTAATTCCAATGGCAGCGAAGAGGAAGGGAATTTATGCTGCTCTGCCGTGACCCAGACTTCACAGCCATTCAAAGTGAGCAGCCATGGCCATTAAAAACTTCACTTCATGCACTGAAGAGACTCATAAAGAGAGCGTGAATTCACAGAGCACTGGCTCAGAAAGCCCATTCCCCTGCCTGTCCCACAGCCTGCCTTTGTCTGAAATATGGAATAAAAGGGAGCTTCATATTTTACTTCAGACTTGTTTCACTCTCCCCTTGTTTTCTCTGCAGGCTGACTAAAGAGGAAGTGATTTATAAGGGGAAAACAAGGGGAAGTGGTTCTAATTAATTGGCCATAACCGCTACAGCTGTACTGGCATCCAGCAAACAGAGGGCAACAGTGCCGAGACAGAGATGCAGTACTCTGAAAGATGCCACAATAATCCTACTCTAAGCCAGAATAAAATTATTTTTCCCCTCACGGTTCTGGTACAGACCCCTTGTCCAAGGGGCCTGGTACCTGAGCTGTCATTTTCCACACAGAGTTAGCAGGAGAGGGGAACTGAAAGGGGTCTCCAGCTTCAACCTCTCCTTGCAGGATCTCCTTTCCCTTTCCAGGGAGGACTCAGAGTTCATTTTCAAGTCAGCTCAAGTTCAGGGTGTAAGGAGAGAGTCCAGCTAAAGAAATCTCAAGTCCAAGCCCAGGATGAGAAGCTTTACCAAAAGGCTCCCTCAGCCCCTTCCATCTCCCAGCTGGTAGAACAGGGGGTTCCTGTGGCACTGCAGAGCCAGGGGAAACAGAAAGGTTATTTTGTGTCCAGGAACAAATGTGTTTGTTCTGCTTTCAGCAGCGTTATGGCCAGGAGAACTGGCCCCAGAGGAGCCATACATCACACATTGCAGGTGCCTGGCTTCAGGAGGGGGAAACTCTCCAGCTTTCCTAACTGCGAGTGCCAGAAGTTCTGTATCCAAAGTTCATCCTGACCTCAGAGGGCTGGCCCGCTCCGTGGGAGGAAACAAAGCCTGGGCATAATCAGAACAAGCTCATAATTAAAAGTGTTCTCGCCTTTATGAGCTCCCAGGTCGCAAAGCTGCCATGGGAGAAGCTGTTTCCATTTTCCCTCATTGCACAGGAAGCAGCACAATGGGAAGGAACAGCCTGGCAGCTGCCAGAGCCTGGTGTTTGCAGAGGGCAGCCCTGCTGTGACCCCACCAGGTGACCCCTGGGAGTCTCTGCACTGGGATTTTTATGGGTGGAAGGTGTGGGGAGCAGTTAACCAGGACAGCTTTTAATAGGGAAATCCAGTAATAGCAGGGAAAAGAGTGCAAAATTCAAATAACACTGGGCATTCCCACTTACCAGAGGCATTGTGTCCTCAGGAAGAAAGCCAGGCTCCTACCAGCTGTCCCACAGGAGCAGACACTGTAGCTCAGAGAGTATGATAAGCTCCAGCTTCTGTAACAAGTTTAAAAAAAAAGATACCAATATTTGCCCAGCACTTTGCTGAGGCTGAGCTCGATTATGCTGTGCCGTGAGAGATTAACACAACCAGATTGCTTTGTGGACTCACTGCTTCCCCACGGCCCCAGGCAGATTCTCCTCTTCATGCTTTGGAAGAGGTCTCAGGACATGAACTCGCATTCAGCAGGGAGCCTGAGCAGCTCCAGGGGGCTGCTATTTCCTCTCCACCTGGGATCCAGGCAAGGCAGCCCCTTTCCCAGGGAGTCTGGCTGATCATCTGCTCCGTTTGGGACAAGGACAGCCACAGGCAGGACTCTGTGCCTCCAGCTCCCACTGCAGCCCGATGTCTTTGGAAGGTGGTGGGCCCTTTTTCCAGGCAAGAGACTCCAGTTCCCAGGAGGAGCAGCAGATCCCAGCAGCTACAGGGAAGGAAAAGCAATTTCTGTGCCTTCTTGGCAGTTCCCGCTATGCCAGGTGGAAAAGCAAAAGCCACCCAAAAGAAAAGGCCACTGTACCTGGCTGGTGTGACAGGATGCTTTTGCAGGGAGGCAGGGGCAGCAGGATCTCTGGGGAAGAGGGGAAATGGCTCCAAATGGAAGAACCCCAGGGAAGTACTGAGGACACTGGCACAACCACCAAAGCCTATGCTGTGCCACCTTGAGAAAGGAGATTCTAAAACAGCTGAAGGGGGAAAAAAAGAAAAATATTAATTAAAAAATAATTAATCACTGCAATTCTTTGGGGACAGCCCATGTGCCCTTGCAGGCAGCTCAGCAAAAACAGCTCCTGAGACACCAGAGTGTCACACAGGGACAGGGGACAAAGATGCTCAGGGAAGGGGCAGGATGGAGTTGTCCTGGTGCTAAAAACACAGTGGTTTTATTCTAGAACTCATATTAGACCAAGAACAGTATAAAACAAAGTGAAGGACAAGCACTGCTGTAGGAGTGAAACAGCTCCCTATTATCAGCTCAAGGTAAGAGATAGAGCTTAGGCAAGAGCAGTGGAATGTGACATTAAGCAGAAGTCAGGCAAAACCTGCTGCTTTTGGCTGTAGCAAGCTGCCCACATTGCTGGCAGGTGCAGGGGGGAAAGGACTTCATCCCATTTTCCACAGAAAACTCAAGCCCAGCGCCTCTGCTGACCCCTCTGGAGAAGAGGGGCTGGTCTGTTACCAAGCTCCAGGTGTCCAAGTCCTTTGTGGAGGATCCGGAGGGATGAGGGCTGAGCAGAGGTCACGGACACGGCGGGTGGCTGTGCCCTGCCCCATCAGCAGGATGGGCAGTGGCAGCCTCTGCCAGGGACAGTCCCCCGAGCTGGACACCCCTGGCCAGAGGCAAAGGCTGTTTGGCCCTGAGGTCAAAGTCAGCACCACTTTAGAGGCTCAGAGATGTCCAGGGATGGAGGGGATATTCCAGGGAGGAGAAGGGCCAAGGAACGTGTGAGCAGCTGCTCCTCTGTCTGCTCAGCTGCTCCCACCATGCTTCTAAACCACTGCTGGGGAAGAGGAGAGGTTTTACCCTGGGCTAGTCATTCCTCACGTGTCAGACTCCAAGCAGAGGTTTGGAACACTCAGTGTACGCTTGAGACAGCACCTGGGGAGGACTCATCCCATGCAAAACAAGCTTTGCCAAGATCTTGTTCCTGCTCCTCTAACAAACAATGCAGTTTACTCACGTTGTGCTGACTGTTAGTAAGGAAGGGTGAGTGACCCATGACCAGCAGCACAGCCAAGGGCATGAAAATTATTCTCTCCTGGGCTGTGAGCAGGTTTTGAACCCACAGCCATCACCAGACAATGGTGGCCTTCACCATTAGCTCCCACTCCTTAGCCCTGCCCTTGGTAAGACTGGAATTTCAAGCAAGTAAATCCCAAATCCAGCACGCAGGTCCCTTACAGAGAGCAGGTTTGGCTTCAAGAGCCATGCAGTGGAAATGCAGAGCAGTTTCTTGCATCCCATCCCTCGCTGCAGCTCAGCCTGCAGGCTCCAGGATGCACAGCCTTTTCACACAAGGGTCCTCTGGCACAGGGAAGCTGCCATCTGCTCCCAAAAAAGCAGGTTTGGAAAGGATGGGAAGATTACTGTCCTGCTGGAAAACTGCCTCAAGCTGTGAGGTGGTGGGGAGAGGACCTGTCAAGATGTGAAGTCTCCTGTTCCCAAGGCAGCAGGCAAGGTTGGACCATGGACGTTCATCCAGCTCTCTGCTCACACCAGACTGCTCTTGAGCATCTAAGAAGCACAATAGGGTCAGCCACAGGTACACGCACTCCTGAGAAGCAACTGCAAGTTATGAAAGGCTCTGCCAAAAGGCCAAAACTGAACCACTGGGGCTCAGACTTCCACCAAAAAAGGATTCAAGCATGAGACAAATCTGGGTAACAAAGTCCTTGACCTGCACATCCTTCACTCCAGCAGAGCCTCTGTTCAACAGCACCATGACTGCTGTCATGGCTTGTATGGCACAAGTACCCATGAGAAGCCACCCTCGTGGGGAGCAAGGGTCTGGCTTGCATGGTACAAGCAAGAAAAGGGTGTTCACAGCACCCCCAAACCTTTCTTGCAGGGCTGCTCTCCAGCCATTCCCCTCCCAGTTTCTTATTAGAACTACCACTTCTCTTGTCCCTCACAACAGTCAACAGCACTTACCAGTTTATCATCATCAGCAAACTCACTCGTAGTGCATTCAGCTCCTGTATCCAGATCACTGATAAAAATATTGAACAGAACTGGGCAGGAATGTGAATCCATGCTGTGTGCACCTAATGATTTCATTGTCCTTTAAATGCCTTTAATAGTGCCCAGTGTGATCCTCTCCATCTTATTTTTCCCAGGCACTGAGCTTAGACTAACAGGGCTGTAGGCTCCTGGACCTTCCCTCACGCCCTCCGTGTAAACTGGAATAATTCTGGCTGGCTTCCAGTCAGCTGGGACCTCCCCAGCCTCCCAAGGCCTTTTTAGAGGACATGCTCCAGCTCCTTCATTACTCTGGGATGAATCCCACCCAGCCAGGTCAATTTATGGATGTACAACTGATGATAACTTGCTGCTGATTCTCGTTTATCTTCATGCAGCTCTTGGTGGGAGGGGTTGGTTGATCTGACGTTGCTGAGGGTACTTGCACAGATTCCTCCTCTTCTACCACATCAGGCCCTTGCCCACCTGCTCCAGGAAGAGCAGCTCATCTCCCTGGTGGGCTCCCAGCACGTGGAATTCCTGTGGTTTGTGTACTCACAAACATGTGAGTCCACTGGCAGGACACACCTCCTGCCCCCCCCACCATGTGAGGAACAAACGCTGATCCACACTGCAAGTTTTCCTTACAGTAAAATCTGGAAGCTTTCCTAACCTGACATCAAATAGGCAGCAGTGCAGTGTCTCTAAAAAGGTGGGTTAGAGCACTATTGGCAGACCTGTTCTAAAATAAAACCATGAAATACAGTGTGGAACCCGTCCCTGAGGAGTCTCCATGGACTACAGCAGTCCCAGCAGGATACAGCCAGAATCTGTGGACACTGAGAGCTGTGAAGAGCAATGCCCTGATTCTGCAAGGTGTCCTTGGAGCCCCATTATTTGTGATTAATAAGGCATGATGCAAACACTTAGTTAAATCAGATTAGATCAATAGTACACCATGAATCACTTCTATAGGTTTCCTATAATATTTATATAGACTGCAGTTATCAGCAAGAATCTCCTGTAAAATTGTCTGTGCTGAAATTTATTTGAAAAAGTACCTTTTATACTCTATTAAAAAAAGCAAACTGACTTTTTTATTCTCTCATAGAGCTGAACATCCCAGGCAAAAGCTCAGGGAACAGCATGTGGCTTTGCAAAACAAACATTTTGAGACTGCTGCTTGTTTTATCACCTCCTGGAATGGGAATTCCACCTCCATCCCTGTTCCTCCTCAGCCTCTAACACACATACAGTGAAAAAGAAATGTTTTAGCTATCTCTGCTCACTGTTGGGAGGGCACAAGCAGGAGTGTGACAGAGCCAGCAAGGGGTGGGAAAGCCAGCACACTTCCACACTGATCCAGTGATGACAAAAAAAACACCGTGGCAAAGATTTTCATGGGGTTTCAGAAACTCCTTGTGCACTAAATCAAGGCAGCGAATTTACAGCAAATTAATGAAACTAATTTTCTGACTGGAATCATCATCTGTGAATTATTGTGTCTTTACTCATTAAATAAATTATCTGTGTCTTCCAAGACATTAAGAATGCATCATAAATTACAGCCCTTCATAAATAATTTGCTTTTTGCCTGGGTTTAAATATAGAAGGAGAATAAAGCAAGAGGAAGACAGGAATACAAGAGATGAGGGAAGCAAAGAGGCAAAAAAGAAAGCACAAAGAGAAGGGAAGAGAATGAAACTGAGAACAAAATGAGAGAAGAGGAAAAAAACAGGTGAAAATAGAGACACATGAACAGCTCAGAAGGAAAGGAAATGAGGAAGGAAAAAAGGAAGCAAGGGATGAAAGAGGACAGGCAGGACAAATAGCCCTGTGCAATATTTCAGGTCGGTGTTAATTGCCACTCAGTGAACGTGGCAGGAAACGAAGCGACAATATCCAAAGGCTCTCGTGACTTTTATAAATTATTTCATTCCCATTGAGCTTGTTCCATGTCAATGAGTACAAACATTCTGTCTGAGAGATCTCTGCAAAGGGACACCAGCAAGGGAAACACACTTTGTCATGGAGCAGTGACAGTAGTTACTGAGAGGGCCCCAGATTTGTAAATGACAACAGAAGCCACGGCTGACTTGTCAAAGAGGGCCAAAGCAATGCCCCTGGATTTGTGCTGTGGGATCCTGCTCCAGCCTGGGCCAGAGCAGGCAGAGCCAGACCCCATCCCTGCCCTGCCGCCAGCCTGGCTCAGCTCAAGGAGATGGTGCTGACCAACACAGCACCTGCACACAGGTGAAACCTCCTTGGGACACTGAGGTGATTCAGGTGCAGACCTGTGCCACGATCCAGCAGGATTTCTGTCCAGATACCATCCAGGACACCAGTATCCATCCCTTAATGCTAAAGCCTTGCCAAGGATCACAGAAGAACCTGAGCTGGAAGGGACCCACAAGGTCCAGAGTCCAATTCCTGGCCCTGCCCAGGACACTCCAAGAGCAATTACAGCATTTAAGACTCGCCAGAGGCTGCCAAAGTACCATCCAAACCACTGTCACACAGTGGCCAGGACAGCTTCTTTCTCAGCCAGGCCCTTGGCTGCTTCCAGGTTCCCCTTCAGTTTGAGGACCACCAGGACAGAGTTGGGCAGCAGCAGTGGCATCCCCTTCCTGCCACATTGCAAGAAATGAACCCAGGCCAGCGAGGAGCAGGTTTGGTGCCTGTTTGCCTGCACTCTGTGAGAGCCTCTTTGCCTGGAAAGCATTCCCACTGAGTAAGATCCTTGTCCTAAAAAATCAAGAGCTGCAGTTTAGGGAGATTTCTGATGAGAAGTTAATACTCACAATGCTGGTGAAGAGGCCCATGGGACACAGCAGAGCCATATGACTTCTCACCAGCAGATCTGAGCTCATTTGAGATGACCAGAAGTCACACAGGAAAGCTAGAGGAGCTCCAAGCCAAGTATTTTGCTCCTCAGTGGAACTCCTTAGCTCAGCACCAGAGAACCACAGCCACAATGACCTTTTTGTGGCCAGCTCGGAGCACAGGCAAACATCTGCCTTCAAAACCTGACGTGGCCATTCCCTTGCTGAGCTGCCCAAGCCAGCTGTGGTTTACACCCTGGCCTGGTGACACTGAGTCTCCTGTCCTGCATCCTGGGATTGGGCTGTGTCAGCGCCGCAGCCGGGCTGGGGACAGGGAAGGGTCAGAGCAGCTGGCTCACCTCTGGCTCCCTGCAAGCAGAAGGGTGTTTCTGCAGGAAGCTGGAGGGTGGCCAGTCCTGGGAGCTCTTGGAGAATGAGCACAATGGCAGCTGTTTCCTATTTGGAAGTGGAAGAGCTCTGATCTCATGATGTCATGTCACCAGTTAGGACAAAAGGAATGTTTTCCTTCTTCTTCCAAGTCCAAACCCAACCCAGGGTACGTGGAGCCTCAGACAGTCTGCTCTGCAACCCTCAGATCTGCTGGTTAACAGGTAACAGCAGCACCAAGGCAATAGTGAAAGTGAAGCTGCATCAGGGTTAAGTCCCAGAAGAGAACAACAGTTCAAGAAAACATCTCTGGGAATCTCCTGGCCAGGAGCACACATGGCCTTACCACAGTCACACAGCGGGTTAGAAGGGACCTTAAAAATCATCTCATTCCAACCCCTGCCCTGGGCAGGGACACCTCTCAGTAGAGCAGGTTGCTCAGAGCTCCGTCCACGTCACTGGGCTTGAGTTTGAAGAGTGTATCTGAAGGATTTGGGTTTGAGAGTCCACCAGGTGTATTTGAAGCAACTCCATAAAGATGGAGGAATGTGGCTTTTGGTAAAAAAGCTTCTTCTTCAAAAGCTTCTTGCTGCAAATATCAGAGCCAAATACAATATTTCTGTACAACTTTCACAGCACTAGAAACCTGCCTGCTGAGCCAGGTATCTTCTGCCCTAAACTCCAGGTGCTGAACTCTGTGTGCCATGCACAGAACATCCCTAAGCTTGAACCACTTCAGCACAACCCTTCCCACTGCTCGGATTTACCCAATTTAAGGCTGGTTTCCCCAGCTCCTTTGAGCACAGCAGCCAGGTTCACCACCTCAAGTCACCATCTGGGGATCCTGGATGCTAAATCAAACCTTTTGGGTGCTCAAGATCCTGAGCAATCCATCCAGGAGGCAGGAGAGAAGGGAAAGAAGAGGAACACAAACATCTCACAGGAAAAGGAAAGAATTCAGCTTCATCTCTTTTTTGGGGGAGTTTAGCTGGGTAAGTCACCTCCACATACTTTCCCCAGCTCCCCACCATGCCTGCTGACAAGGCTGAGCAGAGGGGTGGGCACAGAGTGACACTCACCTGGAGTACCCATCTCTTCCCTGGCCTCCAGCCAGCCTCTCCCAGCAGCACCGAGGTCACACAGCACCATATAAGCTTTTCTTGGAAAAAAACGCTTTCCTTTCTCTGCCCACAGCATCCGAAGAGTCACATCACACAGGCTTTTCACACCTCTTAAACTGCACAATTCCCTTCTGCTTCCGACTTGGCTGCTTCTCAAAGAAATGACCCCAAATCCCGTGCAAGCTGCAATATAACCTGAGCCTGCCCTTTCCATCCTTTCCATCCCTGATGCCAGCAGAACACCTCCACTCCAGCTGCTCTTCCCACACAAGTCCAGCTCAAACTCCCACATCCTCCTTCCCCATGCTGCTCTGATGTTCCTGCAGTCAGCCAGCCCTCAAGGGAGGTAACATTTCACCAACTCAAATAACTCAGGATGGAGATCAGCTAGTAATGGAAAAGCCTTTCCCAGAACAGTCTCCAGCTGATTTTGGAAAGGGTCAGAGCAGCTAGCCTAGATCCCACCACCTCCATGCAGTCAGCATCATCCCTGGAAACATTTACCTCCCTTTTCCTTGGGCAAAGGCCTCTGTTCTGCACTCTGTACCCAAGGGCTCTGCAGAGGAGTTTTTCCATTGCCAGCTCATAATGTTTTGAAACCCCATTCAAAAAAGGAGATTTTCCATCAGTTCCTGAAGCAACAAGTGAGTCCAGCCAAGTGTGAAGCAGGTCACCCTCCTCCTTCACAGCTTTTCACACCACGAGTTTTGTGTCAGGACCGTGACAAGGGCTGGCCTTGGGGACGTGGAGGAGGTGGCTGCCTCAGCCTCTGTGCGCCGGCAGCTCCCTTGCCGCGCTCCCGAGCCAGCACACATCTGCCCCACAGCAGGAGCACCATTCCTTCCTCCCAAACCAGCAGAATGGAGAGCTGAAGATTTATGTACTCCGCGATTTTTATGTGCTCTCAAGAAGGGCTGTGGAGGGAAAACTCCACCACTCACAAAAGCCTCCATCTGTGAGTTTATTTATCCGTGCTGGGAAGGCTGTTTATTCTGTTTCAGGGTGGAAACTACACTGGGATTGCAGCTTAATTGTACTGTTTGTTGAATTAATTGCTCTGTTTGATCGGCCTTTCTCCCATCATGCTTGGGAATGGAATGGCTCTGCTGCAGTGTGGGAATGGAGAGGGCTGGAGCTGTTTCTCCTGGCAGCCAGCACGCAGCGAGCAAGAGGGGCTGTTTTGGGGACAGCACCAGGTACCTGATGCAGATCTTCCTGCAGAGGGTGTCCAGGGAGGTCAAGCATCCTGGGAACAGGGTCTGGGCCAAAGGCAGAGAAGCATGTGGATGTATAGGATGCTTGGTTGACCTTTTGCCTCTTTTTCCAGCTGATCCCTGCCCAGCTAAGCACCCAGGATCCATGTGCTCCAGGAGGGAACGGCTGTCCAGGCTGGCCCTTCCATCACTGGCAGCCTCTAACCACCTCTCCTGCAATGAGAGTGAACATCGTGAATTTTCCCGGTCACCTGATGAATCATGGGATGCAGAGCAAACCTCAGCATTATTTTCATATTGGAACATTTCTTCCCTCACTTTCATTCACAGTTTTTTTTTTTTTTTCTTTTCCCTTTCAGGTTTTGCCAGCAAACATCCAACTCGAGTAAAATCCAGATTGCTTCACATTCCTTTTTTCCACTTTCATAATCACAACCCTCAACTTTTTAGGTTCTGTTCCTGCCTCTCCCACTTCCCACACACACTTCCTTCTGCCCACTGGCCTTTGGCACAATGACCTGTGGCATTTCCCACACACATTTTTCAGTTCCCCTCTCTCTCTCTCCGAAGTGAAACAGCATCAGGATTCCATGGGGATGCCATTGCTGTTCTGCCAGCACGGATGGGACATCTCTCCCTGAGCCAGCCCCGTCTGGGGAGCCTTCCCAACACAAAAACCAGGCACTAAAGGGAATCAACCCCATGGCCACCCTCCCACCATGTTGGCACCAACCCAACACAGACAGCAGAGTGATTTCTCCCGCTAATTAGACACCAAGTAGAGTTCAGGGAATATCTCAAGCCAGGAAGACACAATCCCCGGAAGACCAGCCCTCCCCACCTAATCCTGTCCCTTTCACTGGAACCTGCAGGCTCTGGGAATCTGCCTTCCATTACGGAGAGTGAGCTGCTGGAGACAGCAAGATGTTTCAATCAGCAGATCTCTGGTGTCTGAGGCAAACCCATTCCTTGCTGATAAGGAATGAATACTGCCTGTGTCTGTCCGGGTACGTGTTTCTCTCTCTATTTCTCTTTTCTCCTTCATAAAGCTGTCAGACCAAAAATAACATATTAGTGGAAGGAAGGAATGTCAGCTGTAATACAATAACGTGGTTGGGAGGCTGGGGGATGTGCGTGCCTGGCTGCTGTGCCAGAGTCTCTCTGTACTGAGCTCAGGAGTGCCTTTCCCTCCTCCTCACCTTGTTCTCCCACCAGACATGGAAAATGGGATGATAAATAGGAGGGAGTGCTTATTCAGCATCATTCCACTGCCAAAAGCCACCTGTGCTTGACACTGCAGGAAGATCACACATCTCCAGGACAGAGACTGGGGAATATCAGCCCACTGATAACTCACCCCTGGAAGCATTCAAGGACTAGTTGGATGGGGCCCTGAGCAACCTTCTCTAGTGGGTGGTGTCCCTGTCCATGACAGGGGGTGGGCCTGGATGATCCTTAACTCCATTTCAACCCAAACCACTCTGGAATTCTGCAAACAAGGCAGGAATGGCCAGACCACACCAGGCTTAGGCTGGGACACCGACATGGGGCACAGTTTGAAAATCCTGTCCCCAGTGTTGACTGGAACAGGGTCTGGGACAAAACACATGGTAAGGGGCCCACTGCTGAGGTCACCTCTTGATTTTAAGGCCTGATGCTTCTCTCTGGCCTATCCAACAAGCTCCTGGCAAAATGCCCTCCATGGAAAACCAATGACATCTGAGGGACCACATCTTGTACATAGGTACCCAGCACCTCAGGAATGGTTTCCAGCTGGACAAAACTGGTTGCATCTCCTGCTTATCTGTTTCAGCATCCAGAGACTTCTGCTGCAAAGGCAAAGAGGGAATACGTAGAGAAGGAAAAGCCTCCTGCCCCACACAGGTCTCTTATCTTTGCCGTGAATGGGTGGGTCCCACACCTGACACCACCAGGCAGGAGCCCTCAGGTGTCAGGCTCTTCTCTCACCTTCCACACTTCAGGAAGCAGCACTGCCAATTCCAGCACTTCCCACAGACCCTCCCCGGGGCACAGCACTATCACATTTCACAGCGGTACAGATTTTCCAGCCCCGAGCTCTGCCGTGAGCCTTGCCATGAACTGAAATGGCTGCAGGGGTGCCAGGGCTGGGATCCAGCCCGTGACCCGCTCGGAGTGAGGCTCGCGTGTGGCTGGTGCAGCCCCGCTGGCTGCCAGCCCACTGCAGAGATGTTCCTGCTTCCCACTAAATGTTCTCCCGTTCCTTCCCGTTGCCTCCGCCCTGCCGCCACAAATGCAGGACCCGGGGAACTGACAGGCAGGAGCAGGCACATGGACATCTTGTCCAGTGTCCAATTTGGGGATGTGCCAGGCTGAAGGATAAGATTCCTACCGACAGCACATATGCAAATCAGGGCTCCTTCTGCAGTTTTTAATAGCCCAAAACTGATTTAACTCTTCAAACACAAAGACCAAAATCCCTTTCAAAATGTGTATTACTGTTCCAAAAATTCTGGCTACTTTTGATATGCAAATACCAACCCAGTCTCCTTATAAAACTTGCCAAGTTCTTAATTTCATTTTCTTAATTCCATCCAGTAGCACTGAAGTTGCACAGAAAGATGCAAAGTGTTTCTTCTAGCAGCTCCTAATTAATTCAATGCCTGGTCCTTTCTGTGGGTTGTTTTCCAGCCCCCTCCTTTTCAGCCTGGTCAGTTGTTAGAGGCATCTGAGGTATCCATGAAAACTAATGGGGCAGGAAAGTCACTGTGATGACTCTTCAATTAGCTGGACAAGGATGTGCAGCGTCACGGAAAAATGTTTCTTCTGCTAATGAGAACTAACGATCCCTTACCTGGGGGATTCTGTGCTCTGATCAAAGAAGCCCAATCAAAACCTCTGCAAATTTCTGATTAAACCAGACAAAAGAGGAGAGAGAGGCACCAAGTCAGATGCTGAATAGATAATAAAATTCACTTCCCTTTTTCCTTCCCAGAAAATGGTAAATCTAATGGGCATGACTAAGCAGCTGTGAGGGAAGACGTGAACAAATTTGTAAAGCAAAGGGGAGTTTAAAGTTCATCTCATTTTCCCCTTCTGCAACATTGTCTGCAATCATATTATGATTTAAAGGCCACCTTTCCCCCAGTGGGAAGTGGGTGAGAAGGGTATGATTCAATTTTGCATGCCAAATGTGATGGGAGAAGGAGAAAGGCCAGGAGGCACAGGCAGAACAGCCACATCCCCTTGGCACTGTTAAATGTGTGTTGTTTTTTCAAGTTCCTCAAGGAATAGGGGGAGAAATAGAATAATGGCACAGTGGCATTTTCTATCTCAGTTTGTACATGGGAAAACTGCACCTTTCACTACTGGGAATGAAGCCAGAACAAATCCTGATTCAACCAACACCAATCTTGGGATACCCTGGTCCACCTTGAGAAACCCCCTGGAAGCCAAGTGACAACCCTGCCCTTTTCCAGGAGCTGTCACTGCTCCCTGCTGCATTTCCAGCTCACCAGAAAATGCTCCTTCTGCTGTGGGCTTACACCTTTCTCACTTGCCAGCAGGATTAATCTCAGCTCCGTGTCACTGCATTCCAGGGTGGCAGTTGGGCTGTTCTGGTTTGAGGGAATAGGAAAGGATTATCCCAGAGGCTGTAAAGGAAGGAAGCAAAGCAGCATGTACCCCTGCCCAGGAGAGCTCTGCCTGCCACTCCTGGCCCCTAATTTCTTGGTAGGTAACATTTTTCTGCAGATTAAGTCCAATTCCAAAGGCTTCATATCAGTAAATGGCCATGGTGATATTGAACCACAAGAAGAGAGGCATAAATAGAAAGAAGGAATTGTTTGCAGGAAGGGGAAGTGCCATTGAAAGAGATTTAAGACAGAGGTGACCTTTCAAGAACAGAGCAGATCTGGATGCCAGGGGGTCTCCACAAATCCCTGACAGGAGCAGGGGGCAGCCAGCAGGGATCAGGCTCTGCTCCAGGGAACAGGGACAGGACAAGGGGAAATGGCCACAAGTTGTGCCAGGGGAGGCTCAGGCTGGACATCAGGAAGAATTTCTCCATGAAAATGGTGGTCAGGCCTTGGAAGGGGCTGCCCAGGGAGGTTTGGAGTGCCCATCCCTGGAGGTGCCCAAGGAATTCCTGGACATGGCACTCAGTGCTCCGGGCTGGGTGACAAGGTGGAGATCAAAGGTTGAACCCAATGATCCTGGAGGTCTTTTCCAACCTCAGTGATTCTGTGGTTCTGTCTGGACATCTTTTGTCACTGCCCTTCTGCAAGTCCACAGGCAAGTCGCTTTGCTTGGCTCCAATTGTCCAATTGTCCATGGTGGATTCACCTTATTAACAGCATGGCCAAACAAAGGGATCCTCCTCCTGCCAAGCACAGTCCAGGGTGTGCAGTGGTCAGAATTCCCAGTGCCCACCACCCTGAGGGGCTTCCCCCTAAGGAATGCTCTGAGAAGCCACCACTCCCTACCAAGAGGGCAACCCCAGCATGGGAAAGAGCAGCTCACACTCCCTGGCTGCACACACCTGCATCCCCCAGCTCAATAAAACATCATAAAAGCAGAGAAGTTCCACCATAAGCACAAATAGATCAATAGCATTAGAGCTGCTCTTAATGGCTGCCTCAGGTTTTTCATGCAACGCCTTTGAAAATGTCCAGTAGTGAGTAATTAATGACCAAACCAAGTAATTGCTTTCTTGATTTTTCTCAAAACTAGTATTCACTGAAAGAACTTAGAGCTTTACTGGTGCTACACAGTAAATTAATTCAGTAAGTGCTGATATTACAAGTCTGGGCTGCCTGTTAAAAAAACACAGCCGTGCTGTAGAGTCTGGCTTTTCTTGCTGAGGTAACCCTTTACAGGCTGCTCCAGCTGCCTGCCAGAAAGCAGCTCAGCCCTTAGTCTTCTGCACATCAACCTGCACAGATTTTGCTCCTGGGGGAGCAGCTTGTCTTAGAGGAGATGCCAGGACCTCACAAACAGGGATTAAGGCATGTTCTCCCCTCACACTTTCTCAGTCACAATGTGGGGGTGGAATCAGGAGCATGGGGGCTTCTCAGAAGGCAGATCAAAGCTGGAAGTGGGACCACAATGACTACCAGACACCTTTGAACTGTTTTCATCGTGTCCATCGAGCAGGATATCTCCCATGGTACTGGCAACTTCAGCTTAATGCAGGGACTTCTACCCCTTGAGGAGAGGTAAGAGAGAAACCAAAAGGGGTGACAAAATAGCAGCAGATGAGGAGCACAAAGGCAGCAAAGGGTAAAAGGCAGAGATCAGAGAGCCTGTCTGTCTCTACATCACTCCTAGAGCAAGAGGATGGATGTGGCTCCAGTTTCTTGCCACATCTTCTATTCCATATGCTCAGTTTCTGCTGAATGACATCTCTGAAAACAGCCTGAGGTGTCACCTCAAAGGTGATCTGTCACTTGTCAGCTGTGCCTGCTGATCCACTACAGAAACCCAGGACACAGACTCCTGGCAGCCCTGGCACACCCTGCTCAGAGCTGAAAGCAAACTGTGCAAGAGGCTTCCAACACACCCAATTTTACTCCTTTATGGATTTACATGACTTCAGCCACCCCCTACCCCCACACCACAGGAGGAATTGCATGTAGAGCTCTTCAGAGGCAGTGAACAGAGCCACAAACTCTGATCTGCCCTCACACTGCCTGCCTGGGATGCTCACACAGACTTAGCACCCAGAGAGGAAGAGGATGATGAGCAATTCAAGACACCCATCACCCATAGCACAGCCCAGAGAGAAACCCACATAAAAGTACAGGTCTTAAAAGGGGAAGGGAGATGCAAGTCCAAATCTTCCAATACCTCTGGCCTTCCTCACTTGGCCTGTCTTCCTCACCACAAGGCATCTCAGCAGGAAAAGTTACCCCAACAACCCTAAATTTCCATCATCTGCAGCATGAGACACTCAAAGTGAGTGTTGTGAATACATATGTGTCTGTGTGCCAGCATGAGAGAGACACAAGGCAATGAGCAAATTACTGAAGTAATCCTTCCATCCCCACAGTAATGAATGATTTTTTTCCCTGCTCCCAGGAGCATGGTTGTAGCCTGGGAGCTTAGCATTCAATCTGACATGGACCTGCAGCATGCACTGTTAATCCCCCTAAGCACAGTGACAGCTCCCAACGCCCCCCTCAAGCAGAGGAAGCACCATGTTTCTTCCCCATCTTTCCATTACCATATTTTTAATTGGCTGTGAATATCCTTTTGCTTTTGTCAAAACAAGTTCTGCTAAACCACCGCTTCAGATACGAACAGGAGAGCCAGGAATCACGAGAGACAAGCCAAGAAAATCCCTCAGTAAATGAAGATTTGTGTCGAGGGAGGCACAGCCAGAAGGAGCAGGATCAGCTCATCCCTGTCAGCATCAGCGGCCGTACAAGCAGTCCTGGGATTGCAGGAGTCCACACAGAGGTTCAGAGATCTTCAGCTGAGGGAGACAGAGCTTGGAGTACAATGAGCCAATAGGCAGTGCTACAGAGAAATCAATTTTAAGAGCATCCGAAGCAGAAGGCCCTGGAAGGGATATTCTGTCAGAGGGAACGTGGTGAGAGAAGAAGGAAGCAAAAGGAAAGAGCACACAAATCATGCTCGTGCACACAGGTACCTGACATGAGTTAGAGGCTTCTCCCTTGTTTCCTCTCTTCACTTCTCAAAGGAAAATGAGGATTTGACAAAAGCTAAACTTTATGAAAAATCTTCCAATTTTCTGTTTCTTGCTTTTGGTTTTAAAGGAAATTCTTTCCCTTCTGAAAAAAGGCAGGGGAAAGGCAACTTCTTTCTTCTAAAGAAAAACATTTTTCAGAAGGATGTCATGGAAAACAACCCATGTCGAAGCTGCTGGCCAGGTAGGGAGGCAGGTTTCTACCCAGCACTGTGTTCCCCATGTCCTGGATCTCCCAGGCTGACTGCCCAGCATGGCCAGCAGGAAGTGTGACTACAGCCCTGAGCAACCTCATCACATCCACCCTCACAGCCAAGCTCAGTAAGGGAAAATCCACTCAGTCTTGTAGGCAGGGAGGCTGGGACAGGGAGAGAAGTTGTTTAAATACTCTGTCACACAGCAAATCCCACTGCAGTCCATGACAAGTGGCATATGGGTACCTCTCCCATGCCTAAGCATCCCACTGAGCCCTTGCCCGTGGGATGGGGCAAGGAGGAGATGCAGTCAGGCTGAACAGGCTCATGGCACTTTGGGAAGAGCCAAGATAGGGAGGTCAGAGCTCCCTGTTCATCCCTGTTTCCCGTCTTGTGTTCATCCCAGGACAGACAGCTTTAGGTCACATCTTGGTCTGGTTTCCATCCTTAACACATCAACCAAAAATCATCCTTACCCCCACAAAAGGCCCAGCACAGTCCCCAGGGACATGGGGGAAGTGACAGCCCTGATTTGTTTCCTGCTCTGCTGGAGACTTTGTGGGGCAGCAGAGGCTCTTAGATCAGGTCCCAGCCACTGCTGAGAGGGGCAACTGCAGAAAAATCTACCCTGACTTTGTTCACACAGTGAAGTGGGGAGAAAACACTCGTGGAAAAAACCTGACAGTACAAGGGGAAGGACTCAAGGCCAGGATGGATGGGACTTTGAGCAACCTCATCTAATGAAAGTTGTCCCTACCCACCCCCATCCAACACTATCCCTGCAGGGGAGTTGAAAGGAGATGATCTTTAAGGTCCCTTCCCACCCCAGCTATCCTATCACTACCATCAAACACACATTTCCAGAAGCTTCAGTGTGTCCCTTGCAAGTCCAGGGAGGGTTGGCTTTCCTGTGTTCAAGTGGCTCTTTTTTGTTCTTGACTTTTTTAGCACAAAATGAGTTCTAAGTAAATCAGCAGTGTACAGTATGTGTACAGAGGAAGCAGCAGGGCCACTCCACAAAGGCTCTGAATGGCTCTGTGTCCTCAGGGATGTGGGGAACCAGCTGCTTCACCAGCCTGCTCCTGCAAGGTAATTTCCCTGCCCTTTTATTCCAACAGGCAGCCCCTACGCTCATTTGTGGCTACTCAGTGTGGCTGTACACACCAATCTGGGCTTGGAGAGCACTCAGTATCCCTGCCCTGGCACCAGGCAGGAACCTGGGGCAGACCCGAGGATGTGACCCATGGCCAAGGGGAGTTCCCAGCTCCCTGAGTCATTCCCACAGCCCAGCAGCTGCTGTGCACCAGCACCCTCACAGCAGAGCTGTAAAATATGGAGATAATTCTAATGTCCCCAGCATTTAAAGGCTGATTAGTGCTGCTTCTGAGAGAGCTGGGCCAGAGACTAAAGTGGTGTGAGACAGCTGGCCCGGGATTTCAGTGCAGGTGTCAAAGGAGATGCTGCCAGCACAGGGACCAGGCTCCATTCTCCTCCCTCATCTCTTGGCTCCAGCCCCAAGCCATCAGGAGACCCGAGGGGAATTTGCACACTGGAGATGTGAATTGTGCCCCTGCAGATCAGCTCCTGGCCTCCTCCTGTGCTCAGCAGAGTCCTGCTAAAACTGTTTTGCACAAGAGCAAGTTAAACAGTCAAAAATTTGAGCAGCTCCCATGAGGCCATGCAGGTGAGACCCTCAGTCACCCCTGTATGGGGAGGGTGGCCCCGCCACACGGGGGAAGTGACAGCTTAGGGTGAATCACACCTTGCATGTGCCTGCCTGGGGACCAGGGGGTCTTTCCAAGCACCAGATCTGGGTATCTGGGTACAGAGTTAGACATGTTGAGGCTTTTCCTTTCAGATAAGCCTGGAGAGGGAGCAAAACACACAGGGCAAGGAGGACAACCAAACCTTCTCAGAGGCTGCTGCAGAGCACACCTCCACCAACAGTGACAGAGAGACATTGAATGTAGAAATGGAGAATGGAAATTGGATATGGAAAACTTGCCAGCGCAGAGGATACTTGCTATCAGCTGACATGTCACCCAGACAAAGTTCCTAATCCAGGCTGCCAGAATGAAAACAGGTAAGCCAGTATGTTACTACAGAGAAAAAGGCCGGATCTGCCTTTTTGCAGAGTTGCCTGGAATAAGGACATGACTTCAGAGCAGCTGCATTACAAAGCGGACAGCGTTTGCCCTGCAGCACGAAACTCAATATCCCCTCATCGGAACTGCAGACTTATCTTTGGAGGGTCTCTCCATCCTGGGAACACGTGCAGCCGGGCTGGCAACCATCCCACCCCACACCTGCCCAAACACACATCTGCTCTGCATCACTGCAGCACAGAGCCCCGGCAGGTGGGCTTGGTTTGGATCTCAGCAACTGCCCGGGGAGGATTTCCCCTCTGGGAGTCCCTCCTGCCCCTATGGAAAGCCAAGGGGGCAGAGCTGGGGTGCTTGCACCTCTTGGGGTGCCCCTCATGGAATGACAATGGGAACTTGGGGAACAAGAAATCCATGCTTGTGGTTTCTGGTCAAGATTTTCTTTTAACCAAATCCAAGGCTCAGCTTCTGAGTTCAGTTCCTTGGAAATTTAATCCCTCCACTGAAGCTGAACACAGAGAGAAAGCAGCCAAGCCCACTAACCTGAATTTTCAGAGTGAGGGAAGCAAATCCTTCCTACTCTCCTAACAGAGCCAAATGCTGATCCCACAGAACTCCTGAGCACAGCCCACCACTGACCAGGAGCCTGTGTGCCCATCCCCACACAAAGCCATTCCCAAACTTCCCCACCACCACCCAAATGCTCTGTCATGGCCAAGCTCAAGCAGACAGGAGGCAGAGTCCTGCATTCAAGCACTTCCCACTCCAAGAGGATCCTCCTGTGAATCCCACTGCTAGCTGCTAAAGCAAACCAGCCTCTGGCATAAACCCCCACCCAGGGACTTCAAAAAGATGTGGTTTTCTGGAAATGCCAATGACAGCTCCATGATGGCACAGCCAGATTGCTCTGCCCCTCAGGAAGACAGGTCAGGGAGCTCAGGAGATAAAACTAAATGCAGACATCACCCACAAACAAAGCAATTACTCCCTCAGGCTTTTCTCCCTGGTATGCAGCAGAGGGGTGAGTGGAAATGGTTCAAAGCTGCACCAGGGAAGGTTTAGACTGGACATCACAAAGCATTTTTTTACCAAAAATGTGTTCAAACCCTGGAACAGGGTAGTTAATCTCTCAGTGTTTAAGAGACATTTGGCCAATGCCCTTAACAGAATCCCAGGAAGGTTTGGGTTGGAAGGGACCTTAAAAGTCATCCTGTTCCACTCCCTGCCATGGGAGGGACACCTTCCCCTGGATCAGGTTGTTCCAAGGCCTGTCCAGCCTGGCTGTAACTTTTGGTCAGTCCTGAAGTGGGCAGGAGGTTGGACAGGATGAACATCATAGGTCCCTTCCAACTGGAATAGTCTATCCTTTGCAGCCACCACTGCTCCAGGGCAGAGAGCATTGCCAGGGATTTTAGCACACACCCAGAAGAGGAGCAATGAGTGAGGTCAGTGAGGCACAACCCTGGGCATTCCAGGTCAGGTTTAGTCTGAGGAAGTGTCCCAGGGGAGCTTACAGATAAATGAGCTGGCCCTCAGCACTCTACATACACCGGGAGCTGGGAGTTTGGAACAGCACCTGGATTCACCTTAGGAAAGCTGCAACAAGTCTGAAAACCAAGCTAAAAGCATGGGACACAGGTCAAGAGCAGCACATAGGCCATGGAGAGAAACACCCAAGGATAACAGCCTGTGGTGTCCCATGGGAGTCCATCCCATGGTGTTCACCACCCTCTAGGGTGAACACACCCCAGTTCATCCAGGTAGATCCAGGTGAAAGTCAAATACCAAGCGACCCAATGAATAAAAAGAGAGGTGAGACCTGCACTTTCTAACCCACACTTAGCACTTTGGATTTTCTCCAGATATTTCTATGCCAGGCTTATTTCCACTGTGAAAGTCTGAGAAGGCTTTAAAAGCATGAATTTTTCCAGGCCTGGAAGACACTTGGTTGACAACCCCCGAGAGAAATTTTGTGTGCACAGGAAAAACAAAGAAAACCCACATTGTTTTAGCTCCACTGTAGAGATACAGGTCTCAGAGAATAAAGATTACCCAGGCAGGCCTTGGGAGCTCAGTTGAGACCCCTCCAAAGGGAACAATTCTCTTGCCCTACCTACTGTGCTGCCTCCCCTGCAGCTGAGCTCCTTCCTCTCTCACTGCCATCACTTCTCCACCTTTCTTCAAGCCTAAAAAAAGCTTCATTTTTCTGCAGCTCAGAGATTTGGCTCCTGACCTTACATCTTGCATCTCTAAACTACAGTCACCTCCTGCCTTGATCTCAGCTTCCCAAGCCATTTGGGAACTAGTCTGGGCTCTGACAACAGCAGCTTCGCACCATTTGCTTTTCTGAATTTATCTTTGAGTTACTTCCCTGAATTTGCTCTCCTGGAAATCAAATTCCTTCTTCTTTTCTTTTTTCTTTCCCTCAACAACTGCTCCAGAGTGTGCAGGGACTGTGTCCATCCCTTGTGCTCTGCTCACATCCTCACATCCCAGCAGTTAACCCTGAGGACCCCCTTCCTGCTCTCTGAGTTCAGCACTGCTAGAAGCCAGGGCAGCTATAAAATTGATTTCTACAGTCCCTGCCTGCAAAATAAAGTGAGCCACATCTCCCCATCCTGCTTTAAGCACCTGGCCAAGGGTTTGCCATATATAACTGATGGAGATGGGCAGCACCTGCCCAGAACCCATTTCCCCCTCAGCCATAAATCACCACGGCTGGGAGGCCCTGGAGCAATTGCCTCCTCATTTCAAGTGCTGGGAGGGAGCCAGGAGATTGAGTTTGTACCAGCTACTGGTGCCCCACATTTCCCAGTCTGTGCTCACACCCCAGAAGTCCTGACCTGCCTTCCCAGCTGCTGTTTTGTGGCTGAGGATGGAACCAGCTGAAGGTTGATGATGACAGGGGCAGCTTCCACCCCCATATTGCAGCTGGATGAAACAAAACAAACCTAGTGAGTGTCTGATATGGGTGCAGGGAGAGATTTCACCACTCTGGGCACAAAGATGGGCTCTCCTCCTTCCCCAGAGTGCTGGATACTAAATCTTCCCCTATCTGCCACGTCCATCATGCAGGCTCTGGGCCTCAGCAGGCAGAGATCTGTTTCCTATAAATTTTCTGCACACTGCCTACAACAGTTGTAGTCTATCTAAAATAATGATTGGAGGGTGGATAGAGGAGAACAAACAGTTCAGCTGAACAGTTTATCTGATGAATTTAACCTCTTCTTCTGTTCCTGCAATATCAGGTGGACAAATCCAATTTCCTAAAATGCATTTGTTGTTTGAGTTTATTTGACAAATACTTCCCCAAACAATTGCCTCTACATTCAGTTAGCAAATATTTAAAATATGAACTGTGCTGTTTAGTGAATCCCCTGGCACTGCACTAGTCCCCAGTGGAGCAGAAAAGTTAGCTTTTCCCCCAATATTAGTTATTTCTGCATTTCAAATTAAATTTTTTGCCAGCTCTCATTCTGTTGCTGATAACACCAGATGATTTGGTGGTGCTTATTAGGAAAGGAGCTGGTCAGTTGTCTCCCAATGAAATTGAGTTTTCCTGGGAAGCAATAACCCATTGAAGCAGACACATTTCATCAGAAACACCCCACAATCAAATGACTTGCAGCAGCTGAGGAAAGGCTGCCTGGCAAATCCAGCTCTCAGAAATCCCTGCGGGTTGTTCTCCCAGGCTCCAGCCCTGCATTGGTGTCAGTCACCTGTCAGCTCCACATCTCCAGCTGAAAACTGGGAAATTGGGGCTTGGTTGACTTCTTTGAGCTGAGGGAGCTCTGTGACAAACATGGCAATGCAAAGGATCCAGAGAAAAGCGTGTCCCAGGCATTCTTTGCCCCAAAAGGAGGCCAAGGGAGCTGGGCTTAGGGACACTTCACAGTCTAACTCCTACCTGGAGTTAAGCAAGAAGCTGGAGCCAGGGGTTTTCCAGGAAGAGGGAGATGGGAGACAACAGGCCTAAACTGAAACAAGCAGATGCAAACACTGGGTATAACAGCAGATGGGCAAACATGGTACAGGTTCCCCAGAGAGCCTGTGCAGACTCCATCCTTGGAGGCTTTCAAAGCCTGCTCTGATCCCCAAACTAACCCTGGTGCAAGATGCTGGACAAAAGACTTCCTGAGGCCCTTCCCACCCAAATCATTGCAGTCTGTGATCCTGGGAAACCCTGTACCAGTACAGATCAAGTTAACAGAAATGAAGGTTACACAGAGCTGGAGGGATGTAACATCATACCTTGGCTAAGGTTTAGTTCCAGGATTGCCTGTTTATAGCGAGATTTGGGGGGAAATAATAACAACATCCAACTTTGGTCCAAACTGGACCAGAACCAACACTTGAAGAAATGCTGAGGAACAAACATCTGCATTTCAGCAAACTCAGCTACAAAGACTCATCCTTTCAGACCTAGGGAAAAATCAGGTCTCATGATTACAAAGAATAACTCAAGAGCTTCAAGAGTTCAACCAGAACCAGAAGGCAAATAAAAAGAAATCACAATTCATTGTTCATCAAAATCTTCACCAATCTGTTTTAAGACCATGTCAGGCTATTTTAGCACTGCAGGTATCAAAAGTGCTAAAAAAACCTGCAAATGTGACTTTGAAATTTGCTTTTTGTTTTGTTTTCTGCCAATGAAAGTCTCATTACTTGAATGTTCTTGGAAAGTCACCAGGGAAAGGTTGGGAATATCGCCCAAGCAAATTCACTTAAGAATTCAAACAAACACATCAGGACACAATTTTGCTTTTGTCAACCAGCTCTGAGGGAAAGCTTTAAAAACCCAGTTAAGGAGAGGGCAGTAAAAGAACAAATGCTTCATTAAACCTGGTTTTGGGCAGAGGAACAACAGACAACCCATTACTGGAACAGCCTCTCCTGCTCTCCAGTCAACCAGGAGCCTTTGAATACGACACTGAGTTGGACAGCAGCTCTTCATATCCCAATTATTTATTCTGCCACTCGGAGGGATGCAGCCAGGACAACCCATCCTTCTCAGCTGTGTACCACTGTGGAAGAGGGAAGAATTTCATATTCTCATTCCACAAACTCCCACTCACTGCCAAGAGCAGCAAATGACACATGAGTACACCAGGCAAGCAGACAAAGAGAATCAAACAGGCTTTCAGAGACACCAGGAATTCTGTCCCTTACCACTGGGACACTTTTTGCACCCCGAAAAACCAAAAAAGGGCAGCAGGTGGTGCCTCTGGAAGGGCATTTTTTGGGGTTGTGCTGTTTTTTTTAACCTTCCTATCAGCCATGTCAAACATCCACAGTACTGGGTAAGGGGAAAGATGAGATGATGCACTGGGGTTTTCATTCCAAACTCCATGGCCAGGGCTTGCTTTTGGATGCAAATCCAAGTTCCTTCCTTGCCTCGAGGGGAGACAAAGCACCAGCAACCTTGCTGCAAGAACCACTGAGTTTCTTTAGGCTGGGCTGTCCAGAAGCTTTCCTACAGAAAGCTGGGTTGTCAGCCAGGCATGGAACAGAACCATTCCTCCAGCAAGCACCCAGACCTTCAGCTGAGGTCTCCTCACCTCCTGGGAGATGTGAAAATGCCTCCCACCAACCCATCTCTGACCTCACAGAGCTAAAATAATTGGGCTCTACAGCCTGAAATGAGATTTTTTTCCAATTCTCCATCCCTGGGAAGTTAGTTTTTGTTAGGTGTCTTGCAGAAGTCATGCTTAGTTCAAAGGGGCTGCAATTGCTCCTGGATGTCCTCTAATCCCTGGCTCCATCTCTGCCTCAACCTCTCCAGAACACTCCGTAATGGACTGGCTCACTCTGGCCACATCCTTTATATCTCTTTAGCTCCGTGAGCAGATGGAGTCGAGGGACAGCAGAATTTATGCTTCTTGCTCCAGCAGCAGCTTGGCTGGGTGGAAATAAAAAACGGGAAAGGACAGGGAAATGGCATTGGAACAGCATTTACCTCCTGGGCTTTGGAGCCTCTGTCTTTACCTAGGTAGTGCTTGTATTGTCAGCATTAATCCTGTGCCTTCCTCCCCAGCTAAGGAGGAGCAGGCCCAAGGGATGGTTCTCCTCCCTAGCCCATGAGATGGATGGAAGGAGCTTCCAGAAGTGTGGAATACTCTGCTGACAGAGCCTGTGCATCAGTGCTGGTTTATACCTGCAGATAATCCAGCCCAGACCGTTTCCTTCAGGGCATGCACAGGAAATGCAGGAAATGTTTCTGACCTCTGAGGGCTTTAAAGGGAGAGAAAAGGAGGCAGAGGTATGAAAGCAAGCAGGGAGATTGACAGGGGCTCAGAAGGAGCAGCATAATAGGCCCCTAACTCTTTACCTTTCTCCATGTTTCGTACAATCGAAGGGGAGAAACAAAACGAGGAGAGGGAAGGAATTATAATGAACGTGAAAGCTTCCAGATTAATTAATTACCCCTTTTAGTTTGTGAAAAAGGAGGCTAGAAATATCCACGTCTGCTCCTCTTGGAAGGCAACCCTGGCGCTTGCTCCGAACATCCCCCCAACCCGCCTGTGCGCAGGGATAATTAATCCATTACGGGATGGATCCTGCCATGCTGCCGTAAAAAAGAGATCTATTTCTCCTCCGCTTTCCCCTCCTCCCCAAAGAGACATCTGAAACGGATCATGTAATAAACGTTTCTTGGATGGAAGGAGAGGTATTGTTCTCTTGCCGTGGAAACAATCCCGGCAGTGGGGCCAGCCAGGAGGGAGCGGGGCCGGATACTTCACTCGGCAGCTCTTATGACATCCTGTATGGCAGGGTGGCCTCCGGGGGACACGTTTTGTGATGTGCCCTCTGCAAACAGCGCTCAGGAGGGCAGGGTAAGCTGGTTCCAACCAAGGGGGACAAGCTCAGGCTGCCGAGTCTGTGGGGGCTGGAGGTGGCTTCCCTCTGTGGAGACATCCAAGCACTGCCTGGCAGGCAACGGGACACTCTGGAGACAGGGAGGTGGCCCAGAGTCCATCACAACACACCCAAAAGAACACCTCTGACCACACCCTTCCAACCCTGCATCCATCCCTCTCCATCAGCCCAGGCTGGGAGCAGCTGCCTTACACAGCTCCAGGCAGAGATCAGCCTTTCCACAGGCACCTCTCCTTCAGTTTGATGCTTCCCTTTTGCCCAAGGGACCTGGAAACAAGCTGCTCTGGACTCACAGTGTCCAGCTTGAATAGAACAGATCCTCCTCCACCAAGTGTTTTTCATTCCTGGCCAGCCGTGCTCGCTATCCAAGGTGAGATGGTTCACTCACCTTTGTCACCCCCTTGCCCCATGCTCGGAAGGGCAGGAGCTCTCCTTTGCTGTACACACAGCACAAAGGCTGCTGCAGCAGGATATGGATTGCCCCACCCCCTCTAATTAACAAAACCCACATGCCATGCTCTTCATTCCCTTGGCTGGTGTTTGTGTGGACCAAAACCAGTGATTCCCTGAAAGGTTTCTTAAGGAGGATGGAGTGGGCTGCCCATTACCTGCCCAAGACCCTTTGCTCTGCAGAGGTTGGGTACCCTCAAAGCATGGAAATTGTATGAGATCAGAGCTCCCCAGCACTGATCCCAGCACTCCATTTGCATCAGTTTATCAGAAACATTGCCTCTTGCTGCTGACATCCAAATATTCCTTGCATGGAGGAGCTGCTGACATTTATTCCTGAATTGCCACATCGCAGGATCTTTGGCTAAGACTCCTGTTACATGGGAAGAGAGAGGGGACCTTGTTACTTGGTGAGGATAAGTCTTCTGCAGCCTATCAGTCTAGATTAGATTTGGGTCACTTCCTTTATTCATTTCCCTGGATGTTTTTTGTACGGCTCTTTCAAAGAAACACTCAAGCTCAGTACAATGTTCTTGATTGCAACCAGAACTGGCTGGAAAATGCTGAACTAATTGAAAGAAATTTTCTTTTTCATTCCTTCCTCAAAACATTTTCAGAGTTTCTGGTCAGTACTTGGAACTGTGAAACCACCCCCGCCCCGAGCTCCGCTGTACAACAGCAAAAGCTTTTTCCACTGCATCAGCAGCATTTCAAAATTCTGTGAGCTGATCTTAGGGCAGCAAAGTGACTTCTCAGTCTATCAAAGACACAAGGATGTCACAACACCTGTGTGTTTTCATCACAACACCCCTCAAACAGACATCCAGGTCATGGAGAATAGTTTCTCCACCAGTTCTCCATCACCACATGCTCTGAGCGTGCCCTGAAGTCTTCCACTCTTAGAAGACTTCATGCCACCCCATGCCTCATAGAGAAACTGAGGCATGGGGTGGCAGCAGCTCACACGGCATGGAATCATTGAATCATTCAGGTTGGCAAAGACAAGACCATCAAGTCCAACCTTTGACTGAATTCCTCTTTGCCCACTAAGCCACATCACAAAGTGCCACATCTCATTTTTCAAATGCTTCCAGGAATGGTGGCTCCACCACCTCCCTGGGGACCTTGTTCCAGTGCCTTTCTTTTTCTTAATATCCAGCCTGAACCCTTTCTGGAGGCAGAGATCTGCCACCTCCCAAGCCCCTGTGGGGATCTCCACGTACCAAACCATGGCAGGGGGGGTCCTACCACACACAAACTTCCACACCCCCCCCCACCAAAGCCACAACAACACAGACCTGGTGAGGCCATCTGTGCCTCCAGCCCATGGCTCCCTCTTGGGGCTCTCACTAGCCCATTTCCTCCTTCTCTGTGGCTCCCAGGAAGATGGCAAATTTCACCTCAAACAAGAAGCAAACCAAACAACCCCCACTCACAGCACCCAGGCTCTCTGGCAGAGGCGGGAGGTTTCTGCACTGCTCATTTTCTGTCAAGTTAACACCAGCTGAACAATCTCCTTTCTTCCCCTGGTGGTTCCCCCTCCCCTTCCTTTCTTTTTCCCTTTCAACCACCTCAAGCAGAAGGCCCTCCGAGGCACTGGTGACTTCAAAGACACCAGGTCCAATGTGCAGCAAGTGATAAAAACCTACACAGCACGCATTGGGCAAATTAATATCCCCTCCAGAACCACCAGCTTGCCAGTCCCAGCAGCCCCATAATGAGATGCTATACTGAAGGGGAGGGGGAGCTTGGTGCAGAAGGGGAGATGTATTTAATGTATGCAAATTGACTCACATGCAAATTGCCACCAAGTTAAAAATAATACATTGCATGAGGAGTCGGTCTTTTAAAACATTTGTTTATTCATTAGGGTAATCTCTGTTATCAGTCACCTCTTCCCTTGCACATTAAGTGCTCAGTTTGAGGGAAGTTTGTGTATTACAGTTCTGGGGGACAGCTGTGACTTCCTGCTGATCTCAGCCACCACACAACAACTCCAGTTTTCCTCCCCTTCTACTCATAGACTACAGGGGTTACAATCACCTTTCCTCAGAGAGGAGACACTTGAAGTGATCAACTTCAAGGACAAAAGTTGTCAGAGCCACCCAAAGCAGCTCTTGACAGCCCAAGCCTTCCCCAGGGCCAGACCAGAGCATCTGTCCCAGCTGGGCTCAGGGTGAGCAAGCTGGATAGAAGGGACATCAACCTTGCAGCTTCCCTTCCCTCTGCTGACCAGGGACAGGACCCAGGGAGTGGCTGGAGCTGTGTCAGGTGAGGGTTAGACTGGGGATGCCATTTCAAGATGATGGGCGCAGTCTTACTGCCAGGGGGTATTCAGAGACTGAGAGCATGTGGTTTGTGCAGAGTTTGATACTGAGCCTTTGCTGCAGGCTTAGGAAGGATCACAAGTGGGATCTACATGGAGAGCAGTTCTCCATCCAGCCATGCTGGAGTGTGTTAACACTTTGCAGTCTTTAGACATCCAACACCCTGGGTGAAGGCAGGGAGGGAGGGGGTATCCTCTGGACTGAAGCACAGAAGGATCCCTGGTGTCCTGCTTTCACTGGGATAGAGTTAATTTTTTACTGGTAGTTAATACATTCCCCTCCAATTGCAAAGGTCTTGATGGTGCAGAAGAGGAGTGGCCCTAGACAGAAGCTCCAGCCATCCCAAGCAAGAGAACAATCCAGAAAAATCTGTGCTTCAGCTGTACCAAATTGTCATGGTCAGAGCTGCTGCAGCTGGACCATCTCCAAGTCCCAGAGGAGCATGTTCTGCCATTGCTGTTTTGATAATTTCATATTACTCAGCCCAAGATTGATGAAGTTAGTGTTAGCACAATCCTCCAGCACCTGCCAATGATCAGGAAGTTTCTTACTTCATTAGTTAACTCTGCTCCTCTTGGGAACCTTGTTCTTCTGTCCTGTGCATGTCAAGAGCTGTAAAAACAGAGACTAAAGGGAGTCTGAGGACAGCAGTAAGCATTATTCATTTTCCTTCAGCTGGAATTCTAAATCAACAGACAAACAGAGATCCACCCTGCCAAGAACCAGGACTCCTTCTCTCGGCAAAGAGGAACAGGAGGGCTGAGCTCCCCTCTCCAAGCACTGCCCACTGGGAGCAGCCTGCTCCTCCACTGCCTCACCCAGGGACAGACCTGAGCAGGGATGCTGATGGAAATCCCTCCTCACAACAGCAAGGGCAGGTTTAAAGTGACTGGATTAAACTGCATTAACCTCTGTGTGGACACAGTCACTCCAGATTTAAGTGGCCATTGCTCAGTTTAACAGGAGCCACTTCAATGTGACCTAATTCACCACCTGAGTAAATAAGGCAAACCAAATAAAGGTCAATGACTGTGAAGAAGTGGCTACCCAGAGGAGAGTGACCCACTCAGAGCTTACCTATCAACACAGATTAACAGCAGACACCATCTCTCATCCCTCTGCCTGGAGCTCCAGCTTGGAAGAGCCACTGAGTCCTGGGTGGGAGCAGCACACCCAGAGTCAGGGGGTCACCCTTAATTCAGGCAGGAGCAAAGATCACAAGTCATGTCAGCAAGAACAAACTCTCATTTCCAGGAGCTCAGCCCTTGCCTCAGCCAAGGAGTTTCAGCTTGCAAGAGATGAGGACAGAGAGATGTTCCCACACACAGGGACCTGGCAGAGCACCACACTGAGTTGCTCCCTCCAGGTGCCAGTTATAGCCATCCCAGTTTGAGCTGGAGGAAGCTGAAATCTGTGACCTGTCACGAAGATGCAGGTGATGATTAAATGGTAGGGACCACCCTGCAACACTTTCAACCTTCCCAATCTCCCTCATCAGGGAAGGCTGGGAGAGGGAGACTCCTGAACCCTCATACAGAGGTGATGGCACAACACCAAACTCAGCTGGGATGTGGGGAATGGGAAATCAGCACCAAAGCACGGGGCCAGCAGGCAGCAAAATGGGATTATAGAGATTAATGGAGTGGAGATTAAAAACAGATTAAAGGGACAAGACAGATACCTTGTACTAACCCCTTCCAGTGACTGGGGATTCTGGGCACAACTGGAATGAATGGTGAGAGAGATCATTCCTGTGTGTTCTCTTTACAGAGCACCTGCTGCTGCTGGAGGCAGGGACCTGGGCTAGGTGACCCACTGCTCTGTCCCAACCAGGCATTTGTGTCCCAAAAGGCCCAGCTTGCAGGCTGCTCCTGGCCCCACACCACTCCATGTCGACAGGTCTTGGTCCCCAGGCAGCACATCCCCACTGCTGTGGTGGGCAGGAGTCTCTTGTCTGCCTGTCCAGAAGAGAATGGGCAACAGTAATTATTCATGCAACAGCAGCTGCCCTTTCAGATTTCCCTGAGCTCAGCCAAGTCAAATGTTTCTTCTCCCTGTGCCATCCCCCTCTCCCCACCCCGTGCTCCTTCCCCCCAGTTTGTCATTCCCAGTGACATGCCCCACTGGTGACCGAGAGCTGGTGGCCGTCTCTTTCTGTCACTGAGGGTCAAGGTGAGTGATCCTGCCAGGTGCTGCATTTTACAGAGGATGAAGAGCAACAGAGCCTGAATCCTAATCAGCCACCACCCCTCCACCAGGGTTTAGTGATGCTTTCCCAGTGTCAATCAAGCATAAACAGATTATCCTACCCTGCCTGAAGTGCAGGGACCACCTCCCTTTCCCATTTGTGAAGCCCCAGCAGCTGCTGGTAAGAAAATACAGAATAATTGCTCTCCAGAACTACCTAAAAGGAGGTTGTAGCCAGCTGAGAGTTAGCCTCTTCTCCCAAATAACAACCAATAGGATAAGAAGAAATGGCCTCAAGTTGTGCTAGCAGAGGTTTAGATTGGATATTCTGGAAAATTTCTTCACAGAAAAGGCTGTCAAGCACTGCCACAGGCAGCCAAAGCAGTGGTGGAGTCCCCACCCCAGAGGGATTTCACAGACATGTGGGTGTGGCACCTGGGGACATGGTGGTGGCCTTGGCAGTGCTGGGTTAATGGTTGGACTCAATGACCTGAGAGGGCTTTTCCAGCCCAAAGGATTCTGTGATTCTCTAGGGAGGACAATTGGACCGTGTGTGGCGTTACACCTGCTGCCCTCACAGCACACTCAGGTCAGGGGCACCTTCTGAGTGTGGGAGCTTCTCCCAGAGCTCCAGGGCACAGCCCAATCCCACCACAGAGCTCACCTGATCCCAAAGGACAAGTCTGCTCTCTGCCATACCCAACTGATCTGTTTCCCCACGGCCGCTGCTGCCCTGTTGTGTGGAGACTGCTCGGAGTTGGTGAGGAATTCGTTTCCCCCTGAACCCAGCATCCCCCATCCTGCTCCGAGTCCTTGATAGGACACACAGCCAGCAATGTCAGGCCACAGACAGACCAACACCTCCACCCTCAGATGATTTTTGCTGTTCTGTTCACTGGTGCCAATGATCACAGGAGGGCCCGCAATCTTGAGACTGAAGGATTAGAGTACGGTGAATTTGAGCTCATCCCAAATCAGGGAGTGGTGTCAGGAATTCCTGCTTTCTCTGCAGGGTCTGTTCTCTCCTAGCATTGCTGAACAGCCTGGATATGCTCCCCACCAAACGGCACAAACTGGAATGCTTCCTAATTAACTGCATGGGAGAGGATAAAAATTCCCTGCAGAAGTCAGGGATGTGAGGAAAGACACCAGAGCAGCAGAGATGGAGTGGCTGTGGTGGAACACGTACCCGCCAGCATGGCAGCTTAATCACCTAGGGCTCATTAGGTGTCCATTTCCATGATGTGGAGCTCACACACAGGACCAAATAGCAGGGCCTGAAATTTGGAAATATCACAGCTCAGGGCACAGGGATGTGCTCTGCAAAACCCCAATTGCAGGATGTTGGGCAGGACTGTCAAACAGCTGGCACAGCCACCCTGTCACCTCCAGGCCTGCTGCTACCTGACCCGAGCCTGCAGCCACAGCATCCCTTTCCAGATCCATTAATTCCTGCCAAACACTGCAGCTCTGAAGGAAGGCAGAGAGGAAAGAAGGCAGCTTGCTAATGCTTATCACATCCCCAGCCCAAAGCTGCAGCAGAGCTCTCCAGCAGCCCCACAGCCAATTCTCAGCTGCTGGAGAGGGTGTGATGTTTGAAAGGATCTGCCGCTGCCCAACCTTTGGCTCGGGATCACCAAGGTCACAGTTAAGGAGGCGCCGGGCTGCTCGTGGCTGTCACTGCTCCTCACTGAAGCTGTTTCATCCCGGCTGCTCTGGTTGCAGGGGCTGTTGCTGGGTTCAGCTCCCAGTTTTCCTTCCCGCTGTCCAGGCACGGCACATCTCACTCTGACAGGGAAATCAAGGCACCACAGCAGCAATGAATTATTGCTCACAAAAAGGGCCTGGCACCCTGCAGCTCCAGGGTGGAGTGACCTCCACGAATACCTGTGCACACACCCCCCTTTGAGGGTTTGGTGTGTGAGCACCAAGGCTGCACAGTAAACCAGAGATAAATGCACAGCTGAGCAGAGCATTCCTAGGCAAGAATACAAAGCAGAACAAAGGCCTTGTCATGCCTTCAGTTTCTTCCCCACGGTTTCAATTTAATTTTCTTTGGAAAAAACTTCCTGTGCACAACTTTCAGCTTACAGCCCTGGCTTTGCAAAACTCCAGAGTGCAATAGGAGCCTCATTCCATTGCAGGAAGCAAATCTCCTGGAAAGCCAAGCCCCCAGCAGACTTTTCAGGGAGTCAACACATTCTGGAAGCCTCATGCTGCTTCCAGGGGATCCATCCAGGCAGAGCCATTCAGGAAATCTACCCCTTAATGCCAGTCATCTGCACCAGGGAGGTCTAGAGAGCACCAGGTCATTCAGCAAAACCCATTAAATTCTTGGACCCTTGGCAGGAGTCAGGGAAGGTATTTTGGGATCACTTTTCCACCTGGCTTCAAAGTATGGCAAAGTAGAGCCAAGAGCAAGAGGGAGAGGACAGCTACATGTGGGGCTTCCCATCACACCTTAGCAGGAGATATTCCGAATCACTGAGTCATTGAGGTTGGAAAAGCCCTCTAAGATTGAGTCCAGCCATTACCCCAACACTGCCAGGCCCTCCACTGACCCATGTCCCACATCCACGCTTATTTTGTCCTTCTCACGACAGCCTCCTCCATGCCTTACTCTACTTAGAGAACACTCTGAATGCAGTTGCTATAGGGGCTTTCCTGTCAGAAGAAGGTTTTCAAGATATTCTCCTTGCATCCAAACTGCACAGAATCACAGGATGGTTTAGTCTGGAAAAGCCCTTTTAAGACCATTGAGTCTGACTATTCTCCCAGCACTGCTAAGGCCAGCACTGACCCATGTCCCCAACTGCCACATCCACATGTCTGTTAAATCCCTCCAGAAACGGGAATTTCACCACTGTCCTGGGCAGCCTATTCTAGTGCCTGACAGCCTTTTCAGTGAAGAAATTTTCCAGAATATCCAGCATAAATATGATCCCAAGGCAGGTTTTGGGATGGCAGCGCTGCAGCACAGGTTGGGTGCTGGCAGGATAATCCTCTGAGAGGAGCACAGATACAAACACACTTGGGACTGTTTTCCAAACAGCAACACAGGGTGGAAAGCACTCTTCTGGACTTGGATGGTGGAGGAGCTTGATGCCAACACAACGACTGTGCCTGACCTATTGACATTTCTGCAGGCTCCCGATTCCTGCATAGTGGCTGTCACTTTAAATTTGAATTGCCTGGGTATTTTCTATCACAACAGCCTGATATTTTTTCCTCGTGAAGAATAAATATTTACAAACCTTCACTCTCGCCAACAAAAGCATTCTGTTCCAGAATTTTCTTGGGGTTTTGTTCCATTTTTTAACAGTTTCAGAAATGATTGCCCAACAATTTAATTTCTCTCACTAGAACAAGCAAGACAGTAAAAAGATGCACAAACCAGGGGAAGGACCACAGCAACTCTCAGCTCATGTTCAAGGGTTTTCAGTGACGTGTTGAAAAATGGCTGAGAGCATCTGTAGGAAACGCAAAGGATAACAGCCCAGTAACTCCAACCAAGGACAGGTCACCAGGCTGTAGGAAATGTATTTTCTTGGTAAACTAATGAGGGTTCAACCATTTCATACAACACGACGTTGTAAACAGATTAAACAAAACGCGGCAGCGCTGCTCCTCCAGCCAGAGGAGCTGACTCCACATTCCTCAAACATCTCAAGAGCTGCAAACAAAAGCGGAGCCCAGCAAAGCAGTGACCTGCTCACCCTTTATCCACCCCAAACTCTGTCATCCCTAAGAACTGACAGCCCACCCACATGCAATGTCCCTGCCAGTGCAGCTCACTTCAGTGGGACAGGAGGGGGCTCAGCGAGGGAAGGTCAGGGTGGACACCTGGCTGAACAAGAGCTTCCTGCTCCAAGCTGAGCCACCCACACCCCCCCTGCCCAGTGTAGTACAAAGGGAGTCATGTTTCACATCACTACCTGGTGCTGGCAGGAACATTTTGTCCAGCTCTTTTATTCACACCTACAAAAAAAAAAAAAAAAGTATTGTCAGAAACAGTGAGTTCAGACAATAGCTACAATAATAAATTTTGGGTGTGAAAAACCAGCCTTGAGGTGAGAACCTGAAAGAGTTCAGTCAATTTAGTTTGCTAAGAAGAAGGTTAAAAAGCAACTTGACTCCAGTCCAGGCATTGCTACCAAAACAATGTTAGTGGCTCTTTGCTCTTGCTCACTGAAATCCAACAGCCGCAGGCTGCAGTTGCAATGTCCAAATCCAGACCTGAGGTGAAAATTGCTGCCATATGGGTCCATGAGACTCAGATGTCTTTCCAGAGGAGATGTTCCTACTCAACTGACCACACAACCAAAATCTGGGGGTGTATCCTCCTTCCTGTGTGATGCTGAAGTCAAGACAACTCTTTCTGATTTCCCCAAAGTGCCATCCCTCATCCATCCTGGCTCCAGAGGTGATGCTGGAGACCAGCTCAGACCCTACATGGGCTGCAAAGCCCAGGGTGAGGGGGTCACCCAGACCACACAGCCACAGGAGCCTCTGCTGCCCAGGAGTTTGTTGTAGGATAACCCACAGACAAGTAGGGACATGGCCATGGCTGAGCTGCTGGGGGACAGCCAAGGGACACCCAGAACCAGAGCAGAACTCCAGCACTTTTCCATTACAGTCGCTGCCAGAAGGGAGCAGCCAGAATGGGCAACCAGGCAGCTCCTGTGGACAGAGAGATGGAGAGCCCGGGCTGGGAGCGATGAGATAAATTCTGGAGATAGATGATTTATTGCATAACCCCCACAATATGGAGCTGCTTGACTCTATTAGGTGGATGGATGGCAGGGAATTTAAGAAGAGAAATAGATTTTTTACTCAGCTAATTAGCTAAAAAGGCTTGTCTGGAAACACGGGCCCCATTGTGTCTGAAGTCTGCTGACACACGGCTCAGAACCACATTTTTCTTCCCTGTTATTACTCTGCCTCCCAGAACATCCCTCAGACACAGAGAGTGGAGTGGGATCCCTGCAGCAAACCACTGGCACCCAAAAAAGCATTCAAGTGACATAATAAATACACGAGTTTGTGTTTATACATAAATAGTTGCACACACTTTCAGGTATATTCATGTACCTACAGATAGACACAAACATATACTACTTATTAATACATCCTGTACATAAAAATATCAGTACACAAAAAAAAAAAGTCCAGGAAAGAGCCAAGTTTGCCATCAAAACCAATTTGCTGCCTCCCATTAGCCTTCCCCATAATTTAAAAGCAAACTGGGGGTACCAGATGGAACAAAAGGGCTGTAGATTGAAGAGAAATAAAAGAAAAATATGACTTGACCTAACACAGTCACTCCTGGAATCCACTGCCCCAGGAAGTCATGGAGACACACACCAGTGGAACAGACATTTTAAAGGACTGGATAATTTTATGAGCATTAATAACATTTGCAGCTATGCAAGCTAATAAAATGTTACAAGGGTAATCAAACTTCATGCTTCAATGTGTAAGTTGATCACCTGTGAGCGCTGGGAAGGAATTTCCTCTCTGGTGCTGTTGCACTGAGCAAGTAGCCAGCTGTGCCACAGGGGTGCACTTTTAATAAAAAAAAATTAAAATACTAAAAAAAAAAACCAAGAATCAGTGTCACTGCTGTTGCCACTCTGTTTTTGCTTTGGTTTTCTCTTTCTGCAATAGCTGGCACTCACCAAAGACTCCGAATATCGGTGAGATCTTTGATGTCCACTTCCTAAGGTTTCCTGGTACAGTTTTGGGGCAGTATATCCAACAATAATATCACTTTACTCCTGGAGGGTTGCTCCTATAAGCTGGCAACAGGCATTACACCAAGCTTATCCTATCATCCCCACACCATGGATCCCACATTGACTCTTTATATTTTCATACTGGACAAGTTCTGTTGGCCACCTAAGCACAGGCTCTTCCAATAACTGAGCCCCATCACAGAGGATCTCCAGGTATTCCCAGGAAAACTTGGCAGCTTTTGACCTCTCTACCAATTCAAAACTATCCAACATGTTATTTATAACACCCAAGCAGCAACCTTTGTGTTTCCAGTGTTTTCTAGCCTCAGGAGTTAATTCCCTTGTAATTAAGGAACTGACAGCAAACCCTGCATTCTGCTGCCACAAGCTCTGCAAAAGAAAGACAGACTTTGCTCCTGTGCCTACCCTTCTGTTCCAGGGAATCCAGGCTCAGTTCAGCCAGCTGGGGAGGAGGCTGAAGGGAGGGTGGG
Organism: Anomalospiza imberbis; assembly: GCF_031753505.1. Classification (NCBI taxonomy): domain Eukaryota; kingdom Metazoa; phylum Chordata; class Aves; order Passeriformes; family Viduidae; genus Anomalospiza; species Anomalospiza imberbis. The sequence continues at coordinate 20,506,560 of NC_089690.1, read as the reverse complement.
ACATAGCAGAAGCAACAAAATAAACCTTTCACTTCAAAACAACAAGCACAGGGGGGTTACAGATACAAATGCAAAGGGCTGGAGGGGACGAGGGTGTGCTCAAACAAGGCACCTGCTCCTGCAGCCCATCCTCTCCAAAACAAAAAGAGAGAATAGGCATTGCATAGAAGGAATATAGGTAAAACACATGCTCTGGGCTCTCCACTGTGGGCAGACCACAACAGGGTCTGCTGAGCGCTCCTGGGAAATACAGATCTTGGGAACACAGGCTTACAGGTCCCTGCCACACGCCCTCCCTCCACCATGGTTAAAACCTGTCACAGCATATGGCACAGCCAAGAGGGCCACGATACACAGAGCATCACAACCACACAATTTCAGAAGGCTTTAAGCACTCACCCAACACAGTAACACCACACCTCATCAGAAGGCTTCAGGTGTCTGCCCATACAGAGCAACATCACAGCACTTCAGAAGCTTCAGGCATCTGCCCTCCTTGTTCTTCAGCCCAGCCTTTTATCCCCTCATGTTGATGCACGGCACCTGTGTGCCCTCTGTTCCCTTGGTGGTTGGTCAGTGCACCTGGGCACTCCATGGCTCATTGCTGTCAATGCTGCTCACCTGCTCCTCACAGCTGTGCCCACTGGGGATGAGGCTGGGCCCCATCCCAATCACCACAAACTGTGTGCCTACAAAACCCACGTGTATCACCATGGTAACCATACCTGAACCATTCACTAAATCCAAGCAGCCAACACCCAGGCCTGGCTTTGCAGCTTGTGCTCCTCCTGCCCTTGGGAGCACCTTTCCCTAAATCCCAGAGCCAGAGTTTGGAAGAGGCAAGACACACTTTCCCGGGACAGGAGGAAAATGCATCTCATCAGAACTAAGAGGTCCACTGCTTATCACCTGGGGAAGGTTATTCACAAATTCTTCTTTTGAGCACAAGCTGTGTGTGAAGGAGGACATGAGGATCCATTAACCAGCCTGGCCATGCATGCGTCCATATTTCCTCTCCTTTCTATTTGTCCTTAGAGAAAAGCAGTTCAATATTCCTTTGGGAGAGAGGAGGCAAAGGACACAAGGATTACATGCGTCAGTCACCCTCTCATTCCCAACAATCATTCTCACTGTGATAGTGTCCTCCAGGCCACAAAACCCATATTTTTCTGAATACACAGCACTGAGAATTGCACTCGCTGCCCTCCAAAGACCTTTCCAAATGACATTCCCTCCTCAGCCACGACAGCATTTGGCCTGGAACACAATATGCCCCAGGAAAGCCATAACTTTTCCATCAGGACAGGAAAGCACTTTATATCATGGTTAGAAGAGCGCCGTCATCAGAGTCCGGAGCTGAAACCCCATGTGATGTCACACACGTGAACCCAGCATGCTGACAACAGCCATGGGGTTTAGAATTACAGGCAATAAAGTATGACATCATGATGACATCATGAAAGCAGAAATTCAATTCCCAGCCCAGGGCCTATCAGTTACTGCTTTATTCGAAAACCTGTCACTATGTGCGTGAGCAATGAGCTGAATCCATCATTTCCACAGGTTTTTATGGCCACCATAAATTTGGAACACTTAGGCCTCAGCTGCCTCCCCGTGTCTCTCCAAGCCCATCTGTTGGTTCCTGCAATGCTCCCTCCAGATCCCAGGACTACAAATCCCTTTTCAGGGAAAATCAAAGCAGCTCAGGGCTTCTATGAGCTCACACAGATCTGGCTTTGGGGTGACCAGGTACCTGTCAGCTCTGCACGTGGTTTCCCTCACTGCTGGAGGCACCATGGACAAGCCCTCTGACACTTGCACAACCACTAAAAGCCATTTTAAAATCTGTTTTGATGAGCACTCCCAGGCAGATGCTTCGAGAAGATCTCCTGGTGCAGGCTGCCCATCTCTCCCCTGCCAAGGCACTTCCCAATGTATGTTAATAAAGGATTAATTTCACAGGTATTTAAAGCATGCAGCCTAGCAGGTCACAGAGGCAGAGGTGAACGTGCTCTCCAGTGAGGCAGGTGGAATATTTTGGGGTGTTTTTATGATTAGATGATATCAATCTGTCTACTCTCACAAATATGATCTGGCTCATGTGGTCATACACACATTTAACTCAGTCTTCATAACGCCTCAGGCAGCGATAAGGGATGAATTTCTCATAAGATTCCTGACACGGAAGAGGTGTCCCTTGTCTTTGCCTCCTGTTATTGCTTTTATGCCACCTGTTCCTGCAAAAAACAAAGCAGTGCCATGACCCAACAGATATTTCCTGGAGTATATCAGAGACTCTTGACTGTGTTATTTCCAGTCATGCACTGGGAAAGTTCTCCACTGCAATGAGCCCCTACTTCCAATTTCCTGACCTCCATAGCATTAGATTAGACTAGTCTGATCTTTACCAGATACTTTGAAAATACAGAAATATACTCTGCTTGCTCCCACTCAGGACACAATTCCCCAGAGTATTAAAATAAAATTAAAACTACCCATTTCCATTCACTGCAGCTGCATTTGTCCTGCTCACCTCTTACAGGTCCACTGCAAAAACGTCATCCCATGCGAAAGGGACCTCCCTGCATTATCAGTGGGATTGCCAGTCACTTGCAGCCTTCTAGATATCCTTGATTCAACCCCAAAATCCCTGCCCAGGATGCTTAAAGGTGGTGCCGTTAAGGGAATTCTGCTGATAGACATCAAACATCATATCAAGTTATGACACGTTTTTAACTGTTGTTGATGCCCAGAATAACCTTGTTGATGCCCAGAATAACCTTGTTGATGCATAATCCCTGAAAAAAAAAAAAAAAGCCACAGTGACAGCTGGGCACAAAATATTCAAGTTCTGCTAAAGATCTGGCAATATCAGGATGATAACCCAGAGCAGAGTTCACTTCATTTTCAAGACATTTCATGAGACAGTCTTTACACTATCTCAGTTCATTACTTCTGTGGAAAGATCAAGGATAACACTGGGGTTTGGAGATGAAAGAACTTGGCAAGTCACCTTCTCTTTTCTCACAGGCAGTGAATAACCAAAGAACAAAGCCACCTCGTTTAAGAAGGGCTGTTGGACAAGTCACTTTTGAGGGGGTCTGTTGTACTTAGAGCTGCTACAATTCCTCACACAACCACCCCCTTCAGTTCCCAGGTCTTGCAGTCCCAAAATCCACTGTATCATTTCAGCTCTGCACTTCTGATTACTTGTAGGTTTTCCTGAAGCGTGACTGTGCACTAATACCCAGCACTGAGAATGATTTTTAAATGCCAGTGAGTTTTTCTTAACCCAATTTCCACGGTCCCCATCAGTTACACACAATTAACAGGTAATTATAGGCAGGTTCTGAGACAGCAGCCTACATGCAACACTTCCCTTGCCCAACGTGCCTAACACACTGTGCAGCTCCACCTTCACCAGCCAGGAGACAGGAAAAATGGGAACGGGATTGACTCAATAACCCGAGACTTGCCGCAAAAATGTATCTCTGAGTTAAACATTCAGAGCATACACAACCAGAGCACCAGCAATTACTGGATTTGTTACTGCCTCAACTATCATGACAGGCATTGAAATAAATCTAATTTATATGACATACAGTCATCTAGAAATGCTTTTTTTTTTTTTTTTTTAAGAAATTCTTTTAAGATGTCAATGCGCTACACATGGCTCCGTTTTGAGACCTCTCCAGACTGGAGATCAGACAAGATATACAAGCCTTTCAGCCTGCCAAGTTTCATACTTGTTAGGAGTAAGCCTGAATTCAGAATTTTCTACACGGTGCCTCCGTGAATGCGATTAAGGAAGGCTTCTTGCCACTAAACGTTGGCTGCAGGGATCCAGCTCCCCCTCTCCCATCATCCTGCAGCGTTCCCTAAAGGCCGGGCTCATCACGGCTGCGCCCCAGACGTTCATGTTGCATTTCCCTCTGTAGCTCAGGCCAGGGATGTTTCTCTGGAGCCCAAAGCATGGCCCAGATGTTTCTCCTGGCCCTCCAGGTATCGCCACCACATCTGATACCCGCCATGGCCTTGCTCACCACACTGCCACGATGACAGTGGGCTGGAAGACAGAGCGGGCTGGGGAGTCTCTCAGTTGTTCTCCTCCACGGATGCCAAGATCTGAGCAGTAGGTTACTGGTCCAAACCTGTGCCAGGGAAGGGTTAGCTTGTATATCAGGAAAAGGTTCTTCCCCCAGAGGGTGGTCAGGGTTTGAACAGGCTCCCCAAGGTCTGTCCACGGCCCCAAGGCTGCCAGACCTCCAGGAGTGTTTGGACAACGCTCTCAGGGATGCGCAGCGTGGGATTGTTGGGGTGCCCTGGGCAGGGCCAGGAATTGGACTTTGATCCTTGTGGGTCCCTTCCAGCTCAGCCTGTTCCATGGTTCTATGAAACTCAAGAGCATCTCCCTCAATAGGTCCTGCCTCCGAGTTCAGGGTGCTGGCATTCCTGAAAAACATAGTCCTAAGGCAACAGCTTCACCTTCACATCACTCTTTCCTTAAACACTTTGGAAAGGGTCATTCTGGCAGATGCTGTAACTGGGAATCATCACATCCACCCACCGAGCAGCAAAGAAAACCACTTGTTACCTTCCTCCATTTACGTATCACGCTCCCACAAATTACAGCTCAATTAGGCTCTCCTAGAATCCATCACACAGCTCCAGGAGAATGTGGTCCCAGCAACTGTGCTCTACAGGCAAGCTGAGGCAGTAAATAGAAAGGGCTAATTGGGGAAGGGGGGAGATGCTGTTTCCTGATGTAAAAATAACTGACACTTCCAGGAAATAATGGTATAAATAGAAAATTAAGCCATTCCTCCTCCAAAAATATTTCATAATTATGTGTCATAAAAATAATTAGGTTATGGTGAATTAGTACAAATGTTTACAACAAAATTGCCATGCAAAACATTATGGGTAATAACATGCTAATTGCTGTAGAAGCAAAAGCTGATTATGTTTCAGCAATAGTAAAAGTTGCCAACTCAGCGCTACCATCCAAGCTCCGATATCTCTGAGCAGCATTAAGGACACAGGGAGAACTGGTGAGGAGAGAAGGACACAGCAGGTGGGCAGTCTGAGCCCTGCCCTGCCAAGCATTTCCCTTGCTGGGTGACAATTCCTAGAAAGCTCACGCCAGGTAATCCTCAGGGAGCACCCACGGAGGACGAGGCGTCGCCCTCACTCCCTGGTAAGACTGAGTGAACATGCAACAGCCAGGAGGGGACTCAGCTGGGGCTGCCCAAGGGGTGGCTGAGATCTGGTCCTGCACAGCCAGCTCCCAGCCAGAGCCAGATGGGATCTGGATCCTGTTCTGTGCAGATCCTGTTCCGTGCAGAGCAGCTGCTCTGCCCCAGGGCAGCCGGCCAGGCCTGCAGGACCCCAACCCTAAGCCTGGGCAGGATGCTGCTGAGGCTGAGCTGACGTGGATTTTTCACCCCAAGGCCCTGCAGGGTGGATCACTGTCTCTGCACATCCCTCTCCTCTGAGCACCTGCTCACTGCGTGGCTCTTCCCATTGCTTCTGGTGCAGGGACATTCCTCCTGTTCCTGCCACACAACTGTCCCAGAGGGGTCAGGTCCTGCCACCAAAGGATGGTGTCAGCCCCTGGCCAATCCCAGGGCAACAGCTGCCCTGCTCTGCCTGCTCAGTTCCCTACCCAGCAGGTTCCACAGGTGTCTGAGGGTGAGCTGCTCATGCCAGGAGCCTGCCATGGGATCTGTGGGATCTGCAGCAGCAGCAGCCACTGCTTGAAGATGGTTTTTTGACAGCATCAGTGGCCTCCTGGGAGCTGAGCTGTCTGCACACACATCTCCAACCCTCCAACCCACTGCTCACCCAACCCAATACTTTTTGGGTTGGATCCCCTTGATCCAAGATGTCTCAGGAGAATTGGGGTCTGAGTATTTCTAGAGCGTGGGCAGAGGTTTTTCACACATGCCCATAAATCTGTTTGGTTCCTTGTCCCCTTGTCAGCAGATGTAGCAAACTGCTCAAGGGGAGCACTGGGTAAAGTTAAAGGTGTGAATTTAAAGTGCATTGCTTTAAAGTTAGGAAATCCCTGCAGACTGTTCTCACTCAGAACTGAAGTGACATTAACTGGGTTTACCAAGCTCATTTCCAACACAAATGCCGATAAACCGGATTACATTTTAGTGGGGGTGTTCACACAGATCTTCAACATATTTTAGCTAATCCTCTTTCTGAGTAAATTTGCCTTAAACCCTCTAAGTGTCCCATATTACAGTTTCTCCTGCAAGGGAGTTGCTGAGTTTTACCATTGAAAACTTGATCATCATTATCCTTGTTTTATTAGGATGGAAAAAGTGTCTTTTCAAAAGGCAGAAATTCCTCATTCCCCCTTTAGCAGTGCCTGGAGCCGAGGCAGTTCTCAGACCATTCAGACCTGGGAAAATTGTCCCAAGAGCAGGTAAAGCCCATCCCTAGTGGGAGGTGTCCCTGCCCACGGCTCGGGGGTTGGAACTGGATCATCTCTCAGGTCCTTCCAACACAAAGCACCCTGTGATTCTTTGTGTGGACCCCTGACACCTCCCCAAACCCCGCACATCTCCGCAGGCTCCAGCGATGACCCTTGTGTGACACCACGGCCATTGATGCCGCTCCCAAGTTTGCAAATACTGGATGAAAGGCGCCATGGAAATTGTAGGGTTTACTTTTTTTTTTTTCCTTTTTTCTTTTTTTTTTCTTTTTAAACAAAGCGTCGTTTGAGATGTTAATTGAGACGCTGTTTAATGAGAGGCTGTGCCGTGCATAGGCTCGGAGCCGGCCTCTCCCGCCGCTCGGCTCGGCGCGGTTGAAAGGCGCGTTCGGCGGCGCTGGAGCCCGGCCGTGCGCTGCGCCGCGCTCATTATGCACCGAGTCACACCGGGCAGCTCCCGGCAGAACGCCGAGACAGAGGTAAACCACTATTTGGAAACAAAGGAGGGCCCTCTCCATCCTAATTAGCGGCAGGTTGCAGGGAGCAGCGGCGGAAGGCGAAGGTCACTTCCCACAAGGCTCGGCTCAGGATGCCAGAACACCCACTTAATTCAGGCGGCTCAGCGGGCAGAGTCAGACCAGGGCAATTACAGTCCCTGGATTTCCCCACGGAAGGGTTTAACAATGCAACTCTTGGAAAGAAAGGTGACTGCGGGAGCTCTTTATTCTACCACCTTGGAGCAGGGGGAAGCGCAGCCCACCGCGCTGCCGACTCCGGCAATGGCACGGCTGTGTCTTTGTGCCTCTGCACCGGGAGCCGAGCTGGGAGGGCCGGCTTTCTCTCCATTTGCTTTCTCTTTATTTTTAACTCGAGAAATGAATAAGAGCAAATTTTAACATTTAAAAAGCAAAGACAAAAAGAACCACAAACGTGAAGACTCTGGAGTGGGTTGGGTTCCCTCTGAGTACTCGCAGTTTTCTTCCAGATGCTGCCGGTGAGAATTAACCTTTAAAGGAACCATCTAAGCATGAACCCTGGGAGCCTTCTTGGGAGCAGCAGCTCTTCTGCTGGGCTAGTCCCTGCGTGGCTCAGACCAGGGATTCAGCTGTTCTGTTAAATGGCTCACTGCACCCCAGCCACCTCAAACAGACAGCTCTTCCGAAAGGTCAAAGCGCCTTTTTTTGCCCTCAGCTGATATTTCCTCCCTGCACACACCGCGGGTGATGTGTGACCACATCTGCCCTCCTATCGCACCTCTCACAGCTCCCTCACACAGCAACTCCCCCTCAAAGCATCTGCACCGCCCCTGGCACCTTCTGCTGATGGCAGGAGCATCTCCCGGGGGTGCTGTGCAGGAACACAACCACCTTCATCCCTTCCAAAGACTCCAGAACAGGGAACTTTCAGTGGGAAAGGAAGACTGAGATTTTTCTTTAGTTCTTTATTTTTAGCCTGATAAACAAGGGATGCAGACACCATCTGGATCCCCCCTCAAAGGCTTCAGATCCAACATGTTGTCCAGACCCCTCTTCCCTGTTCCAGCTAACAGCAAGTGATCGCCAGCACATACTGGATAGGATCCACCCCAATCCATCCTTGGATGGGAAACAGCTTCAGCCAGCAGCTCAGCATGGGGCAGAGCAGCCATGGGGTTAGTGCAGCTTTCTTTGAATCATTTGTGAAATACATTTCAGACCACAACGTAGAATCCTAGCTCTTCTTTCCCTCCAATATGCTCCACACTGTTCACAATCATGTCCCAGCATGGAGAAGTCCAGCAGACCTTCTGTTTCGCACTCCTGAGCCACAGCTGCCTTGTGCTCCACAAACCCACCCTTGATGTTGGACCAGAGATGCCCAAAACATCTTTCAGAGCTGCAATTCCCCCTGTTTCCTCTCCCAGCTGCATCCAGCTAATACTGAGCACTGGCATTACAGGGCTTTCCAACTGTTTCCAAGCAGCCCATAAAACAGCTGGCAGTGCTTGAGAGAGCTCTGGTGCCTGTGTGTCACAGCCATGCCCAATGTGCCCAGCACAAGGACCAAGTTGGCCCTGGCACAGGGATGGGGACACATTGGGTGGATCTCAACAACATGCCAGTCCTGCTTGGTCACAGGCTGGCACCTATCGTGGCACATCTCTTGGCATCAGCCTGACTTTGCAGATCTGGGTGACTGGAGATGAAAGCTGGAGTTCTCTTGCTCAGGAGATGTTTCCATAGATGTTTCCAGATGCTTTCAGAGAGTGCTGAGACGGTTTTAGGTGCAGGTCTGCCAGGAACAGAAATACTCAGTGGGGAAGGGAGGTTTTCCAGCAGGGATGTGCACCTCTCCACCAAGCTGGAGATCCCATCATGCCTCCCTTATTCCTATTAAAATGCTGTTTGCCCTCTGGCTGTGCTCCCAGTGCCCCCTGGCCACAGCACTGGCCACTGTTCCCACAGGGATCCTATGGGAATGTCAACAGCTGCCTCTATTTCTGGAGGTCAGGTTTGCTCCTCAAACCTCTCCCAAGTGATAAAACCTTCAGTCAGGTGAAAGCACATCAGTACCACCACCATCCCAAACCCCAGCACACAGGGAAAACACACCTTTTCTTCCAGGTCTCCTTGAGATTTGATTATGGCAGATCAACCAACACTCACAACAACCAAACTGCAGCCAGGGCCCCCTCTTTGCCTCTTCTCCCTGTTAAAAGCCAACTCAAAAAGTCACCCAATACCTCACAACCAGCAATTCACAAAATTGGCCCCCTGCAGCTTCCTTCTCCTTGGCATTCATTGCCTGCAGAGCCCAGATGAAGAGCTGTTTATTTCTCGTCTTCCTCCTCCACACCTCCAGAGCCTCTGCTCCAAGTTTGAGCTGCTCCCTTTTTCTGGGCAGCACTGGTGCTTCTTCACCCGTGTTCTCCCCAGCCCCACACGTTGCTGGGAGATCACTCAAGAGACAAGAAGCTGCTCTGCTCACCAAACTCCCTCCAAGTATCACATAGTGTGTCTGCTGAGCACAGCAGCCCATCCCAACTCCACTCATGACCTTTTTTAATGGCCTTGTCTGGTTGAGGACAGGAGACAGTTGCAGCCCAGCTCCCTCCCTTTGCACAGCACCAGAGCCAGGGAAGGCCCCTGGTGGATTTTTTCCAAGGACAGAGTGTGCTGGTAGGACATGAGCACCCGCTAGGAGCATCCCACACTGGGCCAACAATTCCAGGGATGTTCCTACACACCTGATCCACAGCTGCTGGAAACCACCTGGGACTTCCACCTGCTCTCCTGATGGAAAACACTTTGCCTGCTGTGTCCAAGCCTGCAGGTGGGAGGAAGTGCCCATGCTCAGTGCTCTGCTGGCCAACACAACCCTCCATGCTGATGGACCTCAGAAACGCCCCTTCTCCACCGCCCACTCCTGCTCCTGAACAATTAAACCCTGTCTGCCAGGGCTGGGCAAGATGAATGGTGTTTATTGGGATGGCTTTCCTGTGTGCCAAACATAAAACAAAATGCCGATCAATAGAGCTGCCTCACCTGATGGTTTTATTTCTCTTCTCCTCCCGCCCCCACTTTTAACTTTGCAGTGCTCTGGAGCTCTTGGCAGGGTTTGCACCGTGGTGATAAACCAACAGATCCTCATTAACCCGTGGGCAAGAGCAAGAATTTGCCTTTTCTCTCTCTTTCCCTTTTTCCTTTTTTATTTTTTTTTAAACTCTCCCTTTATCAATATTTGATGAGGGTAATTTCAAAGACTTGTTTAGTATGATCTCCACATAAGGAGTCCTTGGGAGTGTTTATCACGTTCGAGGTATAATTACATTCAAATGCTGAGACACAGTTGCCAGGGTTACAGCTGCTGGTGGTTCCTCCAGCTTTTGTGTGTCTGGGGTTTCTCACCGCCCCCCGCACACTCGCACACCCCACGCGCTCCCCTCCTCTGGGGAAGCAGGGGAGGGGGATGGATGGGAAGCTCAAGGACCAGCAGTGGCCAGGGCAGGTCACACCAGCACCTCCCAGCCTGAAGGAAATTCAGCATTCCCTTCAGGGTGTACCCAGTGCAGGGGTTTGGGGTCAGGAACGGGGTAGAGTTGAGCAGGGAGTTCAATGTTGCTGACAAAAATATTACAGTAAATCCCTCCAGCATTTCCTTGGGTCCTGTCACTGGGGGAGAAGGGAGATTTAGCTTGAATATCAGGAAAAGGTTCTTCTTCCACAGGGTGCTGGGCACTGCCCAGGCTCCCCAGGGAATGGGCACAGCCCCAAGGCTGCCAGAGCTCCAGGAGCATTTGGACAATGTTCTCAGGGATGCACAGGGTGGGATTGTTGGGGTGTCTGTGCAGGGCCAGGAACTGGATTGATGGTCCCTGTGGGTCCCTTGCAGCTCAGAATATTGTCTCGACTCAATGAACCTCAATGGCTGTAAAAGCTCCATGGAAGGAGAGGCAGCAATGCCTTTCCTTCATCCCTGGATCCCCAAGTGAACTCTAAAGAGCCAAGGCACAAATTGCCAGTGACAGAGGCCTGCAGAATCCCAAGGGAGAGGTCCAATGGTGCCAGCACTGGGACCTCCTTGCACTCTCAGCGTTCTCCACCCTGCCACAAGCTCCTCTGCTCTCCCCAGCCCAGGAGAATCTTCTCAAGAGGTGTGTGGTGCTTGAGGACTCCAATTCTGTGTGTGCCAAAATGGGGACACAAACTCCAGCTGAGACAACATTGTGGGCATTAACCCAGCTTAAAGCAGATACACAGAGATGGATGGATGGATGGATGGATGGATGGACGGATGGATGGACGGATGGATGGATGATGGATGGATGGATGATGGATGGATGGATGGATAGATGGATGGTGGATGGATGGATGGATGGATGATGGATGGATGGATGGATGGATGGATGGTGAATGGATGGATGGATGGATGGATGGTGGATGGATGGTGGATGGATGGTGGATGGATGATGGATGGATGATGGATGGATGGATGGATGGATGGATAGATGGATGGTGGATGGATGGATGGATGGATGGGTGGATGGATGGATGGATGATGGATGGATGGATGGATGGATGGTGGATGGATGGATGGATGGATGGATGGATGGGTGGATGGGTGGATGGATGGATGATGGATGGATGATGGATGGATGGATGGATGGATGGATGGGTGGATGGGTGGATGGATGGATGGTGGATGGATGGTGGATGGATGGTGAATGGATGGATGGATGGATGGTGGATGGATGGTGGATGGATGGTGGATGGATGATGGATGGATGATGGATGGATGGATAGATGGATGGTGGATGGATGGATGGATGGTGGATGGATGGATGGATGGATGGATGGATGGATGGGTGGATGGGTGGATGGATGATGGATGGATGGATGGATGGATGATGGATGGATGGGTGGATGGTGGATGGATGGATGGATGGATGGATGGATGGGTGGATGGATGGACGGATGGATGGACGGATGGATGGATGATGGATGGATGGATGATGGATGGATGGATGGATAGATGGATGGTGGATGGATGGATGGATGGATGGATGATGGATGGATGGATGGATGGATGGATGGTGAATGGATGGATGGATGGATGGTGGATGGATGGTGGATGGATGGTGGATGGATGATGGATGGATGATGGATGGATGGATGGATGGATGGATGGATGGATGGATAGATGGATGGTGGATGGATGGATGGATGGATGGGTGGATGGGTGGATGGATGGATGATGGATGGATGATGGATGGATGGATGGGTGGATGGGTGGATGGATGGATGGTGGATGGATGGTGGATGGATGGTGAATGGATGGATGGATGGATGGTGGATGGATGGTGGATGGATGGTGGATGGATGATGGATGGATGATGGATGGATGGATAGATGGATGGTGGATGGATGGATGGATGGTGGATGGATGGATGGATGGATGGATGGGTGGATGGATGGATGGATGGATGATGGATGGATGGGTGGATGGTGGATGGATGGATGGATGGATGGATGGTGGATGGATGGGATGGATGGATGGATGGATGATCTGGGCTGTCTGCTGGAGATCTGATCTCACACTGCTGGCCATGCAGAGAGGGAAGGAGCTGCCAGCTCGAGCTCTTTGCTGTCACTTAACTGAAGCCCAGCCACAGCAGCACTGTGTGTGTGAAGCCACCCGACCACTGGAGCTGGGAGCAGCCCCTGCCCCAGTCCCTGCTGCTGGTGTAGACCTGCTGGAATGTCCTCAAGACTCAGCTGTACTGGGAAAAAATTAAAACCTGAGCATTTCCACCCCAACACCACATCCCATCCCTGCTGCAGCAGCGACTTGGAGATCTCCAGGCCAAGGGCAGTGCTTAAGGAGGCACTTTACCCTCAGGGAAGGGGCACCCAAGGATGGCCATTCCCAGCTCCTGGCCAGGCTCTGGGGATGAACTCGGGCTGCCCAGCCAGATTCACCTCCCTTCCCCAGCCTGCAGACAGGCAGAGGCTCAGCTCCTACCTGGCACTTCCTGGACAGCGTCAGTAAATGCAGTTTCAGTCAGTAAATGGCAGCGAGGAAGTGGGATTGAATTGCCTTTGTTCTAGTTCCAATTTTAAATAATATGAACCTTCCTACAATAGGCAGTGTTATCACTAATCCCCACAGCTGAGCCTGAAATAAGCTTACAAACTATGCAGTAGCACTGTGGGAAGAACAATTATTTCAACAAAGGATGGAGAGGGGAGGAAACAACCATGAGCTCCTTGGATTAGATGGAGGGTGAACACAATTGTTTTCAATTCACAATAAATAAATAATATTTTTTTTAAGCTACCAAAACACAAAACAAACAAACACCAATAACAAATGCAGTGTGAAGGCCCGGTAAAATATTTACAATTATTTCAGTGGAAAAAAAGGTACCTGCTACAGTCAATAGGTTGTAAAACAAATTCAGATGGAAGCTATTGCTTACCCCTAAATCAGCTCTAATGCACTGGCAAATGTGATTATCAGCATTCTGCGGGGAGCAGCAGCATCAGCATTCATTCCAGGTGTGTTCAGTGAAGGCTCTCTTGGCCACAGGTTCATTTGTAATTATTAAAATGCACCTTGTTAGCCATTCAGCAAGTCCCAAATTTCTGGGCAGCGGCACATGCAGTGTTTGCTTTAATTTATTCAGTGCAATTTCTGCATTATTTTACTGTGTCAATGCCACAGTGCAAATGAGAAACTCCATCTCAAAGGCTCCAAAGGGAAGGGAGCTGAGCACTCCCTGTTACTGGTGACTTGGAGCTGGCACGTCCTTTGTTTCTGGGGAAAGCTTTTCCATCAAGGACAAACAGCCAGAGAGCTGCCAGCCATCGTGGCTGTTCCCTCTGCCATGGATGGGAAAGGGACCAGCTCAGTACCTGGGTGCAGACCAGGGGGAAGGCAGTAATGTAGGGAAGGGAAAGACTGGGTATCACCCGTAGGACTCACAGCAGTGCACTGCTGGGCCACCCTGTTATCCAAAATAACAGCAAGTACACAGAAGTGACAGAAGAACGGGGAGAGGACTCTTAAGATAATTTGTGACATGAGAGATTACAAAATGGTTTGGGTCAGAAGGGACCTTAAAGCTCATCCAGCCCCACCCCTGCCATGGGCAGGGACACCTTCCACTATCCCAGGTTGCTCCAAGTCCCGACCAGCCTGGCCTCGGACACTTCCAGGGATACAGGGGCAGCCACAGCTTCTCTGGGCAACCTGTGCCAGGACCTCACCACCCTCACAGGGGAGAATTTCCTCCTAATGTCCCATCTAAATCTTTCTCTGGCAGTTTAAAGCCTTTCCCTCTTGTCCAGCAACACCCCGGAGCCCTTTTCCTCAGGGCTGCTCTCCATCCTCTCCCCACCCAGCCTATGTCTGTGCCTGGGAGTGCCCCAATCCAGGTGCAGGACCCTGCATTTGGCCTTGTTGAATTTCACCAGAGGAATGCAGGATGCCTCATCTCACTTATCCAAGAGGAGAGCAATGGCAAATCCATGTGAGAAACCCTGGAGCTGGTCTGCCTCAGCTGGAATCAGGATGTTTTGAGGAGAGGAGCACCTGGACACAGCTGCAAGAGAAGATTGGCTCTGTTAAAGGGTTCCGCACGGGGAGATAGAGAGTCATGGGATCCAAAATCCCCCAAAATGCCCATTACCATCCCCAAAGGAGAGGGCCAGGTGAAAATCTGATCCAAAGGATTTTTAAATATCAGGTAGGGAGGATGAAGACATTGGGATGAGGGTCCAGAGGGGTGTAAAGAGCACTGCTCGGTGGCCTCACCTCCCAAGGCAGTGGCACCAGGCATGCCACTTATCAGGGGAAGGGAATGGGATTGAGGTGAGCACGGAGCATGTCTGAGCATTCAAATTACAAGCAGGGCTTGTAAGGGACAGGATCTGACATTTAATGCCTCTGTTTGCAAAGTGCTTGACATTCACGATAACAGGAGCAGCACAGGCAGGCAGGGAGGGCTCTGGATTCCCGGGAAAGCGAGTGAAAAACAGCCTGGTTTTCCCTCTCCACTAGCTGGGAACATCCCAGGGAGATGCAAAGGCAGGGAGCTGCGTGCCTCACACAAACACCTGGAGCACCCCTGGGATGGGCTGCCTGCAGACTCCTGGAAAAGTCACCTCATCCCCTCGTGCCTGAGCTTTCCTCCCCAGAAGATGGATCATCCATCCCAGTCACCGGTTCCGTGGGAGATGTACCACATGTGTGGAGCACACACCCGAAGGAGCCAGGCTTTGATCTTATCTGGGGCTCTGAGGAGCCATTAGAAGAGAAATAAAGTTCAACACTCAGTCTTGTCTTGGAAAGCTGCAGACTGGATGGAAATAACTTACTTTAAGGTGCCTCTCCTGACAGCAGTTCAGGGAGGGAAGAGGGGAAATCAGAGTTACAGCTAACGCTTGGCAGGAGCTGGAGCCTTGGAACCAGTTTTAAGGCAGGGCTCAGCCTAGAGGTGCCACCACTGCTGTGGGCAGCTGGGTCCTCAGCAAGAGGTGACAAGTCTTGGGAGGTGCCCAGATGGTCTGGACAGGGCTTAGAGCAAGCTGGGACAGTGGAAGGTGCCCCTGCCCATGGCAGGGGTGAGACTGGATGAGCTCTGAGGTTCCTTCCAGCCCAAGCCATTCCATGATTTCCTTCCCCAGGACAGCTCTTATCCCACACTGGCCTCCAGAGGTTCTCCTGGCATGGCTGGAAAGTGGCCTGCAAGAGCAGATCAGTCTCAGGGTGTCCCCCAATAGTCCCAGGTTTGACAGAGCAGGGCCTGGCAAAGCTGAGCTCAGGAAGGCTGATGACAAGACTACTCAGTATTGACACAAAACAATGTTGTCACCACATGTGAACAGTTAATTCCATTCTGGTGTTAATGGACTGTCCAGCACAGAGACAGGGCTTGTGTGGTGGCAGGGGAGGGGACAGAGCCCAAGGTCCCCAGAGCACAGCACAGATCCTGCTCTCTCAACCATCCATCCAGCCATGTCTGCTCTTAATTACATTAAAATAACACTCTCCCACCTCATTTTTTATTATTAGAAATGAACAGATTTAAAGCATTTCCCCTCAAATTATGGTTCACCTGAGTAGATAATTAAAGGAGATACACTTCTATGTGTAATTACGCCTACTTCTGCTGCTGTATCAGGGTTTCAAAAATATTTGCAAAACAACTCAAAACTTTTATTTTGTCAGCACAATAATTGCTGCTTGTCAGGGCTATCGGTGCCAGCATCTGCTCAAACAGGAGCAGCATCTCACAGGCAGCCTTGCTGGGAGAGGGAGCAGCGTGGAGCTGCAAAGCATCCCAGGAGATCTGCTGGCAGAACAGCTGTGCACACCATGCCATGGAGCCAGCACTGAGCTCACCCAGGGAACAGCTCCAGGACAGGAGAAGGATGTTGGTTTGAGTTTTGTGGGGAGCCGGGAGGCTGGAGGGAGGATGTTCAGGCTCCTGGCCTGAGCAGTGCAAGGTTTGTTCCCCAACCATCAGGTTGTGGAGACCCACGGGGAGAAATCTCCCCACACTCCTGGATGCATCTGGATTGGTTTGGCACACTGAAGGCTCAGCACAGAATCAGAATTCCAGGGTGGTTTGCGTTGGAAGTGAGCTTAAAGCTCAACCATTCCTACCCCATTCCATGGGCAGGGACACCTTCCAATGTCCCAGGTTGCTCCAAGCCCTGTCCAAGGTGACCTGGAACATTTCCAGGGATGGAGCAGCCACAGCTGCTCTGGGCACCCTGTGCCAGGGTCTCCCCACCCTCACAGCCAAGAATCTCTTCCCAATATCTCACCTATGCCACTCCCTCTTGTCCTATCACCCCATGCTCTTGTCCAAAGTCCCTCTCCAGCTCTCTTGCCCAGGTCTCCCAACCCTATTTATTTCTTCCCTGCATTGGGTGCTCCTGCAGAGGAGCCGGACCTGTCCCTGTGTGCAGTGGCAGCACCCACACCTACATGCAGGCCCGAGGTGTGTTCGTCCTCCTGACGGGGACAGGCTGGGAATGGCTCTTTCTGCCCCTCGGGAGCTCCCTCTGCCCCGCGGGATGCAGCACTGGCCGCCTCTGCCAGCCCACGGGAGTCTCGGGCTCTGCTAGCCGGTCCGGGGAGAGCGCAGGTCCCTGCAGGCACCCCGGGGGTGACACGGCACAGCTCGGCCCGGCTGCGCTCATTAACTGAGGGTAATTAGCAGCCCAGCCCGTCCCGGCCGTGCCGTGCCTCACACCCCGGCGCAGCTTCCAAAGGAATTCTGCCGGCGCTGAAGGCAGAGCTGGCCCCACACCTCCCCCGGCTGCTCCCCACAGCCCCGGCAGGGCCGCCCGGGCTTAGCAGGGGATGAAATCTAAAGGAAAGGGCTCCGGAAGAGGCTGTGGGGACACACAAAGGACGCAAACAAGGACAGAGCATAGGGGAAAAGTTGCTGACTCAGCACAGCGAGGCCACCCGAAGAGCGAGGGAAGGTGGGCAATGGGCAGGACAAGGAGCCTGGGGGCCCCAGGAGCACTGGAGGGCAGAGAGGACCAAGAGAGCGGCAAGGGAACGCCTGGGGCCCCTGGTGCAGCTTGAGAGGAGCAAAGCTTGTCAGGGAATGTCTGCAGCAGCAAGTGGGAAAGGGGATCAGGCAAGGACAGGATGCTCCTGCACCCTGGGCAGCTCCCAGTGGGCCCACAGGTAATCCCAGGGATGCTGTCACAGCTGTGGATACACCTGAGCTTCACACTGGGGACAGCAGGCTCCAGACAATCCACCAGTTTCTCTCTGACTTATAATCACAGAATCATGGAACAGGCTGAGTTGGAAAGGACCCACAAGGAACAGAGTGCAACCCCTGGCCCTGCACAGACACCCCAACAATCCCACCCTGGGCATCCCTGAGAACGTTGTCCCAATGCTCCTGGAGCTCTGGCAGCCTTGGGGTTGTGCCCATTCCCTGGGGAGCCTGGGCAGTGCCTGATCACCCTCTGGGGGAAGAACCTTTTCCTGATATCCAGCCTGAACATCCCCTGAGTTGTCCTAGGGGAAAACCCCCAGTGGTGGATGAAGATGCTGAGGTGAATTTGTGCTGCCCCGGTTACTCTTGCATTAAGACACTGCCTGCGTGTGCAGCCTGGTGAGCCCCACTGATCAAAGCAGGAGCCAGGTCAAGAACCACCCCCAGCACAAGCTCCAGCTGGACGCCAATTTGGGGGCCTGGCTGGCTTCCCAGAGCACACACCACAGTCCCCTGGAGGGTCACCCACTGCCACCCATGACATTGGACCCACCCAGTGTTTTCGGAGCCAGGTGACCAAACAGACACTGAACAGAGAAGGGAAGGTTCCCTGGGAGGGTGGAGCTGCTGGGATGAAGGCTGAGCAGGGACCAGCAGCATGGGGCCAGCACCAGGCTGGACATCGCCCTGCTCTCCGAGCTGGGACGCCCAGAGCCAGAGAATGCCTGTGGCCACTGCTGGATGCCAAACACCCCTGGCTGTGGAACACCAGCTCTGCAGGCCACCCAGGGTGCCAACGTGCTTTGAAGTCCCCAAATCCCCACTTGAGCTCACTGTGCATAAATAAGACAAAATACCCCATCTCCCTCATAAGGGCATGGAGAAATAAATTCATTAGTGTTTATAAGGAGCTAAGAAACTCTGATTAGAGAGCCAGGGAAAGGGCCCATGAGGGAAATGAATAATTCGATGTGCAGGAAGAGGGTGGTAAATAATGCATGGGCTGCTGTGGCACCGGGAGCAGCTCTGGGTGTGGCACAGGGCCAGGCAGGGAACACGTCCCCTGGCTGGGGTGGGGAATGGAATGCACCTCCCAGCCCTGCCTGGGACTTGAACAAGGAGATGTGGGCAGGACTGCTGAGCCTGCCTGGGTCTTGAGCATGGCTATTGTGGGGTTTAGGAGCACTTTCCACTTCCCATGTTCCTTCAGAGGAGCACCAGCATCTCCAGTTGGGTCCACAGGCAGCAGAGACAGTCCCCAAAGCTGGGGTGACAGCAGAGACATTTTCTCACCCCAGGTTAATGCCAGCACCCAGGGCACCTCACAGCAAAGCATTCCCACTCCTCCAGGGCCAGGTGGGTGTGAGAGGTGTTTCTGAGGGGCTGGTCCTGCAGGAAAGCATCCTGAATCCTCCCCATTGCTGAGGGCAGGAGCAGAGGAGCCCAGCTCACAGCGCAGGAGCAGCTCAAACGTGTCCTCCATTCTGCCCAAATCCCAGGTGGTATTTGCTCAGTCAGCTGGGTGAGAGCTGTATCTGGGAGCTTCATGGAATCCTAGGATGGTTTGGTTTGGAAGAGACCTTGAAGCTCATGCAGTCCAACCTCCCACTATCCCAGGTTGCTCCAAGCCCTGTCCAACCTGGCCTTGGACACTTCCAGAGATGGGGCAGCCACAGCTTCTCTGGGCAACTGTGCCAGGGCCTCACCACCCTCACAGGGAAGGATTCCTTCCCCTTATCCCATCTAACAATGTCCTCTGGCAGTGGGAAGCCATTCCCCCTTGTCCTGTCCCACCATCCCTTGTCCAAAGTCCCTCTCCAGCTCTCCTGGAGTCCCTTTAGGCACTGGCAGGGGCCCTGAGGTGTCCCTGAAACCTTCCCTTCTCCCGGTGAACACCCCCAGCTCTCCCAGCCTGGCTCCAGAGCAGAGGGGTTCCAGCCCTTGGGAGCATCTCCATGGCCTCCTCTGGACTCATTCCAACAGCTCCACATCCTTCTTATGCTGGAGGTCCCGGACCTGGATGCAGCACTGCAGGTGGGGTCTCACTTGAGCAGAGCAGAGGGACAGAATCCCCTCCCTGGGTGCTGCTGGTGGCTTTGGGGCAACAAAGGGGGCGGCTGTGCAGGTTGAATCAGGGTAAAATTAGCTGAAATCCAGTTAAAATTAGCTGAAATCCAGCTAAAAGAACTGCCTGGAGTAAATCCTGCCCTGTCCCCATCACCCTGGAGCAGAGGGAGGATGTGGTGTCACTTAGGAGGGTTATGTGGGGTGACCACATAAACAAGAACAAGTCCCTTGGCTGGCAACAGGAGGTGACTTTCCTGAGAGCATCCCTTAAAACCTCTCCAGAGGGCCTGGAGGAGATTTCAACACTGCAGCAGCCTCAGACCGGCTCCATCCGAGCCCTCCTGGCTCTCCAGCATTGCTGAGCCTCCCTGGCTTGTCCTCCAGGAAAATGCCAGCACTTTTAATAGGCAATGAGGCATCTCCAATAATTCCAGCAGATGCTGCCAGTTAATGTGGGCTGGCACAGAACTTTATCATCGGCCCATATTGCTCCAATTACAATTTAGCCTATGGTCCTCTTGGGCTCATCTTTTATTTGTCTTTCACTGCCAAGTGTGGGAGGAAGGGGAGGTGGGAGAGGCCAGGAGATGTGTGTCTGACCTCTCCCTCCTTCACTGCCACATCTCTGCACAGCCAACACATTCCCAGCCACGCTCTTCCCATGGGAAGGGCTGTTCTTGGGCCAGAGCTGTGCATCTGGAATAAGAGCAAGAGTGTCTCACCAGACCGCCCAGGGAAGCCCCTCATTGCAGCCCATGGAGCTGAGCACAGTCCTGGCTCTGTTTTCTCCTTGCAGTGGGGCAAATAAGGATTTATTCCAGCACCAGTGCTGGAGTTAGGCTGGCATCACTCTGCTGTGCCGGAGCACCGGCTGCATTGGGATTTCTGGGAGCTGCTGCGGGGTAATCGGAGCCAACACACTCCTTCCATTTTTCAAACCTGAAAGCCATGAAGGAAAGATTTTTCATTCTGAGGGTTAGGCTCTGTTCTGGCTGTGACAGTCACCTGTGTCTGTATTGAAAGCTCAGGGAAAGTTTCTTTGGATGCTGTGTGGCCTCATAAATGACATCTTGCTCCAGCTGCGATGCAGGCAGAGATGGTGACTGGTTATCCCTTGGGGGAAATAAAGCACAGCTTCCAGAGCCCGCAGCTGTACAAACCTGTATCAGGGAGTGAGGGCCTGTCAGGAACTGGCTGGCCATATCCAGGCTCTGCCAAGGGGCTTTTGGCTCCCCAGGGTCCTTCAGAGCCACATTAACCTCCACGCTGACAGCAGAGCTCCCCCAGACCCTGTTAAAAGGCTCTCCCAAGGCAAACTACTTCAGGAACATCAAGCACTGGCTGTAAATGTCTATTGGTTACTTAAGGGGAAAACCTCAGAGCAACCTGTGTGAAGGATACACCCTCCCAGGACCCCAAATCCCAGAGGATTCAACAAACGTGAACACTGATTTAAACCACACCAGAAGCCCATTAAATCAAGTGTCTACTCAATTAAGGACACACAAACAACTTCACTCTGCCCTCCATCAGCTGCTGCCTATTTACATCTTGCATATCCAAAGATGGCAGAGACTCTGCTTTAATTTGTCAGGATGGGCTTGGCAAAAAAAAAGCATGCAGAACACCCAAACCTACAGTTCTAACCCCGTGTAAAGTGTGAGGCAAACCTCACTGTGGTATGTGGGTCTGGGGCAGGGGAGTCCTGCCCGCAGGGACCTGGAGCAATCCCCATCAGCACACAGAACTCACTAACTCAAAAATCCCTGTAATAAAGACATCCCAGCTATAATGGCCCTGGAGAAGCAGAAAGGATTTGGAAATCTCCTGACAGGAGCCAGGAGAACACCCCATATCAACACCACCACTGGTTGGACAATTACAGGACGCCAGGGACCACAGGGCTCTGCCAGTCCCACCTACAGCTGAAGCACTGCTTGCCTCCCTCCCCACAGCTCACCCCAAAACCCCAGCCATGGGAACCCCTCACCCCACCTCCAGAGCTCTCCCAGTAGCAGCTCCCCTTTCTGAACCCCAAATAACTCCTTGGTGGCTGCATATTTTTAATTTACAAAACCTTTAGCCCCTGTTATCAGCTGGAGGATGTTCCCAGTGCCAGCAGGACCAGCTGCTCTCAGTATCACCTGGATCAGAGAATCATAGAATATCCTGAGGTGGAAGGGACCAACAAGGATCATGGAGTCCAACTCCTGACCCTGCACAGGACCACCCCGAGAGTGTGTGCGACAGAGCTGGATGGGTTGTGTGACTGATCCCAGCAGGATAAAATGCCCAAGTGCAGCCAATGCACGAGGAAGAATCCATTTCCAGCCATCATTTCCAGCAATCCTTAAGGAAAGCAGGTTCAAGTCGAGATGCATGGACAGGCTCCAGCAGGACTCGGGAAGCTCGGAGCCAGCAGGGACGGCACTTTGATCCCAGGCAGCGCTTCCAGCACGGCTTCCCTGAGCGATCGCACACCAGGGCTTTGAAAGGCGCTCGGCACAAACAGCCGTGCCAGGAAAACTCCTTCTCCCGGCTTTTTTGCTGCGAGCAAGCTCCGATAGGGATCGCCGAGAATAAAGTCACTTCATTTACAAACCGGGGAGCCAAATCTGATAGACATCAACATTCGAGGTAAGTCAAGGAGCGGTGGAGCGCTGCCAGCTCCCCAAATGAATATGCATGGCAAACACTTCCCCCAGCTCCGAGCTGAAGAGAAGCCGGCAGCAGGAAGGCTGCCCCTGGGAAGGGGAAGGCGAGGGACCAGGCTTATTTCATCCTTTTTATTGAGTGCAATTTTCTCTTTAGTACAATATTCTCTGAAAGATACTGTTACAAACTCCGACAATTTCAACACAGTCAACAAATTGGGGAAGAAGGGGAGGGGGAGGGAGGAGCAAAAAAAAATTCCAAGGGCTGAAATCTTTTACAGACATCTCACTGGTTATGTACAGACAGGGTAGGGCTGGCCCGGGACACGCCGCGGCTCGTGGGGACGGGGACCGGGGCGCTGCGGGACCTCCTGGAGCATCCTGTGGTGGGAAGCAGCCCCTGGGGCCCCTCTCCGACGCTGCTGCCCCGCTGCAATGCTGCCCTCGACGCCCCTGCAAGGCAAGAAGAAGACGAGGAGAGGGTGAGAATAGGCACGTCCAGAGCTCAGAGAGCCACGCGTCCTTCCCCGCCGAGCCCCTCCGCAGCCCCGCACCCAGAGAAACCCAAAAGGCTTCTTACAGCACATCCAGCCTCTCAAAAAAAAAAAAAAAAAAGAAAAAAAAAAAGAGCAGGGATTAATTAATATGCTGTCAGAAAAGTGATGATTTCACTGAAAGCTCTCCATTTCTCTTCAGGTGGAAAAAGAAGGAATGGAAAAGATGGAATTCTTTGTGAAGCTGAGTTGCTTTAAGGGAGAGGAGGCTGGAACGCGATTTGGGGGGCGGGAGGGTATCCGTGTCCCCCTGCAGCCAAAATGCCTTTCCACCTCCTCCCACTGCAAAATGAGCCCCCACGGGTGTAAAGCAGGAGCAAACCACCAGGCACCATCAAATTGCTTTTTCCAATGTAACAAAAAAATTCCCCCTTCTCTCTGCTGCCAGGGGGAAACCAGAAGGTCTGGGAATCAGAGGGAGCAGCCCCAGCAGTACCTTCTCCACACCAACAAGTACCACACAGCAGCAAAATCCCATTATTTAGCCACTTTGGAGATGCAAAGATGCTTTTAATATACAATTTCACCTTGGAAACATAAAGGCAGCACATTAAATAACAAAGCAATTGACTGCTGGGTCCCTTTGCTTTGCCACAAAAAAACGGGGCTCACTGTCTAATTATTGCCAGGCATGTCTGTGCCTCTCCAAACATACCAATGCTTTCAGAAACCCACCCCAGCTGTGCCTGACATTTCACTCCTATTAAAATTCATCATTCTCCTGAATGGAAATAATTTTTTTCTTTAGCAAGCCCAGGTAGTAATGAAAGTTTTGTTTAGTAATGTAGTGTTTGGTGGAAAAAGGGGCAGAGAAAAGGGAAGAGAAATTGAGATTTCTTTTTAAAAAGGGAACTTCAGCTGGGGGAAAAGATATTGCTGGATATTTCTTGGGTGCAGGGGGCCACTTTCGGTGCCCTGCTTGGAGGTTTGGTCTCACAGCTCTCGTTAACGTTAATGGGATCAGAACAGCAAAACACCTGGGAAAAAATCTGTAACAGAAACACAACTGATATAAGGATGCTGAACTCGCTGCTTGAGCCGGGCGGGTCCGGGGGATGGGGTGGCGGTGATTTGTATCGGCTCCGGATTCTGCCACATTAAAGCCGGACGCGAGCACGGCTCCGGCCCCGGGCGCTGCTCCCGGCCCCGCCACCGCCTTCCCCCGCGGCATTCCCAGCTTTGAGGCGTCCTTTCCCAAGCCGCCCGGCAGCAGCAGAGCTGCGGAAGGGTTTGGGGGTTTACCTTCCCTGGGGAACCCGCGCCCTCCCTGGGGTGGTGCCTGCAGGCTCAGCTCTCCCGCAGGAGCTGCAGCCTTTCTCTTCGTCGGGGCAAAAATGATCCAGGGACAGCTCAGGATCACTTGGGCCGATCCCAAAGGATGGATCTCAAGAGACCCGAGGGACAGGTCATGAACAGCTGGAGGAGCATGGCGGGGGGGCTGGGGGCAGCGCAGCTCATCTTCTTGTACGCAGCCACCGAGTCACCCCCTCATCCCTCATCCCTCCTCCTCCTCCTCCTCCCGGAGCGCCGCCGTGGGAACCCCTGCGAGGCGGGCAGGGCTTTGATCTGAGCCTCCGAGGGCTGGCGTGACACAAACAGCGGTGAGAAGGCCACGTTTGTGCGATGAGAAGGCGTTCCATGAGGGAAGGAGTGATCGAGCAGCGTGGCTGGGATGCGGGCACTGTGTCACTCCCGGGCACTGTCCCTTTCCACACTCCTGAGAATGGGCAGAATTGCAAACACCCAAAATAATCAAGGATGGGTGGCTCTGCAAACGCAGTTCCAGTGCCCGCGTGGTGCCACGGGAAAAGGGAGCAGCTGGTGGGAATGGGGAAGGATGGAGGCAACTCTGGGAGTGGCCCAAAGCTCTTCCTGTATCCTGCAAGCATCCCCTGAGCACCGGCCCATTTCCAGACCCCCTGCAAAAGGAGTCACACCTCAACCCCTTTTCCCTGGGGCCTCCCAGAGCCTCATCCCCACCCACGCACCATCAGGGACATGACATGGCACTTGCCACCCAGGCACTAACCCCAGCCTGAGTCCCTGACCACGGCAGCCTCTGGCTGGCTCCCAAATATTTAGACTGTGGAATCTGAAGAGTTCAGCCAAAGCACGGTGGGGAAAAATAAGTGAACCAACTGATATGTGCATGTTCCACGTCTGCCTGTCCATGGAAGCCCCACAAGGATGCGATGTGAGGCTCACCTAGCTCCTCAGACAACACTTGTCATGGGCTGCACCTCCTGCTGTCAGTCCTGCTTGGCACTAATTAGCATAGATAATTGCATTGATGGTGACCATAATTTTCCTGCCTTCTCTCCCTACCTTCACACAAGGGTTCAATGGCCTAATGAGGCCCCTGAGGATAATGAGAGAGAAGCAGGTTCCCCCACCACAATGGCAGCTCCTGCACAACCTGAGGGGATGGGAGAGCAGAGAAGGGAAAGGCACAGCCCAGCTGCTGGATGGGGAAAGCTGCCGAGTCTTGTTTACTTGGGGACACAGAGAAAAGTTCACTCCAATTAATTTCTTTAAGTGGACGGGCGTTAATCCCCCTACACTTATCTAGAGTTAACGCAGCCTTAAGTAGATTTTTGCCTAATCCACTTCCACATCCGTCCCAAAAGGGCACTGTCTGTTTTGGGAAGGAGCAGAGTTCAGCTAATCCACTTAAAATTCACAGGGCTGGTTTGTTCAGATTAACCTCCTCCAGCATTAATCCTCCAGAGACAGGCCAGCAGACCTCAACACCATCCTGCCTCTGCCACTGATGGGGCCACCCCCTCCATGGCTGTGTCACCTGCAAAGCAGCTGTCCACGTGTTGGGGTCCACAAGGACATGGAGATGTCCCCAAAACAGCCACTAGAGCAGAGCAAGGCAGCAGAGTGGGACAGCCAGGGGCTTCGGGGCTGTTTAAATTCCAGAGGCAGAGGAAGGAGAGCAGAAGCAGCAGCGATGCTTGGACACAGATGGGGAGAAGGGGAGCAGCTGTGCCCGGGCTGGAGGGGTGCTCACAGTGCTGGTCCGTGGAGGACAGCCAGCCAGAAGTGACAACCCTGGGACACCACCCAAGTGCCAGCAGCTCTGACAACCCCAAAAGGCACATGTGAAAGGCACCATGGTCACCAAGACAGGCGCACCTCCCTCCCCAGCACTGATCTGCTGCTCTGACAGGAACCAAGACACCACACTGATTGCCATGGATCAAAGCAGAGGCAGGTCAGGCAAAGCAGAGGAGGTCCTCTCCTGACTGGAGCAGCTCCCCTTTCCATGTCAAACCCTGGGAAGGCAACACAGTCCATCAGGGTCCAGTGATAGACAGGAGCCAGCAGATCTCCCCTGAGACACAGAGGACATCAAAAATAAGAGAGCACAACCCAACAGCAGCTCTCACACCTCCCAGACAGGCTGTGGAGGAGATTGAGCTCAGCTGGGAGAGGCAGAGCCATTCCCCCATGGCAAGAGGGTTGATGATCCAAGATGATCCCAAAGGACCCCTCCAACACCCAAAAATTGGAAAAAATATAAGCCAAAACAGGAGCAGCAAAGAAATAACTGATGGCGTGAAACAACTTGCCACAGGAGTCCTGTCAGTGTGGAGTTGGCTTCTCCCCCATCATCACTCAAGAAGTTTCTGGCACTTCCAAAATTTTGAGGAGACTCACTGGGAATGATCCAAGTATTGGATCACTATCCACCCTGCCAGGATCCTTCACAGAAGAGGCAACACGACAGACAAAAACCTGAACATTAAATCCCCCTGCAGCTCCTGATGCAGGGGGGACATTGGGGCAGCAGGGACAAGCAGCACCTGGATGGCTGCTGGAGCTGGATGTGACTCCCTGGGCCCCACCCTTTCCACCAGCAGTTCAAGGAGGACAGGTGGCCTTGGAGCTGCGGAACATTTCTGCATCTGTAAATCCATCCCTCGTCTCAGAAGGTGATTGATCCTTTTTTTTTAAACTCAAATTCAATGTTTAAGAGTAATGATTTCCAAGTGAACACAGAGTGGCTCAGATATATCGGCAGTTTTTATGGATCAGAGGCAAAAGCCTTAATTCAGATCTTAACGAAGAGAAACGTGTCTGTCCCCATCTCAGAACAACGGCAGGGACTGATGGCAGTGCAAAAAACCTTTCATAGGTGATGCCCAATGATTTATCCCAGAACATGGGCCAACTGGGACGTTCCCACAGAGATGTCCTTGGGATGCAGGCAAACTTATTGGTGACATTCTGCAACCCAACCCCAACCCAACTCTGAATCAAACACCTGGAAAAGCAGAAAGCAGAAGAGATCTCATCGGACTCAGGCAAGGGGGAAGGATAGCTCTATTTTCTCTTTGGCAAAGGAGCACTAGAGACACCAAAAGCTGACAGGCTCAGAAATAATGGTTTGAGATCACTCTTGTTTAAAAACCGCTGCCTGCTGTTTTCATTGCAAGCCCTGCTCTGACTTGCAGAAATATTTAAAATTAAATATACATAAGTGCTTTCAAAGAACTGTTAATTTGAAGGTCATTAAATGGCATAAAATACATTCCTTTTTTTTTTTTTTTTCTGGAAAGAGGCACGTAATTATGCCATTAATATATGCTCTTCTTCCACATTCAAGCCTCAGAGATGCAAGGAGCCTGGGTTCACCTTCCCTGGCAGAGGCACCACATCTCCTTTTAATTACTGCCGTTGAGAAGCCTGCTGCTCCTCCATCACACCCAGAGATGGGGCTGTGGAAAAAGCATGGAAAAGCCCCAGGGGAGAACAATGCAGCTGAATTGCAAATGGGGATTTTTAGGGGATAAGGGAAGTAACAGTGGGGCTGGAGCCACTTGGCAACACCCAGTCCAGTTGTGAGGATCTTGCCCACTGATTCTCACACAAGACCTTGGGCCAAGCTCAGAGCAGGGGTTTGGTAGCCAAAAGTCCCTTTTTTTGATTTAACACTCTATGCAAAAAGGATAAAGCCAACCCAGACACACACACCAAAAAAAAAAAAAAACAACTAAAAAGACACAAAAGGGTTGATGTTTTTACAGTTGTCATAGAAATGGAGAGAAGGAGCTGCTGATGACTTCAGAGCACAAAGTGAAAGGCCAGGATCAGGGGCAAGGCTGAGGTGGGCTCACCCGGGCATGCAGCCACATCCGTGTGTGGATAATTCATGTGGGATGCAGCCAAAGGAGCAAGGCACTGTGACTGAGCTTCACTCATGAGCAGTGGCAGCAGTCAGGATCCAGCCCAGTGGGGTTCACCAGCAATTCCCCCCCTTCCCAGCACTTCTGCATGACACAGGAACCCATCAAGACCCTGTGTGATGGATAGAGCCCAGCCCAGAGGAAAGGCCTGTGCAGTTGGTCATCTTGGATCTAAAACTCCCTTTTCTTTCCTTTAAACCATAACTCTGCAGGGAGAAAACAGCTTCTGAGCCATCCCTTCTCCTCTGTGATCAAAGAAAGGAAGTCCAACACCAACCAGCGTGGATCAGAAGATGTGAAAATGGAGTGTTCATCTTTAGACCAAGGAAGAGGCTCTTGCCAGAGTAGGAGCAGCAGAGCAGCACCAAAGAGGTGCCACCCAAGTCAAGGTGAGAGTCTCTTCCTTGGCATCTGACAAAGGAAAAGGAGGAGCAGGTCAAACACAACGCTGCTGCCATGGCCAGGCAGGGATAGCACTGTCACTTCCAGACAGAAAGGCTTCACAGTTTGGAAAACTGATTTTATGTGAAAGAAAGGCCTCTAAAGTAACAGAATGGTCTGTCAGAAATCATCTGAAATTTTTATGCTGGTTATTTTCAATAAAAGCAGAAACCAAACATCTATTTTGGATTTTTCCCTTTGTTTTCCACTAACAGACTGATGGCCTATCATGAAATCTTCTGGTTGGGATGAAATTACTTTTATTGAAAGGCAAGAGAACAGGTGGCCCATGGTGACCCTCCCTCAAGCAACTCCCTTGGCCCATGATGGCTCTTCACTGCAGGGATTTGTTTGAGCCCACCTGCATGCTCTTTGCTCTGCCCGGAGCACCACCAGACTGCTGCTGAGCTCTTGCATGACCCTGGAGGGGACACATACAGGTCCCAGCACAAGGCCAAGATGTGGGGACAGCTGGTAGGGAATGGTGGCATATGGGAATCATCTGCTCTGACACAGCTCAGGAGACATCAGGTGTTGGACAGCTGGGAAAGGGCAACAGAATGGAAAGGCCACCAGCCCTGACAATGCCCAGGGGCACTGCCTATGGCCCAGAGCCAAGGAGCATCATCCACCCTGGGAAATTGAACCAAGATAGTCTTGGCATCTCTGATAACACCTGAGCACCCAGGCAGCCTGTTTGATCCCTCAGGGGTACTTGGCCTGCTGGGTGGGATAGGCAGGACTGAATGATTCACATTTCATATTCACGAAGAAATGGCCTCAAGCTGTGCCAGGGGAGGTCCAAGTTGGACACCAGGAAGAATTTCTTCACTGAAGGAGTGATTAAACATTGGAATGGGAGGTAGTGGAATGCCCATCCTTTGAGGTGTTGAAGGACCAGTGGACATGGCACTCAGTTCTCTGGACTGGCTGACACAGTGGGGTTCAGTCACAGGTTGCACTCGATGGTCTCAGAGATGCACTCTCACCCTATGACACTGTGGCTCTGTATTAAAGGGTTTACACTAAACCAGGGTTGCCGTGGTGTGCTGGGGCAGGGACAGCACTGAGCAGGCAGCAGCAGCTGCCTCGCAGGTGCTCGCAGGGCTGGCAACAGCAGCAGGGGAGTCATAAAGGTGCAGTATTGATATTTAGCCTGTGTGCCTGTCACTCGTTCCTTTAAATGCCTTTAGCTTCCTTCTAATAAAAGAGAAATCATAAAAAACCCACAAAGGACCCTTCAGTGCCAGCGAATACCAATGTGGTGGGGCGGCGCATTAGCATGCGTGGCGCCTGCTCCATCTGCATGTTGTGTTCCGTGTGACAACATCCCAGAATACAGATTTGGGCTGCCAACATCCCGAGAGGTATTAGCAATCGTCTATCAGACAGGAAGAGGAGCAGTCCCTGCTGTTGTAAACAAGGGGGGTTTTTCTCTGCCTCTTTCTCTGGGGGGAGTTCAGTGAATTGAAACTAGCTCATTCCTGCATCTTGTTAGTTCTCGTTCTTCGGCAGAGCACAGGTCATCTGCCTTGGGCAGTGGAGAAAAAAAACTGGAGGCATAGAGAGCACCTCAAAGGGTCCTTCACCTGCTGGTGGTGATGAGCCATGAGCCTGAACGTGTTCCTCATGAACCACCAGGAACTGAGCATGTGCTCCTCACGGGATACACAGGGGTCCACCCAGCCACAGAGGACCCTAACAGCCCCCACACAGGAGGGACAGTGCTCCCTCTCAGGAGATGTGGACGGGTGCTGGCAGCAAGCACAGCACAGGCTTGTCTCCTTGTGTTCAGTGGCAGCAAGAAAATCTGGTGAGGCATCTCCAGGCATAGATGGGAATACGATGGGGCAGATGGACATGGAGCAATGCCATGGTGTAGTTGGATATGGGCAGCCCCATGGCAAAGAGATACGTGGGGAAAAACCACAGCCCAGGTGGGCATGAGCCATCCTCACAGCACTGAGGGACACAGGACATCACCTCGGCACAGACAGACATGGGCTGAGAAGTAAAGCAGCCCCTATAATACAGCTGGACATGGGGCATCCCTGTGGCTCAGGAACACCCCCAGGACATGGATGGATGCAGGACATCCCCATGGCGCTAGCAGATGTGGAGTATTGCCACGGTGACGATGGAAGAGTGAGAGGGATGGAGGGTGAGTGAGGAGGTCAGAAGGTGAGTAAGGAGGACAGAGGATCTCGGTGTACGTATGAGCCACCACACCACCAAATCCCAGCTGGGACCTGCAGCCCCTGAGGCACAACCACAGCCAGCCCGTGCCACTGCTCCGCCACCACGTGGCACAGCACCAGCGAGAGCATGGTGATGGATCATTGCAACTTGCACACAGCCCTCTTAAGCCTTATTAAGAGTTCATTCATTTTATAAACTCCTGGCACGATCCACAGGGGGAAGTCAGATGGCCCAGCCTTACAATATTCTGGGTAAACACTGACACGTGTTGGGCAATTTTAACCGGATCAATTTGCCTAGGAGACAAGTGGAGGAACAAAAAAAAAAAAAGAATAATAAAGATCAAATTAAATAAAATATAGGGAAACATCTACTGAGAGAGGCTATAAAGAAGAGCAGAAAAATACAGAGCAGGACAGATGGATGGACAGAGATACACAAGGCACTCGGACCTACCTCTGAAGCCACGAAACTTAAGTCCATAAATCAATATCAAAATCCTTAGGTCCACAAGATGGGGGAAAAAGTCCTCCATAGCCATCTTCCAGACATCACTGAAGCCCTGGAGGCCTGAGCAGTCCACTTCCCAGAGCATCTCTCCTCCTCCAGCAGCCACCAACCCAGTCACAGCCACGCGGTGGCTCCTCCAGTCCCGTCCCATCCCCACTGTGCCGGCCGGCCCTTGGCATCCTCCTCCCCAGGTGCAGGATGCCAAGCGCTTCCTTCATCACCAGGTGCTTCCAGGCTGCCTCCTGCCCCTGGGGGCTGTGGGTACAACCCCTGGCCCCCTGGGTCAGGGACCGGCCGGCCGCTGGCTGCAGGGTCAGCGCTGGTCTTCGGTCATGGACAAGCAGTGAGTCCACGGAAGGTTGACAACATACACAGGCGCACGAGCGCGCACACACACACGGGAACACCTCTTTCCATATTCCAGGATGGAGAGTTTGTTTTTTTTTTAATCCTTTTTTTCCTTTTTGCAAAAAAAATGCAAGCAAAAGAGAAAAAAAAAAACCAAAACCCAAGGTTTTCTATTGAAGGTACATCTCTTCTTCAATATGAAGACATTAACTGGATTGAGTCGGATCCCCCATGCAGTGGTCAGCTAAGTCCTTTGGTAGTTGCCAGAGTGGCACCTGGGTGGGATGGCAGGGAGCTGCAGAGACATCTGAGGACACTTCCACCCAGTCCGTGAGCAGAGAGGGGAGCAGGGTGAGCCGGGAGGGCCGGGACAGGGAGGAAGGGCAAAAGAAGAAAAAGGAAGGTGGTTCCTCTGGACAGGATGCTCCATCTCATGCCTCTCCTTTCCCCAACAGACCCTTCCTCCTCCTCAGTTTCAACCACTGCTCACTGGTGGCAGGATTGGAGTCTGGTCTCTAGGGTTTGGGTTTGCTTCCCCAACGCACATTGGTTTGTCTTCATTGTTTTTTATGTTTTTTTTTGTTTTGCTTTTTAAATATATGATTTGTACATATTTATACGTATTTATACGCTGTCCCCCATGACATTGGTAAGTGTGCTTCTGTTGGTGAGGAACGGAAGTCACCAGTCAGATGTGAGTCCCAGGAACATCCTTTGGCTGCAGTCGCAGTCCCCAGGCAGCGGCGGCTCCTCTCCCAGCGTTGCCCCGCGTCAGTTCCTCCCCTCCCACCTCTGCCCTCCGCTGCGCGCCCTCCCCGGCCCCTCCCCACGGAACAAGGGATGTCATGCCATCGAGGTCGGAGACTGGCTCATCTGTACTCGCATGGACTGGACACTGTTCAGGATCTTCTTCTGGTGCCCAGCCAAAGTCACCCCTATTCTCAGGAGGTCTCTGGAAGACAGACAGACAGAGGAAGGTCAATGGCAAGCTGAGGGTGGTGAACTTGTTTTGCTGTTGCTAAGGAAGGTGAGGGAGGTAAGCTCAGCTGGAACATCCACAAGGCCCAAGCACAGCCCCATGAGCATCACTGGGAGCAAGGAGACACCCACACATTGACCTCCAAGTAGTGAATGTGGCCACCTCCAGACTCTGGTGACCAATGTAAGGGATGCTCACACCAGTCCTTTGCCCTGAACTGACCTCCCCACCTCCCCAGCTGGGCAGCAACCTGCTTTCAGGCAGCCCTGGCATGGCCAACTCACTCAGATGTCATCTGGGCCACCAGCTGCAAGGAGGTGAAGCCAGCGGTCAGGAAGCTGTCCCGGTACTGGCTCATCTTCACAGCGCTCAGCCAGTCATCTACTGAGGTAAAGGCAGTGAAGTCGGGGATGGAGCGGTCGAGGAGGGGCTGAGAAGGCCTGAAACAGGACACACCACTGGTGACACGCCTGGCTGGCACCAAGGGGCTGCCCTGCCTGAACCCGGACAGCACAGGGACACGCTCCCCAATCCACCCCCAGTATCCCTGTGCTCCCCCCAGCACACACCCATGGAAGGCCATGATGAAGGCCTGTCCCATGGGAACACCACCGTGCCAAGCAGTGCTTTGCAAGCTCACACATTGTATTCCAGCTGCGGGAGCCACAGGGATGAGGCGTCGGCAGAGCAGCCACCACACCCAAACGGTCACACACCATAAAGAATCAATAACAAAGAATTACTGCCGTTGCTTGGCTGAAAACCGCATGTTCTTTGTCTGACTGTCAGGCAGAGTGAAGGCAGAGTGAAGGCAGAGCCCCACTGCCCCCATCTAAGGATTTATGAATTCTCGGGGAGCTGCTCGGGGAGCCTTTCCCCACAGCATGGGATGGTGACAGGAGCATCCCCACGCCCAGCACTCACACAGCGGTGATGGTCGCCACAGTTTTGAGGCTTGCCGGGTTGCGGATCATTTTGTCGAGGGTGTTGACGATCTCGGTGAAGCGCGGGCGGGTGTTGCGGTCCTTCTGCCAGCAGTCCAGCATCAGCTGGTGCAGGGCGGCCGGGCAGTCCATGGGCGGCGGGAGCCGGTAGTCCTGCTCGATGGCGTTGATGACCTGAGGATGGATGAGGATGGATGAGTGAGGGGGAAAGTGGATGAAGGACTAGGGGAGCTCCCTGAGCTGCTTGTGCAGGTAGAAGGGCTGCAGGCAGCCGGGGAGGGACGGCCAGCCTGGCTGATCAGCAGCCGAGGGAGCGGGAGGAGCTGGGTGCGCTCCGAGGTTAATCTCCGCTCTGATGCTCCGCGGCTGCAGTTCCTCCCAGCAGAGAGCTGCCACTCATTATCTCGGCGGATCTCGCCGGAGTACAGCAGTCACACTTCCAAAGCTCCTTCCCCGCTCGTAAACCCTCTGAACATTTTCAAAGGCCCTGCAGCTTGCTGAAGTCCAATTACCAGCCCACTGGCTTTTCTTTCCAATTTCTCTCCTTGCATCCTTTCACTCACTAGCCTGTTTCATCTCTAAACCGAGTGCTCCTGAGGCTCCAGGAAGGAGCAGAGAGCCCTTCAGGCAGGGATTTCTTTTGGGAATGAGCACCCCCCTGGCCCCCAGACCTCTGTGGATGACCCCCAGTGCTTACATCTTGGTTGGACATGTCCCAGTAGGGCCTCTCCCCGAACGACATCACCTCCCACATGACGATGCCGTAGCTCCAGACGTCGCTGGCCGAGGTGAACTTGCGGTAGGCGATGGCCTCCGGCGCTGTCCACCTGACAGGGATCTTGCCCCCCTACAGAAAAAGGGACTTCAGCTGAGAAATGCCTCCCTAGGCAGAGGAGGCTGGATGCCCACAAGCCAGGGTTGGGGCCATCCCACACACCCCGAACCATGGGTCCCTGGAAACCCCATCAAGGAGCAGGCAGGCGGTACCTGATGGGATGAGGAGGCAGGAACCAAAAACAACTGCATGATATCATCTTGTACCTGCCTAAAATGGCTTAGCTGAACAAAACAAATGGGTTTATCCAAGGATTTGCCCCACTAACTGACAGCAGCCCACTCCAGCTGCCCTGCAGGACCCAGCACATCAGTGGCCTGTCCCCAGGTCCCTTCCCAGGTAGTCACCAGGTGACAAGGCTAAGCACAACTGGGCTGGTGCTTGTCACAGGTGAGGAGCCAGAGGCACCCCCATCCCTTGACCTTCAATGGAAACAAGGTTGAACTAAAAGCATCCTCTACAGATTTATCTGGGCTCCCACAGCTGCCAGAAGGTCCTTCCAGCCCTACTGTTGGAGCGGAAGGCAAAAAGCAAAATACCTTTAAAACTTAATGGAAAGCACTGGTGTAGGAAAGTGCCTTTGGCAGACAGCTCCTCATTTCTCCCAAAGGCTCCAAATCAGGCTCAGCATCTCAAGCCACCCCGCCAAGCCAGGGCAGGTCCCAGGGCCAAAGGCCATGCCAAGGGCGCAGGGATGTGAGGAGGGGCAGCACACACAGAGGGATTGCTCCCTGAGAAAGCTCCATAAAACAACCACAAAAAAAGCCAAGGGATAAGGAAAACCACAGACACGCACGGGAATTTTCTGGGGGCAGGACTGCACTGTGAATCGTTCAGCACAATCCTTTTCCATAGCCTTTCTGAGGACGCGTCAGCCACTCTTGAAGGATGAATGGCAAAAAATTTGATTTGAATAACTACAAATGGAGAAATTAACTGCTAGGTTGTTTTTCCTGCCTTTTCCCCAGAGCAAAAAGCCTGCTGTGGGAGGCAGAGTGATGCAATCGCAGGCACAGCATCACTTCCCAGCTGCTGGGGAGATCTATTATGGCCTAAATTAAATAAAAACACAGATGAGATAATCTCTTTTTATCTCTGAAGGTGGGGAAAAGACTAATTCATGCCTCGTCTCAGCAGCTACCACTGGGGTCTTTGAAGGAAAAATAAAAGCTGGGTGTCTGCTCAAAGGCTGCTGCCTGCAGGAAGGGTCTGGGCAGGGAGCGGGGCAGGTCTGGGGGGAACAGGAACATCCCATTGAGCAGGGGAGGGACAGTGAGGGGCTGAAACTGGGCCAAAACATTGAGTCAGCCTTAAAGGCATATCCCTGGCTTTCCCATTTTGGCAGCTGGAGTCAGCCCTGGCACTTGGGCACAGCTCAGCAGCCCAAAGAACTGCTTTGGCAGGAGCTGGTGCAGCGTTGTGCCGGCACCCACTGCACACTCTTCTATTAATCCGTTCGATGAGGCCAGCGAGCTGCTCATCCCTTTCCCCTCTGATCACCCTTAACACCTCTCAGGGGCTCACAAGCGGGATAATGGCCATGGTGGGGAGCTGGGGGTCCCCTGGGGTAGCCAGGAGCAGGGAGAGAAGAGAGCTGCCTCTACCTACAAATGAGTTAATTAAAGAGGAGAAGGATGGCTGGGGAATGGCAGCGCTCCCCGTTAGGCTTGTCTCTTTAATTTATGCTCGGAACAAGTTTCCAGCAGGAAAACGCAGAGCAGACCTGGAGCATTGGGGGAAGGGGAGTTAAAACTCCCCTGGGGGAGGGAGCACCATTGCTGTGCTGCCAGGAGTTGCTGTGATCTCCCTGCCTCCCCTTCCTGTCTCTCCAGGGACTCCTCTGTGCACCTTTCCTCCACAGAGGAGAGGGAAGAGGCTTATCTGGAAACTGCAGAAGGCAGAACAGTGCTTAGGGAGGAGGGAGGTGGAAAACTTCTAAAAAGGAGGAAGAGAAAGGAGGGAAAAGAGGATAATTTGTGGAAACTACAGCCAGGACCTCTGGACCATGAGCCTATGTGGTGGGAACACCCATGAGGTACTCCCACCCATGGCAGACTGTACATCCAGCACCCTTCTCCCAGGTTCAGCAGGTACAGGGCACAGGGAATGCTGGGCAGGAGAACATCCTGCAGGAGGTACCTACCAAGGAGCTGGTGTAGGTGGGGTCAGACGTGTCGTCCTGCAGGTAGCGCGAGAGGCCGAAGTCAGACACTTTGCACACCAGGTTGCTGTTGACCAGGATGTTCCTGGCAGCCAGATCTCGATGCACATAATTCATCTCTGCCAGGTACTTCATCCCAGCAGCAATCCCTCTGAGCATTCCCACCAGCTGGATCACTGTGAACTGCCCATCGTTTTGCTGCGAGCAGAAAGAGCAGGCACTGGGGTGAGCATGCAGACCCCGCAGTGGGACCAGGGCCACTCACTCTGACCTCAGGAGGATGCTGCATCTCCCCAGAGGACTCCAGCTGCCCTGCCTGATTACAGAAGAGGTAAGCACCCCAAAAGACATAATTTGGAGATGTATGGCACACTCCAGCCCGCTCCCAAACTAAGCAAACAGGCTGGGATTTACAAACAGGATAACAACATCTCATTCCCTAATCCCACAGCCCACGTGGCCCCACCTCATGGGGCATCACAGCATCACTTCCCAGCTGCTGGGAGATCTATGATGGCCTAAATTACCCGCAGGAACGAGTCCAAGGCCCCGTTCTCCATGAACTCTGTGATGATCATGACCGGCCGGCTCTTGGTGACCACCCCTTCCAGGCGAATGATGTTGGGGTGGTCGAACTGGCCCATGATGCTGGCCTCGCTCAGGAAATCGCGGCGCTGCTTCTCCGAGTACCCAGCCTTGAGCGTCTTGATAGCCACGTAGATCTCCCGCTTGCCTGGCAACTTCAGGCGCCCCTTATACACCTCTCCAAACTCCCCTGCGAGCGCAAGATGGAAGCATTTAGGTTGGAAAAGACCTCCAACATCACCAAGTCCAACCTTTGATCAATCAACATCAGAGCTACCACCTCCTCCTCCACAATAAACATTGCAAAGAGCAAGGAGTCTTTGCCCAGCTGAGAAATGGCAGCCAATTCACACTTCAACAACGCTCTCCTCTACAAATTCTGTCCACCTGTCCTCTTTAAAAGGGCCAGTGTCTGCTGCTGGGGACATGTTTAGGTTTGCAACCTTCTCCAAGGTGACAGAGCCCAACACTGACACAGGCAGAGGCTACAGCTGCCTGTGCAAACCCCCACAAGGAGGATTTGCAGGGAAAGTGCATCCACATTTAAGGACTAACTCAAATATCAGGTGTCTGCATTGTTAATCTTGGCTGCCTTTCCGCACATCACTTATCTTGGGGTGGGAAATAATTGGGCTGTTTACATTGCTGCTCTCTGATTTAAAATATAGGGAACACAGGAGAGCTTTCACTTCATCAAAGCAAAATTTGCCTGTGGAGGAATTATATTTAAGCCATGTTTGCAGCCACTTTGCCTTGATGAGCAGCAAAGGCCAGGTGATACATTGCTGAACTTGATCCCAAACAAACTGACTCATTGCTTCCTCAAAGCTTCCCCTCCCCGGCTTCTCACTTTCTCCTCTAAGAGTATGACACAGTTATTTAAAAATGGCAATAAAACAGCACAGATCACACACACCCATGTGTGTGTATATATACACATGTAGGGGGAAGGGGCACAGACTACAGTGAGGTCGAGTTTTTCTTGTTATCTCATGGAAAATCCCAAGAGGCTCCATGGTCAGCCAGTGAATACATTCCTGGAGCCTTTCCCACCTCAGAGGAACTTTGAAAGCATGAAACAACCTCATGTCCACCCTAACCCACCCCAAACCCAGGAAAGCCTGACGTTTCAAGGCTTCATTGGGGCCTTCCAGGTGAAGGACCGTGTGTGCTCCCCTATAACGTTGCTCCAGGTGGGTGCACAGCAACACAGAAGCAACTGAGAGGGCAAGGAAGGATGGGGAGCAGGACACAGAGAGACCCACCTGCCCCAATGACTTCTTCAATCTTCACAAAGGACACATCGATCTCCTTGGCGAACTCTCGGACGGCTTCGTTGGGGTCCTCATAGGTGAAGGGGTCGATGTAGATCTTCATCCCTGGAGACCCTTGTTACAGGGAAGATAGGAAAAATAGCAAAAGGGAGAGAATTATAGAAAGAGTTAATAGAATTGTTTGGGTTGGAAGGAGCTCCAAATTTACTCCATACCATCCCTCATGAGCAGGGACACCTTCCACTAAACCACTTTGCTCCAAGCCCCATCCAACCCGGCCTTGAACAATGCCAGGTACAGTGGATCCCCAAAGTCTCTGGGCAGCCTGGAAAACCAAGAGCAGTTGTACCACGGCCAAGAGCCGAGACCCTTCTGTCCTCACACTCTCCACTAAGTGGCTGCTATCACTGTACTCACCTACACCACTCCCACAGACCCTTATCATTCCCTTTGGGCCACCAATTCACCCAACTCTGCTCTGCACCTCCTCCTCCCCCTCTCTGCCCTCCACTCTAATATTTATCCTTCCTCTTTCTCCTCCATGGCAATGGGAGCAGTTACAGACCTGAACCACAGCGCACTGGCTTTACAGTGAAGGCTTTACGAGGCAGCACGCGTTAGTGAAGAAATATTTATTTACCCAAAAAGGCTTCTGATGGCTTTGTGGCAGCTACTAAATTGACAGAGTGCAGCAATTATAACCAACAACTGGTATAGATCCGTGAAATACGGCTTGGGCGGACGCTGGGACATGTGTGCGGTCCCTCACTCACCCAGGGCAACGTGTGGTCACAGGATCTGGCCACACCACAGGGACATGAAGAAAGTGGGCTCTTGCCCTTTTCCAAGGGAAAAAAACCGAAAACAGGCCCCAGATTTCCCAAATGGGTTCGCAGATGTCACGTTTGGATGGCAGGGGCTTACAGAGCTGACAAGGGCACGGTGGTGAGGCACAGTGAAGTCAAAGGACTCAGCTGGACACCAGTGTTGTAGTGCCACCCAAAAGGGACCTACAATAGGCTGTGGTGTTCCCCGGGGCGGATGGGGGCAGTCAGCTTCCTGTACCATTTCTCACCCAAAAAGGGGACTGTGGATGGCATAGCAGCTCCTCGAGGTGATCTCTGGAGGAGACCAGGAGGGACATCGCTGCCTGGTCCCCTCCCCAGGGTACTTCACCCTTATAGGGATTAACATCCCTCAGTTACACTGTTCAGGACCTTTCCTAGGCCATGATCCCATCACACCAGTGCTTCCCAGTGTACCTCCAGAGCTGGCATACAGATGGATGCATGGACCACAGCATCACCTCTGCACTAGGAATCTAAATCAGCTCCCAGCTGTGAAATAATTCAGGAGGACACATGAAAGCCTCACAGTGGGCACTGCTGGTGCCAAAACGCCACCAGGAGAGAGCTGTGGGGCATTGAGGACTCAGGAAGGACCAGGCAGGAGCATCCTCACCCCCAAAAGGGGCCTTTGGGGCAGAAGTTCTGCACCTCAGAGGCAGAGGAGGCTGCAATGAAGCCATCTGTGC
The DNA here is from genome assembly GCF_031753505.1 of Anomalospiza imberbis. Taxonomy (NCBI): domain Eukaryota; kingdom Metazoa; phylum Chordata; class Aves; order Passeriformes; family Viduidae; genus Anomalospiza; species Anomalospiza imberbis. Next base: position 20,466,605 of record NC_089690.1, on the reverse strand, counting down.
ATCTCCCAGTTCATAAATCCCTTTATGGCTCTGTCTCATACACTTTAACTGCCCCATAAATTCTTTTACAAGAGCAGCTGATGCTCCAGCCAGGATTACAAAGGGATTTACAGGATCGTAACGGAGACTAGCTCACGGATCAAAATATTGAAAGAATAGAGGAGAAAACAATGCCCAAGCTTCCTGTTCCCTGTCAACACAGGCTGGTTTTCAAACGCCCTCTGATGTGTCCATAGGCTCAGTAATCACCAGGATGAGCTCTCCCCTCATCCTCATCCCATCCAAATGAGGAATTGGGCACCTAAACCCACTCCTCATCTCTGCCAACATCAGCCCCTGGCTCATCATTCCCACACCAGCAAAAGCTAGGTGAAATTCCAGATACTGGAGCGCACCACCAAAGGCACCCATGCTGAGCCCACCTGCAAAGAGCTTGGTGCTCTTAAAATCATCCCAAGAATCCTGAAAACTGGATTAGGCCAATTTTCACTACCGCAGACAAGGGCAAATCTTTTATCACTCTTCAAAATTTGAAGCGCTCTGCACCACGACCCTGACTCCAATGGCCAATTCCTTCTGGCATCACATTTCCTTGGCAATAAATATCATGGGGACAGAGAAGAACACTTCCTGCTGAATTGCTGGTGCTTCAAAAGGGCACTTTTCCTATTTCCCCAATCTCAAAGCTCCCAGTAAAGCCATGGAATGGATAAACCACAAAAAAATTACACTCCGAGAGACCCCATCACACCCCAAAATCCACTTGAAGCACTCTGCCAGCAGCCAGTGATCCCAGGGGGTTGCTGGAGGGATGGCAGAGCTGTGCTGGGAGGCTGTAATTGCTGTGCCACTGAACACATGGTGATTTGTTCCAGAGGATGCTCTCATTTCTCCATTAGTTGCTCACCACAAATTTCCCACCTGTTTTGCTCCAGCCTCTGCATTGACAGAGTGCCCAGAGGCTCACTAACCTTGACAGGGTATTGCTGGCACCCTGGATTTCTGACGCCAGTCATCATTGCCCCCAGGTTTAGAAACACAGGACAGGCACATGCTTCAATTGCTTCCCTACCTAGGTTGAGCATCCTGGATTTTGGGCTGCCTGGGGCCAGCTAGGGATGCATGTTTAGTAGGGAATGGTTCAAAACAGGAGGAAAATGTGAAAAATCAGTCTGTCTGCAGCCCGATTTGAGTTTATCCATCAAGCATCAAATTAACCTTGCCCTGACCCCCACAGTGCAGCAACATGGAGAAAAGAGGGAGGAAAAGCACAGGTCTGTCATCACCCAGTGATGTTTGGAAAACAGTTTATTGTTTGCCAGGAGGTTCAGGGCCCCCCAAAGTACTGCCACCACGTTGGGAGGGTTCAGTGTGATGCCAAGAGGGTCTAAAGAGACCCAGAGTGCTTTGCTCTCTTGGCTGGGCTCTCCTCCTTATCTCCACTCCCTCTTTAGCTCTCTCCAGCCCTCCTGTTCTTCTCAGTCAGGCCAATTGCTGCATCCCCATTCCTCCCCTCTGCTCACCCATACTGCTCCCTGCCTTCCCCACCCATCCTTCCTCCATCCCTGCATCCCACACCTCTTTCCCCCATGGAGGCACCCAGGACCAAGATGGTCCTTCCCACAAGCAAATTGTACCTGGGAAGCCACTCTAGGAGAGAGTAAATGGGATTTTCATCCCACAGTGGAACCAGTGGACACCAGGAAAATCCTGGCCCCCAAAGCTGCTGCTTTGCTGCTTTATTCTCATTTGCAGTGCTGGCTGCCGGAGGGGCACCAGAGCAGACATTACACACAAATACACCAGGAATTAGTTCTGGTGCACAGCTCCACCAGCCACAGAGGTCTCATAGGAAAAGCTCAGGCTCTCCTAATTGTTTGCCAAGGGGATCAGCAGCCCAAAGCCACTTAAACATTCCCAGTCACTGGCTGCATATCCTTCCCAGAGCAAGGTAGAGAACAAGCATCAGCCACACAGCCAGAACAGCAGTAATGCCAGCAACCCCAGCCATGCTCCCAAAATCCAGAATCTCTATAACAGCTCAGCACCAACCCAGACCCAGGCAGAGCCTGTGGAAGGAGATCAGGGGCTCACCTTCCAAACACCACCTTTCTCCTTTCTTTCCTCCTTTGGGAGTCTTCACAGCATCCTCTCCCCATCCCTTCTCCCCTTACATCCCCCCTGTCCCTGACATACCCCCAAATCCATCATCATTCCCCAGATCCCTCCTGGTATTCTTCTTTTCCACCCACAGTGCTGCACCACTGCAGCCCACCCTCTCCCAAACCCTGACAGACACATGTGGACATCTCCACTGTGGTCCTGTCCATCTGCCACGGGGGGCTCCCACCACCCCATAGTCCCTCTTGGAAGGGGAGGAGTGGGGCAATGCCGGGTGCAGGTTTGGGAGCGTCTCCCGTCTGCTTTTCCCACTTTCCCTGCTCACCTCTGCCGGTGCTGTAGTGCTGGAGTTTGTCACTGTACACCGCCTCCTTGCTGTAGGCGCGCTTCCTGGGAGAACAGGGGAGAGAACAGCCAGGCTTCAGGCATCAGCAGCTGCTGGTGGCCCCAAGCTGCTCCTCTGCCACCAACACTCCATAAGCGGTGGCATCATGCTGCTCCCTCTGGCCACATGGGTCCCCCATCCCCCCCTAATCTGCACCTCACCACCTCCACCTTCCAGGGACACTGATCCCACGGGGACCCACCTGCTGCAGACAATGGAAATGGCCACCAGGGAGACGATGAAGACCACCCCGGCCGCTGCGGACCCCGCGATCAGAGGCAGCTGCTCTCTCAGCTCTGACTTATAATCGTCTGCGAGAGAAGAGGGACAGGGTCAATCCTCCCTGGCACGCTCATGGAGTGAGAGCAGCCTTCGGGAAGGGATCCCCTCTGATTCCAAGGGTGCAGCTCCCAAGGCAGTGGGACAAGAGGGATCCAGACAAGGGGATCAGCTGAGGCAGGGGATGAGCCAGTGCCATGTTGCACTGGGTAGGACTATCAGGCTTGGCTCACACACATTTGGCTTAAAGACAGGGAAGAGAAGATTCTGGAAAATGCACCCATCCCAGTGTGCATGGGCCCAGTTTCCCAAAGAGATGAGGTTCACAAGGTGGCTTTGTCCTTGGCTTTGTCCATTTCCCTTTCCTCAATAAATTAATTTCTTGAGCAACCTGATCTACTAGAAAGTGTCTCTGCACATGGCAGGGGGTTGGAACAAGATGAGCTTTAGGGTCCCTTCCAACCCAAACCTTTTTGAGACTCTGTGATTTAAACCTGTTAGCCACTTTGACCAATTTTAACATGGGGTCTCACAGACACAAAATTCCTACAAGTTGTAGGAAAGGAGGCCACCATTAATAATTAAGCCAGCCAGAGAATGCTATGCCAAGACTTCACCCAGATCAGACATCAGAGAGTTCACACAAATTATATCAAAGTTCATACAATGGTGAACTTTGGGAGTGAGGGTCAGGAGAACCTGGGAACCCTTGCCGCAGGTCCACTTGTAGGTGTAAATATCTCAACATTTGCAGAGCCATGGCACCCACAAGTATCCCTTCCCCACCAAGCACCCCTTGGAACCTCCTTTGTCTGCTCAGCCACTCCATGCATCCTTCAGCAGCAGGCTGGGGTGAATGCCAAGGTGGCACCAGGAGGACTGGATATGCCTGGGGGAACCCCCAAAAAGCTACTGGCACCCTCCATGTGTCTCCCCCATCAGTGGTGTGGGTACACTCAACAGGCAGCATCCAGCAGATCCCACATTCCTGGAGCTTCTGTAGCATTCCAGAAATACCCCTCTCTCCAATCGCCTCATCGAGGTCTGCCAGGCTGTGCCAGCAGCCACATGCAAGGGTTAAAATAAAACTGATCCAAAAGAAAGCATTTAACACTCTTTTATCTGTATTTTCTACTCTGCAGTTAATTACTGGAACCTAGATTTATCTCTTGCATGCTGCTTAAATCCTGAGAAATTCTCATCTAACAATCAATTATTATTTAATAAGCTACACAATCCATTCTTATTAAATTTCAATTAATTGCTTATTTGAGGCAGAATTTTTCTTCTCGCTTCTCTAATCCTGAATATTTGAGGCATTGGAGGGGGGTTTATTACCATTTCCTTCCCTTTGGTCACCCAGCATGGTTTTCCTCTTCCCACCCCAGCTGGCACTCGACATGAATGCATGCTTGGGGTGACCCATTTTAGGAAAGAAGAAAAGCTTTAGGAAAGAAGAAAAGCTTTAGGAAAGAAGAAAAGCTTTAGGAAAGACAGGCAGTGAGGCTGGGAGCCATGGATGTCCCCTAAGCAGAGAAGGAACCATGCCAGCAGCAACAGGAAACAGGCTCTCAGCTGCCCCAGGGGTAGGAGGATGTAGTGGTTTTGGTTTGCCAATTTAACATTTCCCCAATTTAAAAATTTCTCTAAATTCACTAATTTCACTTCCCTAAATTTCCTCCCATTCCAAACCATGTCAAAGGACCTGCTTCACTCACCAACTTCTGGATAACTCCTGAAGCTGGCATTAATGGAAAACATTCCCATGAGTTAGTAGCTTCTAAAGGAAGCCAGTGTTTGTGGGTGCAGGGAAGGGCTGGGGCCAGAAGAAGCCATGAAGGTCATGAGCTGGCCCAACACACCCTTTGGCATGGGAGATCAGCTTTCAATGGGTCTGACCATCCCAGCTTTGCCCTGATGGCTCAGATGGACTCCAAGGGTCTACAACCCTCCCCCCAACCCCATCACACCGTGCCAGACTCACAGCTGGTGCTAAGGGCTTCTGTCCCCACAGCTCAAGGCAGCAGAGACAGAAATAAATAGCAGGGGAAACCTGGAGCCAGGAGATTGAGGGCGGATCACTCCTCCCGCCGGCGGTTAATGAGACACCGCTGTAAATCAGCCGGCTCCTGCCACGCTGCCTGCTGGGACAGAGGTTTGTGCAGACAAGCGCCTTTAATCCCATTAGAGCAGGAGGCTGGAGGCGCCGGCACGCCGCTGGCCGGCCACACTCACCGTCGGTGAGGGTCTGGAAGCACATCTTGCCGCTGTACTTGCCGTAGCCGGCCACGGTGCGGGCGCGTACCTGCACCACGTAGACCATGCCGGGCCGCAGCCCCTCCAGCCGCGCCGTGTTCGTCTGGCTGCGTGCCATGGATGAGTTGTACTCGTTGTGGTCCTGCAGGCACCCCAGAGAGCCACCGTCAGTGGGACAGGGACAGGGGACAGCGGAAGGACAGCGGGAATGCAGCCCAGCTGTCCCTGTTGAGGGCAGGGATGGGGATAAGGGAGAGCTTCTGCTTCAGAAGCGTCCCTGACCCAGAGGATCCCACAGAAAAGGCTGGAAGAATTGGGATTGTTCAGCCTGGAGAAGGCTTTGGGGTGACCTAATTGTGGCCTTCCAGTAACTGAAGGGAACTACAAGAATGATAGGGATGGACTATTTATAAGGACCTGGAGCGACAGGACAAGGGGGAATGGCTTCCCAGTGACAGAGTACATTTAGGCTGGATATTCAGAAGAGATTCTTCCTGTGAGGGTGGGAAGCCCCTGGCACAGGTTGCCCAGAGAAGCTGTGGCTGCCCCATCCCTGGAAGTGTTCAAAGACTAGGGCTCAGAGCAATCTGGTCTAGTGGAAGGTGTCCCTGCCCATGGCAGGGGGTGGAACAAGATGAGCTTCAAGGTCCCTTCAACCCAGGACATTCTATGATTTTATGAAACAGAACCCACAAGGAACTGGGGAGGCCCCTGCAGCATGAGCCTCCCAGGCAGCCCCCGGTCCCACCAGAGCAGGGAGCATGGAGCAGCAGAGGGAAACAATAAGATCATCCAGAGCAAAAAGAATTTATGAACAACAGATTCCTCCTCTTCAAATGATTGACATCCTTGTGCATTTCAGAAACATCCCATAGTTATGGAAACCTGGTGTCCCTGCCCACACCACAGGGGTTGGAACTGAATGATCTTAAAGGTCTCTTCCAACTCAAACCATTCTGTGATTCCACTAAACACTGTAATGTGCCCTATGAGACCCTGCCCAAGCAGGTTCAAGGGCAGCTCTCTGCTGAGATCCCCAGCCCTTGCAGTCTGGCTCTGCTGCCACAGATCCTTGGCCTATACCTTGCTGGAAACCTCAAGCATCTCCACTGTCATTTTTTACCACATTCCCCAGTGCTTTGCTGGTAAGAGGCCGCTGTTGAGATCATCTAATTATTCATACTTAGAGGAATTCATTAGAGCTGGTGAGACACAGGAGAGATGGAACAGCTTGGGCCGGGCACGGTTCATTGCAGGGGGTGGAAGCGTGTCCTCTGCAGGACAGGACCGCTGCCAGGGACAGGACCAGTGGTAGGCAGTGACCCAGGGCAGGGACAACCTCCATAACCTTCCCTGGTCCTCTCCAACCCCCTCCTGACGCTATCCCCATGATTCAGGTCACTGCTCATCCTACCAAATACCAGAGCCAAGGCAGCCACGGCCACTGATGTGCTGGTTGAATGCTGCCATGGGGAAGGACTGGCTCAGGTTGGACAGGGCTCTGAGCAACCTGATCTGGTGAGAGGTGTCCTGTGGCAGGGGGTTGGAACTAGATGAGCTTTAAGGTCCTTTCCAACTCAAGCTGCTCTGTGATTCTGATTCTGTGATCTAGCATCTGCAGTCACAACTCACTCCCACCTTCTGGATGCAGCTCGGGCGACCTGGTGCCCGTCCTACCTGACCATTCCCAGCAGAGCCCAGTGATGTTGCCCTCACCCCCATGCCCCCAGCCCAGCCCCCACGGCAGGGCTCCCCTGGGCTCACCGGGGCCGGCCTGGAGCCCACGGTGCTGCCGACGTCGGGCGTGCAGATGCGGCTCAGCTTCTCGTAGTAGCGGATCTCGTAGTCCAGGATGATCCCATTGGGCTGCTCAGGCTGGGGCCAGGACAGCGTGATGCTCCTCATGGTGGCACTCACCTGGTGCATGATGGGCACGGTGGAGGGGGCTGCCGCGGAAGCAGGGAGCAAGGGAAAATTAACAGAGAGAGCTAGGAAAAATGGCCTTGAGAGGGGGAAAATCCCCACAGCATCCCAAATCTCCCATGCCTGTGATTGGCTTCCCCATGGGACCAGCTCACTCATTAGCAGTGGGAAGACCGGCATCTCAGCAGCTTTACATGGAAGCAGAACAGCAAGTCACTGAGGGAATTCTGCTATTTAAACCAACTACTCCTTTTAATTAGGGGCTTGGAAATACTTGGTGTTCCTTCTCCCTGGGACTGCTTTGCTCCAAGGATGTCTCCCATGGTGAGAGAAACACAGCAAAGCTCTCCCCAGCAGGGCAAATGAAGGTTTGGTGACATCTTTTGCTGTAACAGCCTCTCTGGGGAGCCAGCACTCGGCACCCAGAGAGCTGTGCCACAATTGCCACAATGGAAATGGGATGTGGGAGCAAAAATCTCCCCACCCTGAGGACATGGAACCAGGGCAGAGACACCCCAGCCTAGCTTTGGCTCCAGAGAAGCTACTGGGGCTGCTCTTAGGGGCTCTCAGGGGATGCTAATCCTCAGCACCCAAGTGTGCTTCTCCCAGAAAAACAGCAACACTGTCCTTCCACCATTAGGGACAATGAGCCACTAAATTAGTCAGGAGACCCTTTTCGAAATGCTTTGTGCCCTCCAAGCTATACTTAAAAGGGGGCAGAGCCAGCCAATACAGCCCTAATCCTGCACTTAATCCTATCAAAAGAAAGGCATCCAAGTCTGTCCACACCCAAAGGGCCACTGGCATGTCCTGTCCACAGAGTCAGCTCCCAGTCCAGCCATATCTGCCCTCGTCCTCCTCCTCACCATGCCTACAGCACAGGCAGTGCTGGGCAGGGAAAATGCCTCCCCTGTGTGAATCCAGGGAATAGCTGAACCCAGCACAACCAACCTGGGGCACGGGATCATGCCATGGAGGCAATCTGGGGGTGGCAGGAGCCTTGTTTCTCATGGTTCCAATGGAAGATGTGGATAGTTCAGCACTTCCTTTGTTTACCCAGAATACTTAATCCTTTTTTTTTTTTTTAATCTCTCCACATCTGCTCCAGGAAGATGCTTGTGGGCTGAAATTAAGCACTCAGATTGATTGCTGTTTTATTACCTCCCATTAGTTTGGATGGGGCTGGGAAAATGGTTGGAAAACCCACTACAAAGCCAAAGAGATTTTAGAGAGAGAGCTCCAATGCCCTGGATATCCCTGGTGAATTTCCATCAGGTGACCCCAGAGCCCAGCATTTTCATGTTTTTAATCAGCCTTTGCATGACAAACAGGGACTACTGGAGTACAGACAGACAGATGAGGGTCACCTGGCTGTTCCCAGCTCCCCATGGTGGGAGAAGAGCTAAGAAACACCCCAAAAATCCACCCCAGGAAAAAAAGGCCTGGAAATAAGAGGCAGGTTTGGCTGCACATGGTTCAGCAGACATCAATGCCAGCCAGGCACGAGTGTAGATTTGTATTCCCTGGAACCAGAAGACTGAAATATTTACACTGAAATATTTACACCAGGTTTCTTGATTGTGCTATCCAGAGGGAGCAGGATGGCGAAGGCTGCCTGCCCTGGCACAAAGCAGGAATTCCCATTCCCTTTTCAAACCCAGAGCATGTGAGTTTCCATCCCCTCTGATCCTCAGTGCAGCCCAGGACCAGTTACCCCCTTGCCATCTGCACACCCACTCCCCCAGCATCCCTGCTTGACCCAGAGCTGCTCATTCAGCTCCTGATGCCTGACTGGGGACAGGAAAGGGAGCAGGGGAGCCTGGAAAAGGAGACAAGAGGAAAATTATGGGAGAGGGATGTGCCAGAAGAGACAGAGCCTGGACCCAGCTCCAGGATGCTGCTCCCTCTGTGCTGTAACACAGACTGTGTTTTAAGGCTGGATTCACCCCATCTCCCTTCTCCCAGCTGGGAAAATGGTGATGCCATTTCATCCCCAAGCAATCTAGAGGGGGATAAAAGCAGGTATCAGATAACCCTTCCACAAGCCAACTGTTACCCTTCCCAGGGCACAGGCAACCCTTCCCTATCCCCATTCCTCTTCCCCCCTCTTCTCCTCACCTTTCTCCCCCCTCAGGGCTGGGAACACCACAGGCATCACACACCCTCCCACCCCGGGAGCTCTTCCTTTTGGACACAGAGCTTGCAGCCAGCAGCGGGACAGCCAAACCCGCCGGCATCACCCGGCACTCACCGGCCTGGTTGGTGGTGATGTTGACGGAGACGTGCTGCTGCGGGAAGGGGCTCTTGTTGGACACGCCGTTGACCGCCTGGATCTCGAAGGTGTAGGGGGTGTGAGCCCACAGGTTGCTGATGAAGACGCGGGTGTCGGTGAGCCCCAGCTGGCGCGGCACGAAGTCCACGTTGTCGTCGCAGCGGGAGCAGGCGCGCCGGTCCGAGCGGCACTTCTTGCACACGATGTTGTAGGTGACGTCGTCCCGGCCACCCGTCTCCCGCGGCGGGTGCCACTCCAGGATGATGGACGTCTCGTTGACGATGGAGATGACGTTGCGAGGGCCGGATGGGACACCTGTGGGAAAGGAGAAGCACTGAGACAGGTCCTTGCCCTCCCCTGGAGGCTCCAGCACAGAGGAGGACACCCCAGAGCTCTGCACTATTCATCACCTCCTCCCTGAGGAGGGGTTTGGTGTCCACAGCTTTGCTTAGCTCAGGGTCAGGCTTCCCACACTGGCAACACCAACCACCTGCACTGCAAACAAGTTTCCCAGATGGAGATGACAACTCCCATGCCACAAACCCACTTAAGCCTCCAAAAAAACTCCATGTGGAATGCACACAGATCCATCCATGAAGTTGGACCCATTTTAATCCCACCAGGAAATGCTGAGATAACTGCAGTGCTCACATGGAGAAGCAGATTATCCTAGCAAGAGAAAAATCACTTAGCCAGCAACATGGAGAACCAGAGAAGCAGCAGGAGAAGAGAGAGTCAAAAATGGAAAGTGGTTATTAAGGGTTCAATATCTCAAGTTGGAAACCCGGGAATTTCCCAGCATGGAGGAAAGCCGGCACCACTCCATGGTTTGCAAGCAGCTCCCATGTTGGACAAGAGATGAAAATTGCATTGATCAAAGCTGCCAGGAGCCATTGCAAATACTTCAGAGGATGGGAATTGAACACAAATCCAATTGCAAGCGCTGCCGGATCAGGGCTGCAGTCCGTTCAGGAGGAACCCAGGAGAGCAGCACTGAGGTACAAACACACAACTGCACAGACCCAGGGAAGGATTTGGGGTCAGGCAGGATGGCTCCGGAGCCAAAACCACAAAATTCAGCTGCTTGGTTCTATTAAATAAGGGAAGCAAGGAATTCCTGATGCTGGCTGGGAAGGAATTCCTGATGCCCGCACTTCCAAGAAAGAAAAAGGACTTTGCCATGATACAGGGAGCAATAAAAATGATGGAGGACTTGACCTGCGAGGAAAGGTTAAGAGAAAGAAGCACACTCTGTCTTGGGGAAACCCATCCCACAGGAGCCCTCCTCGTGTGTGTGCCAGAGAACATCGTTAGGGCTGTGGATAAATCAGCCCTGTTAAGTGGCCGGGGATGGGCTGGACAGGGACAGATTCATCAGCACCATGGTGACATGGCTGGTGGGATGGAGAGGTCATTCTGCATGGAGACACTCTGGGAGCCTCTCTAAGCTGCTGCCGTGGATAATGCGGATGAAAGATTTTGTTCAAATGCCCAGGGAAATAACCGCCTTAAAAAAAAATAAGATAAAAGAATTCCATTCCCCTTAACCCTTTTCCTCTTTACAAGTAAAAGTGTCTGTCGTGGAGCCACCAGTGCAGCAGCCTTGCTGGAAAGGGCTTTCCTGTACCTGAGGCACCACAGCATTGCCAGGCTGCCCCATGGTGGAGATGCCACAGAGAGTTTACAGGAGGGTTGTAGGGGCCACAGCAGGGGCAGGAGCAGAGAGAAGAACTTTGATTCCCCAGGGGAACAAGACTGCAGGACTCACAAAGGCTCAATGGGATCAATATGAGTGAGTTACCCCCAAAAATCTGCAACCTGTCTCACAAGCCTTAATCCAAATCCTCCCTCCATACCTTAAGCAGTTAATACCTTTTCAAGAAAAAGGAAAAATACCCACATTTCTTCCCTTTCCCAGTGGCAAACTGCTGCCTCCCCAAATTCCTCCCACTTTAATTGCAGCCCCTTCCCTCCTCTGCAGGGGCCCAGGAACTGTAGGGATCACCCTTGGAAGGGTTCCAGTCCAGGGCACTGCCAGCAGCTCCACAATGGTATGTACTTCTCTGACACAGAGAAACTTTGTGGGTGAACAGATGGCACCTCAGATTGGAGCACTACAAAATCAAGCACTGACGAGAAGAAATAAAAATCAGCAGAGACTTTTTTCCTGTATTCTTATAGCACAGCACTGTAATAAATCAGTTATGTAATGAGGCATAATAAAGATCTGTAGATTATCTGTAGTTGTGCAACCTGCTGAATACCTGTATGAGATTTCAGGTGATCCAGCAAAATACACAAATCCTTTCCTTGTTTCCTTGATGTGTGCTTTGGGCACTTCCCAGCATAGAGGGTCTGGAGCATCCGTGTGCTAAAGCTCCATGATTGGCTGGTTCAAGGGCCTGGAGTGTATCTGGGGGGGAGTTGAGGCCTGAGTTTCCAGCAGGCTGAAGAGCACAGCAGCTCTTTCCTCTCTCCTGGGCTCTTTTCCCACCAAAAGATGGGCTTGAGGACACTGCTGCCATGCCAGGCAGCTTGGGCAGGCAGCCGAGCAGCGATGCATCGCTGAATACCAATGCTTAATGCAGCCTTCCCCCTATTAAAAAATACTCCATCTGCAAGACTATGAACAAGACAGCCAGAGCAGATAACTTTAAATCCTAATTTATCCTGGGGACTACCTCCCTGCCATCACCGCCGCTGCCCGGGTGATGCGTAGATTCCAGAGGCTGCCAGTAAGGTGGGATGTGGGGCCATCCCATCCCTCCACCTTGCCCACCCAGCCACACTCTTGCTCCCACCCACAATGGGACAGGGGGAGAAAATAAAGCAACATGGATTGAGACTTTATCCCTGCTGCTGCCCCAGGAGGGAGGGGAGACCCTGCAGCCCCCCAGGCCCAGCCCCGTACTCACTGGTGCAGGCGGCGGCCGGCGGGTCGAAGTCTGCCCGGTAGTAGCCGTTGCGGCAGGCGCAGACCGGCGAGGCCTCGGCAGTGGAGCGGCTGTTCGGGGGGCACGGCACGCACAGCCCCGCGCCCTGGCTGGCCTTGAACGTCCCTGCAGGGCAGGCTGCAAGAGAGAGCAGAGCAGCTGGGTCCTGAGCTGTTCCAGGACACAGGGGAAAGCAAGTCCTGTCCTTGGAATGGGGTGGAAAGGAAGGAGAGGAGAGGAGACACAGAAAAGCTTCAGATTTGTAAATGGGCTAGCGCCTTCCCATGAATCTAGGATGGCCAGAATTTTCCATGTTGGCTATGGATTATTCCTGAAGCCACTAGACAAACACATGGCAACAATCTTTAGCCAGGCAGAGCAAGGGGCTGCAGTAGCTGCTTTGCTACTCATACCCAGTCAGGGGTATGGCAGGGGGCTGTGGGACCCCTGCCCCCAGCAGCACCCATGGGGATATGGACAGACAGGGGCAGGACAGCGCTCCTCTTTGCCTGATCAGTCCCTCTCCACCACCCCCAACAGCCCGGCTCAGGTCCCACAGCTCTTTTTTCATGCAAAATTTAAATATTTAATGAAAAAGTCGGTGTGATGCCCATGACAGCGTGTTATGGGTCCATCCTGTTCATCCCCCGCAGCCTGGGGCTGGAGCTTCCCAGCCTCTGAGTTCATTCAAGCAGGAAATGGCATCTAATTCATAACGGAGATATTCCAGTTACAGTGAGGGTTTAATCAGCCACAGGGGAGGTTTCATTAATCAACCATCTCGCTGCTCTGTGGAGAGAAGGCGAGGATGGAGTGACAGGGATGGGGTCCCTCATCTCCACCCCACCCCACCCATCTTCAGCAATGGGCACTGACAAATGGATGCTCATCCATCCCTGACATCCAACAAAATCTGACGGAACCAAAGGCTGCAGAAGGGAATATCTGTAGCTCAGCACATGCACCCAAAGGATCAGACTTCCATCCAGCCCAGGAGAGACTGTTCCCGGCCTCACACCAGGGTGGTCCCAGCCCTGTCTGGTTCCCAACCCTGCCCCTGTGATGCCATCCCCCCCAAGGCACAGCTCTGCAGAGAAACACCCGACGTGTCTCATAAACACGGCGATGATTGAGATAATGGAAAGTGCCTCTTAGCCCCTGTCTGCTGCATCAGGATATGAGGCATCTCCTAGCAGCCATGAAGAGGAAATTAATAGGAGCAAGCAGGAGTAACCACTTTGATGCAATTTCCTTGGGAGATAGTGGACCATCTAATCTTTATTGGAGCCCTTTAACCTGTCATTCAAAACTCATGAAGGCCTCCTGCTCACACAGCCTTCCCAGATATTAACAGATGATAGAAAAGAATAAATCAAAACAATATTTTACAATTTTATTATTCAGAAGATTTCCACCCCCCCACACACACACCCAGCCTGAGGCACACAGCTGGCTGCAATGAACTGTCTCTTTCCAGTGGCCCTGACAGCTGGGTGGGGATGTGGCATTCCAAAGGAACCAGCCACCAACTCCCGCTGCCCTTCCTTTTCTCCATCAGAGGAGGACTGCCGAGTCCTCCACATCCCACCACAGCCATCCCATGCATGTGGCATCTTAAGGAAGCACTCGGGGCCATAATCCAGCACCTCATGTGAGACACACAGGGTCACCGTGCAGTCCAGAGGGTTTGAGGAGACCTTCAGGATGCTCCACAGCAGAAGGCTGAGGAATGCAGACCCTTCCCCAATACACACACAGCCCTACTCCCATAACAGCACAAGGAGGCACAGAGTTACACAGACACACAAGGCAGGAGACAAAACCACAAATGGACACCAAGGCTTTGAGTGCATCGCCAGCTCCTCACCTCTCCCCTCCCACCATCGCCTCCCCACCGTGTCCCAGCAGCCTTGTGCTCCCACAGAGGGGGAGCATCCATGACACATGCAAAGGGGAACTTGTGGGCTCTGGAGCTGGAGGATGTGTCAGAACACACCTGAAACATGCCAGATTCTTTAGAGGAGCAGGAAGGGGAGGGCAGTGGAACCAGGGAACAGCCACCTGTATTTTGATGGAAGAGGATGGAGGAGGGAAGGAGGATGATGAGAGGATTGCAGTGCTATGAGCAAGCCTCAGTTTTAAGCTTGAGGGCATGTTGGTGGGTTGGTTGAAGAGGTTTGTTAATGTTTAATTACAATCAATCCAAGTGATGCTTTGTCAAAACACCTGAACATGGCACCCTGCACCCCAGTGTCCACCGGTTTCCATTATCACTTTGCTTACCACAAGTTCCTGTAATCTGCAGGCACGTGGCTCTTAATTGCTATTATTACCAATTAGCTTTTCTCTCCTGTAATTACACTGTGCTTGCCTAAAGCCTCACACAGTTTCGGGGAGGTGGATGCCTTCTCCTCCCTCCCAAATATGCCATGGGTGCAGCACTCCCCTCTGGCTGCTGCCCGTGTGTCCTCTCTTTCTGGGGGAGCTGAGCCATGAACCTCATACCAAAAACTCAGCACAAACCCCCAGGGCCCTGCAATGCCATGGTGGGATCCATAATCCTTCACATGGCAAACCTACAGTCCAAGTGCAAGGCTCAGATGGAAGACTTGAGCCCAGGAGGGAGCAATAAATCACCCCACTAAAGGCCAGTGCAACATTTGCCCTAATTTAAGGGCTGCTCCAAGAGCTTCCCAGAGCTGGCAAGGCCTGCATCCATGATAGTGTGTCAGACAAGTGCAGGATGAGGCTCTGCCTCAGCTTTCCCTGTGGGAAGGGACTCTTTCTGCCAGCGCCCAGGCTATGGCACAACCCGCATCTCTTCAGCCCGGAGGAGAATTAATTGATTGTTGATTATGGGGGCTGGATAAGATTAATGATGTGCTTAACTATCCATTTCCTCACATTTAGGCACCAGGGGTGTGTTGGTAAATGCTGAGGCACAGAACTCCTCCATGCTGCTCAGCAGGGAGGATGCTCAGCACTTAACCCCCCCCCACAATCCAAAGCTGCCCACGGATCCATCATCCTGCCTGCACGCTAGGAATGCTGCACATCCCAGGTGTCAGTTTGCCAGCAGGACTCCTTTTCCAGGGCTGACATGTCTGGGGGTGGGAGAGAACATCATTGAGGGGCTGGTGAAACTCAGGCTTCTTGCAGCAAGATGTCATCAGTGGAAGTTTAGGGGAAAATAGCTGCAAGTTGCCTTCACAAGGGGTGATTGTAAGGATGTGGCCACAGGGCTGGATACAACTAGGACTCCCAGCCAGAGCTGAACCTCTCCTATCCCCCCTCAAAGGCTCAGAGGAGGGATGTGTCACACCTCTCACACAAGGCAAACACTCAGTGAAGGCACCACAAAGCTCTGTCCCCACTGCCACCTCCATCTGCAGCTCCCAGAATCTGGGAATCACAGAACCTCAGAATCTGAAAATAACAGAATCATGGAACCACAGAACCCGAGAATAACAGAATCACAGAACGACAGAATCTGAAAATAATGGACTCACAGAACCTCAGAATCTGAGAATAACAGAATCACAGAACCACAGAATCTGAGAATGCCAAAACCACGGAATCACAGAACTACAAAATATACTGAGTTGGAAGGGATCCCCAAGGATCATCAATCCAGCTCCTGGCCCTGCACAGACACCAGAACAATCCCACCCTGTGCAACCCTGACAGCATTGTCCAAAGACTGCTGGAGCTCTGGCAGCCTTGGGGCTGTGCCCATTCCCTGGGGAGCCTGGGCAGTGCCCAGCAGCAGGATGGATTATGGAACCACTCATGGCACACAGCAGCACTCTGAGGGCTTTTTACTGCTTAACACTCTCCTGTATCCTGCATCAGAGTATTCCAGGTGCCAGGAGTCCTAGAAAGAGCCAGAGATAAGCAGGATTTCTCAGCTCATCCATCCCTGCTCCTGCCCGAGGCAAGCCACCATCACAGCCTCTGTGGAAAGGGTGCAAGCGTAGGGATATTCAAGCATGGGGGTATCCAAGCGTTTCACTCTCAAACTAAATCCTCTCAGCACCTGGAACTTGCACTTTTTAATTACTCTCTCAGGGAAGCTTAAGTCAAAAGAGGAAAAAAAAAAAAAAAAGAAGAAAGGAAGAAAGGAGACACTGCCTCTACATTAACTTGCTCTTAAACTCTCTGGGGATGCAGAGTGGCATTTTTCCTTCTTGGATTTTAAAATAGGAGCTTCTTCAAGGAATTACAGATTCAGCAGCGATTCAGAGAGCCCTGACCTGCCCCAACCCTCACCAGCACCCTGCAAACCAAGTCAGCAGTGCCTCATCCATCCCATGCCCCTCTGACCCTGCTGTGGCAGAGCTAACCCCATTTTCCAGGTATCCCCGAATTCACGCGTGGGTTGGGCTCCCTTTTGGGTCCAGCGCTTTTCCAGGGCAATCCCAGTGTCTTTAAGCACACCTGTGGCGCTCTGGCACAGCAGGTGATGAAAAGCTGCGTCAGAAGCAGCAGTGCTGCACGAGATGATGCCCTCAAGCAAGCTGGAGGTGTGGAGAGCACTGTCAGGTGCAAAGGCACTAAAGAGCCTGGATGATCCAGCCTTGCTCCAAAAAGAGATGTGGAAGCACCAGCAGCACCCCTGGGAGATGGGCAGCAGGGTTTGAGGACAGCACAGGTCAGGAACAAAGGAGAAATTGTGGCTCACTGCATTTGCAGCCTGCCAGAAAGAGATTCAAGGCCCCACTTTCTGCAAACAATAATTTATCTTTAAGAAAAAATACTAGCGCCTCAGCCCAATACCTTGTGCACAAGGCTCATAATTTTTTGATGAAACTCCCTCCCAAAAAGGAAGGAGATGTTTGCTAGAAGTCCCTTGTGCATTTTGTAGACACCACCGACATAGAATCTATCTTTAAATACAATAAAAAAAAAAAATCAGTTTTTCAGCCTTCAAACTGGTTAGCCCTAGAGATAGGTGTTTTTAAATGCTCTCCTTGCCATCCTGCTGTCACCCTGAGTGGCCAAGATGCTGCCTAGGACACCCTCCCAGCCACTGTCAGCTGAGAGACACCATCCAGGCAAATAAACACCCACACGAAATTGTGTGCTACAGCAAAGTGTCATCGGGAGGATGCTGTGACTACAGGGGCAGCCACTTGGCACAGCTTCCCAGGGCTCCTGCTTGCCCCCCGGGGCAGTGCCAGGGGGCACTGCTGACATCATGATCCCTGGGGACACACCCAGACCCCGGGCTGCCACCCAGTCCATGCATTTGGGCTTCATTGCTTTGATATGATGATGACACAGGCAGCAGGCTGGGGGAAAAGCAGCAGAATTGGGCAGGTTGTCACCCACAGGCAGGGGCTGTCACCTCCCACCTTCAAAGCATGGCAGGGGCGCTGCTTGCCCACCCTGCTTTCATCTCCCTCGTTATCCTCCCTGCACACATCCAAGCAGGGAGCAGGCACGTGGTGCCAGAGGTTTAATTGCACCCCTACATGGTGCTCTCCTGTCATCCCTTCCCTCTGGCCTCTCTGTTGGGGAGGGGGCTGGCAGGTTGTTTTGTGAGGATTTTGCCCCCATACCTACTTTATAATGATCTGATTGCCTTTCATATTAAGCCAAGTGTTTCTCCAGGAACATCTCAGCCTGGCACGGCCACGGGGAGCCCAGCATGCAGCCAGCAGAGCCAGGGGGTGCTCTGCCATGCCACCCTCCGCCAGGCATCCACAAATTAATCCTGAGAGCTTGCCATACTGGGAGCAATGCCAAGCTGGGAGGGTACGTGCATCCCACCTTCCTGACCATGCCAAGAAAGGAGACTGAGCACTTAAACACCCCATCAGCCACCAAATCCCAGCATCCAGGCCTCAGCATAGGGAGCAGAGCGCGACCCAGGTGGAGGAACAGGGAAGTCCAAGCATTCCAGCCCTGAAGTATCCTCCTTTTCCTAAGGAGGGAGCTCAGCACAGGACCCCAAGCCATGCCAGAAACCACAGCACATGGGGACAGGACAGCCCAGCAGAGCCTTGTCCCAAAACCTCATTTTGGTGCAAACTTCACCATTTTGTAGCCAAACGCACAAATTTTGGCTCACCCAGAGATGCTCCTGCCCCGGGGCCATCTGATTTACAAACAGCACCCACCTCATTGTGTTCCCTTCTTTCAGCACCACACAGGCAGAAACTCAGGAGATAAACTCATGTGATAAACATGAGCTTCCCAGCATCGGGCTGGCATCCTGCGGGCACGGGCTCCGTCTTCTCCCTGCTCCGCGTGACGCAGCCGCTTAATTAAACCAGCCCTGCACCTCAGGAGGAACAGGCTTAGATCCGCCTTGGGACACATGTAAATTAAAGTCAGAGCCGGCCTGCCATGGTTTATTCATGGAGGGAAGTAAAATTCAATGTGGTTTTACCTTTCTCGGAGTTTTTTTTCTGCTTTTCTTCTCATGGATGAGAAATGAATTGGAGCAGGGCAGGATTTCAAAGGTGCTTGCAGGGTAGGGAGCTGCACAAGGCGTATTAGAGGCAACAGGACTGGATGCATCCCTGTTCACCTCTCCCAAAAACCCACCCCTCACCCAGAGGGGCAAATACCTGGTTGATGGAGCGAGGTGTTCACAGACTGAAAGGCTCACCAGAATAAGCCCCACGTGCTTCACTGGAAGCAAAATGCAGTCCATGCTCACCCAGAAACAGTTTTCCTCCAGAAAGGCTTACTTGGAAAAATTAAGGGTCTCTGGATGCAAAGGAGCTTCAACACCAACTGTCTAGGTGACATCATGGCCCTAAACAAGGAGTTTGAGCCTCAAGCAGGGCATGGAAGCAGCTGGTTCAGGCTCCCAAGGGCCTGGCTGCTCACCGCCTGCAGCTTCCCAACAGGTCCATGCTCACCCATTTAATCACCACTTTGGGCTTCACTCTCTGTTTTTCATGGTTGGGAGGATTTTGAAGGTCTGAAGAGAAAATCTGTCCCAGATGGATGGAAAGAGAAGAGCAGGCATGCCCTGGGCAGACGGTGCCGTGGGGCTGCCAGCTTGCCACGGAGCAGGGAACCCACTTTGCTCTCCAGAACAGCCAGAGGGGGAAAACACCCAACAGTTGTCATGGTCACTTTTCCAAATCACTGTCCCCCACTCAGGTTTTGCTCTGTTTTAGTTTCCACTTGGCTTCAGGCTCACTGCCCAGTCCCATGGCACAGCTCCCTGACCACAGCTCCACTTCCTTGCCATAAACCAGCCACTTTGAGTGATCAAACTGAATAAATTAATCAAACTCCAGACAATTCACACACATACACAGGGAGGTTCACAGCAGAGCGAGCAGCAGACACATGGCCATGGCAGTACCAGGCACAGGCAGCTCCTCACCATCCTCACTGCCCCTGCTCATTATTCTGAGTCGACAAATGAAAGGGGGACGAAGTTATCATCAAAGATTTGATGCTATTTAACCTCCTCATATTCTTCTTTAAAAACAGATTTGGCAGCTGCAGCCTGACACAGGCTCTTCCCTCTGCCATCCCTGCAAGCAGGAGCTTCCAGTGCCTAAAGGGGCTCCATGGACCTGGAGTGACAGGACAAGGGGGAAGGGCTTTACATGAACAGAGGGCAAGGTCAGATTGGATATTGAAAAGAAATTCTTGGGTAGTGAGACCCTGGCCCAGGTTGCCCAGAGAAGCTGTGGCTGCCCCATCCCTGGAAGTGTCCAAGGCCAGTGCCTCACCACCATCTGTCATCCACAGGGAGCCTCACAATGAGTTTGGGGTAAAAAAATGGAGGGCTGAGATTCAGGCCAGGACTTATGTCCCAAAATCACAACCCCCAGATTGTGGACTACTCCCACTCCAGGCATCAGGCTCCATGAAGAAATATTTTTTTCCTTCACAAACTGCAGCAATGTGAAACTCCAGAGATGCCAGACACAGACTGGAAGAGCCAATACTCCCATGTGCCACCTAACCCAGGACATTGTGCTCACCCCTCAACACCTGCATGAGCTATCACACCACCTCATCAACAGGGAAGTGAAAAGGCACAAAAATTCCTGGAGGATCTCCAGGAGAAGCTCTTCCCCCAGGTACAGAGCTGCTGGCAGGGGCTTACAAGTGGTTACAAGCCCCCTGAAAAAGATGCATCTTTTCTTTGCAACTAGGGATTTTGGGAACCACCGATGTCACTCCATAATTCCAGCCCCTCTTCTGACTGGGAAATTGGGGTGGCATTGCCACTGGGCTCCCCAAGGCACAGTCCCCTCCTGGCTGGGAAGCAAACATCTCCCACCCCTAATAGAAACTAATTAAGCACCTCTTCCTCCTTCTCCAGCTCACGCCACACAGTGTCCCCTCGATCTAGAGAGCATCAAGTGCTCATTAATTACACGTGAAGTGGTTCCTCATTAGTGCTGACACCGTGAAGGAAGAGTCACCCCAGGATGGGGCTGGGGAGAGTTTCAGCCACAGGACCAGACTGGCACTGCTGGCACAGGCAGGGACATGGGGACACACAGCTTCCCTGTGTCCCTACCACGGCACTGCAGGACATTGTGCCTTGGTTCACACTGGGGGGGGGGCTGAGATGTCCCAACATGGAGCAGGACACTGCCATCCTGGTGGAGGTGAGCCCTGGGGGGCTGTGGTTTGGCTGACTACACCCAGGAATAGATTTGCCATGGGAGGATGTCCCAGCCAAGGCACATTCCTCATCCATCCCAAGAGCACCAAGCAAGAAATCAATTAGAAAAACAATTAAGAGAGCTTCCCAATGAATATTTATAGCAGAACAAGCCATAAGTACTATTCCTGGGAGGAAAGGCACCTTCCTACCCAGCTGGAGAGAGGACACGAGGCACCAACAAGGGTGGCACCTTTAAAAAGCCCTTCCAGCCAAACCATTCCATGTTTCCATGATTCCCATACTGGGTCACCTCTATGCCACAGTGGGGAGGGCAGGCAACCTGCTCTAGAGCTGCTGGACAGGAAAGGACCTCCTGCAAGTAGTGTGAACACTCTGGCACTGTCATTTTGGTGCCACCACTGGGGACAGGACAGATGTTCAGAGCTGCAGGGTGGAAGAACACTCACTGACCACACCTCTGAGCCCAGACAGCTTTCCCTAACCTAAATTTCCACCTGTGTCTATGCTGGTGATAGCAACAAGCAGGCACAAAGGAGTGGTCTCCTTCATCCTCAACATCTGCTACACATAAGTCAAAGCCACCTGAGATTGCAGGGATTTACTGTACATAGGCAGCTCTGGGAGCTTTTCTTAGCTGTGAAATATAATTTGCACCTTGGGCTCTCTAAGAATAAGTTGTCTTCAATAATAACACATGATTAAGAGCTCAGGAGCAGATCCGATGTGAGGCAGGAGATCTGTGATAATCCCAGGTCTCTCCTGTCACCCCCCTCCAGCACTGCCACCCTTGCTTGCCTGGTGTGCTTAAACAGATGTCCATGGCAGAACCAGAAGATGTGGGTTTAGCCAGAGAATGACAGTCCCTGGAAACACCCAGAGAACCTTTCTGCCATGCCCAGAACCATATCAAATTCTCTGTTCCGTATCAGTGCAAAAGCCATAACCATCAACGTAATCCCTGCTTGTGAGGAGGGTGACCAGGTCCCTCTGCACCATGGATGGGACAAATGCCAGTGTGCACCAACCCCTACCAAAGCTATGTCCAGGGCCAGGGCAGATCTGTTGAGCCTGGATGCAATACATACTATAATAAAGTACAAAATAAAAAATAAAAGTGTAAGTCAATACCGTGTCTCTCCTCAAGGGCAATTTCCTCTCTGAGCTGCAGACCCAGCAAAGCTGCTTGAGCCAGGATAGAAATTCAATTCATAATTCCCTCTGTATATCAGCTCCCAGGATACCCCTGCTTTTACAGACAAGTTTTAGGCAGCAAAGTCCAGCGACCAGACCTGAGGCTGGAGCTCTCCATCTTCAGCTTGGCAGACAGTTCTGTGCCCCACAACTCTCCCCCAGGACAGCAAGGAGACAGCAGTGCTGCAGTTGAGACAGCCACACGGAGTATCACTGTACAATTTCAGAAAGCTTCAATCCACACACAGCAACACCTTACCGCTTCAGAAGCTGCAAGCATCTCCCAATCTTGGTCTTCAGCCCAGCCTTTTATCCCCTCATGTTGATGCACGGCACCTGTGTGCCCTCTGTTCCCTTGGAGGTTGCTCAGTGCACCTGGGCACTCCATGGCTCATTGCTGTCAGTGCTGCTCACCTGCTCCTCACAGCTGTGCCCACTGGGGATGAGACCCAGCCCCATCCCAATCACCACAAACTGTGTGCCTACAGCAGAGCTCTGCCTGCACCTACCAGAGCATCATCCCAGAGAGGCCCCAGGGAGGGAAGGGATGAGACAAGATAAGGACAGCATTATCCCAGGAATTGCTCCCTGCTCACAGGGGTGGTGATGCTCGGAGCCCAGCCGTGCTCAGGCAGCATGCAGCCACACTGAGAGCACCAAGGTGACCAGCTTGTACCCCAGCTCACAGCTCTCCTGCCTCAAATCCATTTCAGACAGTAAACATGACACAAGCAGCTGAGTCCTGGCTGAACACAAAAACAAAGTGATGAAGCTCCCTCCGTGCCATTAATGAAATTTTCGTAGCTGCTGCTGGAGCCTAGGGTGGGAGAGCAGCAATTCCCCCCTGGGGTGAGTGCAGATATTAATTTGGGGTGCCCCCAACTCTGGTTTGATGCTCCCACAGTGAAAGCACGGAGGCTCCTTGGCCATGAGTGCTGCCCTGGCTGAAGACGGATGGGTTTTCCCATGGCTCCTCCAAGGGCCTGTTTGCGAGCGTGAGCGACGCTTTGATTTAATCACCCTGCTCCTCTCTCCATGCATCCTCTGCCATCTGAGGCACCAGGCATGACAAATGACCACTTGTGCCACACTTGGAGCTGACACCCACGGCACCGCTCCATTTGTCACCATCCGAGCGCATGGTGGGACCGGAGAGGGAAGCAAATTAAAACCTCAGTATCTGCACTGATTACTTCTCCCTCATCCTAGTGGGCTCCATCCTTCCAGCAGTGTACCACCTGGCAAATCCAACCCACACAAACCTCCATGGACAGCCAGGGGAAAGCAGGGCAACTTGTTCCACCTGGGCCATGGATTTTTCACCACTCTGGGTCTCTCACGCACTAAAACATCATCAGTGAAGGGCTGTTTCCCCACACAGGGGTTGCAGGAGACCCACAAAGCCCAACTGCAGCCCAACTCCGCTTCCAAATGATGCCTTGCACAGGGGAGTGGTGATGAGTTATCTCATGGCTTGAGCGGGGAAAATCCATTATATTATTATTATTATTATAGACTCACAGAATCATTAGGTTGGAAAAGCCCTCCAAGGTCATTGACTCCAAACATTAACCCAGCACTGCCAAGGCCACCACTAAACCATATCCCCAAGTGCCACATCTACACTTCCAAGGATAGTTATTCCTTCATTTCCCTGGGATGCCTGTTTCAGGGCTTGGCAGCCCTTTTGGGGAAGAAATTTTCCCTAATTCCCAATCTAAACCTCTTGAGGCCATTTCCTCTCGTCCTGTCCCTGTTCCCTTGGAGCAGAGCCTGACCCCCACCCAGCTGTCCCCTCCTGTCAGGGAGTTGTGCAGAGCCAGAAGGTCTTTCCTGAGCCTCCTTTTCTCCAGGCTGAGCCCCTTCCCCAGCTCCCTCAGCCGGTCTTGGTGCTCCAGCCCTTTCTCCAGCCAGGGTAAAAAACTCCTTTTTTCATGTTTTAAGTTATTACTGCTATCCTACTGGGAGAGACACTGGCGCCATGCGCTGTAGGGTGCAGCTCAGCCCCAAACATGGAGGAGATTCCCACCCCTTGGAAAGCAAACCGCAGCAAGAAGAGCCATTCCCAAAGGAGTTTTCTCGTGACTGTAAAAAGAAAAAAAAAACAAAACAACGAAACAACAAAAAGGAAAAAGCTATAGAAAAGCTTTAAAAGTCCCTGGCTGAGTCACTGGGTTTGCCAGGTGCTGGCTATTTGCAAACAAGGGTGAAACAATGCGGGTGCCGGACATGGGCCGGATCTGGCGCTTCCTTGCAGCTCTCCCATTGTCCAGGAGAACAATCCCTGCTCCTGCTGGACAGCAAAGGTCCCCGACGTGCTGGCAGCAGGGTGAGAGCCAGGTCTCCTGGGCTGGGTGAGTGGAGAAGGCTGGGAAAGATGGGTGGGTTTCACAGCCCACTGCTGCAGGGATGCTCATGAATATGCACACATGGAGCTCTGCACCCCAAAATTCCCCAAAAAATTAATTTCCCCAGGCTCTTCAGCTAGTACAGGAAGTTTCCTAAATGGATCATTAACAGAACAAGGGTCTGGAAGAAGTTTTATGCCTCCATTTGCAAACAGTCGCAAGGAAAGACCCTTAGGTGAGTGGAAAAATCAAAGGAGGATTTTTCTTCCTGTTTTAAGGCTGGAATCAATGTTATTAACACTCAGAAGTTCTCATGCTAGGGAAGGAAAATACATAAATGGCCCATGGAACAATTTATAAGTGGGAAATTTGATAAATGGGAAAATAAATCCATACATGGAAGCTAATCCCTAATCCCTCTGGGGTCACTGCTGCAACAGTCCAGCTTGGGAATACCAACCCTGCAATGCTCACTTGGCCCCCACTCACACCTTGCCTGGGGTATTTTCCATGTTTCTCCCTTTTTTGCTCCTTGGACGGGTCTGGATCACAGGGATGATTTGGGGACAGGGACAGGGAGTGGTGTCTGTGGTGCCCAAGCTTCCTCCGTGACAGCAGCCAGGACTCATGGACCCTCCCCATCCCTGTGCTGGGGGAGGAAAAGGGCCTGAATCCATCAGAGGCACATTTGGGCTAATAATGTCTAATTAAGAGTTTCATTAAAACCCATCACACTCATTAGAAAAAAAAGTTAACAAGGTTTTCTGGACACTTTCCTTGCAAAATTATTACGGAGGTTAATGGATGCCTTCACTAAGGCATAATTTAGGAAAAATCACACTTTTTTTCTTTTTCTCTCTCTTTTTTTTTTTTTTTTTTTTTTTTTGGTGTGTGATTCCACTGTTTCTCCTCCACAGTGTGGCCGTGGTAAAACTGGGCTGCCTGTTCCACCCAGTGGTGGAAGCCGGGAGATCGCTTCCAGGCAAAGGCAAAGCCCCTCCAACAAAAGGGGAGCATCCCTCCCTCCCTCCCGATTAGAAAGGAGCTGGCAGAGCTGCCACTTCCCAGCACAGCCCGAGCAGGGAGAGCGGCTTGGGCTGATGCAGGATGGGAGAGGGGCAGGAAACTTGATATTGTGCCAAAAAAACAAAAACAAAAGGGAAAAAATAAAAAGGAAAAAATGGCCCATTTTGAGCAGTCAGAGGTTTGTGGCTCAGCTAAACCTGATATAAAACACCCCCTGGACATCTTTGCTGCCGTTCAGGGTGGAAAGTGCCCCAGCTGCTCTGATTTGGGTCTAAAAGCAGCTTTTGGGAAGGTTAGTGGGGTGGTGTGTCACAGGTGCCCAAGCCCCAGGGAGCAGAGGCACAGCAATGCACAGGGAGGAGGAGATCCACAGCCCCAGCGTGCTGACTTTGCCCAGCCGTGGGATGCTGGGCAGGAGGAAAGCTTGAAATCCCAATTCCAACCCACAGGGAAACTTAAATCATCATGAGCATCACTGGCAGACACTCCTTTCTGCCAGCTGCCAGGCAGAGACCCCCGTGTGCATCAGCTGTTTGCCCACAGGTTTGGAAAGGTTTGGGAACAAACTGGTTGACCTAAACTTGGTCCCCAGTAAAGAGCTTCAGGAAGTGCTGATGGTTTTTAAGCCCAAATATTTATTTTTTGTCCCCAGCCCTTGTTCTACCTGGCCCACTCTGGGATGCTGCTGGCCCTATCCCGTGCCCTGCTAAACCAAATCCAAGGGCAGGTGGAAGGAGAGAAGGGTACGCCAAGCACTTTCTTTTTACCTCTTAGTTTTTCCCCTCCTGTTTTAGAAGATAAAACCTAAAAACACCCATCATTTGTAGGCCTGGAATGTGATGCTGGAGTGGTGGGGAGGAGAGAGGTCAGCACAGAGGCTGGAAAGAAGATGATTTCCAGCCATGGGCAAGTGCACAGACCAGCAGACTGGAGAAGAAATAAAAAATGAAGCCATCCTTAAAAGCTAAAAAAAGCCTTTTCTGCAGCCCCTGCCAATGCCTGGTGTGCTCACCCTGCCCCAGGAGCTGCAGCACACTGGGATGGGATAGATACAGCTAAAGGCACGGGGAGCAGGGTCTTGTATCCCCATGACTTCCCTTGCTGCCATTCACCCATGGGACAAAACCAACATCACCTTCATCACCAAAGAAAACCTCTCCTGGGTGCCCCAGAATGGTGCAGGGGCACCAGACTGCACCACGGAGCAGGGAAAAGGCAGGCAAGGGCATAGCCAGAGACCAAAAATTCCCAGTTCTCAATACAAGCAACGATTTCATTAGGAAAATTTGACAATTCCCTTGTTTTAAGTGATAGCAAATTATTCTACTACTAATTGCAAAATGTTCGCAATTATTTAAAAATCACTTTATAAATCACATTGTTTCCAATCTTCTGTGATGGATAAGTAGAGGGAATCAATAATTATCACCAGGGCTGCTCGGCAGGAGGGGAGGATAACAGGGGAACCAGCATGGAGCTGCTCACTCCTCAACATTCAAGGTCGGACCTGCCCCTCCTGCTGCTCCTTTCCCGGATTCATTCCTCCGCACAAAAGGCAGAAGGGAAGGACAAACACGGCAAGGAGACAGAGAAATCAAAGGGATGAAGGAGATCAGGATAAACCCACACAGAGCTTTGGCAAAGGCCGGGCAGAGCCCAGCACATCGGTCAGCAGGTGAGGAAGGATGGGGACCTGGCTGGAGATGGGATAGGGGAGCGGCTGCTGTGTGGAAAGCCAGGGATGCCTGGAAGCAAAGCTGCTCGATGAGCAGCCTTTGCATTGCAGGCAATACAGCTCAGCTTTGCTCTTGTTTTGTGCAGTTTATTTTGATTTTTTCCCCCTGCCAGGTCAGATTTCCAGCTGCTGTAGCAGACAGGCCAGCAGCGGCAGATCGGAGGCTCCTGAACCCGCCAGCACAGGAATTTGCCAGGAGGCGAAAACTGAAAGTGAGACAAGGCCGGGAAGCAGCAGGACTGCTCTCTCACCCCTTCTTCCTGAGTTTATAAATACAACACAGAAATTCAGCACAAAGCTAGTTCAGTCCCAGACTTCTTCCTTCTCCGTGCACCCGAGTTACTGCCCGGCACTGGGAAGGTCAGAGATAAAGCCAGCGTGATTCCAGCAGACAGAAACACAGTGCCCAGTCCTCAAACTCAAAAGGGATGAAAGCCAAGAGACACAACAGCCAACATTCTAGTGAGGGGTTCCTTTGCCATCATCAGGTTTCAAACACCAGGAGAGAAAGGGTTTAACAATCTTCCTTGGGGAGAAAAAGCGAAATCCACCCAGCCTGCTCATCCAAGGTTTCCCCTGCCTCCCAGTGATCCCTGCTGGCACCTTCCCTCCCACCTCCTCCCCAGCACCGTGATGCATTGCCCCTTGACCACACAAGGAAGCCATAAAGCAGGGCTGAGGGACGGGGCAGAGCAAGACAAATGGATTTAATATCAGCCCGAGGAGAGCGTGGGCTCTCTCGCACACCAAATGAATTATTCATTTGGGATTCAGGCAGAGCCTCCATCTCACACTGCCCCAGCGCTCCCACGGGCACAGGGTGTCCAAGAGGATGGGCTGGGCAGTCCACTGGGTTTTGGCACACAGTTGAGAGCTGTGCCAGGGAGTCTGTGCCAAACCAGCCTGGGATGGGAACAAATAATGGGGCTGATCCACAAAGACAATTCACCTCTCCCCCACGCCCACCCTGGCACGGTGGTGGCAGCAGCCCCCCATCCCTCTGACCTCAAAACACAAGGATAATCTCCTCAGGGCTCCGAGTACCCCCAACGCCTCCCTCGAGCCGTAAGTGCCGCTAAAAGCCGGGATTAATGAATCCCTGAGTGGCCCAAGCTCCACTGTCAGTCCGAACCCGCTCCAGCCTAATGGCCCCATGATAGGCACAGCCTCCGTCCCAGGGGAGCGAGGATGAGACGGAGCTGGGGGAGCTAAACAATCCAACCCTATCTTCTTCCCCACCACACAGGAATTAAGCCTATTTCTTCAGCCTTCAAATACTGAGGGATTTTCTTTTTTTGGTTTTTTTTTTCCCTTGGTGACAATTCCCACAAGCTCGTTAAGTGTCTCATCTCAGGCTGATGAAGGCTTGGAGCAGATGTCAGGAGTATGTGCTTCCCAGGAGCCAGGGCACAATCCCGGCAGCTTCCCTGCCAGGCACACCAGGCAGAGGAACACAACCCCTTCTGAGAAAACAAAGTCAAACAGAAAACCAAGGAATTTTTATTTCTAAACTTTGCAATGTGCTACCTCCTGCCCACCAACCTTCATGAAGGACAGCAGTGGGCTTGGGTCTTCCCTTGCCAGTTCCAAGGCCCTTGTGGATACAAGGAGGAGCTTAATGGCCAATGAACTACCACAGAGCCAGAGTCCAACAATCCAAGGTCAGATTTTTATTCAAACACAGTTAATTTTCCAAAATTCAAGATGTTAACCCTGGATCAAGCTTTGAGGAGGGGTTTTAGTGAACTTCCAGGGGATGAGGGATATTTAGGATTTGGGTTCCTCAGCAGCACTGAGGAGGGCCTTCAGACACACAGGTGTCATTCAATCCCAGCCTTTTCTCTGTCCTCCCGACATGGGAACTGGAAAATACTTGGAGCTCTCCTCCACAGTCAGCATCTTACCAGCACCCATGGAATCATCTAACAGCACATCCCAGTCATCACAGATGTGCTTGGTGCCATTTAACACCTGCTTGCCCTGCATCCACACCATATTCTGGTGCCTTTCAGGATCCTACATGCTGCCAGTCAATCTATAAAGGATATTCCTACTCCTTGGAGCTGCCAGGATCCCTTAATCTTCGCCTCAAGGAGTCTGAATACAAAGCACGCTCCCCATGCAAAGGCAAAATGCTCACCAGGAGCTCAGCAGTTTCTCCTTGGAGATCAGTGCTGAGGAGTGGAAGCACAGCTGGAGACAGGCACCAGGGCACAGAAAACCCAACAAATCCCCAGTTTCCTAGGGTCTGCTTGGTGTAGCTTTGATGGCATGAACACTTCACAACCCTGGTGGAGTTTGCACAAGGAAAGGAAATAAAGAAAAGCCATGGAGATGGGTCTAACACCCACCCTCAGCAGGTTTGCTCCTGTCCTTCTTGTCCTGCTGTTGTCAATCCTCTGCCCTTCCCCAAGCACTGAGAAGGTGCATCACAGTCCTCCCAGGGGTCAGGAGCACTCAAGACCCCACCTTCCTCCAGCTGGCAGAAAGGTCAATACCACCAAAACCCATGGTTTTACATTGTCACTGTTTTCCTCCATTTCTGGCAAAATGACATTACTTCCCAATTCTAGTGTTTAGCTAAAATTAGTATTTGTTTTCCCATGATGAGAAATGTCATTTTGCCATATAACCATGTGTGCTTTCTGTGTGTTGGTTCAATAGCAGAGGAATGTCTCGCCAGAAACGCTCAGTTTGCAGAAAGCCCTCCCTCCGACTGAGCACTTCGGCTCCTCACAGGAATCTCCTGGTGGGAACAAAACCACCTTAAAGCTCAACCACAAAATTCATAGGAATCCCCCAGCCATGCTGTTTGAGAAAGGATTCTGGGAGTTTCCTGGTTGTCAGAGCCCTGGCACAGAAAGGTGTCACCACCCCCACCTTGGCCAGGTAGGAATGAGGCTTTGCGTGGTGAAAACCTACACAAGTTCCCAGGTTTAGAGCAAATCATCAAACAAGCTTCTCCACAGCCTGAATCCCAGCTTTGCTATTTCCACATATCCAGAGTTACAGGTGGAGAAGAAACACCTTGAGGGACTCCCCAAGGAGCATCACAGCCAAGCCTGGTGATACACACATTCCCCTACCTGCATCAAAAGAGATCCAAGTTGGACCTCTCCCCACCACAACTCACCAAACCAGTCCTTAAGCACATTGACATTCTCCTTCTTCCCAACCCTTCCTTGTCAGGAACCCTTCCTTGGAACACAACCCCTCCTTGACCTTCTAGAAGCTATTTGGAACTGATAAAACAGGGTGAGTAAAAAGCCCTCTCCTCTCCCGTCCTTCCAAGCAGCATGCAAAACCAACACCTTAATCAGGGAGAAGAGAAGGAAAGGGCAGCCAAAAAAAAAAAAAAAAAACCACCCAACACTCCAATGGTATTTGGGAAATATTCACCACAAGGGCAAAAGGAGACAAAAAGCAGTCAGCACTGTTTCCATATTTATAACCTCACACTGCAGGACTCCAGCAGGCAGCAGCATGCTGGCAGCATGGCTGGGGAACACAAAAACCAGTACAACAATTCCAATTAACACAGAGAATCAGAGCAGCCCCAGAGCAGCCAGGCCTGATGGCAGCTGCCTGGCTCTGCCAGGGAAATAAGGAGGCAGAGGAAAGAGCCTGTCCGGTGAGTGCAGCACTTTGAAGGCACCACATCACAGAGGTGACTTCCAGCAGGGTGGCAGCGGCACCAGCACTGCCACACTGCTCACCAGCTCTGGCCACTGACCAGAGCACACTGAAAAACCACAGGCTGACCATTGCTCCCAAATTCCTGCCTGCTTCCTGGAGCAAAATCACATCAGGGGAAGTACTGCCTAGTGCACAAAACAGTCTGTTTGGGGACAAACATTTTGCCCTAAAACAAACACAAAGGGCTTGTTGCCCAAAGCCAACCTTACCTTTGCAAGCCACGTTGTTCTCGGGCTCGTAGCCAGCCTTGCAGGTGCAGCGGCCGATGGGCACCATCCACTCGCCGTCGCCGTTGCAGTACAGCTTGATGGGCACGTCCACCTCCTCGGCGTTGGGGATGCAGGTGCCGCGCGCCGTCACCAGAGAGGTGCTCTCCGCGCCCGTCATCGTCTCCGGGAAGATGGCGAAGTTCTGCACCACGCTGGGGCACTTCTTGAAGAAGACCCTGACAGACAGCAGAGACATGCAAGCCCCGTAGTCCTGGAAAGCCAGGTAAAAGCCATTGCGGGTCAGGGGCCCGAAACTTCTCACTTCCGTGTTCACCTTCATCAGCCGGCCCCCAAAGTCCACCTGGGAGAAGCTCTCGTCAGCAGCGATGGTGTCCACTTTGAGGTAGGGTGCCTCTGTCCAGAAGGCAGACTTCTTGGTGGCAATGACAGAGTCTGTCTCGTAGTAGTAGAGGTTGAAGGTCTCCTTGCAGGAGCCGGGGACATTGGGGAGGCTGCTGCAGTCCCGCACAGTGAAGCGCATCTCGGTGTAGATGCGGTGAGCCCCGCGCCGGTTGATGAAGGTGGTGAGGAGCCAGTTGTTCTGGTTGGGCTCGAAGACGTTGCACACCTGGTACGTACGGATGGTGTTGAGGTTCTCGTCGTAGCCACTGACTTCTTCCCACTGCAGAAAGGAACAGGGAGAAGTGGTGAGAAGGAGGAAGAGGGAACAGCAATGGCCACTCACCCTGCACAGGGCAGGGCTGGGAGGACAATCCCAAAGCTCCAGAGGGGATGAGGAATGCGGTTATGAGCACACAATGTGATGTACATGTGTGTACAAACACCAACCAGGCCAGGACCAGAAGAAATCCCCATCCTCTTACCCCTCCATGCCTCTCCCCAATGCTCCCAATTGATGTTAAAATGTCTTTTCCACATGGGCAACTGCCTTATCTGCCCTGAGAGGATGTAAAAATGGGAAGAAAGATGGCCCAGGCATCTGAAGGCAGGAGGGAAGGCAGCACATGAGACTACAGCTTCATTAAAGCCCGAGCCAGCATGTGGGCTGGAGAGTGAGCCTGACCCCAAGCTCCCGGCACAAGGGGATCATTTCCCCCGGCAAAGAAAACCAACTAAATAAAACATTACTGCTGTGGAGAGAGGAAATATAGATTCGCAATTCGATTTATAGAAGGGCATTAATATAATCCAGGCTACAATTTCAATTAAGGGACAGCAGCAAACTGTGAATAGTCTATGATGGCATTAGAGTCCTACAGACAGATTTACAACCTCATAATCCATTCATTTTAACTAATCCATGTTTACAGTCTCCTCATAACAGCATTATTCATATGGCAATCTTTAAGCAGCTCCCTCAGTATCAGGGATAATTTCCAGGAGCAATGCTGCAGCAGTGTTCATGCCTGTGTTTACACAGGGCACAACGGGTGATGCCACCCTGCCCTGTCACACTGAGTCCTGACAACTGATGAACCACAACCAACCCTGAAACCTCACGGATTTTTTCCCTCTTCCCTTTTCCCCTGAACACATTTTTCAACTTTTCCCCAAGCTTCCCTCCTCTGAACCACAGCCTTGATGTAACAAAGCACAGGTTTTTGTTTTTGTTTTTGTTTTCAAAGCAGGGTCCTCCTCACGCTGCCAACAAATGCGACAGAACATTCACTCCCAGGCCCACCTACTCAGCTCTGCTACACTTAAGCCAAGATCACAATTCAAGGTTGCACATTGTTGTTAAGCCATGGTTACCAAACCAGGAACAAAGCCTCCCTCATCCAGCCCAGTGTTCTTCCTTCTCATCCCATGCCAGGAAAGCACTGCAAAACCCCCTCTCTCCCCTGTGCACAAGGCATGGGGATTCAGTGCCCCTTCATTACCAGACACCTTTTCAGAGCAGGAGCTGTACAATCCTCCCTGTCCAAGGGGGTTGCCATTGTTTGCTGTTGCCACCTGGGCTTTGCATTACAGCCCTGCCTCCAGTTAAGGCCAGACAACCAGCTCTCCTCCAGCATTAACACCAGCCCCATGGCTCCACTGTCTTCACTGCAGGAATCCTCCTCTTCATCCTCAGAAACCTCAGAGCCTCAAAACTCAGCCTAAACCTGCCAACAAACTCCACTGCACTTCAAGGTTTCCTGCACTTAGGAATAACATGAAATGCCCTTGGAAAACCCTCAGTAGAGTCCAGGGCCAGATCCTGGCACTGCCTTGGCACCAGAGCAGTGGTGGAGTCCCCATTTCTAGAGCGATGTAAAAGCTGTCCATACAGCTTTTGTGGCACTTGGGAACATGGGTCACCTTGGCAGTGCTGGGTTAATGGTTGGACTTGATAGTGTGAGAAGGTTTTTCCAACACAAAGGACTCTGTGATTCTACGATTTTAGATAAAAGACTTGGCCTTTTAAATACTTTGTGGATGATTTAATACACACTCCTGCAAAGCAGAAGCCTCCCCAGGAACTCTCAGAGGAGTGAGAATTGGATGGCTGCAGGGAGGCACAGAGGGCTGGAGGGATGCACACAGTGGGATGCAGGGCTGGGGCTGGCGAGGGGTTTTACAGAGCTGCTCTGCAGAGGGTGAGACCACCATGCCTTACAACACAAGCTCCCCGCCTGCCTCGCACAGGCTTTCAGTGACAGCAGCTGCAGGAAGCTATTTATATCCTGTCTCCATCACCTGCACGTGCCCCTCCTGCATTTTTCCAGCAATTTATCTGGGGCCAGAATTTTTTCAAACCAATTCAGTAGCAAAGTACCCCAATTCAAGGGACTCTGACACGTCTGGAGTGGATTTCATGCCTGCTGCAGGTGTGGCCCAGCTTTGGTGATGGTGTGCAAAATAATTTCTTTTGAAGACTTGGCCAAGCCAGTGACACCTAGTCAAAGACACAGCCTGGCATCCTCTCCCCTCTGGTGCTACATCCTGGAGTCCCCAGGGATGGGCCCTGCTGCTGCTCCCAGCCTGCCTGTCCCACCGTGGTGCCCATCCATCAGCTCACACCCCCTCCCACCCGCAGCTCCATCTCTCACTCCTTCTGCCAGGAGAATGTGAGTCAGGTTATTTTATGCTTCCATTCCTCAAAGGCTCATATTATATAAAAAAGATGTTTTAAGTGCCTCAGGGTGTTTGGTTCCTCATTACTTCATAAAAGTGACATTAATAGCCAAGGAAGAGCACTGCCGAGTGCAATTATGGATGATGTTCCAGGTATGAAAGCTGTTTGGAGCCTGCTAATGTTTCCTAATTATAAACCTTTTGGCACAGGGAGAGGGAAGGCACGAGCAGGAGGATGGAGAGCAGTGATGGGGCTGAACCCTTCACGAGGAAGGAGGACAGGAAGGGAAAGAGAAAGCATGGAGATGGAGACAAGCTCCATCTTCACCAAGGCCCAGGAAGGATGCCCAGCCTGGCTCAGCCAGACAGCGATGCCCTGGCACTCCACACCAGCTCTATGGGGCACTGCTGTTCCCACTGTGACTCCTCTGCCTTCCCACCAGCGTTTTACCTCTATAAATAGTGGGGTTAAAAGCTTGGACCTCTCCTAGATCACATAAGGGTCAGCTGGACAAGTGGAACTTACCCCTGAAGGCGGGTTGGCGGTCCAGCCCAGCTCGGCCGTTGCCGTCCGCGTATCCATCAAAGTTTCTGAGGAAACAGAAGAAAAGGAAAGTAATTATTCCCTAAGTTTTCCATTACTTTATGAGCACAGAGACGTGGGAAAACACTAAGTGGCTTTCCCAGAGCATGCACCTGACCCTTGGAGAGCTCAGCAGGTGCCCTAATGGACTCAAGGCAGATTTGCTCTGGAGCAAACGTGCAGGACAAGACTCTTTGCAAGCAGTCATGGCCTGAACCCAGCTCACACTGCCAGCTCTGACCCTTCCCTGCCCAGGAAAGGAAAATACTATCACCAACACAAAAAAACCCCTAAAAATCAAACGATCCTGTATTTCACAGAGTCACATCATTCCCTAGTTTTAGACAGGGGAAAAAAAACTAAAACAACAGAACACAACAAGAATAATAGCGAGAGCAACACCATAAAGAAACAGATGGGGAAAACCCTCCAGGTTTTATTTATTTGTTTGCAGCAAGCAGACATGCAGATTAATTGCCTCAATTCCTGCATCCCGACCAAACAGGAGGAGATGTGCCGCTGGCAACTGGCAGAGCTGAGCATCCCCAATCCCTCCCCTTTCCTGCATGGTCCCAGGTACTCACAGCAGTGCCAGGAAAAGAGGTGCAACCAGAGAAATAAAGGTCAGGAAATAAAAATCAGCCCAGGAATCTGTGCTGCCGCCGGGCTGCTGCTTTTAATCTCTCCACGGCTGCTCCAGCAATCACAAGCGGGAAACAAGGCTCCGATTAATCTTCCAACCCCTCCCTTTGCCGGCCGCTCCAGGATGCGAAGCTGGAGAAGCGTGACCAGGAACTCCCCACCCTGACAAGAGTGACAAACGCTCCCAAAACCCCTCCCAGGGGTGAGCGTGGCCTCAGGGCAGGGGAGCAAGGCAATCCCCAGGCATGGAGTGAAGAGGGGCTGGGAGCTGGCAAAGCTTCTGCACCTCAAACAGGTCCCAGGATGCTGCAGTGGCATTGCCAGGGGTGTTCAAAGCCCACAGCCCCCCTGCTTTGCATGGAGCCAGGCTGTTCCTGCTCACAGTGCCCTTGGAGAAGAGATGTTTCACTCCTGCTCCACTTGGGAAACAGAAAAGCGTGGTGACCTTCACGCTGTCACACGCCACATAAGAGTTTTGGTCATTTTCCATTTGGCAGAGGGCAGCTAAAAATGAAGTATCCCAGCTGCAATTCCTCTCCAGCCTTGAATTATGGAATCCAGGAATGATTTGGGTTGGAAAGAATCTTAAAGCTCACCCAGTTCCACCCCTTGCCATGGGCAGAGACACCTTCCATGATCCCAGGTTGCTCCAAGCCCTGTCCAACGTGGCCTTGGACATTTCCAGGGATGCAGAGCAGCCACAGCTTCTCTGGGAAGCTATGCCAGTGCCTCACTACCCTAACAGGGAAGGATTTCTAAGATCCCATCCAACCCTGCCCTCTGGCAGTGGGAAGCCATTCCCCCTTGTTCTGTCACTCCAGGCCCTTGTCAAAATTGGGCCAGGGGCTTGTGCTGCAGACCTCAGTAAGTTTCTACTCTCACCACCCTTCACCTTCCCACCACCTCCACACCTTCCTTCCCTTCCAAACAGCCCAGCCCCTAATTAAACAGCCATTAATCCTTGCAACAGCCCTTCAAATGAGCAGGAAGATGTGTACAGGCATAAATGGGCGTGGAGATGGAAGTCACAGGCCATGCAAACATCTCCCAGTGCCCCGTGCCACTGGGCTGCATGGCAAGGCATGATCTGAGAGCCCCTAAAACACTTGGGTGTTCTCTCCCAAAGCAAACAAGGTGTCCTTGTGCCACGCAGGGGAAACTGAGGCAGCACAGAAGAGGGAGACACGGGGACCATGGCCAGGCTGGGACCCAAGCTGGCTCATCCACCCTCTGTAAACGTAAGGACAGGCTCCACGACAGGAAGGGCACTTCTTCCAAAGGTTTATTCAGAAAGGCTTTTCACTCCATCATGTCCCTTCCTGTCCCACACACTCACAGCTTCCTTCCCCGGGCTCTGACAGAGGAATGTACTTTTGATAAAGCACAGCCGCCCGTGGGACGGCAGCACGCGAGGACCAGCCCTGCTGCGGGATGATATTCACCAGGACCCCTCCCAAAGTCTCACCCCTTCCCTCCTCCCGAGTTCCTCCCCAAAGGCTCCACATTCTGGAAGAAAAGCAGGAAGGCACAGCAACAATGCTGAGGAAGACCTCAAAATAACTAAGTAAATAGAGAAATTAATTAACAATAAATTAATAAATGGAAAGAAACCGCAGAGAAGCTTTCACTTTGGATGTTTCTGGAGTCCCTGGGTGATTCTGTGGCCGGTGACCAGGGAGGTCACATTCAAGAAGTTTCCACCCCAGAGGCAGAGCTTGTGATGCAAAATGTGGAATATGTAAGGTTTTCTTAAGAAAGGGTGTTCATTAATGTTTGATCTTTATAACTTTCAATCTAATCAACAAGAAAGGAGATTTAATCTGTGAAACAGCGGCTCACAAGCTCTAAGTGATGCCCAGGTGTTGGGAAGAGAAATCCTTTCCAGTAGAATTGCCTTGTTAAGGTCTGGGGCTCCGCGTGTTTCAGTGATCTCAGTCCTAGGGGAGGTTGACAATGCTTGGGAAGAAGGATGTGTGTGATGTGCCACTGAGAGTGGGCACACAGAATGCAGAACTTGGAGGCCACAAGGACGTTTGGCAGAACCCCCAAAGTAAGGAAGAAACTGATAAAGCCAACCCAGCAACTGTGCTGAAATCAGCCCCAGCTGAGTAAAAGGTAATTCTGGCAGGGGCAGGTAATGACCAATGACTCACAGACCACTGACCCAAGAAAACACTGACCCAAAAGAAGAGAAAGAGTGATCATGTGGACTAATTAGCATGAGAAACAAGATAGTCATCAACCAACGGAAGACAGAATATTAACTAAAGAGAATATTGTAGCCAACAAATGCTAATTCTTTTGATAGCTAAAATGTATAAATAGTAAAAAGCTTTGATAGTTGGAGTGCTTGAACACCACCAAGCATCCAGGCTTGGGCAACTCTGAAATAAATAATCAATCTCTCTCTCAAGTGTGTAATTATTGGCTTGCTGCATACTGGATCCCATTTTTGTGAACAACATTTGCACTTCCATGGCTCAATGTTTCCAAAGAAATTTGCAAAGCAAAGGAAAAAGAAGGCTGAGAGCCTGACCCCCTGTAGACCTTCTCCTGCACAGATCATGTCCTATCTCCCAAGGGCACTGCCATAGAGAAGATCCATAAACTGGAAAAATGGTTAATTTGGGAGTTTTTTGTTAAATACAATAAGATGGTTAAATCCCCCTTCGAGTTCAAATTCCTGCTGAGCTCACCCAACCCTGTGACTGCAGAGGCACTGGCATCAGAAGGACACGGCTCAGCAACTTCCTATTGACCTCTCCTATTTCCTCTTGGAGGAAACCTTGGCTTTTACTTCATTTTCTGTGATGAAAAAGTGACACTGTGACCTTGGTGGGGCACTTACGGCCAGGCTGCTTGGGGCTGTGGCTGCTGAGCACCCTCCTTCAACAGGAGAGTGTACACAGATCCCAAATCCTTGCTGAGAAATGGGGAACAAGATAGAGATCCCAGCACCCACATCTGTAAAATATCCCTACAGGCTGGGGGACACAGGATCAACTCCCCACCTATCCATCACTTGGGACTGGGCAAGGAGGACAGCCAGGGAACACTGCTAATGAGGGAATTAGTGCAGATCAGTGCCTGAGCAGCCCTAATGAGTAGAGAAGCCATGTGGACACCTTGCACCTTCCATCCCACCTGCCTCACCCTTCCATGAGGACCAATCCTTGTTAATTGGCACAGGGTATTAATTAAACCCCCAGGGGAACATCCTTTCCCTGCACCTCTGACAGCCAGCACAGCATCATTGGCCAGGTCGAGTGAACCATGTCACCTGCCACCTGGATCAAGCAGGCCCACCATGCCAAGCTCCATGCCCAAGACACTGCCACCCCCTTTCCTGCCCCAGGCTCGCTCCTCCAGCATGTCCCTCCACACCTGCCCACCTGCACGTGGGCACAGCAGGTACCTGGGGATGCTCTGTCATCAGGAGGGAGCTCAGCACGCTCGCCGGGAGAAGTCTCCGGGATTGGAGGCTCCGCTGGCCAGGCTGTGACAGCCCAACCCCTCATTAAGGAGAGAAGAGCTCTGCTACTGAGAGCTGAGCTCTCTTGGAGTGAAGAATCTTCAGCTGTATACAGTAGATTTTCTTTAATGGACACATTACTTTAAACTAAGCCTTCACCATCTGTTCCAGTCCCTAATTATCAATACAAAAACAAACGTCTACTCACAATTACACTCGTAACAAGTAAAGATGCCAGCAATTAGAATGCACCAGCTTCCCTGTACCGAGCAGCGCTTCCATCTGGGATGGCACTCGTGTGATCCAGGCAGGGAGGACTCGCTGCTGTCCCAGGCTCCCCACACCCTCCTGGGCAAACCTGGTCAGAGACGATGCCTGCGGCAGGATAAGCTGCACCTCAGAGGAGTGAAGGATGGGCTGGCATCCTTCCAACAGCAAGGAAAAAATAAGTTATTTGTGTGAGAATAGGCTTCATCTCACACCAACTGATGCCGTCTTGCCAACCACTCTTCCCGCAGGACTGAAGCCTCTTCCAGAAAAACCTTTCTGAACTGTCCAAAATAAAGCAGAACTTATTTCCCAAAACTCCCAGCCTGAAACCCATATTTCAGACCTCCCAACGGCAGGTTCTTGCCGATCATGCCATGAGAAGGTGTCACTTTTTCCTAGAAGGGGGCAGGGTCTGGCTGCAGGCAGAGACACACAAAGGCCAACCCAAACTAACCCAACCTGATAGTGTTTTGATGCTGTTATCTGGAAAGAAAGAGATACACAACAAATTTTCTGCTCGGGGAGGCCACAAAGACACTTCTGCAAGTGCATCACTCCTCAATAATTGCCTCGGGTCCCTCTCCCCAAGCAAGGAACAGCAGCTCTCTCCCTCCTGCAAGAAGATAACGGCAGGAACCAGCCTAAGGCACTCGAAAGCAAATGCTTGGGCATATGTAGAGAGACACAGGCTTGTCTAAGACAACCAAGAGGAAAAAGATAGAAATTAAGCAAAATAAGGAGAGAGGAGGCTTGATAACAACAGATGGGGAGAGGGAGATTTGGAAAGTATGCCAGCTGCTGGAAATAAGCCCCCCAAGACACGTGGGGAGCAGGGAGGTGGGTGCTGATAGCTGAGCCTTTGGAGAGAGGGGAGATGGGAGGGCAGGTGAGTGAGGGGTGGGGCAGGGCACACAGGGCTCGGGTTTGGGGTGCAGGGGACGCTCCACAGGTGGGATCCTCAAGAGACTCATCCTGATGTGCCTCAGTAAGTGTCAACGGGGTCAGCGCAAAATCCAGCCCCAGAGCACATCCCTGGGCACCCCCAGCCCCACAGCTTGGTTTTCTGAAGGGGAACAATAGCAAGACTTCTTATCCATAAGGAAAGCACTATATTTTCCCCTCTATTTCACGCTCATAAATGCCAAGCTTGCTTCCTACCTCTTCCTACCCTTCTGAGAGCTTCAGCAAAATCAGCCCAAGGCAAACGCACAGCTTGGGAAGCTTCTGTCCAAGTTTGGTGACATTACCAGGGAAAGGGAATGACAGGGAAACAGCGCCAAGACACTTTATTCTCAAGCCTAGTACTAAATAACATTAACTGCTATGGTATTGCAAGCTCTGCCTTCCCAGGGCTGTTCTGACTTCAAGCCATGTCCACGTGCAGGTGGCACCATGGTGGCACCATCATCACCACTCCATACACTTGTGGTGTGCATCACCTCTCGATGCCAATGGAAGGAAAGTCCCACAGGTGCCGGCAGAATAATCAGAATTTAATTCTCACTGTTCCCATAGGTTAATTTATCCTCCACTCCACGCTGGTGAGATCTCACCTGCAGCACTGTGTCCAGCTCTGGAAGGACATGGGGCTGTTGGAGGGAGTCCAGAAGAGGCCAAGAAGATACCTAGAGGGATGAAGCAGCTCTGCTGTGAGTTAAGGCTGAGAGAATTGAGAAGAGAAGGCTCTCATATATTGGTGTTTCAGTACATAAAGGGACTCCAAGAGAGCTGAAGAGGAACTGTGGAAAAGGGCATGGAGTTACAGGACAAAG
This sequence comes from Anomalospiza imberbis, assembly GCF_031753505.1. Classification (NCBI taxonomy): domain Eukaryota; kingdom Metazoa; phylum Chordata; class Aves; order Passeriformes; family Viduidae; genus Anomalospiza; species Anomalospiza imberbis. The sequence goes on along the minus strand of NC_089690.1, from coordinate 20,425,800 downwards.
AGGAATGGCTTCCCACTGACAGAGTGTACATTTATGTTGGATATTGGGAAGAAATTCTCCCCTGTGAGGAACATGAGGCCCTGGCACATGTTGCCAAGAGCAGCTGTGGCTGCCCCATCCCTGGAAGGGTCCCAGGCCAGGCTGGATGGGGCTTGGAGCAACCTGGGATAGTGGAAAGTGTCCCTGCCCATGGTAGGGGGTGGAATAGGAACTTTACGGTCCTTCCAACCCAAACCATTCTGGGATTCTATGATTCCATGAAAGCATTCAAGCACACACCATGAAGTTGCCTGAGTAATTCCAGGTTCCTCTCTATGACCACACTTCTAACCACAAGTCCAGGGTTGCCTGTGCAAGTTTTTAATATATCCTGAAATTTATACTAAGCTGGGAAAAAGCAGGAACACAAAATCCATACAGTTCTGCCACAGGGATTGAGGCAGTGAGCTGCTGGAGGCACATCCCACCCAAAATGTCTTTTCTGCTGGGGTTCTCCCCATTTGGTTCCTGCTTGGAACTGTGAGGGGAGCGCTGCTGTGCTGGAGCCAGCACAGTTCCTGCACAGCAGGAACGCTGTGGCATCTCCCAGATGGTTTAATTACACCACTGGAGTGGCAGCAAAGGTACGAGCAGGATCAGCCTCTCCCCTCCAATAAGAGCTGCTGCTCTTCACAGCTTCCTGAGAGCACTGACTTCCCCAAGCCGCTTCCAGCATCTCTGTGCTTTCAATCAAAAATATTACAGCAACAACTAATTACGTCCCATCATTCCCAGGGCTCTCTGCCTTTAATGGTGCATTTTGCTGCTACAGAACGATGGTGGAACAGCTCTGGAAGTGTATAACGAGCTCTCCCCATCAATCTCCCGCGGGTTCGTTATGAAGGATTACCCACCGAGTAACAAACCCAGACACGGAGGGGGAGGATGCGCTAAACAACAACAAGTCAACACAAAATATTGCCTTCCTGTATTTTAAGGGTCTGTGCGAACCTCTCAGGAGAGAGGAGCAGCTCAGCCTGCTCTGCAAAGACATCTCAGCCATTGCCAGCATGAGGAGATCTGCGGTGGCCAAAAAACCCCTCACTTCCAGCTGGAATGGGAAGGAATTTCTATATATCAGGCGAGAAGGAGTGTGCTGTGTCAATTTGTGATGGGATGCATTAAGCTGTGGCTGCACAGCGCAGTCCCGGCCTCCTCCGGGATCTCCCGTCAATGCCATGGATTTCAGCGAGCAATGAAGATGCATCGCAGCAGGGCAGGCGGTAACTTAATGACGCTCAGATTTGGGGGTGTTTGCTCAGCAACTACAGAACAACTTTATCAATAAAGCGCTGCCTGCTGTGCCGCGGGATGAAACGCTCTAATTGCAAGTGGCAAACACTCCCCACATCAGGATACACTAAATTGAAATATGCTGGTTGATGTGCCTGAAAGCACCCAATCAAATACCCGCTTCCATTTTTGCACGGGTCCATGCATTCATACACATGCACGGCAAGAGAAAAACCCAGCCAAAAAAAGTTCAGGAGGTGATGCAAAGTCAGGACCATAGGGACCAAGTCCTGTTTACAACTCCCACTCCACCTCCAGCCCCAGCATCTCCCCTCGGTTTCCAGACTCCAAAGGGACTTGACCCAGCGTGGGTATGTGATGTTGGACAAGCTCAGACGAAGCCATACAATCCATTTATCATAATCCTACCGAGGAGAGAGACAGTAAATCAAAGAGACAACCCGCTTGCAAATAAATTACTGAGGGGAGGGAGAAGGGGAGAGGGATAGAGAGGAAAAGAGAGAGAACTGCAGAGGGAGAGATAAGGGAAAGGGAAGGAAATGACAGAGAATTACCCAGAAATGCACACATCACGGGAAAAAAACAAAGGGGACCAAATCAAATGGAAAGATAACAGAAAAAAGATAGGGCTTTCAATACCTTTTGTTTTCTAAATTGCAAACCTATTTTAGAAAATTTGGAAACAAGTTTTCAACTATCAGGAATCATTTGCTCCTGTCATGACAGAACCAGTTGCTGATATCACACTTTTTATAATTGCACACAGGCCCTGGACACCCAAAATCCACACACACCATACGCACGGGTCACCATCCATACATCGTCATTTACAGTTTGGCAACTCAAAGTCAAGCAGCAACAAGGGCTGAGAGAGCACTTTAATGAACACTCTGCCCCCACCCAAGACAGACCCAGCCACACCAAGGGCCCATTCAGGGCAGGCAGATGATGCAGTTGTCTTTCAGGAGAACATTTTCCAGAGCAATGTCACTCTGCATCTAAATCCCCATCCCTGCTTTCTCGAGGCAGGGTTGCCAGCAAACCTCTCAAAATGCCACAGCCTGTCCCAGAAATCACCATATGTCAGGCTTAGCATGTAACTCACTTCATCCTCCACAAGATGTGGAAGAGGAAGTCGGCCAACCAGGGATGGGCAGAGGCTCTCTGAGAAACCTTAACCTCCAAAAATCTTTGTGAGACTACCTCAGAGAAGGTCCAGCTAAATGGTGGAAAAGGCCTGGTTTAAAGGAAAGATCACTTAGGTTGGCAGAGCACCCATCTGCTCTTTAGTATCCATGAGGTCACCCCTCAGGAGCACAGGGCAAAGCAGATGAAGGCTGAAGGTCGGGTGCCTGAGGATACTCTGTCCCTTGTCCATGTAGTCAGGTGGTTCCAGCACAGGCTGGGCACAGCAGCCTCACATCACTGGACTCTTTGGGTGGAGACCAGCTGGCTTGGACACCCATCTCACCAGCCGAGAGAACAAGGAGGATCCAGAGCCCCAACCCATCGTACATCCTGGGGAGCACCAAGTCTTGAGAATAATCCAAACATTGTTGGGTAATAATGCCAATAACTTCCTGTTTTCCACTACTTTTCCATAGCTCATATCTTGGTCAAAATCCAAGTACCCACATGGGCTGCATGTGGTGTGCTCCAGCCAGGTTCAATGGAAGCAAGTGAGCTCACTCATAAGGACATTCTGCCAGGAGCTCCCCTCTTGGGAAAAGGGAACTTCATCACACTATCAGAGAGCAAGAAACTCCAAAAAGAGATAAAAAATAATAAATACAAGCAGCATGTGAGATTTTGCAGACAAGGGCCATTTGAAGCCTAATGAGTTTCGTGGAAGTGGGCTCCTTATCAGCTGGGATTCCCTTGGAAATGAGAGCCTCTAAATACAGAATTAGTCATCTGAGAAGACAGAGCTGCCATAAACATCAATAGCATCTGCAATTACACGTGCTAGGATGAATTACAAGGATCCACAGTCTTCATGCCTCGATCCACAGGACCCATGGGATTGCAGGGGATCTCCTAAGCAGTGGGCTCACATATGTCTTACAGGGGCACGGGCTTGACTCCAAAGCCAACTTCCAATGCTGGAGTACAGGGGGTGCACTGAGCCTTGGTGAATTCATGTGCCAGACCTGTCCCCGCCTTTTCCCACAGCTCTCGTTCCCCGCTGGATTTATTTTGCCTTACTCCAGGGTAGCACCGCCTGTGAGGAAAACTCTAAAAATCAAAACATTTATCCTGCGTTTCCCTACACGCCTTTATCACATCTTTAGAGATTCAGGATGAGTCACTGTCTTGGACCATGTTCTCCAGAAAAGCTTCACATTCACTACAAAAACAGGCGTCTCATGGAGCCCTAACTCTGAAATGCCAGCCCTGCTGTCAGAGAGCCCTAGCGCCCAGAGCTGCACCTGGCACCCTCCAGCTCCTATTTACTAGATCTTATTTTAAAATGTCACAGGGATTCTACGTGAGCCACAAACATGACAGACTGCTCAGAGCAAGCACTGCCAGGGGACTCAAGCTTAGCCCGGGCATAACTGTTCCCGGCGCAGCCAAGGGCTTGGTGTTTCCCCCGTCGCCAACACTTTTCACCCTGGCACAGACCAGCTGCAGTCACATTAATCCTCTATTTTTTAATGCAGCTTCTGACACATACTAAAGCTTTCTAGGGGGCCAGCCAAAAATTTCATGAGTAAGTAAGAACTAAAAAATAGCATTTCTGGTCCACCCATGCACAGGGGATCTCAGGGGGAGAGGAGGGAAAGCAGCAGGGCAAGAATGGAATCACACCGGGATGCTCCAGCTGCACTGGAGATGACATGGAGATGCACAGGGGATCTCAGGGGGAGAGGAGGGAAAGCAGCAGGGCAAGAATGGAATCACACCGGGATGCTCCAGCTGCACTGGAGATGACGAGTGATCCACAGCTGCGGGAGCAGAGTCGTCAAGGGGAGGAGGTGGAAATATTGAACCTCAAATGGAGCAAGCTGCAAAAGCGCCGGCTCCCGCACCGCCCCCCAGCCCGGCACCGGCCGTGCCGAGCATCATGTCTCCGGCTTCTGCACCATATGGAGTCAGCTCGGAGTGCAAACCAGGCAAAGAGCAATAAATCTGTGCCACCACAGCGGCACACGGCTGCCGGCAGCACAGGGAAGCCTCCGTCAGGACATGGATGGGATTGGGGTAAGGCTCTGCCTGCATCCCTGAGAATGTCTTGGTGGAGAAGCCCATCACCCACTCAATGCCCCCCACCATTAAAAAGGGACATGGCAAAGCCAACCAGTCCATTGGAAAGGGCAGAGCACCCCATCAGCAGACCCTGCTGGGTTCTTTGCTCTGGCTCCACATACAAATGCCCTGGAATTCCCAAAATGCGCTGGAAACTCATCCTGGGCTCTCCCAGCTTTGTCTTTGTTTGTTTTTTTTTTTCTTCTTCTCCACTTTTATATTTAGACAAAACAAGCAGTGGCCAGGATCTGTAACCATCCTGCAACCTATGCAAAAAGCTTTCCTATCGGTCTGAGCCACATTTAGGTATTTACACACACAGCTGGTCTGCTGAATGTTTGCCGAGATTTCCGAACACCCATTCACACAAAGTGCCAGCTCCAGCAGGCCAGTGGGGCTGGGTTAAATCCTTGCCCAAATTCACCAACAACGATGAGCAACTGTAATCACCTTGGAAGATGCTCTTCAGCAACAGGGGTTCAGGACCCTTTGCTGTAAGCTCATGGTGCATCATCCAAATGGTGCCAGAAGCAGTGGGCAACCAGCTGCCTGCCCCCCAGCTCATGCCAGCACAGAGGCAGCAGCAGAGATCCCCCCATGCCAGGAGCCTCTTCTATGAGAAGGGAAGAAACACGAACACTACTCTAATTCAACCTTAAATCACAAGATTTTGCTCAGCGCCATTCTTAGGCCGAGCTTATCCTGCAAGCCGCAGTGCCCAGCTGAGTTGCTGCATAGCCACAGCTCCCACAGGCCCTGGGGGTGAGGAAGGGGAGAAGGAAGAGGACGATGCTGGCAGGAGGTGCCACTTGGCAGCCAGCCTGCCTGGCACACCCCTGCCTCCAGCCCCAGCGCCTCCACAAGCTGGGAAAAGGCTCCAGCATGAGGATGGCCATCTGCATGCCGGGAGCCGTGCCAAAGCGGGTTCAGGGATTTTTTCTTCCCGCCTCTTCCTCAGGACAGTCTCCTTCCCAAATGCTGACTTTACACCTGGGTGACACCTCACCAAAAAACTTCAGCACAGTTGCAGGAGGTAACCAAGGAGAAGTTCCCCAGTCAGCCAGCCCAGTCACTGACCAAAGCCCAGGAAGTGCCTGCAACCTGCTGCAGGTGAGGGATGGTCCCGGCACAACCAGAAGTGCTCTATTTCATGCAACACCAGCTCTGCTCATTTTTAAAGCATTGCTCGTTGATGATAAAGTTCCCCTGAAGCTCATCTCCATACCCACCTCTTCTCCTGATGACGGTGACCCATCCTCCCTGATTGTGGTTTCCTTGCTGAAATAAATCACTTTAAGTGCACATTGTGCTCAGGGTCTCATTACTGTTCATCATCTTCTGCGCAACAGAGCTGTCACATCCTCACAAACTCTGTCACCTGGGCGACACAGGAGCCATTTGGGAGGGCAGGCAGGTGGGAAGAAAGCGCCCAGGGCTTGACAGGGTACCAGCTTCCCATTCCTCTCATCTGCAGCGTTTGAATAGCGGGCTCGCACCCCTTATGGCACAAAAGCTCAGGAGAACAAAAGCAAGAAGGAGCAACACGTGTCCAAGATGGGATCGGTGCCCCAAGGCCCCACATGGATGGTAGCAGGAGTGGCACATGTACCTTGATGGCCAAGAGGGCCTTCCTTCGGCGAGTTATGTCCCTGCTAGAAAGCCCCCTCCAGAAAAAGTGGAAGAAACTCTCCTCCCCCAGTTTGCAGTAGAAACATCTAAAGAAGGGAAGGAGGAAGAGCCAAGCATGGCGGCAGCAAGACAGTTACCAATCCTTCTCCAGGTGGATTCTAGGCAGCACCACGCTCATTGGTGATGAGCTGCCTCATCAAAAACGGGTGCTTCCAATCTACAAGGTTGCTCCAGATCAGTCCAGAACAGAAGACTGGGTCATGCTGCACAGAGTAAATTAAAAGCTCTTTGCCAAAACTCCACAAGGACCCACCAGACAACAGCAACACAAAGGCACCGTCTGCCTATCACATGACTTTTGAAAGGCAAACATGCAGAAGGAATAAAGGGAGTGATTAAGGCTGCTGCTAATCTAGGAGTGTCCACAAAGATGGGTCTGCTGGGTTTTTATCAAGGAAAAGTGTAAGTACCACCAGCCCCAGATGGCCAGTGGTCCTGTGAGGGCTGGGACCAGCCTGGAATGAGAGGCCAACTCACACAGCCAGGAAGGAGCTGCTCACACATAGCCATGTGGCCAACTCCTGCATCAGCACAGCTCCCTGGGGAAAGAGTTGTTTCCCAGCCTGGTATTTGGGATGGTGCAAAGGTTTGGGTTTCCCACCAAGTACTTAACACCTACAAAAATCCTGGAGCACGGCTGTGGAGAAGACACGCTGCTCTCACACCTTCCTCAAGTTCAACATTCACACTTGTCTAAAACTCTTCATCTCACTCATCCCATCACATGTTCACAGGAAAACTCCTCTCACTGCTCCGGTGACCACGGCAGGAGAAGATTCCCAGAAATGTAAGTAGGAGAAAAACCCCGCAGATGCAGCAGGAGAAGACCCCCAGACACGTCATCCATCGCTGCCAGGAAGGATTCCCCAGGTGGTTCCTGGGGCTCTGCTCAGCTCTCCCAGCATCCCAACCCACCATCCCAGGCATCCTGCTGGAGCCTGGAGACCCCCGTGCCCCCTCCTCGCCCAGGGCACTCGCACACATGTTCGCACACGCCGGCACGGAGCAGGAGGGGAAGGCAGGCTGCAGGAATAACACAGGCACACAAACAAAAGAGCACAAGCCATTAATCTGGGTGAACCAGAGGAAATGAAATCATTATGTCTGCAGCTACAACATCCCGAGGAACAAATTTCCTGCCTGGATAATAAATGGATTCTTTTGTTTCACATTGGCCCCAGCCACGTGACTCTCTTGGCCTATTCCTCATCCAAAACATCTTGCTGTATAAATACCCAGACGGGTTTGAATTTCAGCTGCTAAAAATATGTTTTAATTATAATAATATATAATAATAATAACAAAAAAAAATCTGGATCTACAGGCTCCCCTCGCCTCCTAAACAACCTCTGAAGACTTTCCAGCAGGCAGGCAAGCAAACAAAAAGTCCCAAATTGCCAAAAACAGCTGAACAGTACAAATGCAGCCTTTAAAAAATGACTGAGGCACCTGAAAGCAGCTCCAGGTTAATACTTGCAATAAATAATCCCTGCCAGAGTGAAAAATGATGGGTGCATGAAGATTTGAAGCACGATGGCCCAGAAGTATCTCCTAAGTACCTCCCAGCAGCAGGACGGAACCAAAGCCACAGAGCATATCAATGACAGCTCCAACTTTGGGGCTGTGCAGCTTTTCTTCTGAGCCAGGTTTTCTTCTGGTGGCTCACTAGGGCTTGGGATTTATCCATTGCATGGATGTGGGGAATGCAAGATCTGGCCTCATCTGGCTTGGCAAGGTGCTCCTCAGCTGCAGGAGTCTCCAGGGATGCAGACCTTGAAGAAAGCTGCATGAATGACTGGTTGCAACTGTTCCTTTAATCTGCAACTCCATCACATCACTCACTTAAAACCACTTTTGCATCTAATTGCATATTTTGCTTCTGCTTTCAGCTTCTTTTTGCTCGCCTTCCCAGCTTCACCAACACATTGCAAGCACTGCAACAAGTTTCAAAACAAGAAGCGGTTTTGAAGCTAAACATCAAAGCGCCTTGGTGCACAAAGTCTAAATTGTTTGGATGTTAAAGAGAGACCTCCACACAGGGAAACAAGCTCAAAAATTCCCTCCAGCTAGCAGGCAGCCACGGGAAGAAGATCCAATCAATCCCACCATGCTCAATCACAGCTCTTACTCAGGGTTGGACTTGTTCTCCCATCATCCCAAACACCCCAGCATCCAATGACTTCCCTTCAATTCCACACACACACGTAGAGGAAACCTCTGGTGCATCACACTAGCAGAACCTCAATTTTGTTCTCCTTTTAGGGTCATCTTTAATTACAATTATATTTTGGATGCCAGGGAAAGGGTTCAAGAACAGTTGCTGCCCCATTTCTGTTGCTTATCGCCACTGTTACTTCAAGGAAGGGGGGGGGGAAGAAAGGGAAAAAAAAAACAGTCCTTGGAAACTAAATATTTACACACCCACATAAGCTAATCCCAGCAGATCCAAGGGTGGGAAGCCTATTTAAAAAACATCCCTAATTACTTTCCCATTTTAAAGGGAATAATCTGGCCATTAGCTCAAATGCTTTACTTAAGTAATCACTTATTTTTCAAGAGGAATAATCTTCTGGTGTGTGCACAGACAGGACAGGGGACTGAGAAACCATTTTTATACCCTTTCCTCAGGTACAGCTGCTAACAGCCAAGTGGCATGGAGGGGTTGACGGAACCGAGGGGAGTCAGGAACTCAATGCATGCCACCCTTGGGAGGCCACCCCTGGAACATGGACAGAGCCACCTCATGCCCTGACACCTTGCTGGTCTCTGCATTGCAGCACAAGGAAACTGTTTGGAAAAGGGGGGATTCTCAAGGCAACATAGGAAAGAAAAATGGCAACAGACACCAAACACCTCAAAAGGCCATCAGTCCCCTCACAATGATGCTCTGGCAAATGCCCCCATCCCTCCCAGCAGTGCCAGGAGCAGGGAAACACAGCAGGTTGATACTGCACAACACTGATTTATCAAGAGCATCTTTCAATCCCTTTTTGCTGATGTATTAACAAAACATTCTCTTATCAGAAAATAAAGTGGTTTCTGCTGGAAAAAAAAATGTCAGTATGTCAGTAATCCAGACACAGGGATGTATTGAAGGATTCTCAAAGTCCCCCTGTAGCAGCAAAGGAAAGAGCAGCAATTTGCTAATTGGCTGTTTGAGGAAAGGGCTGGAACCCTGAGGATGGGCAGAAGTTTGATTATAAGACACGCACGGTGGATCATTTAGAAAGATAAAACCGCGCTCGCTCTGCCGCAGCCAGCTATTAAAAGTGGAGAATGTTATTTCAGGTAATAAAGAGCAGGACCTGAGGACCAGCCTGGGAATTCAAATTTACAACTTGTATCAAATTCATCTGCTGTAAAACTCCACCTAGTTTATAAGTTTCTCACCAACTTCATAAAACATGTTTTATTATTATTGTTTTCTGACTCTCCTGCCTTAATAAAATTCTTCTCCCAGCCTGTGTGGGTGTTGCATTATAAACATTTGCACTTTGATTCATTCAAGACTGCAGAAAGCTTTCAAGGTAACCTATTAGGAATACTTTAAATGGTTCAAAGACATCCCAGTTTCCCCTGAATGCTGCAAAGCTTTAAAGAACAAAATAAAAACGTGCCTTGCTGCAAACCACCTCCAAAAATCTACTGGGCTGGTGACTCAGGAGATGGGAGTGGCCACACAGGCCAGCCAGGAGGGGTCCAGAGTGGGAAAACACAGGAGTTATCAGGGCACAGGGTAAGGTGGGCACCCACCCATCACTTCCCAAGCCCCCTTGCCAGGAAGCTGGAGGGACTTATTAACAAAAGATTCTCTTGGGGATGATGTGAGTGCATCCCACTGGTAAGAGGCAGCCAGACCACTTTTGGGGATGCTGCTGAGTGGTTCCCACTGGTGGGAGGTAGCCAGACCATCTTCCCACAAGTTAAGGAGCCGACCATGCAAAAGCAGGGATTTCCTCATCCCTGATCAGCCCTGCAAGCGGAGCCCAGCGCTGGCACACAAAGCAGGGCTGGAGGGAGCGTCCTTCTCAAAGCAGCCCCTTTTCTCCTGCCTCAGCCACAGCCCAATGAAGTTAAGGAGCAGCTTTCCACGGCTTTGAGCAGGCTCTGGAGGCAGGCTCTGAGCAGCCTCCCTCCCGTGGGCACACAGCAGTGCCGCCAGCGCAGCAATAACCCACGCACGGCATGAGAATGAAAGCTGAGTTTTAGAAGGATACCGAACACAATTAGCTCGTGCCCTTACAGCTTCCATCAGCCAGCAGCCACCTCCTCTCCTCCACCAAGTTGGCTGCAGCATCCAGGGGTCAGGGGGGCACTGCCAGCCCATGCACAGAGCTCGGGAGGGCTCGACCTGAGCTGGGTCCAAAGAAAAAGGCATTGATGCCTTTAATTCCTGCACAGCTGCTCCTTTTCTCCACTTGACTGAGCAAGAGGGAGGTTACCTGGCACAATGCACACGGCTCAAGGAGCCACACATCCCTCCCCAGGAAACACAGTACAGAACTGATCCTCCTTTATTTCATTACACCAGAAATTACCACTTTACAGTCCATCTCTGGTCACAATAACTTCATTGTATCTGACTTCACAGTGCCTCTGCTGAGAGCCTGACAGGCTCGAACATCTTAGACCCCCACCAGCAATTTCAGCTCAAGGAGCAAAGCACAGGCAGCAAAGGCCAGGAGATTCACCCACTTGTGTGGAGTGTCTGGAGAGCTTCGGCCAAACTCCACAGACTGGGGAAGAGCTCTGTGCTCCAGGTTCACTTGCAGCCAGGTCATGCCCATAATTTCCAGGACTAAATAAAAACTGCTTTAAAAATAATCACAGCAGAAGAGCAGGGATGGAGTGGCCACGTGGTGAGGGCAAGCACACCTATGGAGCAGCCTCTCCAGCTCCATGGGCACATCATGGGAGGGAAAGGTCCTGGAATAGTCAAAACCATTTCAAGAAGCACTTCTGACTGTACAATTGTGACAATTTTGTTACTTCCAAACACATTTGTTTCAAATGAAAAGCAAAGCCAGCATCAAATGGAGCACTCCAAGAGCATCCCACTCATGCTCTGTCCCTACATGTCCATCCTGTTCCTTGGGCATTTGGAAATAAGAAGCCACAGATTTTTGGTGAAAACACCAAGGTCAGCCCCAGACTGCCTCCACTACATCAGGCTGTCTCCCTCTCAGTTTCCCCCGTTCAGAGGGCAGGGAATGCCCAGTGAGCCCAGAGCAGCCCCCCACAGCTAGCCCCATTCTCCTCCTGTCCCCTGAGGACAGTGTTTCCCTTTTAACTCTTCTGCTGAGTTCCCAGTTTTCCCGGAGAAGATGTAATTCACATCCCTCTGCCTGTTCCGCAGTGATTTAATGTATTTTGAGCAAAATGCAATTATCCTCCTATCAACAGGGCCCTAGTGAGGATGATAATGAGGCAGCTCCAGCCCCGCGGCTACGGAAGTGGCTGAAGCCAGCGGAGGCCTCGAGTAATCAAAGGCCCGTCCCTGGCCTCTGATTGCTGAAAAAGACATGAAAAACCTCCATAAAACTTCAAACACGGCCGTTCCCTGCTCCATCCCTCCGCCCGTGGTCTGGTTTTAGCAGCAGGAGGCAAGTGACCAACACCAGCTCCGGGTACCCCCAGCTTCATCGCGGCCAGCCGCATTTTGGGTGTCACTTGCCAGGTCACCCACAGGGCCATCTACCTGCTGCTCAAAGCAGACACAGCAGCCCTGTTTGCCCAGGTTTTGGGGCTCGAGGAGAAGCAGCCCCCACCCTGAGCTGAAGGTGACTTGCCCAGGACACACAAATAAAAGCGTCCCCCTGCTCCGCCCTGCAAACAGGAAGGAGATAGAGAAAGGGAGGGAAAGACATGGACGTGCAACAGATCTTGGGCTTTGCAGGACTTCAGAGGCTTCCTGGGAGACAGCAGAGGCAGAAGCAGGGAGCATCCAGTGGGCTAAGCTGCCCATCCTCTCATAAAAATAATATATAGTCAGGCAAAGACACCAAAACTCTTCAGAGGCTTCCTGGGAGACAGCAGAGGCAGGAGCAGGGAGCATCCAGTGGGCTAAGCTGCCCATCCTCTCATAAAAATAATATATAGTCAGGCAAAGACACCAAAACTCTTCAGAGGCTTCCTGGGAGACAGCAGAGGCAGGAGCAGGGAGCATCCAGTGGGCTAAGCTGCCCATCCTCTCATAAAAATAATATATAGTCAGGCAAAGACACCAAAACTCTTCAGAGGCTTCCTGGGAGACAGCAGAGGCAGGAGCAGGGAGCATCCAGTGGGCTAAGCTGCCCATCCTCTCATAAAAATAATATATAGTCAGGCAAAGACACCAAAACTCAGCTGTGCTTGGAGCAATCCAAGGAAAATGCTGGCTGGGTTTGAGCTATCCAAAGCTTGGCTCCCAGTTGCTGCTGGGATGTGATACATTTGGTACCAGAGCATTGGAGAGGCAGGTGGGATGAGAGAAGGGCTTTTGAGGAGAGAGCATCATAAAACAATCCTTTGAAGTTGTGATGAAACCCTCATGAAGGATGGCAGGAAACAGCCTGGAAGTGAGGATTTCCACAGCCCCTTACCTATTCCCACCCCCCCCTTTTACTCATTGCATAACAAATGAAAGCTTCATCAGTTCCAACCACCAGTAACCCTGACTGGATGCCTCCCCAGATAATAAACATTTCCTTCACTAACTAATGAGCACATACCTGAGGCTCTACTGATGCCTAATTACTTGGCCTGGATATTTCAAAATTTAAAATAAATAAATAAATAAATACATAAAACCCTAGAATTCCAGAATGGTTTGTGCTGGGAGAGACCTTAAAGATCATCTCGTTCCAACCCCTTGCTATGCGCAGGGACAACTTCCACTAGATCTCAGTAATAACCTAAATAACCTTAATACTGTTAAAAATCACCAAGATTAATTTAATACCATATTTTTTTCTCCACCCATCCAGAAAGACCTTGAAAGGACTCATCCTGCTTATTAAGGGGAATGACTGAGAAGAAAAAAAAAGCAAATTAACACTCATCAATTAACTAAAACCAATCTTAACCCTCACCTCCTCCAAACGACTGCTTGCCATGACCATCCATTGCGACATAAGTGCACAATATGGAGATGTCAACCATGTGATGCTCTGGGACTCCCTTCCTCCCAAACCAAGACCATCCCTGGTTTAAGCTGGAAGAAGTGAGGCTGAAGGACACTCATCTTCCTTGTCCAGGGCTCAGCACAAGCCCCTTCCCCTTTGAACTGCTGCCTCTGTGATTTTTCACTGCAGGGTTCCCAGCAGGAACTTATTAAAGCCAGACCAAAGCACATCTTGCTTTAATAGTAATTAGGTCACCCTGGGTTGTGGGCTTAGCAGGCAAAACTATAATTATTTAGAAACATCAAGTTTAAATGCCAAAGAATCTTAATGGAGCTGAGCTAATTAACCAATTTCAACTAAGTAACTGATTAGCTTAAAAAGAAAAAAAAAGATAAATCAATGATCATAGACAACAACATTTTCCTTTAACAGCTTTTCTTGCAGCAATTCTCAATTGCACAAACTGAGCCCAACAACCCCTGCTAACCAAATATTATTGTAATTAAATATTCAACAGAAAGCCTCTTCAATTATTCAAAAGACTGATAACACTTGGTTATAATTGGGGTGGTGGGAGAGGTTTCCAGAAGCAGAGATTGCATGCACCATCCAGCTCTGGTCGCTGACGCAAACCCACGGGTCGTGGCATCAGCACAGGGCACCTCTCCCATGCCTGGAACCATCCTGGGGGCAGACGGATGCTCTCCAGCCCCAACGTGAGAAAAGAGACCAGATGGTGCACAGGCTTTCTGGATTCCTGTTATTAGACCAGAAATTTAGGGGACTAATGGCCAGTTTCCAGATTTCACACCGTTTTCCAGTGGTAGCCTTATTCCCCTGACAGAGGGCTGGGATGAAAAGCAGGCCCTGGTGTATCATTATAATTCACTAAGCAGCATTACCATAGGAAATTACAAATTAGCTTTTCAGCAAAGGATACGGACATATTTAGATTAGCCATAGAGAAACTACAGAACCTTCCAGCCCATTCATCAAAGCTCTTGTAGCTCCAACTTTCAGGGAAATGAAACAATAATAAATATTGAGCAGGGAAAGTTAATCTCCCCTGAATGCACTTCAATAATTCAAAAGTTGTGAGAAATAAATAAATAGAGCACGGATCCTTTTGTGCCTACAAAACACGTGTCCTGTTTTTCTCACTATTTCTCATGATGTGACTTGGTGGGAAAATGGATGGTGACCAAAATAAAAGAGCTCCAAAAACTCAGCTGTGGCTGTGAGCAACATTTACAGGGAAGGAGAGAGCCCATCCACACTTGCCACTTATCTGGAAAGCATGGAGCTGATTTGGGCAAGAGTTTGCTCCCGTAGTCCCTAAGGAAAGAAAGGGCTGTGCTGCCTCCTCCTGCTGTCTGCATCCCCTCGGTGTCCGTTCCCTTCCCTGCACGCTCCCAGGCAGCCTCTCGAGCTGCTCATTTTTGGAATGTCCATGTGTTCACCCCAAAAGCTGAACAATGCAATAACCAGCTCAGGGTCCAGGGGCCACCCAAGGTCCCAGCTCCTTCCTGAGACTACTCTGCCATCACTCCATCCTTTTCCACACCGTTCTGCTCCCACACCAACCTGGGACCCCTGTAAGAAACATTCACTCCAACCTTCTACCATTCCAGCTGAGGAGACGCCTTCCCGAATTGCCACCCAGCCAACATCCAGCCTTAACATTTGCCTTGCCCCAGTACTGATGCATGCATCAACCCTTGAGAGCTCTGCTTGCAGCAGAACAAGGTCAAACTGAAATGTGCTTTCAAATCTTAAGGAATATTTGGGGAAAGCATTCCCTCCCACAACCCCAAGTATTTACCCAGCCTTGCTGTGCTTTTAAATGGCTCCTCACACCAACGCTGTTTAGAGGGAACAAAGCACGACGGTGCCCTTTGGGCAGCATCACACAGTTTTGGGGTTCCTGCAGGAAGCCCTTTCCAAGCATGCTGAGCTCAGGGTACCCCCAGCTGGGAGAGGTAAAAACCAGCAGGAGCTGGTTGGACTTAGCCAGCGCAGTGCACACACACCACAGGAGCCTCCTCAGCCTTGCTCTGAGCATCACTGCCATCAGCCTCATCCCACAGCACTCCCACCGCACCAGGACCAGGGTCTCTGAGACTTTGCTGACCTGATTAGCATCAAGTTATCCATTGCCCAAGGTACCATTTCCCCCTTTTCATCAAATCTGAGCATTTCTTTAGCTTACAAAACCCATCTCCGCTAGAAACATCTATTGCTCAGCACCATAGCCTGGATCCAGATCCAGACAAACATATTTGACCTCTTTCATCATCCAACATCCATATTTTCTTCTGATTTCTAAGACCAATGGAAGGGTTTTATTCCCTCCTGTTGTGTCAGGAGCTGCACCCAAGATGGGTGAGAGGACACCTAGCAAACCATCTGGCAGCTCATGCCACAGCAGTCAGGGCTGCTCAACACACGGGAGAACATGCAGCACTCCAATATCCAAAAGAACAGGAAAACACAGACCTCACCTTCTCCATGAGCAGAGATACCAGGAATTAGTAAAAAAAAAGCAACATAAGCACCTGCAGTGTCAAGCCCTGTTCCATGACTTTACAAAACTTTCCCTTTAGGCTGACAAGATCTGGGCTCGCTCATCACGCCAAGAATAAGGGTTTTCCCCGTAGGGCTTTCTTTTTTCCCTCAGTTAGTCTGAGCAAAGAAAGCAAGAGTAAACGGACATCTGAATAGCAGCACTTGCAAATTCCCATGAAGGTTACCGTTTGCACTTGCAAATTCCCTCCTGCAGACTTATTTCTAGCTTCTCCTTGGGAAGGGCTCAGCTCGGGGTGGAGCAGCTGGGCCAGAGGTGGGAGCCCACAGGGTGCTGGTGCTCAGGGAAACTCCCAGCCTGCTCGGCACAGGCACCGCTCCGGCGCCTGGCAGAAGCGCAGGGAGCCCAAAGGATGCCTGCAACAGATGTGTGCATCCCGAGCCAACAGGGAGGAGAGCGGGGCAGGCACGGAGCACGAGCCAGGGACTCGCTCTCCAGTCAAACCCCATCCCTCCTCTTCTCCCAGGCGGCAGCTCTGAAGCCGGTGGATAAGCAGGGGAAGAAAACTAAGCTGGATTCACCAGCCCCAAGCAGAGCTTTCCACCTCCCTCCTGTGCTCTGCTTATCGTGATGCTGCAAGCACAGAGAAAAACCTGGGTTTTAAAAGAGCAGGCGCGAGGCAGGGAGAGGCTGGAGAGGCGAGCAGGCCAGGCAGGTGAAACAAAGTACGTGGAAGATCTGCACAGAAATGGTCATCAGCCCCACCTGACCTAACAACGGCTCCAACCCGAGTTAAAACATGTAACGTCAGTCCATTACCACCCTCTCTATATGCTAAATGGATTATATTTGGTTCAGCTAACATGAGAGAGAGCACGAGCGGCTCCTGAGTGATTGCAGGGTGTGGGAGAGACAGAGTGTTTGTTGCTGACATCTTCTCGCATCCTTCTTCCTCTTTACAAGCCACAAAAAAATTTACAAATTACTACAAACGTCCAGGTGTCCAGCAGAAAAGGGTCAGCTAAGCCACAGGATTTAGTAAAAAATCAAGGAACCATAAAAAAAGTCAGATAAGTGACTCTATTACATCCAGGTTCACATGCCACAGG
The DNA here is from genome assembly GCF_031753505.1 of Anomalospiza imberbis. NCBI lineage: Eukaryota > Metazoa > Chordata > Aves > Passeriformes > Viduidae > Anomalospiza > Anomalospiza imberbis. Next base: position 20,408,833 of record NC_089690.1, on the reverse strand, counting down.
CAATGAGTTAGCAAGGTTTTATGGTGAGTAACGAGAGTGGTTTGGAGGCAGCCCGTGCCCTGACTCCAGCTGCACCCTCCTCCCCCCTCCAGCCGGGTCCAGACCCCCAGACGCCTCCCCCACCATCACAGGAAAAAGACTTTTTGTCTCGTTGGCTGATTTGGGATGCAGGGAGCCATCCCTGGCTCAGCTGCCTCTGCAGCCCAGGGCAGAGCAGGGCACCAGCCGTGGCTTTGCCGTACTCTCAGAGAGTGCAGCCGGCGGATCCAGCCTCACCAATGCTCCAGGGGGAAAGCCATTCCCCAGGGCAGGGCAGGTCTTAGGAGATGCTCCAGATGTATAAGAGAAAACCATGTTTCAATCTAGCAAATTCAACCTCTGTATCAAGAGATCCAGTCAGATTTAAATAAACCCCATTAAAAGGCATTTTCTTTATACAACCACATCATCAGACTCTTGCCCTAACTCCAAATCAGATTTGATTGTTCTACCTTCAGAAATTCCCCATCCAAAATTTTCCCTGAAATCTGAGACCTCTCCTAGGATACTACTTTACTATCCAAGCAACTTCCTCAGCAGAGTAGAAATATCACCACTCCTCGACAGGTTCAGTCCCAGGCAGGGACACTGACAGTGCCAGTGCTCCCGAGGAGAGCGCGGGCAAGCTGGGGAACACCCTGGGTGACACCCAGGAGTGCCCTCAGACCAGGAGGGAGCCGAAGTCTCCCATCCAGCCGCAATTCCAGCAGTGCCTCAAGCCGCTGACGCTGCGACCGCCGGCGAGCGAAGCGCTGCTAACAGGTCTCGCCTCTTCACGTGCGGCTTCGCCACCGAGCAAACGCGCGCTCGCTGCATCACGCTTCGGCATGGCACCAGCACTCCCACCTCCAGCGATTCCTACAGAGATGGCATGAGGCAGCCCAAGAAATACGAAAAGCAAATACGTGTGCCAGCCAAAAGCCAGCGGGAAGGGGATGCTGCATCGAGCGGGCCTGCCCGCCACGATCCAGCAGCCGTGCTTGAGAGCAGAGAGGAGCTGCGGCCAAGCCCCACCAGAGCAGCATCCCAGCTCCTGAACCAGCTCCTCACTGCCCGAGCTGAGCCGGAGCCTCCCGCCATCACCTTCCAGCCCAGCCACAGCCATACTCACATTAAAACCCCCCGAGGAGGGCCAGCCCCACGCCGGCCGGCAGCGGTTTGAGAGCCTGAGCATCATCTCCCCACCCGCGCCTCTCGCTGCTCACAGCCGAGGGGCTGCACCACGTCCCCTGCTCGCAGCCACCGCTCCGGCACTGGGCAACCGCTGCCACGAGCTGCTGCTGTACCAGCAAAAAAGGCGGCAGTGGCAAAATAAAGAGAAAAAATAATCGAAGCAATACTTCAAGAGCCATGCCGGGCACGGAGCAGCGACACAGCACCAAGGCTGGGGCGGGCTGGCTGTCCCACCAGGCCAACCGCCCGGAGCCTGGGTCTTGGCTGCAGGCACCTTCGTGCTGCCCAGCAAATCCCACAGCCAAGCGGGAGATGGGGAAAAGATCCCAGCCCGCTGGCACGCACCGTGCTGAGAGGACGAGCACGCACCTGCTCCGTGGCTCCATGGCCGGGCAAAGCGTCCCCCGGCTCGGTTCATCCCCAGAAACGGAGACCACCTGCCCACGGCTCCTGGCGCCTCCATCCTCCGCCGGGGCTGCGAGGAGGAAGGCTGGCAGAGGCGGCTCCGCGCACCGCCACGGCCCACCGAGGCGGCCCCGGGAACCAGAGGAGACCCAGACGGGACTCCGGAGACGGCCCCACCGCGGCCCCGGGGACCAGAAGGGACCTCAGAGGTGACCCCACCGCGGCGCCCGGCAGGGCTCCGCAAGAAAGGGGAGCCGAGCCCCACGCGGATGCGGGCGGGTTTCCTCCTCCATCCCCGGTCCCCCCTCCCGAGGGCACGGGCTGCCAGCACCGCCCGCGGGCCGGGTAATCCGGGCTGGCACAAGAGGCCGGGGCCACGGGGCCAGGATCTAGCCCAGTGCCGGTGCCTTCCGGCGGGGGAGTCGCTCCCTGCCTGCTCCCCAGCTGCAGACGCCACGGGCGGCGCAGAGACCCTCGGCTCAGCATCCCACCCGCTCCCGGTAGTCCCAGACGCCGCTCACCTTCCACGGCGGCCGCGGCGGCGGCCAGGCAGAGCAGCACCACCAGATCCGCAGCCATCGCCTCCTCGGGCCCCGCAGGCGTCAGCCCCTACCGGCGGGCGGCCGTGAGCGGGCATGGGGGGTGCGTCCGCGGGCCGGGTGGCTCCGGGGCAGGGCGGGCCGGGGCCGCGGACGGGACGGGCCGGAGGCAGTGCCGGTGCCGCTGCCCGCCCGCTCGGGTCACATCGCCGCCGCGAGTGGCGCGCGCGGCCACGCCGCCGCCGGCCCCCGCCGCCGCCCGGCCCCGCCCCCGCCGCCGCCCCGCCAATCCCCGCGCCCGCCCGGCCCCGCCCCCGCCGCCGCCCCGCCAATCCCCGCGCCGCGCCCCGCCTCGGCCACGCCCCCGCCCTCCGCGAGCGCCCGTGCGAAGGGGGACGGCGCCCCCTGGCGGCCGAAGGACGCGCCCCACGCCGCGTCTCCCCTCAGCGGGACCCGCGACGGGGCGGACCCGGCCCCCGCAGCGCCGGGACGCGGCAGGCACGGGCGGCGACAGCAGCGGGGACGCGCCGGCGGGATCACAGCGCCGCAATCCCGCTCCCCTCTCTCACCCCCAAAAGGAATCTGGAGCGAACCGTCAGCCCCACAGAGACGTGACCCCGCTGCCCAGCCGCCGCCAGAGTGGCCGCTCCCCTCAGGCTCAGACACTGCGGCCGCCGGGGTCGGGCACAACGCGGGGCCCCCTCAGCCTTCTGCCTTCTCCACCGCGCTCACCCTTCGCTGGGCATCGCTCCGGACCCCGCGGCCACATGGGCACCCGGGAACAGGGGAGCAGCGGCCTGGCTCGGGGGACACCGGGATGCTCAGCAGCAGCCCCGTCACTGCCAGCCCGGGGCCGTGCCCCGGTACCCACAAGCCCAGCCAGGAGCGATGGACATCCCCAGCCTCCAAAAGGAACCATCCAGAAGGACGCTCGCCCGGTCCCGCTCACCCCACGCACCGCCCCGGTCAGCCTTGGCAGGGCTCAGCATCCCCCGCTGCTCCGCTGCCCACCCGGCAGCCGAGCTGACCCCGGCCCTCCGCGGCAGGGATCCGCGCGTCCCGGCACGGGCGGGCTGGGGAAAACTGTGCGGGCAGCGCGGGCTCATTCCGGTCACGGCCGCACGCCTGCCGCCACGGGGGGACCAGAAACCCTGCAGAGACACCGAGCGCTGGAAAATCGTCCGCTTTTCAGGGAAAGAGTGTGCAAAAAAACAGTCAGAGGTGCCACGGGAACAAGAGTTTTCCTGTTGCGGTCGTGCAAAATGTATTTGCAAGCAGCTCCTATTCAGCTGAGCAAATAACAGAAAAAATTGCCAAGAACCTTCTGGCTAAGTTTTAAGGAAATTTGCTTTCATCTTGACAACCCTTCTTCATTTCCTTCCCATGAATATCTCAGCAATCCAGTTTACTCACTCAGAGGATCACAGAAAGAAAACTGTGAAGTAAATGTCAGTATTATTTGCATCTTTATCCAGTCTGCCATAAAAGCAACACCATGTTATTTATCTGATCTAGCACAACTCAGTAACAGCTCAAGTATAGAATATTCATGATGTGCAAAGCAAAAAAATGTTAATCGTTTGAGAATACAAGAGGCAAAGAGCTGAGCCTGTGAGTTATCCAGAGAAGTGCCTCATTTTGGGGAGGGGGGGGTTTCCTCCCAAATAATAGTTATCAACTGAAAACCTTGCATTCAGAAACTAACATTTGACCAAAAAAAGCCTGACAATTTCTGTAGGGTAAAAAAAAGAATAATACATCAATATTCTTCTGATTTCTTTTCAGCTGGCCAAAGAGTTGGCTGCGCTGGGTGAAAGCCAGCTGTGTTTGTTCAAAATGTTTTCTTTTCTGTCAGCCTTGCTCCGAGTCTCCCAACAGCAAGGCTTTGCTTCTCCTGGAGGACACATCTCCAAAAAAGCTGTGTACCATCTGGGGGTGAGAGAGGGAAAGTGGCAGCATCCTGTCACAGGGCCACTCTTCCTTGTACACCCAGTGGATTGTCACCACCTGCCCCGGAGACAATGCCCACCAGCATCCCCTTGGAGGGCACATCAAGGGCATTAAAGCCTGATGGGATTTTGGGCACATTTTGCTTTATTTTCGTCTCTGAGCCAGCCATGTGTGGGAGGCAAGCACCCCACAGAAGGCAAAACCACCCTCTGGGCTACCAGCAACCTCCAGTTCTGCCCATCGGGCCCCTGTGAGGGAAGGGCATGGGGCACAGACCTGCTCAGAGCACAAGCAGCCCCGCAGAGGGAGGGCTTTGGGTGGTGCTGTGCCCGGGGTGCACGGCCGGTCCCTCAGTGCTCACAGCCCGCAGCACATTGCAATGGCAGCAGTCGGCTGCCAGAATTAGCTCTGTCTTAATTAACAGCTTTGCCTTTGTTCTCAGATGCTGCTTCAGGAGATGCCAAAGCCTTTGTGGAGGATGAAGATCTGGGATCCCAGTGAAAGGAAGCATCAACACTTATCATAGGGTGCAGCACAGATCTCCTTCTCAAAGAACCCTCTGAGCCACCTTCGAGAGCAGAGGGGTCACAGCCTGTGCCAGCCCCCGTTCATCCCCACCACGCTGGCTGTGACAGGACCAGCTGAAGCACAAACATGAATCCCACCAGGCCATCCTTGTGCATCTGGTGGCAGCAGCGAGCCCAAACTCTGAGAGCCTGACATCTCCTGTGACAGTAGGTGAGGCGTGACCAAGGCTCCTGTCCTGCACCAGAGCTTCCACCCAGCTCAGACTGGGAGCTCACTGGGATGGTGCCCTTGGTGGCAGGAGAATCCTGTGAGCCACTCACTAATGTAGGAGCGGCTCAGAGCAGGATAAAGGTCAAACAAACCTCCCCTGTGTCAGCCTCACACAGCAGCAGAGCTGGCAGAGGACACAGGAGCCTCCCCAGCCAGGACAAGCAGAGAGCTAAAGCAGCCATGAAACTCCCGGTTTATTTTCCAAGCCGAGGCCAGGCCTGCAGGGAAGGCAGGAAGCTTTTCACACAGCACAGGAGCACTGCTCCTGCATCCCTAATCCTGCCAAGGCAGCACAGGCTGCTCCCAGCAGCTTGCCTGTGCATTAATTGTAGAGGAAAAGCCTGCACCTACAGCATCCTCCCAAGAGCCAAAGCCTGAGGAGCTGGTAAATCCTCTCCCTGATAAGAGGCAGGTCCCTTCGATATTCCAGCATTTCAGACTTGTCTGCTGTGCACCACGTAACAAGAGCCGGGTAAGACAGGTAACAAGGGCAATGCTGGCAAGCAGCATCCAGCCCCTGCAGCACCTTCTGCATAGTTGAACCCCTTCCTGCGAGTCCAAAGAAATGTAATATGATGTAATAACATTAATTAGCAGCATTAAATGTTCAGTGTATTCAAGGCACAACTCAGCCACTTGGCACAGTGCAACCCAAACTGCTTACTGTTCTCCCAGGGGAAATAACCTCAGGGAGTCTTCTGGGCTTAAATACCATCGGGAAGCTGAAGGGAAAGAGGGAGGGAGACAAGTTATTGTCCTCTCCAGGCATTCACAGAAAATTCAGGTGTCTTATCAGAGCAGAAGAAGCTGTAGGAAGGACAACTCCTTTGTCATGTGAACAATTTGAGAACTAAATTGAAGTGAGACGTGAAGAAAAAGTAGGTGAGATGAAGGTTAATTTGGAAACCAGAGTGAGAACAGAGGGAGATGGGGTATGGAAGAGTCTATTAATTCCCTGGGCAAGAGATGCAGCCTGAGCCGGGCCACGGAGTAACTCCTTGCGCAGCACGGAAAGATAAATTGCAGGTTCTGCTGGTGGAATATTCTGTTTATTACATTCCAAAATAGGAGACAGTCAAGTGCCAAGTGCCTCAAGCCTCTCAGTGCCTAAGAACACATTAATCACAGATGGGAGCAGTGTTCTGGCAGCTCAGTGTGACACCAAGCACCATGTAACAGGATGGACATGCCATGCCCTCCCCTCCGCACTGCCATGGAGATGGGGAAGGAGGCAGGGAAGGCACCTGCTCCACTAGCAATGGACAGCAAAGACAGATAAAGATCCACAAGTTACTTTAGGAGAGGAAGAATTCACTTTGATTCATAGATGCTGCAATTTCTGCTACCTGGCTTTTCCTCTTAACTGGGTTTTTCAGGGCAGTTGCAAGTCCCAGCAGACCTGCCAGCTGTGGGACAACACAAGATCAACCATGCCACTTTCTCCTCATTTTCCCTTTCTTCCTAGGATCTCCAGGTGGAAGGAACTCTTTGTTCCCTTTGAAGGCAGAGGATTAACAAAGGCAAATGCAAAAGAGAAAAACAAAAACTCCTTTGTCTGAGGATGGATGACATCTTTTTATCTGTTTCTAATCTAGCTTCAACTTCCATTTCTTTAGGAGAGAAAAAAAAATCCAAAGATTAAATTTTATGCCAAGCCAAGCTATAATAAGTGACAGAAACACTCCATCTCCGGGTCCCTGCTAGCTCTGTGAAGTCAGAACATTCACAAGGAAGAAAGCAAAATATAGACAGACAAACACTTTCAATGGAGATTTAAAATAAAAACTCTCCTCATGTTCCAAATGCAAAAGCTACAGAAAAATATGTCGCTCCTCCAAGGAAATTTCATTATCTTGAAGCGAAATGCAATTTATCTTTGGAAGCTTAAAAAAAATATAGCAGGGAGGGGAACCTGCCACAAGAGCTTCACTTTATCTCAGCATTTGGTTTGTTGCAGTCTGAGCTGCGTTCCCATATCTGGAAGCACACAAAGGATGGGAAGTTTTTAAGGTGCAAGTCCATCCAAAGAAGGAGGGAGGAGGGAGAATGGTCCAGCCCACTCCATATCTGCTGCTTCAGGGTCCCATTCAGATATTTTCCTACTGAAATCACACATCAGAGTGCAAAAAGCTGGCTTGGATCAGGTGCTCACCTCATGCACAGGAAACTTGCCATTTTTTCCTGCTTTATCGTGATGAATTTCCAATTGTCACCTTGATCAATGGTCCCATGAACACTATCATAAGGATAATATGATTTTTTCACCCGATCCTATTGCTCACAGGGTAATTACATGGATGATTGCACTCAAGGGCAAGAGCATGTGTCATGCACCCTTACACAGAGCACACAAGTGCCTGGTACTGCTGGCATCACCAGGGCACTAACAGCAGTTTTTCCCAGGTAAAAGGAACAAAACCAGGAATATTCAAGGCCCTAAACCTGCTAGTCACACATACAAGCCAGTGAATGTCTCTGCAGGCATTGCAGCCTCCCTACTGTATTGATCATCAGTCTCACAGACACAGGAGGTGATGGCCAGAAGGAGCTGCTGCACCCCCCTGGCCTCCCTGCACACACCAAACCTCACACAGCGAATTCTGCCATGATCATTTCACTGCTTGCAAGAGAAACCTGCCTGGGTTTCTCAGCAGTGCCCTGGGCCCCTCTGAACAGGGATCACAGGTACCACAGGGCAGCTGGCACTATCCAGGCAGCCCTTCCCACACTCACTCCCCAGGGATGAGGTGCCAAGACCACGAGATGCCACATCCTGCTTCCCATGATGCACATCCTCCGGCTCAAGCAGGGGCTCACAGTCATATGAAGAGCAGCTGAGGGAGCTGGGGAGGCTCAGCCTGGAGAAAAGGAGGCTCACAGGGGACGTTCTCGCTCTCTACAGCTCAGCAGGGTGGAGCCAGGCTCTGCTCCCAGGGAACAAGAGACAGGACAAGAGTAAACCTCCTCAAGCTGTGCCAGGGAAGGCTCAGGCTGGACATCAGAGGAATTTCTTCACTCTTAAGTGTGGTCAGGCACCTTCACTGAAAAGGCTGTGCAGGGAGGTGGTGGAGTCCCCATCCCCGGAGGTGTCCGAGGAACTCCTGGACGTGGCACTCAGAGCTCTGAGCTGGGTGACAAGGTGGGGATCCATCACAGCTTGAACTCGATGATCCTGGAGGTGTTTTCCAACCTCAGTGATTCTGTGATAATCCTGCCAGTGGCCTGCACATTCCTAGCTCTGTTCCATGAATCTCTATCCAGAGAGGGGAGGAAGACTGTTTTCCTACAGGAAGGAGGACAGGTAAATTCCAGGGATAGGATGAGTGCCCCGGCCTCAGCTCCCAGCCCTCCACACCACAGTTCAGGATGTCCAGGCCCTCCGAAGAGCCACACACAAATGCAATTCTTAAAGCAGCCTGCTGGAAGAGGGATAAAGGGAGTCCTCGCCAGGCTTGATTGGCAGAAGACATCAAGAACCCTTCAAGAGGGATTTGAGGGAGTTTTGCATTTCAAACAGGGCGGGCAGGCAGAGGTTTACCCAGAGTGAAGAGGGAAGGAGCGAGGCTGCTGTTTCATCGGTTAACATCTGGCAGCTGCAAAGCTCAGAGATAATTCTGCCTTCGTCCTCCAGAGAGTTCGGATCTGGGAGGGATGCCAGAGATGTGGCAACTGGGAGGGGATGAAATTCCTTCACAGAATCCAAAACAGGCAGTGAAACATCACAATATTCTTCCTCCCTTTAAATAAGTGACTCTTTGATGCTGACTGAGCCTGTGGAAATGTTATTTCTTTTTGTCTAAGTGGAAGCAGGAGGAGAACAGAGGGGGTGATACAGGTGGGGGAAGAAGAAACACAGCAACAGCTTTTTTTTAACCAAAATCAGACCTTTTCGATCAAAGCCTGCAAAGACTTTTGATCAGGGTTTGCAAAAAAAAAAGCTTTTAATTGTTACCTGTATTTCTATTTTTATAAAGCTAATAAGGACATCAAATTATTTCCATTTAGAAATACCAGTTTACAGAAAACCAACTGGCAACAAGAATATCTGGATTTGGGTGAAATTTAAAAAAAAAAAAAAAAAAAAGGAAGCTAAAAGAGATCTTTCAGCCAAAACTTGAAACTTATTCAGAGGTAATTCTGAAAATTAACTGGCATGTGTTATAACAGTTTGGGTAAGACCATCATTTGTGACCAGATTGTTTCATTGTGGTCATAAGGACAATCCCCACCTGAGCAGCATCCTGTGCTCTCCATCTCTCTGCCAGCTTTGCACTTGGGGTGGCTGCAGCCAGCTGGGGACAGTGACAGTCCTCACCAGGAATGGGTAATACAGCAGCAAGGCAGCTCTTCAATTACAGAAGAAATTGTCCTAATGAAGCCTGAACACATATGCCTCGCTGCAGGCATTTCTCCCGTGTATGCCGCAGCTCATGCCAACCCCTTTCCAGGCTGCTCATCCCTGCCTCCAGGGCATGGACGGAGGAAGAAGCAGCTCAGCGGGGCCATCTCACAGAGCGGCATTTGAGGTGAGTCTCCAACGCCACACCTCAGCACAGGTTACTGGGACGGTCTGTCCCCACTCCTACAGTCCCAGCACACCCCGAGATCCCCAAGCCTGAGCAACAGCGGCTAGATTTGGTCATGGATCTGCATGGACCCCTCCGACTGGGGAACGGGCTCCTGGCTGGTACAAATTCGGGGAGCACCCGAGCGAGGAGAGCTGCTCAAGGCTTCACCCAGACCAGCCATCTCCTCTCCCCACTTACTCATCCACCAGGGCTGGGGCCAGACACCCCCTTTTGCTGCTGCCGGGCTGGGGACCAGCACCCCGAGTCCCCTCGGGCCACGCAGGTGGCTGAGGTTTACCCCCACCAACCTCTGGAGGTCAGCAGCCGGCAGCGCTGGGGCTCCTCACTGGCAGCTGCCGCTGGAAAGAAATAAAGCCCGACCCAGGAGAGCAATGGAACTCGGGGAAAGACCCGATGGCTTGGACACAAGATGCTCTCTACACACCATAGGTGACCCCAGACATTTGCAGAGGCTGGCACACATCCTCCCTGCACTGCTCTCCTTCCCCGCAGGCATGCAGGAGTGCAGAACCTTCCTCATTAATAGGAAATGATTGATTTCCAAAGCTTGCTTTGCCCATTTAATATCTTCAGGTCTTGTGCCAATTTGTCCACAAGTGAGCCCCGTTCTGGGAAAAGGAATGAATCCCCATTTCACTTTGCCAGCCTCCAATGTCATTTGCTCATTTCATGTCTACACTACAGCAAACCCTTTACAGCTAAATCACTACTGATTTTACAGAGGTTGCAAGTTGCTGGTAACGTTAAAAAAAAAAAAAAAAAACCTCTTGGTAAATTTATTGCGCAGAATCTGACATTGTCCTGCATAAATCTCCATGTTCCTGGTAAATAACAGAGGTTTCTAGACAATGTGAGACACCAACAAGAACTAAGGCAGGTGAACTGGAGGGATGGAAGGAAGCATATCCAGACTCCCTTGTGCAGAGCAGGAAAGGGAGTTCTTACCTTCACCTGGTCCAAAAAGGTAAAAACTGAAAGAGGAAAGCAGCAGAAATCCTCCTGCTTTCCCCAGCCCTGCAGGGAAAGGCAGCAGGTCTGTCAGGACAAGGTAGACACCTCCTCCCAGGGACATGCTTCCTTGAGCATCACCAGGATATCATGGGCCAGCATCCCTCAGAGCCATTGCTCTGCTGTGTGCCAGAAGCTAAATATTGACCAAAAAGGTGGATTTTCCCCACAAATGAGGCCGTGGCAAGCTGTCTTCTGGCTGGCTTACAGCTCACTCTTGGTTAGCTAGAAATAAGAATTCCTGCCCACTAGAAAAAAGTTCCCATTACTGTTTCCATCCTGCTCTCTAGGAAAGCTAAAGTCTGACTTTCAGTGGGGATCATTAATCTCATTATTTTTAGATGACATTTCTAGGTGTGTTCTCAGAGCTCCAGGCTCACAACACAAGCACAGACAAGTGGATGGGTCCATTGTGCACCAATACAAGATCACTCCCCAAAATGGATGGAAGCAGAGGGCAGGTAACAAGTCTGGAATTGTGGTGGTCAAAGAGGACAAATGCTCACCTGGCAGAGGGCATCTCCCATCAAAGGCAGGCTATGACACCCCAAGAGCTCGCTGACAGCTCAGCCTCATCACTCAGGCTCAGGGCAGTGGAGCAGATGGGCAGCTCTAGCCACTACTCTGGTGGAAGGAACAAAAGGCCCCTACTTTGCCAGAGGGGATGATAAGCATCACTTCAGCTACTCAGAACCTCCTGCAGCACACCTGGGCCCTTCTTTATCCTGCAGCCACATGGCAGCTGAAACTCATTTATTCCTAGCAGGGCTCCTCTGCAGCTGGAGAGCCCTGCTGGGGAGCACCCACGGACAGTGGGTACCACCTCTCCCTATTATCCCACGTCCAGCTCTTCCTCACCAGGTGACAGCTCTCAGACACCAGGTGAAAGTTGTCTTCCTGCTGCATCAGGGGGATTTCCTGGACTTTCTGAGCTGAAGAAGATCCTTCAAAGTCAGGAGGAGGAGAGGCTGTGGTTGCACTACCCCTGGAAGTATTGAAGGCCAGGTTGGACAGGGCTTGGAGCAGCCTGATCTAGTGGAAGGTGTCCTGCCTATAGCAAGGAGGTCTGAGATGATTTTCAAGGTCCTTCCCAATCCAAACCATCCTGTGAGTCTCTGACTGGGTGGGGTTGATGGATCATGACATGCTCCCAACTCAAAGTGCTCCACACTGTGGCTGTGGCCAGGCAGCAACAGGGCTGCCACCAGCACCTTCACTGTCCCCATCCATCAGCATCTCCTTCAAACCAGCAACTCTCCCACAGTACTGCTCCCACTTTCCCTCCAGGAGCTTCAAGTATATCCTGGTGACATCATGCTACACCCCCTTCCCTTCCCTGCCCTTTCATTTCTTTCATCAAAGTTTCTTTTCATCTCCCACCTCCTTGCTCCGGGGTGTTTTGTTCACCTCTTGCTGCCTGCAGAGCTGAGCCACTGTGCTGGGAAGGGCTCTGCACCCAGTGTGGAGGTGGGAGCCCCACAGGGGGAGCAAACGCGGTGTTAAAGCCCCCCCTGAGCCTTACAAGCTCCCTACAAAACCCACAGAGTTACAACAGAGCTCCGTGGGATGAGGTGCACGTCTTTGTCTATCACACAAGCACATCCCCAGAAAATGGAGACTTATAATGAAGTGTGTTTAACACAGACTCAAAACACGGTGTTTAATCTGTGGGAGTCTCCGCACCCCCAGGCGTGCTTAGGTCATGCCAGCACAGACAGCAGTGATTCTGAATGCTAAAGGAAGAAACAGGGAAGAAGATCTCCTGGGCTGGATGGGCAGACACAGCTAGAGGCACAAAGGTTATCTCCAGATTGCAGGTGTGATGCTCCCACCAGCAGGGTGTGGAGACAGTGCCACACACCAGAGCAAGACCTGGGAGAGGGAGAAGAGATAAACCTGTGCAAAGTAGCACTTTTCAGCCTCTTTGGCAACAACAAAACCAAGCCTTAATTTCAGATTAGCTGATTTTCATGTGAGTTTGGTTTTATCAAAGGTCAGTACAACCATGCAGGTTTGTATGAATATGTTTGAAGCAGAATACTGACCCCTTTTGAGGCTATTCAGTGTTACATTTAGCTCATTCTCTTCATTTCTCTCAAAATAATTTGGAAAAATCTTGCAGAGTGTGGCCAAGGCCCTTCAGAGGGATAAAACACAGGGTTTGCTTTGGTTTTGCTGCTCCAGGCCGCGTGGCTGGTGGACGGAGGCTGCAGCACACAGGCCAGACTGAACTGGGGGTGCTGGGACAAAAATACACTTTTTCCCCATTTGCACTGAATGTTGTCATTTTGCCAGAATCCAAGACCCCACAGTTGGTTGCAAATCATCCATCAAAGAAAGAAAAAATCCTTTGCTTCCCCTCAGCACCAGTGAGCCAGGACAACACATGCCAGAGCCTGGGAATGGGGATAATGCCACTCTTTCGAGGCCAGGCAGCACCTCGAGGCTGACACACTCCACCCCTACCTGTACCTGCAATTTTACAAACTTCATAAATGTACATCTTAAATAATCTATTTACCCTTTTTCTAAAAAAATTACCAAAAGTTGAGAGGCACGGTACAACAGACAACCTTAGCTGTGAGCCGCTGATTTTTCTATGATATATTACATCCAAATCCGCCAGTGCGATGAGCAAAACGTACCAATTTGGGTAATTGGTGAGGGCCTGAGAGCATGCACACACTGCTGATCTGCCCTAAATGTATATTTACTGTGCAGGTTGTTTGCATTTCTGATGATCTGTGACACCAGAAGTTAATCAGCTCCTCCAGTGCACGCAATCAGCTCCGCGGCATTCTCCTCTCTGCTGTGGGGGAAGCCGCTTAGATTATGATTTCAGAGCTGCCAAACACCATTAAACTGTTCCATGGAGCAGGGGGAAGATGCTGCCAGGACCAGGCACTGCCCAGGTGCTCCCTTGGGCCAGAGGACACCTGGGTGATGCCGGGAAACATGGGAACAACACTGGAACTCAGTGCTGACCAACATTTCTGACGGGCCAACCTTGAGGCTGGTTTCAGTTTAAGCCTGAGTGCTGGCTCAACTCTTCCCACTGGATCTCAGCATTCCCATTTCCTCACCTAAAATCCACTTGAGTAATCAACTGTAAAGCTAATGACTGGGGCACCAAATCAGCAAAGTACTTGAGCACATGCTGAAGTCCCATTGAAAGAAATTAGACCTAAGTAGACACTTTGCTCCAAGGTGAGGGGGCTTTGTGTAAAAAGTCACAAGAAGCCTGTTCAAAACAGGTGTAAAAGCGTATGGAAGCAAGCCATTCCCACTCGAGTGGCTTCCAAGCATCCTGCTCAGCACTCACAAGGACCTGTCAGAAGCAAGGGAAGCCTAGAGCTTTAGACCTGACTTTATTTTTCTGGCAGCCAAACCTGAGTAGGCTTCAGAGGACAGTCCTGGAATGTGCAGGTGGCTCCCAGGTCCTAAGTGAAGGAGAGCACCTCCTGGGATACCCTGAGGAGGCAGTTGGGGCGTGGATGAAGGGCACAGCACCCACAGGCACCCCAGGCAGGACCAACACAACCAGTATCTCCACACTGGGATCCCCCAGTGAGCCACAGGCAGGCCCTGCCTAGCACTGCTCCCTGCAATGAGATCCAGCACTGCTGAGCAGCAGGTGGGCAGGGTTACAGCCCAGGGACCCCAGAAGGAGCCCCCCTGGCAGCAGCACTGCCACAGCTTTTCAAAGGAAGGACTGAGTCTGCACATTCCCCCTGCGGCCACGCTCCCACCCTGGCTACCCCCTCACGCCTGCTCCCCAGCAGGTTCGCAGAAATCCCACATCTCAAGCCCCCCAGCCACCTCCCAGTCACGCTCGGAGTGACGGGAAGAGCAAAGATCAAGTTTCCCTGAGCAGCAGAGAACAGCAATGACGTTTGGTCCTGCCAAGGACAACACCTCGCTCTGGCAGGTTGTGCAGGTACCCACCTGGCATGGTGAAATTGAGCTGCAACTTGCCTTAAGTGTGGGATTTTAGAGCCCCACACAGTGTTAATGTGTGTGTATCAATATGTATATACATCAATAACCAATGTTTTCCAAGGAGACAGTTTCCCTGGAAGTTTTCCAGCATTTGGATATCTTTATTACTGTGAGTTAGGTCAAAGCCCTAACTTGCATAAACTGGCACAGCTCTGCTGAAATCAATACCCCTACGCCAGCATCTGCTATTTGATGAGGTGGCCCAGGATCTCTGTATTGGTTTTACTGTCTTCCTTCATTATCTGCCCTGTTCCCCTCTCTTGTATTTTTTCAGCTGATTTTAATTTTACTTGTGGAGTCCTGGGCAAAGGCTGCAAGCAAAGAGCAACCAACCACAAGAGCTTCACTTGTAAGTGAGCAGTCCAGTTGTGTTCACCATCTCAGGGAGGATTTGCTTTCTTTGGTTTCCCAGCATTTGGAGATTACTCCTTGATTTCCTGGAGATCCCCATGTCTGACATTTCCCCTTAATCCCTCTTGGTGTCCAGCTTAAGGGTCGAGCACAAGACCAAGCTGAGACAGGGAGTACCACGAGGCATTCATGCTCTCCCACATTCACCCACGGTGCAGACACCTGTAAAAACCAGACCAGGAAGAAGCCTTTTCTCACAACAACCCCTTGCAGAAAGTCAAAAGCAAAGTCACAGGCATCTTTCAGTGCAGCAGGAGGGTAAGAGAGAAGGCCCTGCTCAGGCTCCACAGGGGGAGCGAACCAGTTTACGTGCTAATCCCAGTGTGAGCAACCAGAGCTGGCACCAGCCGGGGCCACTTGTCTGACTTCAGCACTTGGCAGGGAGGGACGGATGAACAAAAATATGTAGCACAGACCCTGGCTGCCCAAAGCCACGGTCGTTCACTGTCAGCAAATGGAGCCAGACAGAAAAATAAATACAGAGAACATCTTGAATTTGGACAGCAGTTCCTGCATGGCTGCAAGGCTCAGCAGTGGCCCTGCCCAGACTTTTCAGTGCCCACAGCACATCTGATGGTGTGGCCAAAGGGAGGGACAAAGCTGCCATCCCTCCCCCAGCTCACATGTGTCCATGCAATGCTTCCAAGCTCAGGGATTTTTTATTTCTGGGGGAAAAAACCATAATCCCGAGGCCAGAGCAGAGAAGGAATGAGGGCAAAGAAGGAATTTTGGCAGGAGAGTGCAGGAGGATGATGCTGTGCAAGGGTTCTATTCCAGGGAAGGCAGCCCGATGCTCCCATGGGACAGGCAGTGCTGTCCATGTTGACAGCCTGGATCCAAGTGTCTGTCCCCACAGATGCCTTTGGAAGCACCACCTGTACATGTGCAATATCCCGACACTCCATGCCAGTGTGACAGGGCTGGCACGGGGAGGGAGCGAGGACAGGATGCAAGGCAGCAGGCACATCTAAATAAGGCCACAGAGGTAAGGGCAGGATCACTTTAAACAGTTAAAGTTTCATTTTAATTGATACCACAAGGGGGAAAACATTCCCGATGGTAAAGAGCAAAACAGGTACCTTCTTTTTGCAAGGAAGCTTTTGCGGCCGGCCTCCCTGAGGAAATAAGGCATGTTTGCACCCAGCCCCATTCCCTGTCCACAATTTTAGAACCTATTGGATCATTTTAGCCAGGTCAGAGTGGGGGGATGTCTGAGGGAATTTTTGCTCCTACACTTTGTGAGTTTCTCCACAGTTCCACATTTTTTTGAGAATTATGGCGCTACTTGCTCAAACACATATAATATCCTTTCAGCAAAAATCCCCAGCCAAATCTGGACTCGTATTTCAAACTGTCCCATTAGGCTTGTCCAGCTTGAACATCATGGATCCACAAGCAGGGGTTTACCCCACTTTCCCCCCCAACAAAAAATCATTATAATTAGCATTCCTGTGACTGGATCATACAACTATCTGCTGGAAAAAATCAAGGCAGAAAACAACAGTGCCTTGGTGCACTGGACACGTCATGCAGCTCCATCTTTATGGGTCTGGACTTTGCATGGGGGTACACTCAGTGCCACTTAAGCAAACTGGCTTAAGGACAGCAAATTAAACAAGGCCAAGCAAATCAGCTCTGAAGAGCCTCACATCCTCATGTCCTTCCAAAATTACTGTGAGTCAGGCCATTTTCTCATGTGCTCATGAGGTAAAATGTAACATATCATTTTGCACACCATGACCTGCCCCCAGCACTTCCCAAGCATTTGCTGGCGAACCATGGCAGTGGATGCATCTGCTCCAAAACCATCAGAGAGAACTTTTCTTTTTCCAAAAGGACAGGAAACCATTCAGAGGATGGAAAGGTTTCTAACTCCTCCTGGGGCCAGTGGGAGTGTGGTATCACCTGCAGATTCCAGCATTTTGCATTCCTGGATGAGGAAGATGCATGTGCCTGAGGGAAAATGATGCCAGATGAAGCACC
The DNA here is from genome assembly GCF_031753505.1 of Anomalospiza imberbis. Taxonomy (NCBI): domain Eukaryota; kingdom Metazoa; phylum Chordata; class Aves; order Passeriformes; family Viduidae; genus Anomalospiza; species Anomalospiza imberbis. The sequence continues at coordinate 20,391,939 of NC_089690.1, read as the reverse complement.
TGTGGGTCACTAAACAGAACCACTGCAGAAAGGATTTGGGTTTTCCTGGTCTGTTCTGAATCCCAGTCAGACTGGGGCTGGAGGGGCAGCAGCTTAGGCCAGCTCCTGTTGCAGTCCCACAGCACAGGAGAATTAATAATTAAACACAGACCAGGTGAGAAGTACTGGGTCTTGAAGGCAATATTTCCATTTTAAAAGGCAGGAGGGCGGGTGCTGGAAGCTAAGTGCCAATTTATCTCCCTTCGGCACAACAGCATTCCAAGGTAAATTATTAGGGATGAATTGGTCATTGCCATTTACATTTCCCATGGTCAATGGCACATTCTGACTGCCCCAAGAATGGGCGAAACAGCACAGGAAAACTCCAAGAACACACACCATCCCACCAGCAGTGAGTGAGTGGAAGGGATTCTTCCAACAGAGCTGGATGGAGCTGCTACCCCACCAAAGCACCTCTCCAGAGCCTTCAGCTGAAACCAGCTCTGAGCCTCTGAGCTCCCTCCACTGTGACAGTGGATTTGCTCCAGCCCGAATAAGGCAGCCCTAGGGCTGGTTACCTGCAAGCTGGGCTGGCCCTGGGAGCCCTCTGAGCCATGGAGCCCTGACAGTATTAATAAACCTGGTGGCTCAGCCCATCACTGTGGCATCACTTTTACTCTGGTGTACAGGCTGCTCTTACCTCTCTGTATTCAAACATCAGGTGTGCGAAATCACACCTGCAACCACCATAAAGCCAATGGCTCTGAGCCCGAGCCCTGCCCTTTGCATGTTTTACAGCCCGGCCTGTCTGTGGTGCCCGTGCACAAAGACAGGCAATGTCATCCTCCCGCCGCTCCCTTAACTGCTTATCGATCCCAAAGAGCCTCCAAATGGATTTCTCTGGCTATCTATCATCCTCCATAGCCTGGGAGATCCCCTCTATATTATAGAGCAGACATCTCAGTTAGAGCTTTATTTACTGCGAAGGAGCAATTAAGCCATCCTGGTTCGATTTATGGCCGGCACAGATAACTCCACTCAACACTAGCCAAGGCCAGTTTAACTTTCAGATACTCATCTCTTGCCACGTACAAAAAGCCAGCTTAACCTGTGCATTTTTATACCTCCAGCCCAAATTCAGACTTCATCTCTTCAACTCTTTCCAGTACAAGCTGGGAAATCATTCCCATACAGGGTGTCTAATAGATTTTCATTGTGTTCACTGCAGTCCTGAAGTCAGAGCTCAACTCATCGGGCTTTATTTTCTGAAAGCCTCATCCTGCAGCTGGTATTTGGGATGTTGGGGATTTAAAAGTCCAGCTTCATGCTCAGGACAAGATATAAGGAATGACAGGAGCAAGGCACACCCATGGTGCCACTCCACTTTACTGGCCCAAGTGCAGGGACACGCTAGCTGGCTATGAGGGACCCATATGAACATCCTGCCAGCCTTGGCAGAGGGGCTGGAAGCCAGAACATCCCGCCCAGCCCCTTCCCAGCAGGCTCCAGGGCTGCAGCAACCCAGCACACAAAACCTCTCAGGTCCGAGCCTGGGCTACTATTCTAGCAGTTTGCCATGGATAATGTTCATACTTTACAGCTTTACAGAAAGTCACCAAGATTGATACAGATCTTCACTTTATTAATTTTTCCAGCCACTAGCAGTGAATTAATCCAGCTGGAGACTGACTTAACTTCTCAATAATGCCCACATTTTCCACATTGTCAAAGTGATGACCCATTACCCACAGTGTTTGGGTAGCCAGGTGGAGCACCCCAACATTACTGCATCACTCCTTCCAGACAGCTGAGCTGCCAAGAGCACACTGAGAACACGCCTGGCTGACGGGTATCCCCTCCAGTAAGAGTCTGTGGGGTTTAAAGAAAATCTCATTTTAACTAATTCTATGTCTTGGCAGGACAGAGCACTAAGACTGGGGAGAGGGGAAAGCTCTACATAACTTACAGAGCTGCTGCATGACAGCAGTTTTAAAACACATCATACAAGTGGCTGCTTTTGCTCTCAGAGCTCGGTTTAGGTCAGTAACAGTCTTAATTTCACATTCTCTCAGCTGAGTTCTTCTGCCTTTGGACTCACAGCACATGTGCCCAGTGTCCTGGAATGTGACCTGTCCTCACCTGCAGCACTGCCCACACCACCCAGAGCTGTGGATGCAGCAGTTCCTGCTAAAGAGTTGTTGTACCCTGCCTGATTTCCCTCCCTGCTGATTAGCTGGAAGTCTCTTGGCTTCGTTGTCCCTGGCATTGAGATGCTTCCCTGGCTGATGGCCTGAGACCACTTTTGATGGCCTTACAAAGACGATGCCAGCACCTCCTCAGCTCCCCACACACCGCCCGGCACCCGGCACCGATCAGAGCCACACTGCAACCCAGCGAGAGAGGTAAATGTCTCAGGATGCTGGTTTTGGTTAATCATACACTTAGAAAGGTTCTAAATAATATATAAATAATGAAAAATATTGACAATGATAGCCTGGCTATTTTTGAGCTAATCCTTGCAGACGGAGGTGGGCTACACCCTGCATGCCAGCCCTGCTAAACCAAGGTTGCCTCCAAACTCCGAGGCCTAATTTAAGTGAGATTAATTTGGTGTTTAATGTAATCACTGCTTCTGGAGTCCACAGAGCACCTTGGGGATAACCCAAGAGATCTTTCCAGGCAGCCACAGCCCATGCCAGTAAACACCTCTTCCTGCTCAGGTCCCACCACCCAGCACTCTGCTTTCCAATCCTGCTTTCCCTTTTGCTTTCACATTCTGCCCCAGCTCATTTCCTTGTTGTCTCTCTGTGCTCCATGGCACCGGCACATTTGGGTATTTCTTGGTGCATTCACACATGGACATTCCATCAAAACCACCTCACCTGACAAGGTAGAAGGACCTTCTCCTTTTATGAGCTTCCATAAGTGGTAATGACACTCATTTGAGCTGGCAGGTGCAAAGATCAGCCCTGTCAGGACTATGTATTTAATCTCATTTCCTCCTTTTCACATAACTTATCCTATCCACTCCACAGAAAGCAAAGCTGCAACCAATTTGACAGAGTACCAGAAGAAGATCTTGCTTGCATCCTCACCAGCATGGGAAACTTTCACAGCTTCTGCATCACCTGGGCAAGGAGGTAATGACAAACCCAGCAGGGACTGATGGTGTCTTGGCAGCCACTGGATTTTAGAAATGTTGTAGTATCCATAGTTGAGATGGGAGCACTGGGATGGGAGGTGTGCTGGAGGCTGGAAGCACTGGGACATCCCTGGTACTGCAGACTTACCCATTTATTTGCTCTCAGATAGTGAAAACTAGAGGGGGAAAAATGAAGTTCCTTTCTAGCCCTTCAGACAATGTCTGCATGTTATTTTAGCATCTTCCAGGCAGAACAGCATTTTTGTCCCTGCCCATAACAGGGGGGGGTTGGAACTGGATGATCTTTAAGGTCCCTTCCAATCTAAATGCTTCTGTGATTCATCCTATGATTTATTGTACAGTGGCAAATTAATTTAGGAGGAAAATAAAACCATTCAGCATCTGAAATAGAGTATTATTTCCTGCAGCATTAATCGGTGGCATCAGTACCACGTAATTTGTTACCAGTGGCATATTTCTGTATGGCTTCATTTCCTTAAAAGCATGGGAATTAATGAGGTGTTTGCGTGGGGAAGGGACTGGCAGGCACTGAGCATAGTGTGGGCAATCACCGGAGAGGCTTCCTGGCACAGAGGCACCGCGGGTTTGTAAACCACGGTGTAAATACCACAGCTCTGCTGCCCTACAGGGATTCATCTGCCCTGAGCAGACGTGACTCCAGCAGCTGAGCACCTGCCCCACTGTATTTAAGTGCAGAACAAGAATTCACCTCACTTAAGTTACGTACAGCAATACCGAATCATCACTATTTGCTTCTCAGTAACTCAGTTACTGAGGATGTCTTTTCCCAGAAGGAAGTCAGTCAGAGACCATCCAGCCCAAGGGTGTCACTGGCCCTGTGAATCACAGCCCTTCTGCTCATGCCATAACAGTATTTCACCTCCTGATCTTGTGTACACTGAGGAACTCCAGGAGGGAAAACCCCCATCCACAGGCAGGGATCCAGCCCAGGGCAAGAGCTGCTGAGGGGACAATGTGCTGGTGGGGTTGGTGGCTGATTGGTGTATACTGGAGTCATTCCCAGGAAAGGGAGAGATGGGAGAGGGCTTGAGGATAATATGTTGAGGAGGGTGATTCTGCCACTCAATTCCACTCATGTGAGACCCCACCTGCAGTGCTGTGTCCAGCTCTGGTGTTCACAACATGAAAAAGATATGAAGAGGGTCCAGTGGAAGCTGGAGCCCCTGTGCTTTGGAGCCAGGCTGGGAGAGCTGGGGGTGTTTACCTGGAGAAGAGAAAGCTCCAGGGACACCTTCAAGTCCCTTCCATTGCCTAAGGGGGCTCCAGAAAAGTTGGAGAAGGACTTTGAACAAGGGATGGAGTGACAGGACACAGGGAATGGCTTCTAGAGACTGCCAGAGGCTGCCAGAGGGCAGGGTTAGATGGGATGTTGGGAAGGAATTCTTCCCAATGAGGTTGGAAACCCAGCCCTCCCCCGACTTAGCATTAAAATGGGTTACCCTAAAAAACCTTTCCATGTTTTGCAGAGGTTCAGAATTTATTATCTATTTTATACACTGCATTATAGATTTATATAAACTTGACCTTTTAAGAGCTGTCCTATACACTTGCTGAGCGTTACATATAAACTGAGCATGAAATATTTCAACCAACAGCTTCCAGATGATGTGTGGGTAAAATTCAGGGCTAGGGAAAGGAGAGGCAGCCTCAGAAAGTCGTATGCTACAGAGAAATGTGCCTCTAACCTCAGGTCTGCACCCTCAGACCTCAGTCCTCACTCTCTGAGACTTGGGCAGGGGCTCAGGTGACCTCATCAAGGTGTGCTGAGATCCCTGAAGACAAAAAAAAAATGGTGCAATGGTGACTTCAGCTGCCAAAGTCCTAAATAACTAAACACTTTTGAGGCTGGTCAGAAAACAGCAGAAAAGTTATAGGAATTAGGGAAAAAAATCCCCTGTTTGATATTTTCTCATGGACATGGTATAAAAGACCTTTCCGACAGGTAACTTGGTAACTCCACCATCAAACCCCCACTAAAGCAGGGCAGAAGCAGCTCAAATCCCTGGGTCAGAGCTGGTGACTGTAGCAGTGAATCTCCCATCACAGGCATTGCAGTATTAACATTTAAAAAATCATGAGACCTCAAATATCCCAATGCTAAGTCTCATGACCTTTAAGTCAACCAGATTCAGGTTTCTTTTTCTTTGACTCTTGCTGTGCTTTTAGGATGGAAATAAAAGACCTTTTTAGGTTTAGGGAATGTTACAGGGAGCCTCCACCACCCATTTCTTCCCACATTTATATTCCTGATCCCCTAAATTCAGTTATCATAAGTGCTAGTTTATTTTTAAGCAGTTCTTTTTCATGTTGCCTTATTTTGATAATCCTTGCTTTTAAGGCAATTCTTGACACATTTTTAGGCTCAGATTAAATGAGTCTCCCTTTGAGGTTCACTCTGACCCAAACCAGCATTAAGGGAGTCCTGAGGTTTGTCCAGGTTGGCTCACAAGGAGTTAGGAGTGGCCTTATGCATTTTATAGGTTACAAGGAAAGCCAAGGACTGAAATTCAAAGACAGAATATTAAAAAATTACCCAATTCTGAGGTCCTAAAGCACAGCCCCATGCTGTGCCATGTCCGTGGGCACACAATACCCCAGCAGTCCTCATTCAATCCTCTTGACACATTTCTGCCTTTGATAACACACTCCCCTGAAAAACCAAACCCCAGCTCAGAGAAAGCCATGCCTTGGGTTGCATTCGTTTGGTTGGCTCAAATGAAAAATGTAGAGTCAGGTGTTTGTCAGCTGCTCTATAGTGCTGAAAAAAGCCCTCTCCTGCTTTTTCTCTGCATTGCCAAGGTGTGTACTTTAGATAAAAGTCCTGTTTCTGACCGAGGCACTCGCTGCTGCTCCCAAGAGGGAGGGACAGGCTCTGCTCCTGCTTTCCCCCATCCGTACCACCATCCCAAGGCGCCTCGTGGCTCCTGGCCTTTGGCATTACCTGCTGCCACGAGCAGGCAGAGACCCCCAACACCGCCTCTCTGGACTGCAAAGAGGCACAGAACGCCCCCAGATCCGCTGCCCACGTTCAGCAGCCCCCACTCCCCTCCTCGCTGCCCTGCCGGCCGTTCAGCAGCCCTGCCCTCCCCACGGCCCCGGGGCCCACGGAGGCACGGGGACAAGAGACATCGGCTCAGCCTGGAACAGCCACCCAGCTCAGCCGGCGGCTCTGTTTGCACGTACAGATAAATATACACGAGGCAGAGCCGAAAAGCCGGAGTCAGCTCCTGCCCGAGCCCTGCGGCTCCGGTTACGGCGCTGCCCGCGCCCCGTGGCACGGACGCTCCCCGGAGCAGCCGCCAGGCTGGCACGGCGCGGAGCAGATGGTCAGAGCCGCTTGGCCCGCGGCCGCCGCCAGCCCCCGGCTCCTCGCCGCACACGACACTCACCGAGGCCACCTGGGCCACCCGCGGGCCGGGCAGGACACCGCGCCCCGGGGGCAAAGCCGGAGCAGCTGCTGGTGTGGCAAGGGTCAGCACTGAAGGGTCGCCAAAATCACAGCGCCCCTCCCAGCATCACCACCTGCTCTGGAGGATCCTGCTCCCGCTCCAGTGCGAGCAGCAGCGGCAGAATTTAGCAAGAAAAAACACCCTTAAGTAAAACTGGATGGCAGAGGGATCACAGCACTTAAGGCAAATCCTCAAAAGCCACAATCACCCAGTAATGACCTACCTGTGCTGGCTGTTGTTGTGCAGGTTCATCCTGTTGCCCAGAGCTCCCAGGAAGGAGCCGCTGCCCCGCTTGCTCCTCGGAAAAGGGCACAAGGAGTAGAAGGGGCACAGCAGGATACGTATCCTGGGCTGCAGGAAAAGCAGGGAAGGGGTGGCAATGGCAGGAAGCAGGTCCTGTGCCTGGCCACCACCTCACGGGCTGGGGACACGGGCCTGGAGTCAGACCTTGCAGCCAGGCTGCGGAGAGAGAAGTCATGTGCAGGCATTGGCTGCGTGCATCCCTTGGTGCTTCCCTGCCCTCCCCGGTGGGGGCTTTGCACCCTCACCAGTAAACTGGGAGGGTTCAGGCCAAGAGCAGTGGTCACTCTGGGCAATGGCACGAGAGCCCCCATGGCAGGGCGCAGCGGGGGCTCGGGGGTGCCTCGGGGTGCACCAGGGAGTTACTGCAGCACCAACATGGCCCTGAGCACGTGAGAGCCAAACAGCTCCAAACCCTGCTCCAGGAGCCCCGAGCAGCGAGAGCGAGTACGGCCATAAAGAGCAGAGGCAGCCTCGCTCCAACTTCCTGGCACTCGGGGAATCTTCCCGGATCACGTTACGTTCATGTGTCCTTGGCTCATCTCTGTACAGTTGAAAAACACTGTAAGGGGAGCCAGATAATTAGGACAGCTGAGGTCAAGAAGCAAAACCCAGGGAACCAATTCCTACTAAATTGGAGACCTGCTGCTTTCACCAAATGGGGCTGTGTGTACAGCCTTGCTTTGCCCAGAGACCCCTGCAGTCAGGGCCAGCGGAACCATGCTGCCCACCAAAGCTCTGCTTGTTCCACGACACGGTCCCGAGGAACTGCCAGTTCCGCTGTCAGTGCGATGGTGGTGGAGTCACCATCCCTGGAGGTGTTTGAGGAATGACTGAAGGTGGCACTCAGTGCCCTGGTCTGGTTGACAAGGTGGGGATCAGGCAGAGATTGGACGTGATGATCCTGAAGGTCTTTTCCAACCTAAAGGATTCTGTGATTCTAAGATTTTGGGTCACCAAACGAACCAGAAGGCAGGCAAGCAGGGTGCTGGCTGGGTGCTGCCTCCACGCTGGCATGCCTGAGGACAGGGGTGTCACTGCAGTGACATTCAGCATTTACTCCTTTGGCTCTGCATGTCCTGACCTGCACTGTGTCCACAGTTAGCGAGAAAGGCTCCCTGCCCCGGGGGATGTTCCCAGGCACTGCCACGACACAAATAAATAACAACAACAATGCTCCGAGGGTGGCGGGGGGAGCTGTCATCTGACCCTGCGCCACCGCCACCGGTGGAGAGAGCAAAGAGCTGGTGCCTGGGTTTGCCCCCAGCACTGTGAATGCACTGGCATTCAACCACCGGTGGGAAGGGTCGGAGGGCTGTTTGGAGAGGGGCAGCCACGGTGACAGAGAGGAGCTGTGCTGGCAACAGCATTCACACAACTCCAGGCTCTACTGGGATGTCCAAACACCAAACACAACACGCACACCCCCCACACCTAATGTCCAGGAGCTCTTTACCTTTTTTATGGCTGCTTATTTAAGGAGTGCTTTTAGAGCAATAAAGATGCTTTGCCCTCCAGGGTATTCCTTCACTGAATGAGGACTGCTCCTCATTTCCTTGGCTCTTTGGGGTTGGGTTTTTTGAGCTTGAATAAGCTTAGAGCAGAAAGGGGCACAGATCAGGAGGGCAAGACGTGTCCTCAGCCCCAAGGCACCAGCTCTAAACACAACCCTGAACCAAGGGCAGGGAAGAGGGAGCTGCCTGGTGCATGTCACCAATGATTGTTCCCTTGTCACCCTTGAGTTATCTGGTGGAAGAAGCAAACCACAGGTTTGAGGGAGAACCACTCCCTTGCAGGCCTGCAGCTCGGTCACTCAAGCACTGAGAAGTGACAGCCATGTTTTCCTTGCAGGCTCTGCCCAGGCTGTGCAAGTGAGGATGACAATAAAGCCAACGACCTCAGTAAGTCAGTTCTGAGACCAGCACTGGAGTGACAGATCAGGTGACACTGGTACCTAAAAATGTGACCTTAAGTAGAGCACCCTAGGATTCATGGAGGACATGGCCTTACCTCTTCTGCTTTTCCACTTTTGGTGGATCTTGGGAAAAACAAAAAGAGCTTTCTCCAATTCTACCAATCAGGAGGGATAAACTCCAAGTGGTGTTGTATGGTGGATGCAATACCAAATTGCCACTGGCACCACCCCAGTTCCCCAGCTTCCAAGGAACTAATACATTTTCAAAGAATCAGGGCATGGTTTTTGATGCCATGGGCAGGGACACCTTCCACTAGACACTGTCCAACCTGGCTTTGAGCACTTCCAGTGGTGGGACAGCCACAGCCTCTCTGGGCAACCAGTCCCATGAAGTTATAAAATATTTCTAGAAAGACAGAAAAAAAACAAATGCCAGGCTCTGCAGGGCACTGTGGCAAACCTGGGACTTCTGTGGGCAGTCTGAAGGGGCCAGGGAGAGAGACGCAAAGCAGAGCATCACTCCTGGGGTAACAGCCAATGCACACTCCTGCTCTGAGGCTGAGCCCATCATGTTTCCAAGAGGAATGCTGAGGGAACAGCACTGTCCTTGCAGCTGCCTCAATGACAGGAATAATGTGCTGCAGAGCTAAGGGGGACAATGGGATGATGATAATGAAACTACAGGAGTGAAAACTCATTACTGGGGATGCTCCAGAGGCATCCTGAGGGATCCCCTTAGGCTTCCTGGGCTGCTTTAACCCTTTGGGTGTGGCTCTGGTACTCAGGCCAATGTGCTGTGCTGCTGACTGTGCTTTCCTCCCCTTTTTCTCCCAGTTCTTTATGAAGACAACTTTCCCTTTCTCCACACAGAGCACGGTGCACATCACAGCACAGACCTGCCCTGCCCTTCAGCACTCAGCTTCCTGGCACTGTGCATGCAGGGCAAAAAGCATAATGGGGTTTCTGGGCAGCTGGTCCGGAAAAGAGTGCAATAACATTTTCTCCTATTCCCAGCAGTTCACATGGAGATGGGAGCAGTGACAGAACAAGGCAGGCAGCCCAGCTCCACAGGTGAGCTCATTCCCTCCCAAGGAGAGAAGCCTTGCCTGACTGCTTTTGGGCCTCCTGGAGCAGAAGGAATGTATTTCAGCATCATTAATGTTGCTTAGGATGCCCTGGCATCCTGGCAGGTTTCTGAAAAGTTAGAGATGCCCATCAGGCATCTCCATGGCAACTCTGGGATGCTGATCCCAGCTGGGTGCAATGTCCATGTCGGAACTTAAGCTGCCAGGTTCAGCAGAAGGAACTGAGAGGGGCTCTGATTCCTCTTGATGCACTCCCAGGCTGCTGGAGGAGCAGCACATCAGACACCCAGGGGCTTTGACCTGTGGAACAAGCCAAATGGCTCTTCCCAGCTGGTGGCAAAATTCCTGGCAAAGGTATTTTTGGCAGTTTTGTTGGAAGGTATTGGTACCTGATAAAAGAATTGTTGGAAGGTTTGGCTGGTACAAAATAATTTGGTGTTTTGGGGTTCTCCCACAGCCTGGAAGTGTGCAAGCAGCCCATACCTCGTGGGTGTTTCATACTCCAGCCCATATCAAACACCCCAGCATCCCCATGGCAGGGCAGCAGGAGTACAGGACACCACTGTGGTGTAGGGATTTTGGGTGGGAATGGCAGTAACAGGCAACCTGAGAGAAGGTGTGGCTCTCAAGGTAGGCAGGAGATGCAGAAAACAAGGATTTCATTCATACCTCCAGGGCCTTAGCCAAAAAAAAATGAGTTTATGTGCAGAAGAAATAGTCCAGCCTCCCCTGGGGACACATTCTTCCTGCCAGCCAGCTTCACATGTTGTGAGGGACACAACAGACCTCCTTTGTGTCACTCCAGTCCTGAGAACACACAGAATCAGCAGGGCTCCAGGTCCAAGGATGCCCAAAGGCAGCAAAACCCAGCCTGACTCACCCTGAATCAAATATATGTGTCTCCTTTTGGCATTGTCATACCTCATCCCATCCTGACAAGCACCAGATTCTTCACTCAAGAGCACCTGAGATGGTGTTTTGGTAGCCATAGCTCAGAGGGGTGCCCAAAGAAACACCAGGGGTACTTCTTCAAACAGAATTCTTACAGCAAATTCCAACTGTTTGACTCTTACTCCTGACACTGCAGCAAATGTGGAGAGAGCTTCTCAAAAACAAGAGTCAGTTACCTCTACACTTCTCCAAGGCAGTGATGAACTCGTTTCTGTTGCCAGCGTGGTGTCCTCAGCTCATCCAATAGCTCAGGTGTCCAAGATCACCATGAGAGACTCCAGCTCCCCTCACAGCATCCTGGCACCTTGGGTAGAGAAGAAATAACCCCAGTGAGGGCTGTTCCATGATCTTGTCCCCAGATGACCACTCAGGTCCTTCATCTCTAGCCCAGGTAAACACAACCAAGGAGCCTGTCCTCCTGCAGGCCAAGCCCCCAAGGAACAGCAGCCCCACTCTTAGGGTGCCTCAGGAAGGAAGGTTTGGAGGTTCAGCCCCCCAGGGTCCCTGTCACTCCAGAAGGAATGGTTCCTACTATGTCCACTTCCCTTCAAACACCACGACTCACACTGAGCTCCAGGTATTTTTTCCAAAGTTGCCTTCCATTTACCTTTGCCATTGTATTAGAGAATACCAGGCTGGCTGGGCAGACGAGATAACACCTTTGTCCGCTGGGCCACCAGCAAGGGCTTTTGCTCATCCTTGCAGCAGAGAGATGTTGATAAAATGCAGAAAAAGTACTTTCTGCATCTCCCAGGATATGCCATACTGCTTGTTTAATTAGAAGGGGCAAGACTCCCTCCTGACTAAACCAGAAATAGCCTTCCAGGGAAAAAAATAACCCTGCCTGGGTATTCTGGGGGATTCTTGGAAAGAACAGCCATACAATCTCCCCAGTCTTGCACAGTACAAAAGCCAGAATTTTGGAAGAGGAGTATGTCCAGAAAGCCAATCTGCTCTGGGGAAGAAACCTCCTTCACCTTTAATGCTGGTAAAAGGAAATAGAGTGTATTTTCCTCTCTCCCTTCATTTCTTCTCCTATGTGTTTTCATCTGCCCATCTTGATGCATTTGGTGTCACACGTCACCCCCACGTGTCAGGGGGCAGCTTTGTGGGGAGTGCTTGACAATAAAGCACATCCCCAAGGGCACAGCTAATGAATAATGCAAGTTATAGGGACACCTTAACAAAAGAATCCTAAACCCTCTGCAGGGTCACACAGGCCCCCACTGCCTTCAAAGGATGAGTTATTTGAAGATTATTCAAGGATTAATGTCTAATGGCTAGGACCCCTCTCCTCACCCAGAAAGGCCAGCAGCAAACCCCAAGCCAAGCAGCAGGCTTAAGGTCAATGATCCATGCTCGGCCAGACAAGTCAGGATCGCTCTGGAGAGCCTGGCAGCCTTCGGTGGCTGAAGCCCTGCCAGCAGCCCCGTCCTTGCAGTGCTGGGGACTGGGACACTGCCCCCGGGTGCCACAGGCACTGCCCCATCCAGCTGCCAGGGCAGGAGGAGCTCCCTGCCAGCACCACCCGAGGACACACGGCCTCTCCTGCAGCTCCCTGCCCCGGGGCATCCTTGGGGTGGTTTTTGTTTTTAAGAAACCGTAGCAAAACACCTGCTGAATCCCCAGCTGCTTCCAGAGCTTGTCTTGGAGGAACAAAGCAGCAATGGTCACAGCAATGTCTTTTGTCACTGAAGAAAGGGAGAGTAGGAAAAAATAGCAGAAATTATCTGCAGTTCTGTCTCGGAGCACTGAGCTGTGGCACACCCCGAGCACACCCCGCTGCTCCCACAGCTCCCTGCAGGCAGGGTGCCCCCAGGTTGCTCATGGAAGGGGTGCTAGGCCGTGTTATGAGCCAGGGAGCAGCCAGGCTTGCGTTTTATCCCCAGCAATCCCACTCAGAATGCAGGAGCTCCTGCCAGAGGCTCGCCCACCTGTGGACAGGTATTTCCCCACAGAAGGCAGAATTCACCTGCACTGCATCACTCCTGTTGTGCCTCCCAGGGGTCACAGCATCAACTCAGTTCTGAGCCAGCCCTCATTGTCTCCCTGACATCTAAACACGTCCTTGGCCTCCCTGGCAGGGCTGCCCCTGCCATCAGTTAGCTTGTGTGGATACCAGGAAACTGAATACACGGGCTTATAGCTCAGTGGAAAGTTCTGCTGCCGTCTTAAATCATAAAGCACAGCTGCTGACACAGCAGAACTGCAGAATGAGGCATCTGAGCAGCCTGGGCTTGGAAAACGCAGGCAGGAGAATAAGGGCAGGGAGGGAGAAAGGACAGGGAGGCCAGGAGAGCAGGTTAAAACTTACCAGAATGCAGCTGTAATTATCCACCATGGATGCATCCCAGCCCTCCACAGTGCATTTGCAGTTGGGAGAGGAAACGGGAGCTGAGATTCAATGTCTGCAAATGCAAAGCAATGGCTGGGGAAAAACAAAACAAACACCAGACTTCAAATACATCTGCAAACACACACAGGATAATGAGCTCTGAATTAGATATTCTGAGGAGGAGAGGGATCTTGGGAGTCTGGGCGGAAAGTGCAGTGAAAGCACCCAGCTCCTGGGTGATGAACAAAGCCAGCCTAAGGCTGGGGTGGCTTGGGCAGGGAGGGCCTGGAGAACAGGACAGGAGCCACTGACACATCTGCACATGGAGCATGGCTGGCCTTGGTCTCCCATCTCAAAAGGGACACAGCAGAGCTCACAGGGCTCAGAGGAGGAGGAGCAGCAACAGGGAATGACCCCTGCAGGAAGGCTCTGCAGCTCAGAGGTGCCACTGGAACTGCTTCATGGACAGCACAGCTGGCAAAAACAGGGACACTTTGCTGTGACACAAGGAGTACCAAATGAAAGGCAAAAGTTTCAAATAATGGGTATCAGCCCTCGATCAAAGGGGTCATCAGGGTATGCTAGTTCCAAATTGCATTAAGGGGAGTTCACCTTTAGATGACTTTGGTGTGGCCTCCAATGGGGTTACAGGCCTAGGCTTTCTCTCCAGACAGTGGAGAAGGGCCTGAAACACCAGGGTGTAACATGTGCCCCAAGGTGGACAGCCAGAGCAGGTCACCACGCCAAGGAGAAGGGCAGCCCTAGCACTTTTTCCACTGCAGGCATCTACAACAGTCTTGGAAAAACATTTGGACACCTTCACCCATGGCCCTGGCAGGACCAAGATTCCCAACAGCCTCCCTTCAACAAGCAGAGGTGGAATATCTTCCCAAGACACCTTCTGCTGGAGCCTTTACAGACCTTTGTGAAGGCAAAACACATGCACAAGAGTCAAAACCCTTTCCCAGGAATGCAGCCTGCAATTTCCCTTTCTACCCAATGGGATTCAAATAACCTAATTCTTGCTCTACATTCATACACTCCCTCTCTCCCCCAGATCCCCCCAGAGAAACACCAGCCATGTGGTAAATACATGTAATCATGGCACTCTGATAGCAGCCTTTGCTTTCTAGCCATTAATTCTTCTCCCTGGGACCTTGGTGAGCATTTGAAATCCTGCAGCAAATCCAATGAGCTGCCTTTATTTGAAAATCACAGAATCACAGAATAATGAGGTTGGAAGAGATCTCTAAGATCATCAAGTCCAACCTATAAAAAATCAACATGGCATAAAAGGCTTTCTCCTTTCCCTCCTCAAAATGTAGGTAATTTTAGCTTCAAAAATATCCTGGCTCATGGGCAGATATTGATGGTCATGTCCTTATCTCAGGGCAGTGAGGAGGTTACTCTTTTCCATGGAAAACTCGTGGAGCAGGAGGGCTCACTGCTGCATGGGAGGCAGCAGCACCCACCTCAGGCACAGCCTGTGCCTTCCTCATGGCAGACACCACAAATCACCATCAGAAACCTTCCCTTTCCCCTCTCCAGGAAAAAGAAAGAATAAAACAGGAGAAAGGAAAATGCAAAGGAGCCTTTCAAACCCAACTACCTTCTCCCTGAAGACTGGCATTTCTAGGAAAGCAGGAACTCCCTGGAGACGCTTTCAGTGTGCTGGAAACACCTTGTGGCAGGACACGGGCGAGGCTGGTGCAGGAGGGAAGCAGGGGGTGCTCGGCCTCTGGGCAGCCAGGCCAGGAGCAGCCACCTCATCACTGAGAGAGAGAAATGGAGGCTCAAGTGATTTGTACAGCCTGGCAGGAAGGGCAGTGCCAGCAGCCCCCAAGGCAGCAGCCTCCACATGCTCAGCTGTGGAGGCTCCAGCTCAGAGCTGCCAAGGAAGAAACATCTGAGCTCCTCGGCTGGTACCACCAGAGTGTCCACAGCAAGGCCAGCGCAGGTCCCAGCATGGCCTGGGCTGCACCACTGGAACTGGCTCCTGCCAGCATCCCCAGATGTGAGCCATCACATCGCCGAGCTGGAGCGGAACGAGGACAAGAGCAGATCTGGAGGAGCAGTGAGGCCGGGACACGCAGGGAAATCCCTGCAGATGGGAGGCAGGAGCAGAGTGAAGAGGGTTGGAGCAGATTTTGGCGCAGGACCTGGGTGACACCAGGCTTAGGATTCAGCTGTGCCAATGAATAGCTCAGGAGAGCAGACTGTCCTACCCGGGATGTGAGGGAGAAGGGACACCAGGAACAGGAGCTGCAACCCCAGGTGAGCGGCCGGGGAGGAAAGGGTGCTCCGGACCAGGCAGGAGCTGTGGGGCTCAGTGACAGGTGACAGGGGGGTGCTAAAGGCCAACAGGCAGATGGTGAAACTGTGATTAGAAAGTCACTGCAGCCATAAATCTCAGGGACCTGAAATGGAGATGGGCAAGCCCCAGATGGCTTGGAAATCTGCTTGGCAGAGTCCGGCACGGCTCAGCGTGCATCTGGCCCTCCTTCCTCCTCGTCTTCATCCTCCTCCTTCTCACCAGGTTTAACCACCTCCAGCCAGCTCCTCACAGCCAGAGCTGAACCCTGAAACAAAAATGCAGGGCACCACTGAAACAAAAATTCCTCTAATGCATGAACTACAGAGCAAATCCTGGGCCCCAACAACATTGTCATCCATCCTGGCACGCGACTCTGGCCGCATTGCTGGGGGTTACAGGCACATCCCATCCCTGGTGCTCCTGTCTTGGCAAGAATGCTGTGGCACCATCCAGGGGGGCACAGGGGGCTCAGGATTGTACCATGGGGCACCAGCAGAGCTGGATGGATGCAGGTTCCCTGCGGCCACACGCTATTTCTGGATGTGCTGAGGAGCTGCTTAGGGCTGGATTTGCAGTCGAGCACGGGGGCGTATCAGCTGTCCATGCTCTGGAAGGGGCTCAGGAACAGAAAAGGGCCAGGAGATTGGGAGGGGACAGGTTTTATATAGAGATCCACGGGAAAACCCGTGTCTCCAAACACAGTAACCTAACACCAGGTAGTAGTACCAGTTCCTGCCCGTGGATCCAGGACAATAAATTTCCCCACCTGCAGGCAGAAGAGCCCACTGCTCTCACTCTCCTGCCTGAAAAGCACCAGCAACCATTACAAAAAGGCCCCCTGCCCATACCAAGCTCCCGAACCCCCTCTCTGCCAGCGGGTGCCTCCCACAACCTTTCCCAAGGCTGCCGGAGAGTCCTTCAGCCCACAGGTGCTGTCGCTCCCCCGGGACCCCCGGCCAAGGCGGGGGCTGGCAGCACGGCCGGGACAGGGGCCAGTGGTAAAATTAGAACGTGTGTCCCTGCCAGCCCCTTCTGCGAGCTGCAGGGACCAGCTGAGCCCGTCTAACCCGCACTGTAACCCTTCATGTCCCCCGATTCGTGGGCTGGGACAGTTACTAGAAAGCCAGGGATTTGCAGGGCTTTCCTTTTTGATCAGCGGTGTCCAACTACCCCAGACAGCCGGGCTCGCGGGCTGATGGGGCAGAGAGGAGATTTTTGGATCCTTTTTTTGGATCCTTTGGGACAGTCGGGATTGAAGCTTGCCAATTCCCTTCTCTGCTGTCCCTTTCCACGACAGGCAGTCCTGCAGAAACCGATCCTCCCCACTTCAAAGGTTCGTGTCTCCTTTCCAGCCCCTTCTCCTCACCGCTGCCCTCCTCCTGCAGCAGTTATTGTTATTATTTACGCTCCTAAGCATCCTTTGAGTTCTGCCGGGGGACAGAATCCAAAGAGAAAGCCTTTTAAGGATTTGTGCCAGCGCCGGGAAGCGAATCCCCCCCAGCGAACAGTGGTGCTGGGGGATTTGAGTGTAGACAAGTGCTTAAAGCTGAAAAGGGCAGAGAGAGGGGAGGGAGCCGGGGGCACGCTCTGAAACCAGACCCCCCCCGCCCGCAACGCAGCTCCTTCCTCTGCTTTAGGAAACGGATCCCTCCTGCGATTTCCTTTCAAAGGTGACTCGTAACCTCTTCATTAGGGTCGGCTTTGGCAGAGCCCCGATGGTGCAGCTGGCAGGGCCGGGGCTGCGCTGGGCGGGAGCGCGCTCGCCTTGCCAGGGCTGGGCAGCACTCGCGGCTGCTCGGCGCAGCGGCGGCAGCACCGGCGCCCCGGCCATGCGCTGATGGGTACCATGGACTTTAAGACAGATGCCAGTGCAGTCACCATCAATCTGCTGCTTATTGTGCGCCCCGAGGAGGCGGCGAGCAAGGAGAAAGGGCAGCGAGAGGGGCAGACGGAAGGCGGCCGAGGCGCAGGTAACATCGCGCCTGCAGCGGGCGAGGGAGGGCAGGGCTGCAGCTGCACGCGAAGAGAAGCAGCAGCTCTGGAGCAGGATTTGGGCTTCCTTCTCCTCTTTGCACACATGATGCCAAACTCAAAATGCCAACTCTTTTGTAGAAGCCCAGCGTGTTTCCACTGGTGCAGCAGAGCCTTGCTGGAGCCACGCTCCGAGCTGCGCCGGGTGCAGCAGCAGGGACACACAGGGACGCTAATCCCAGGGTTGTGTCCTGCGCTAGCCCCGAGGTGCCCCACGGGCTCTCTGGGCTGTGCAACGGGAGCAGGGAGAGGGCTGGGCAGTCTCACCCCACTCCAGCAGCCTGGAGTACAGGAGCAGAAGTGTTTTGTTTGCAGCGTGCCCAGGCTTTGTCTCCGAGGCTCACTGTCCTGAGCCATTTATAGCTACAGTTTGGGACAGTGTCCCTGGCCCAACTCCCTGTCCTGAAGAGGGTCTTCCGAAAAGCTACAGCTGTGCTCTGCAATTCCAAGGGGAGCCTCCCTCCAGAAGTAAAGGGAGAAGAACGATTATTCCTGCTCTAAAACCCAGGAGAGAAGCTGAATTTTCAGACAGCCAGTCCCAGGCTAACAACTATAGGCAGAGCTATCACAAAGTTGTGTCCATGCTCCATCAAGCACGGCATTCAGCACCTGCTCAAATCAGAGCAAATGCTACCAAAGCAGCTTAGGCCTGGACTATTGCACTTCCTGCCCCCTGGTATTTCATACTTTAGCAACAAGAACTGCAAGCCAAGGCTGCAGATGAGACAGAAGGTGGATCCTGATGACACCTGGCACCAGCTGGGATAATGGGTTGCATGAAAGGGTTGGGGGTGCTTGGCCTTCAGGCAGCACCAACACTTCAGTCCAGGAGGGCCCTGCCAATTTCTCATTTCTATCTTACAGGTTCCAAGGGTGATGGCAATGGAAACAGCAGATCACAGCCACGTCAGGGCACAGACCTGAACGGTAGGTCACCCTCTCCCTCCGTGAGAAACCAAGCTCAGCGCACAACCCAAAGCTCCAAGCTGTGCTCCTCTCGAGCATAAATGTTCTTCACACAACCCATCCCTTTCCAGGGCTTTCATGGGTTCCACTGGAGGCACACAGAGGGCCCTGTCAAGCCCTCCCTCCATGCCCCATGGACAGGATGCTCAGGGGTGGCACTGCCAAGCCCCCGCACATCCATCCGCAGGGATTCTCCTGCCACGGAGCTCACTCGGATTACAAGTGCATGCAGCTCTTACATTTCACAGCCAGCTGATGGCAGGGGAAATTCAGTGCCCCCAGTTGCTCAGGTTGCAGCTAGAGCTTCCAGAGACTTCCCCAGCACTCACACAGCCTAAAGTAGGGTCTGGGGGAAGCAAAGATCCTTTTCAACCTTCTCTCCACCAGTCCTTCCTTCATCTCCCCCCCTCAGAGACTGAGCACAAGGCAGGTGGGACTGCTGACCAGGAATGATGTGGATTCTAGTTCTCAGAGTTCTGCTGCCAGTTCCCAGGGTTCTGCTCTAAAATAGTTGAGGAGGAACATCTGAGGAGGTGACACCAGAACTATAGAGCAGCTCCCAGGGAAGGGACTCAGGTCACCTCATGGCTTAGCAGAGAAAGGCAGGAGCAAAGTAGAGCAAGACACAGGTAATTCTCATGGTACCAGACAGTGGATTTTAGTTACACCAAGGAGGAACTTTGCTTCCACAGGTCAAGCAATAGCAGCGTGCAAAAGCCATGGCTGCTCCCAGCAGGATGCCTGGTGGGAGCCCTGATCCAAGTCCTTCTGCAATAGGTGGTGGCTGGAGGCTGCACACAGTCTGGGAGCAAACAATATTTCATGGCAAGGCACTGCTCTGGGGCTTCTTTTACAAAGCAGAGCTTTGGCTCCTCTGGCGCCACAAGAGTTAATGAATTGCCCTTTCACCAGCCATGTTAGTGTCCCTATGAGGCCTCTGACACCCCTGGTGCTGCCACAATATTTGCAAGCTTATATAATCCCCAGCCCCAGTGAGTCAAAGAGGCTGTGGCCCCACTCCACAAGACCCCGTTGCTCTGGGGACTGGTCCTTGTCATGGCCACATGGCACAAATGGACTCTGACAAGCTGTGAGATCCGGGTTCCACCCTGGCTCCTGCTGGGATGGGGATCCCAGGACACTTTGAAAAAGAGTGAGAGATCACCCTGGCCAACACCCAGCAGAGCCTGGTGTCCCCTGGCGTTTGCGCCCTCCCCAGGGCACGGACTTGTGCTGCCTCCACCTGGGTGAACCCTGGGCACATCAAGCGCTGCCCACACCTCCCTCTGCCCCAGGACTCCAGGTCCGAGACAGCCAGGGTCTCCCAGAAGGGAGAGGTGAGGATGAGTTGCTGACAACCACAGCAAAGTTCCCACTTTGCCTCCAGCACTGCCCTTGTCTCCCAGCCACCTCTCCAAACACCCCCGGCCCGAGCAGCAGCAGGCTGGGCTGGAGCATCCCTCTCTCCGGAGAGGGGTCAGGAACCCCAGACCTGGAGCAATCGAGCTTTGAATCTGAAGAACAGGGCTGAGCTTCCCCAGTGTTTCCTTACCTCTGAGCAGGGTGGATTTAACCCCATCCTTGCTGACTGCTTGGCTCTCTCCAAGGCACTGAGATGTTTCCCTTTGTGCCCCCAGGCCAGCGTGGCCCCACAGATCCCTGTGAGCAGACACCACCCATCACTTCGGGCCCTGACAAAGGTAAGTGGTGAGCCAAGAGACAGAGCAGGGCTTCACTGAGCTCCCAACAAGATTTTTCTCCAATTAAATAACCTCAGAACATCCCAAAAGAGAGAAAATATCCCACCCTGGAACAGCTGCCCCACAGAGCACTTGCTGGCCAAGGACTTATCAGGCCACAAAACACAAGGAGAGCAGCAAGTGCTTCTCTGAGCTTAGAGCAAACTGGTCTAGTGGCAGGGAGTTGGAGCAAGAGGATCTTTAAGGTCCCTTCCAACCCAAACCATTCTATGATTATTTATGAAGGATATCTCGATCAGGAATAATTAAATAAAAAAATCATAAAAGCACCAGCAACCATTTCATACCACCAGTTTTTAAAGTAATGATAGCTTTGCTATTAAGCACGTTGAAAAATTCATGTGGAATTACATTTTTCATTTGTTAAATGCTTTTTAAACTCATCAGCAGAAGGCATTCATCACCAGTAAGTTTGTTTCTTGAAAACAAAGATTTTTAATCTATGGGGGGAAACTTTGAAAGCAAAAGCTGAGGACAAAAACCCCCAAAAAAGCAAAGTAAGAATAATTTTGAGCAATAGAAGGACCTGAATATATGAAAATTTTAAGGCTATCAAACCATTTGCATAAAGTCTTCTCTTTGAGAAACAACTTCATTTTATCTTAGAATTAACTGACAAAATACACCAGCCAGCTCTGTTCTGACACCCTGATATCTGCAACCATCCCAGAATTGGAGTCAAACTCTAAGATTTAGGTTTTTAAAGCTTATAAACTTTTTCTTGCTTTCTGGTTTTGGGGCTTAAAGGACGTTGTCCCTCTCTGCATAATCACAGGAGAAATTTCACTTTTCTAAGGGTAAATGCTGCAGAAAAACTTATTCTTTGATGAAAATGCAGATTCCCACCTAATTAGCCAGTTCCAAGAGCTGACTTTAAAGGAAAACCCCAAATGTCATGAGGTATAGGAGGTATAACTGGATGGCAGCCCCGAGGTGCATTAACACCTTGACCTTCAGTCTCCTGAGTAACTTCTGCCTGATCCAAAAGAGAAGCCCAGGAGCACATGGAACTCCTCCAGAGAACCTCAAGAGCTGCAAAACCTTCTGAAATATAGGCCAAAAAATGCAGCCTCTGTCAAAAATTTCAGGTAGTTTTTATAAGAGATTCCCTCACTCTTTTTCTGGTATTTCCCTCTCTGAAACTTTAAAGACCAGACCAGGTTTCCAGGGGAGGTTTTTCTGGAGCATCAGGGCATGCCTGGACCACAGCTGGCTCCTCCAGGATGCTGCATCTTACAGGCAGTGGCCTTTACCAGACATTTTAGTATCACAAGTCCAACCATTTTCATCACTGCAAGCCTTTCTCAGTTTAATTCCAAGAAAAATCAATGCAAGACATTGATTCTCTGCTTGCTGTAGCTCCATCAAGAGCTCTTTAAATGGTGATAAACCTTGGCTATCACCAGAGCCGCTGCTTTCTGTAAAGTTAAGAGCTGCCTGGCTGGCACTCCTGCCCTCTCCTCCATATCCTGGTTAGTTTTCCCTTCTCAGGGGGTTTGTCATTGTTTCTTGCAGGAACCCAAGTGACAGTGGAGATTCACCACGAGGATACCAGCCCCCAACTCATCAAGAGACTCTCCTTGGGAAAAGGTACAGCCCAGCTTTAAACCCCAGCAGAGGCTCAGCCCTTCTTCCCTTCCGTTCTGCAGAGCTGGGGAGCTCCAGGGCATGCCGCAGCCCGGGAGCCTAGGCAGGGCTGAGGGGATCCCACTGACCCTGCCTGGCTTGTTGCAGGTTCCCAGAGGCTGAGAGGACACGACAACAAAGGTGAGGCTCTGCTTTATCACAGTGTCTCCAAGCTCTCCCTCCCCTGGGATGCTGCTCCCAGGAGAGAGGCTCATTCCTCCCATGGGGAGGCTGCAAAGGGCACGTGCTGCTGGACCCTGCCCATGACTGGGGCTTGAGGAGCAAAATCCTTCTGCTCTTGGGGTGTGGGGTCTCCTCCTCCTCTGGCCCTGGGATAAGGCAGGTGGTGACACTCCAGGGTCCCTCAGCAATGCCCCAGCTGCCTTTCACCAGCCATGTTAGTGAGCAGAGCTCCCACTGAGGTTATCTAACAGCTCTGGAGCTCAGCACTCCCTTCTTCCATGCCTGGAGAGGTTTGGCCATGGTGGGCTGGGGTTTGATGTCCCCAGCTCTCGGGCTAGAACAGGACATGCCTGTCTGCTGGGGAATGCGGGCTCAGTGCAGGGAGGAGATGTGGAGCACAGGGTGCTGACATCCATGTCCAAACAGAAGGGAATGGGCTAAGAAGAGCCTCAGCTTCAGCCTTTTCCACCCAATCCTGCTCCCCACAACGATTTATTTCTAGTTGTCTTTTTTTTTGTGGGCACAACCTTTTCCTCCCTCTGCCTTCTCTGCTTTGCAGGTTTCCAGAAGACTGAGGCCCCGCGGCCACCGGGAGCAAAGGACCTCCATGGTAACTAACTCTCCATCAGCACGAGCAGTGCTCCGCTTCCCAAGCCCCCGATCTTCGGGATGGCAGAGGGAAGGCAAACAGGCACAGCGCACAGGACTGCTGGATGGGGATCCCAGTCCTGCACAGAGCCTCTGCAGCTACAACCTGGCAAGGACAAAACCTGATAACCACATTTTTATAAAAAGACCATCCCCTAACCAAAAAGGCAATAAGTAATTTTCAGAGCTGTGGAGAGTGGGAACCGTTAAATGTGTTTTCTCTCTCTTTAGGTCAGTGTAACACCTCTTTTCAGGGAAAATACACGTAAACCAGCCTGTTAAGAAATAAGTGCTGTGTGCCTACATGCTGATTTTGGCAGACAGGAGCCTGCCCAGCACAGGGATTGTCCATCCATTCCCCATGGCTCGCTGATGGGAGACAGCAGTGTCAGCTCATTCCAAGACTGTTAAAAAAAATCAGTTATCTGGTTAATTAGGGCAAGTTATTAACCCTTTGTTCACACTGAGTAGAAGCAGGAGCTCAGAACCTGTAAAGATGCAGAGGGTAAGCACAGAGGGTTCAGTCCAACTGCTCCCAGTGTTACATTCCTCACGTGCCAGCTCTTTATTGCTGGGTTTTTTAAAGAAATCATGTATTTTCTAAGGCTTGCACAGTACAGATTTTTCCCTGATACATCTGCATTCTTCTTCTGCCCCTCCATGCAATATCCTAGGATTTTCCATGCTGTTATACAGTGCCAAAGTTGCAGGGGCAGCTCATGCCCCAGCACTGCACAAATCCTAGCGGTCTAGACAGGATGGCTCCTGCTTTCCACGCAGCTGGCAGGGACCTCCAGCGGGTGCCCTCGTGTCCTCTGCTCCCTAAGCACCCGCTGATGGACGTCTCCATGGGCCAGGCAGGAGCTCTGTCCCCCTCTTGTTCCACCATACTGCCAGGAAAAACTCCCTCCCTTCTCAAAACAATGACAACTTGTTTCTTCCCAGCATATCCATGGGACAAGTCCTCTTTGAAATCCATGCCAGTAGATCTGCAGCAATTAGAGAAGCTGGATGCCTACGCATTAAAAGTAAGTCTTGCTTTTGCCTCTGTCCTCCTCCCAGCTCCCCTGCGGCGACGTTCCATGAACCTGGCTCCCAACACCAACACCAGCTTAGGCTGAGCTATGGGGCAATGGCATTAGAATCTCCCAAACAAGAGAAAAAACTTTTCCCTTTAAACACTAGCAAAGAAATCCCACTCTGGGAACTATAACCAGAAATATATAGACTTACAGCACTGTAGCTCTATTTTTAAGGAAGCTGGAGGCAGAGCAGTCTCTGGCAGGTGAGGTCTCACTGGCTTCAGAAGAACAAGAAATTGTGAGGACAGGAGCTCTGCCACAGGGTAGATCTTCACCATGACCTTGCAATGCTTCCTCCCCACACACAGGTGAACGTCACGAACAGCGTGGAGGAACTGGTCAAAGCCCTGCTGAAACAAGCCCGGACTGACCTGGAGAAGGTTCGAGCCATATGGATGTGGATATGCCATCACATAGGTAGGCTGAGGTCTCCAGCTGAAGATAAGGCTATTGCTGTCAACCCTGTCCCACTGCCGTGGCATTTTACTCAGTGTTTGTGGGTTATTCCCATGTGGGGAGTGGAATAAAGGCTTTCTGGAGGCTTTTATCCAGAAATTCATCCAGAGGGTCTCTCACCACCTCTGTTTCCCAGTCTCTCTCCTCACACTGCCAGGCTCCACCAGGTTTGTGTGCCCATGATTAACCTGTAACACCATTTGAGGTGTGACCATCCAAGAACCAGAGCAAAAGCCAGGCTTCCCAACACCAGGGGCCTGCTTGTCACCTTCAGAGCCCCCCTAAGACACCCAGATTTGAGGGGGTAAACAAGGAGCAGGTGATGATCCAGATTTCAGGAGGAACCTGGTCTAGTGGAAGGTGTCCCTGCCCATGGCAGGCAGTTTGGAATGAAATGATCTTTAAGGTTCCTTCCCACTCAAACCATTCTAAGTTTGATCTCCATCCCTGTGCCAAATCCCCACAGCCCGATACAGCCCCTCCAGCACAGTATGAGATGCTGGTGCCTTTGCTCTGGGAGGGTCCCAGAGTCACAGAGGACACTGTCCAGCTGCCTTGCCCAGCTCCATGTCCCACATTGTCACTTGTATGATTGCAGTTCCTGCCTGTATCTGCACCTTTCAACCCTCCAGCAAGCTGCAACCTCTCAGGTTCCCCTGCCCTTTCCTACTCAGTCCAAAGGCTGGAGTTACACAACAACCAGGAGATGGGAAGAGGAGGCAGCACTTGTAGCCTCTCCCATCTGGCACATCAAAAGGAGCTTCTTGCCACCCCAGTGCCTTGATGGGGGAAAAGTGGATATGCAACATGATGACATTTTGCGTAACATAAGCAAAAAGGTTTATTTCCCATTAAGTCTTTGGGCAGAGAGGCAGAGCTGTCCTTTCCCTCACCTCCTACACATCCTGATGAGCACTGCTGTCGTGCAGGCCAAGTGATGGAGAGGAAAAGAGCAGTTTGGGCAGCACTGGCCTCATCTCACACCCACTGAGATCAGCAGCTACAGGGTTAGCATGGTCAGATCAGTCCCAAACTGCTTTAGTCTTGCCCTGAAATATGGAGAGTGTTGATTTCACTGCATGTCCTGAAGCCCAAGCTTTGACTCACCCAGCACTGGTTATTCTGTCTGTCCACTGTTAACCCATTTCTGCCCACAGTACCTGGGCCAGGCCGGTTGGAGTCAGTTCATACTCCTCAACATTCAGGGGATGTTTCTGGCCCTGACAGCTATGCTGGGATCTCCTCACAATATCTTTTACACCACCTTGGCCCTGGCTCTCATTCCTTCCTGTGAGACTGACTGTATTTACACACACAGAAAAGAAACAGAGTTGAGAATTTAAATCTGCTGGCAAAAATGCAATGTATCTATCCTGGAATTACACTGATGTCATAAACTCCTCCCTTGGATGGATTTTAAGTGAGAACACTGCTCTCTGGGCATCTCTTCCCACTCTCTTCAATTCCTGCCTGTGATGGGCTGCTATGCTCATACAGCATCAGCACTAAAGGAAATAATTATTTTAGCTGTCATTTGCAGCACAAATGGAAAGCCCCATGGAGCCAGCACCCCTCAAAGTGCTCTGTAGCTTTGCTGTGGTCAGTGAACAGCCAGGGTGGAGCAGCCAGCCTTTCCCAGTGCCTGGAGCCAACGCCGAGGAGGCATTGGCCGAGCCCCTCGGATAAACGACAAGCATTTCGTCAAAGCACACACACAGCCTGCTGCTGCTTTTCTTCCTCTGCCTCAGCACCGAGGGGAGGGGGAGCCAGCTGATGCAGCATTCCTGAGAGCTTTGTCAGAAAAATACATCTGTATTTTAAGAAAGAGGTTGTGGACAAGGCCAAGGCTGGTGGTATTGAATTTACCTTCCCAGACCAGTTCCGCAAGCTCTGTCTGAAGGAGTCCTGCTGTGCTGCTGTTGTGTACTCATTGCAGCAAATCAAGATTTCCTGAGCTTCCAGGTGCTGAGATGACCAGACTGGACAGGGCTTGGAGCAACCTGGTATAATGGAAGGTGTCCCTGCCCCTGGCAGGGGATTGGAATGAGATTAGCTTTAATGCCCCTTCCAACCCAAACCATTCTACAATTGTGTGACTCGCTTGCAACAAACCACTTCAAGTGTTTCCCAACAAGCTGCTTTCCAAGTATTTTTTAACATAAAGTTAAAAAGAGTGCAAAAGTGTTAAGAGTGCAAAAGCCTCAGTGGTTTCTTTTGAGGTAACACCAGTCTGACTCCTTCAAATGTAGTGTGCTCTGGTTTATACTGGGAACTCTTCAGATCGTCCACTTGAGGGTAATTCCTGAGGATATTCATTGTGTCCAAAAATCAAAGTTTTCCTCCCACTTGGATTCAACTGCTGAACCCCAGCCCAAGCTTAGAGCAAAGGGTGATGAGGGACAGAGCTGTCCCTCTGCCCCAGCAGTGTCCAGGCCACCCTCCCCAGCACAGCCACAGCTCATTCCCCTCTGCTCACGGAGATGAAAAACAACACAAGTGCTGCTCCTGCTGCCCATTGGTCCCCCTTGCCTCAGGCTTTTGGATGAACTCTTGTCTGTGTTCCTTCCCCCAGAATACGACGTCGTGGGCTACCACAACAAAAGCCAGGTGTCGAGCAAGCCCAGAGACGTGCTTCAGATGGGCAAGAGCATTTGTGAGGGCTATGCCGAGCTCTTTGAACATATGTGCAGGTAAATTAAGTTCAGAAACATTCAATGCCAGGGAGAGTTAACATTCCTTGTCATGTCCATGCCTATCCCATCTGCCTTTGCATTGACTGATGTGACTTTAAGCAGGACGTGGAACTTTAGCTTTCCAACCATGCTGTGGAAAAACAGCAAGTCCTAGAAAGGTCAATTTTGCTCTCTCCTCCACTGCCTCCACCCCCCTCCCCAGCATAATTTACTTGGTGCCATCTGCTGAGCTTCGCATTGCATTAACATAATGGCAGATGAAAACATGGAGATAATTTGATTAGAAGAAGTAGGATTTTCCTTGGGGTATCTGGATGTGAAGGTTAAAAGCATCACAAGACTTGAACAAGGAGTGCTGTCTCCAACATGGTCCCTTGCAAGGGGTAGGCAGAGTCCCAGGAGGAACTTTGCCTAAACCCTCTGGAGATGCCCTGTCCCCTCCAGGAACACCCCAGGGACACTGCCTTGCACTTACCACTCTGTTCTGTCCCCAGACTCAAGGCACAGCAGTGTTGAAGCCAATACTGCAATTCCTATAGGGATGCAGCCCCAATGCCTAAGGGAAGGAGAACCCCCAAAATCCACAGCAAGGAAAGCAATGAAGGTGCTTGGAGGTTTGGGGATCAGCCTTAGGCAGAAGGGTAGCCCAAAAGGAGAAAACTGGACCTGCCAACTCAGGGAGAGGAGATTGGAAGGGACTTCCTAAAGTGATCATAAGAGGGTGGGCTTGCAAGATGGCCCTCCCAGGAAGAGGCTTTCACTCCCTTGGAAAAAAATCACAGAGCAGTTATTAATAGCACATGTAAGTAACAATTGGCTTTCCACACCATGCAAAGGGATTTGAGAAGGTTTTTACCATGGAACAGACAAAATGTACAGGGAAAAGGAGAGACTAAAAACCCCCAGCATACTGTGCCAGATGCTGAAGTGGTAAATGCTTCCAGCCAACAACGTATCCCACAATATACATTTGGTCCATTCCAACCCAAACCATTCTATGACATTGGATCTTGTTTTCTAAAGAGTAAAGAAATAGGATGGTGAAGCATGCATTTATAGCTGCAACCTATGGAACAGTTATTAGCAGTTAGAAGGGGGGAATTTGCATCTGTTCATTAAAAAGCATATGCTTAGTTCATTAAAAGCATTAATCTTTCCAAGGATATCTCTGACTATTTAAAGGCTCTGTTGATTTACTCTCGATTCCTCAGTTCCAGGCTGATTAGTCACTATGTGATTCAGGAAACCTTCCAGTCATCAACCTATTATATTGTCAAATATTAGCAAAATGTTTAGCTCCTGTTGTGAAAAACTGTACTTAAAGACAACACCCTTTTCTTGCACAGAGATCTCCTCATCCCTTCTCCCCATGCTCTGCTGCTCTTACACTGAGTCTACGCAGAAAGTCAGGAGGCAAAGAGCACTCATCTTACAGAAAGGCTTTTCAGAGCCAGGTTTTGGGGGGAAAAGGTGTTTTGACATGCCTTTTTTTCCTAGCTCCTATGAGGGAACTTGAACAAACAAACCAATTTGCCAGTCACCAGGAGTCCCCCCAAAAGTCCTGCTGAAGGCAATGGCTGACGTTGATTGAGTCCTACTTGTCCCAGTGCCAGAGAGAACAATTGCTGTTGTAGACACAACACTGCCACCTCTGACCACAGCTTTGGCAGCCAGACTTCCTCCCATTAGCTGAGATTCCTGTCACAGAGGAAAGGTGGGCACAGATAGTGGGAAGCTGGCCATAAGGCATCACTTTCCAAACATCAGGTGTGATAGCAATGAATGCAAACACAGGCTCCTGACCAATATTTCAGCAGCACTTATCAAGAACTGGCTTCTCAGCTGACAAGCAGACTCAAGGAGTCTGGCTAAGTGAAGCAGTGCAAATTCATGAATCCAATTTCTGGCAAACCTCACAGCCTGGAATTAGGGAGACACTCGCTCACCAGGGTTAGTGATGGAGGCACAACAATTATTTTCCCAGGAGAGGTTTCAGCACCTCTGGGAGCAAAGCTGGCCTCACTGCCTAAAGGGGATCTGATCAGTTTGCTAGCTGCCCCTTCTTCCTAAGCAGTCTGTAAATATCCCAGATTTCACATCCTCTTGCTTCTCCCATTTCCTGCAGGCAGTAGCTTTCCCTCTTTTCAGGCACAGAGGCGTACACCTACCTACCACAAGCATAAACCATTCTGTTCCCTTCTGGAGAAGCCAGATTTGCTCCTTTTTTAGATGAAATGATCAAAGTCAACCTAAAATCAAAGGAAAGAAGATGCCATTGAATTCCAGTGACACCTGTAGTAAGAGCCGGAATATTTCCGATGGTTTTTGAGGCAGAAAAGCAACTTTGTATTTAATCTCTTTGCTGCATCAAGCAAATGTTGCCAACTGTTTCTTAATTCAGTTCTTCCAGTCCATTTTGTATCTAGGTCATCTTCAACCAGTCCTGGAGATTTTCCCAATCTTCTCTCTGCCTGCTTAATTTATCTGTATGAAGTCATTGACATGAGAGACATGAGCACCCTTTCACCAATACAGAATTGCTCCTTTACAGGATGTTTTAGCTTGGATTTTTGTCTGTCCATTACTAGAGAGACAAGTTTAAATGCTCCGGTCTTTATTTTGAGAACTTCGAACACATCCAAGCACAAACTCTTTTTGCTGCTTTGCCAATGTTCACTGTAATTGAGAGCACCATGAGAGGAGAACTTGTCCCTTAATGTTCCCTCTGAATATCCCAGCTAACAAGAATATCTAGAGAAGCCTGGAAGGATTAGATCCAATCCCCATGAAATTAGTGGGAATTTGGTACTTAGCTCCTTGAAACTCCTAGGATCAAATCTTCACTAAAGATCCCAGGCCAGCTCCTAGTCTCAGTTACATCATGCAAATCCAAGCTCTCACCATCTTGTCAGTGGAGTTGTTCCAGATTTACTGCCCAGCTCCCTGCCAGAATTTGACTCACAGGGGCCTGTGGGCTGGCAAGGGCTTTCCAGACCACCTGCAGCACCAGGTTTCTCCGTGGCATTCCTTCCAGCCTGGCCTGTTTGTTCTGGATACGCGTGGAACAGGCAGTGCCTGCCATCACTGCTCCATCCTCTCCTTTGCTGAAGTGCTCACCTCCCCTGGAAGCCAGCATCCTCTCTCTGGGAAAAGCAGCCCTCCCTACAAGCTCCACTGCACTGCTAGTTGCCAGCCAGTATCTGTTATCAGGCCTCGACTTCTTAACAACCATGCTAATTATCTTCCCCATAAATATCACTTTTCTCCTGAGCTAAACCCACATTATGCAGACAATCTCTCTCTGGAAGTCTGCACACTTTATTACTTAAGGTAGTTGTTCCATTTAACACACTTCTCTATGAAGAAGAAAAATGTCAATGCTGTCCTACACAAAAGACAACGCTCCAAGTGAAGCAATTTTAGATTAATGGTGAAATAAGATGCCAATGTTAGAATCCATCAGCAGAGAGCTTATTAACACAGTGCTTATTTAAATCTTATTTACATATCCACGCAGGTATTCATCATGTTTTTAGAAAGAGAATATTTAATCATTTCTACCCTGGGCAAGCACAAGCTCATTCTTTCAGGAAACTAAATCAGCATCCACAATCCCGTGAGGTCTGAGATTCCTTAGCTGGTGTCAAACACCAGGCCCACTGTCAGGGGGAGAGAACAGCCTGTGCTTTTAATTTATAATTACATGGGCTAATTGTGGACAGCAGCAAAGGGATTCCACTGAGTAACAAGACAGAGAGCAATTAAGCACACTTTATCCTGTCATCCTCTAACTGTGCTGAATTGATGGTGCATTAGGCAAAAAGAGAGGCAATATGCAAAACTGGGAGAGAAAAGGCCCTTCAGGCCCTTCCTCCAGCAGGATGCTCTCTGAATCTCTGTGCAAAGACTACAAAAACAAACAGCCCCACCCAACACCTCAGGCATCATCACCTTTTCTCCTTCCCCAGAAGTACCTGACAGGTTTAACACAGAACTCTCCTGCTACAGCTTATCATTTCCTTTTAGTCTTGCAGGGATTCAGTGCAAGAAGCTCTCGGGACATGCCAAGGGACATGGGTACAAGACAGGGCAGACCTTTACAGGGGACTCTGACCATGCCTGGAATGCTGTCTACCTTGAGGGAAGGTGGCATTTACTGGACAGCACCTGGGGGAGCGGTTCTGTGGATGATTCCTTCACCAAGTTCACCTACAGGTAAAGACCCCCCTCTATGAGTACATAAACCCTCCACAAAGGCAGAAAGAAAGCTGATGGGATTGGCAAACCAAACAGACACATTTGGGGCCACAGGAAGACCCAAAGCTGTCACTGGCATATGTCACAGTACATGCTGCAGTTGAGACAGCCAAGATACACAGAGTGTCACCACACAATTTCAGAAGGCTTTAAGCACTCACCCAACACAGTAACACCACACCTCATCAGAAGGCTTCAGGTGTCTGCCCATACAGAGCAACATCACGGCACTTCAGAAGCTTCAGGCATCTGCCTTTCTTGTTCTTTAGCCCAGCCTTTTATCCCCTCATGTTGATGCATGGCACCTGTGTGCCCTCTGTTCCCTTGGTGGTTGCTCAGTGCACCTGGGCACTCCATGGCTCATTGCTGTCAGTGCTGCTCACCTGATTCTCACAGCTGTGCCCACTGGGGATGAGGCTTGGCCACAGCCCCACTCCCAATCACCACAAACTGTGAACCTACACAAAGCCATGGGCAAGACACCCAGGCTGCCTGTACAAGGCATGGAGCATAGCCTGTAGAGAGGTAGTTGCCCTGAGCAGCAAGTCACAAACTGCTAAAAGCCAGCTGGGTTTGCTTGTCACATCTTCAGTTTAGGCAATAGCCTGTGGAGTCACAGCTTTTGTGAATTGATTGCAGTCAACACCCAGTGCCTCCTTCTTTTTCCAGGAGCCTGTGGGTGCAAGGGAATAGTGCAAATACTCAGCATTTATCCTAAAGCTCAGCATTTGCCCTGGAAACAGAAGACCAAAGCTCAGGCTTCTTCTCTGCCTGGAGAATTTCAGACCCACATATCTCAGTTTATCAGCAGCTCAAGCCACTCCAACATCCTCCTGTTGAAACCACCACCACTGCGCGGGGGAAGAATTCCCTATTTGTAATTACTCATTTTCCCTTATTTCTCCCTTCTCCCAGGTACAATGAGTTTTACTTTCTGACTCACCCGGCCCTGTTCATTAACAATCACTTCCCAGATAACAGTAACTGGCAGCTCCTTAAGCCCACGCTGACACTGAAGGAGTTTGAGAACAACATGCTGCACAACAGCAACTTCTACACGCTGGGGCTGCTGGCTGCACACCCGGAGACTCCCATCATCCGAACAGGTAACGGAGGAGCCATGGAGCATCTTCTCTCACGCATCCCACATCCAACACACACCACCGTGCACCTCTTCAGGCAATACTGAGCAACCTGAGTGAGTCCAGCAGCTCTTTTAACATAAAACCACTCAGGTGCCACAACTGAACAAGGTGCACATTTAAAACCTCCTCCCTTGGATTTTTCAAGAGCTGCAGGGACTTAACTGGATGGCTAATTTGTGAATGCTAAGAACAGAGTTAAAGCTTATGGACATCAACATTTTAGGACATAATGAAGACTTCAAGCTGTTTGGGAACAGGCTCACAGGGAGGTAGATTAACCTCATATCTACATACTGGAGAGTTCCTGCAATTTGAAGCTCCTGGGAGCAGCTACTGGGCTGGCTATCAGGTCAAATCACCTCTAATTCAGCCCTTCATGATCATAGAATTACAAAATTCCATAATAGTTTGAGTTGGAAGGGACCTTAAAGCCCATCTCATTCCAACCCCCCACCATGGGCAGGGACACCTTCTACTAGACCAGGTTGCCCCAAACCCCTTCCAATCTGGCCTGATGGTACTTTCAGTTAAATTTCACACAGGCTTTCACATTCTAGCAGACCACAGCTCCATGTCAGGGTGTATAAGAACAGGATAAATGCACATCTCCCAAACAAAGGCCACTCTCATTCTTTCTGAGGGACACGCTGTGACCTGCCAGTTGCAGCTCTTGGTTTTACTTCTAGAGAAACAGCAACTTATTGGGCCAGATTAACCTTCCCAGAACAGGGGGTACATTAGGGTTAAAAACTGTACTGACACTCCTATGCAGCCTCTTTTCTTTTGTATTTCCCAGTAAATGGAAAAGCCTCTGTATCCGTGGACTGCCGTTCTGGCACGTTATTTATGTTTAAGCTGAAGGGAACAGATGAACACGGTTTGATGACTTTGAAAAGACATGGAATGGAGCTGGATATCTACCCACAGAAGACAGGGAGACAAAAGCTGGAGATCTTTGCCAAGCCCTCCAAGGCTGAGGCTTCGGATGACGTCTACAAGTGCGTGCTGGAGTACGTGGTGGAGTGCGAGTCTGTGGACAAGGTCATGCGCTTCCCCAAGGACCTGCACCAGCCCGTCGGGCCGAGCTGGTTCTCAGAGCGCCAGGGCTTCCTGCGGCCGTCACACAGCGAGCCCGTCCTGCACACCAACGACGGGCGCTGCTCCCTCACCTTCACCCTGGGCAAGGACATCAGCGTCCTGACCTCGCTGCACACCGACGGCAGCAGCAGCCTCGCGGAGGACATGGGCAGGCGGCACGTGCTGCAGATCCACCGCAGGAACCAGATCGAGTTGAAGGTCCACCTCCCACACGCAGGGAACTTCGTTCTCAAAATCTACTCCAAGAAGAAGTCGGACCCTGGTAATTATGATTACATCTTCAACTACCTCATCAGGTGCCTGAACACGGAGGTGAAGTGGCCAGCCTTCCCCCAGAGCTACAGCAAGTGGCTGCAAGACTACGAGATCGTGGAGCCGCTCTCGGGCCTGCTGCCGGCCAACCGCAACGTCCAATTCAAACTCAAAATGCACGGCATTGCCAAGGTGCTGGTCCAGGCTGAGAACACCTACCCTCTCACCCAGAACAAGGGCTGCTGGGAGGGAACCTGCAACACCTCGGGGTGCAGAGAGGTGTTTGTGATGGTGCACGAGAACGCCAACCACAGCTTCTACTCGCACGTCCTCAAATATGAAGTTGAGACCCAGTAACACCCACTCCTTGTTCTTTCACCCACCTGCATGAACCAACCTCCCCAACATGCCCCAAATCAGCACAGCTTTAGGAGATTGCTCATTCTCTCAACCAAATCTGTTCTTTCAACAAATGCAGACAACACTTGCAGGCTTTTGCCAGACTGCAGGCTTAAAGATGGCCAAGGAAGCAGAAAATCCTGTTAAAAAAGGAGCAGCAGTGGAAGACATGAGATAAAACCATCACCTACATTTCAGTAACACTGTCCAGACAAATATTTAGAAGAAAACAACTGACTGTCTGCAGGGCATTCTGTGCCAGTAGGAATTGCTGGTTTCCAAGTTACGGACCATAACAAAAGTCTTACGAGGGCTACTCCAAGAATTCACCTAGTTATGGGGCAGGATAAAGAAAGTGCACCCTGGTTTTGAGCAGCAACATTGGACATGAGGAACTTCAGGATATTTAAACCAACATTCATTATAACTGTAGTCAAGTTGCAAAATACATCCGAGGAAAGAGAAGAGTTAGGAAGAAGATACAACATGAAGTTTCCTTGTGCACGTCACTGTCTTACAGATTTCAATAAAACTGGAAAAATACTTTTTACACTGACTCTTAAATACAATAAACAAAACAATTTTTACCTTTTTATATTAGAGTATTGTAGAGACTTTTTCTGCTGTAATTATATCTGAAGCATAAGGGTGTTTCCATAACCAAAACTACAGTAAAAATGAGAATAAAGTTCTCAGAAATCACTCCTTCCTCCAAACTGTCTATGCAGTACTGCAGCTATAAACTAACGGGGTTACATGGGCCAGCAGGCTGAGTGACATTATTATCATGTAACAAACCATTTGGTGCTGTACTCTTGGAAAATGCCTCCATGCACACAGCAAAGGGGGGCTTCTACTGAATCTCCATCATCCTGAGATGGAGCAACATTTTCATAACTGATTCAGATGTCTGTGAGCATTAGCATGACCCAAGAGTTATTATGTTTGAGCTTGAATTGAAAATAAACCTGTGACGTTTTTGCACTCTGTTTCATTGACCAAACAATATGAATTCTCTTCCCAAAGCTATTGTATTTTCCACACAAAAGAGGTGGGTTACCCCTGCATTCCCTCCTTAGTGACTGGGTGGCAGGAGTTACTCACAGGGCTGCCCACCTGTAGCAGGCTCACTCCTACGTTACTCCTTTGACCCCAGCATCCAGGGCTGAGTTCCCATTTAAGCAGGTTAAGTACCTGCAGCCGGATTCCAGGATCAGCACTCTCTGTGAGGATGCAGGCTGCTGCAGACAGGGGCTGCAAGCATAAACACAACATGTAAGCTAGCAGGGCTTACTCCAGGGTAAGCTGGGAGCACAGCAAAGCTTCGGGGTCTTTTTCTACTTGGCGACAAGAGCCTTCATATGCAACATAAAAGTAGGTTTTAAGTCCTCCCCTAAACATCTCAGTGTCTTTGCCCTCAAAAAGTGGTGGCAGCAGCTCCTCCCCGCAGGAACACTCACAAGCCATGGAGCCCAGCAGGCACCTGCTCCCTGGGCATCAACACAGACTGAGCAGCACAGATGCAAGGCAGACTCAGGGATCTTTTGTTTGCCTAAGGACCTTGAAGGCTAAAGCAAGTATTGTCTGTCAGCACAGACAGTCCTGGTTTATTTTGGTGCCTGGCAGAAGGGCTCTTTTTTCTCAGATCCCACTTTTCAGATCAAGGAGGATACACTGCAGTAACTTTCATTTCACAGGTCTAGCTGATACAGTCAAGTACATCACTTCTTACAACGGCAGGATAAGGAAGCATCCCAGAGAGCTTAGCAGCTAAAGAAAACAACTTCTTCCACCAAACAGGGTCAAGGATACCAAAGTACAGACACTCTTCATGGAACCACATATTTGATGTTCACAAATAGGCACAAGCACACACTTTGGTGAAGCCTCTCTGCAGGTGACACCGCTATGAACGCCACCCCTGCTCCTTGTCTCAATGACTCACTCCACAAGCCCTCTCTCTAAGCCCACATGCTCTATTTCTGTCTCAAGATGGCAGGGGAACAAAAATTGATCCCAAGGGAGTAGAGATGACAGTTTATTGTCCCCTACTTAGCACAACCTCGGGGAGTATTCCCTGTTCCTGCAACCCAACTCTGCAAAATCCAGGCATTTGCAATTCCACACATCTACAGAGTCACAGATTCTTTAACCCCTCAAAGTAAGGAGTGACCCCCAAGCACTGTCACACCCACAGCAGAACATCTGTAACCCACTAAAGACAGATGAAGCCTGCACAGACTCTACAGATGTACAAAAGTAAGTGCTGCAAATAAAGTTCCACACTTTTGTCTCAATCAGAAAACACATTGGCTCTGCCCTGCAAGTGTGCAAGAAAATCTTTAGTGCTATTGAAGGCATAAGTTCAAAGACACAAACCCCCTCTTCAGCTTCATTAATAATAAAGTTTCCAGGGCCAGGTGATGATTCCAAGGGAGGTTTGACACTGCAAAGGCAGAGAATGCCTGAGAAACCCTCCAGCCTCAGATAAAAGCACCTCAGAAGTCTGCACTTGCTGTGACATCTCCCTCCAGGATAAACACCTCCTTCTCCTCCTCCTCATAAAAAATGCACATTCTTTAGGTTCCAACACTAGGAGAACAGCTCTGGAACAGACTTCTCAGTTCTCTTGGGGCATCTGCAATGAGAGAAAGAGGGAAAGACAAAGTACACGCACACCAACACAGAGAAGTAACTCAGCAGTTCCCCTGCTGCAGATACTTTAGATTACATTAGTTCAAATTTTTAGTCTACTCCCCGAATGAAGCTGCTTATTACAGGTATTAGAAATTCATAAAACTGTAGGATTATAGCTGCTAATTAAGCAAATGGATCATCTTCAGTCTTGCTCTTCCCTTCTGCCAACACAAACTGCCAAATATCTCTGCTCTGAAGGGATATGGAAGAGCACATCTGAAACAAGGCAAAATGTCTCCTGAACTGCTGAAAACACCAACAGCATGATACAACACTCAGTAACTAAAATCTTCAGAAAATACAATACTATTTACAAGGTATCATTTTAAAATGAAATTGGTGGCCTCACTGAAGGCTGTGAGGAATCCCTAAGGGTTCTGGCACTCAGTGCATCTATAGGTTCATCTGCAAAGAGGAAACAGTTTGGTGTATTCTGCTGTTCAGATTTTATCAAAACGCCCCACGCCCAACAAGTCCTTACTTGAGATCTGGACAGACAGGGTGGATGTTCCAAAAACACCCATGGACAGTTCTGCAGAGGATCCAAGGCCACTGCTGGATGATCACAGTGCAGGCCCAGCTGAGGGCAGTTCAGCATCTCATTACAAAGGCTGCACAACGAGAATCCAGAAAGGATTTGAAGGTGTTACCCTCATGCAAGGAACTCCACAAGAAAGCCAAAACACAAGGACTTTTTGATTGGAACATTTCTAAACTCTGGGATACAGAGGTGCATGCCCAAGTGCAGCTCCAGTCTGCAGCCAGGCACCTCCTTGGCTGAACTCACCTGTCTGACACAATGGTTGGGCTCTGTGTACACATGGTGCTTTTGAATTCCTGTTCCTTGGCAGCATTATGCTGCTCTAACACAAGGTGAAGATGATGGAAAGGAACGGGAAACTTATGGACATGGAATGTCCTCATCCCAAGGTTTGCCGGCACAAAGGCCATAAAGACTCAGCCACAGGAGAACTGCAGCGACCCCAAAACAAAACAAGTCCCTGGGAAATAAGTCCTGTTCAGTCACTAACAACTTAGCTCCCTCGAGGGAAATCCGAATATTTTCCCCAAAGGAGGTCACAGATGTATTTTGATGCAGCAGTTCCACTGGACTGTCCAGATTCAGCCCAGGCTGGGACCAGCTCACATGGCAGCTGCAATGATGTGGATGAACCTCACCTGCTTGTGGGTTCCCCTCCCATCCAGTGTCATTTCTCATTCCCATTTCTCTTTTCCAAGAGCCATGACCACATCCAGAATTCAGGCACTCATTTCTCAGCTATTCTGCAGTACTTCAAGCACTCTGTACAGCAAGATAAAGACACCAGATACTACACAAATTGTAAAGGGCAGAAGCTACAAGAACCAGGAAATACTAAGAAATTCCACTAAGGGCAAATTAACTGGAAAAAATGCAGATAGCCTAAAGGAAAGAGGAATTTTATTCCCTGTTCCTTGAAGAACATAGCTATGCTGTGATGGAAAAGGTGTCGATCCAAGATCCTGATGAGAAAGGAATATAAGCCACAATAGTCACTTTGTGTATTTGTATAAACAAGAAAAGAGGTGTTTGACATTCTGATTTATTTCAAGGCTTTCACACGTATAAAATATACTTTAAAAACTTTACATAAAAACTAGCAAATGGTTTGCTTTTAAAAAACACCATCAACTTCGTGAGGGAGCACATAGCTCTGATGCAGGTCTCTGACCTATGGCAAGCTGACTAAAATGCTTGTGGTGTAACACCCCTCATCAGAGCAAGCATGTGGACAGGAGCTCCTTTTCCTCAACTCCCATCCTGCTGATTCAGCTCCAAGTAGGACACATGGCTCTCACTCAAGCTCCAATCCAGCTGGATATAGGCACCTTCCCAGTCACAGTTTGGAAGCACGTAAGGAAACCAGCATTCTGATTCCACAACAAACACTATTCCTGGTGTTCAAATCGTCTCACTATCTTGGCACTCTCTTTTTTCAGTTCCTCAATGTGAGCATTTAGGCACTCCAGGATGTGCTGGGATCTCACTTCTTCATCTTCCAGGTATCGTGCAGCAATGGATCCAACAGAAGCTGTAGGCAAGGGACACTAAAGGGAAACAAAGGGATTATCAGGCATTCCTTCATTCCAAGTTTTGGCCAGAAACACCACTGATCCACAAACCACACCACTAAACATGCTCCTTGAGTGCTCATTTCCACCTTAGTGGGCAGTCTAAGCACTCAGGTCTCACATTTGTATTGGCAGGTCACGTCCCTCCCAACAGCCAGCAATGACTGCTGCACAAAGCCAACACTGCCAAAAATCACTACTAAAAAATCAGGGCTAGAGAAGGTCACTACAGAATACCAAGGAGTTTGCCCTGGGTGTTGGTGCAACTCAAGGTCTACATCCTGCTCATTGTCTCCATAAAAATCCCAGTGAGTGGGAGCATCTCAGAGTTTGAGTCCAGGGAAGGGAAAGCACTGCCAGACTGTATTTTTGCCACATATTCCCCACTGGGAATATCTCTGCTTTCTTTCATATACCTCCTCTTTTTCCCCAGAGTAACAGGCTCCTGAGACAATCCCACAGGCAAGTACAGACCATATCCCACTGCAGCTCACAGAGCAGCACTTCAGTCCAGCCAGCAATGGTCAACAAACCACTCCAGATTCTTTCCTTTACAGTCAACAACTATTCCTGCTCCTCACATCACTTACCCACAAGTTATTAACTTACAAAAACAACAATGTAAACCAGGCTTAATGTACAAGCTGATGAAGAGAAGCCTTGTGCACAGGGGCTGGCACGTGAAATATAAGGTTACTAAGGGGCTGCTTTCCATTACAGACAAATTGTCTCGGTGTCTTGGCAAGAGAAAATAACTGGTTATTTCCAAATCCTGGAGTCTCTGGTTTTCAGGTCTTGTCAACAGCCAGAAACAAAGGGAAACAGAAAAGGCTACAGACAACAAGCAAATCTCTCCCACCCCACTACTGCCTACTGGTGAGAGTTCTCCTCTCTTAATGCTAAAGGAATTGATTTAAAGACTCTGGAGCCTGACCATGAACAGGGAGATGCAGTCAACACCAGGAGAAATATCTGCATTTCCTTAGAAATCTTATTTCTACCTCTCAGAATAAAAAGCAGCCCATTGTCTTCTATTAAACATCAAGCCCTAGAGCTTCTCAGACCCTGAAGTGGAACTTTCATACTTTGGGTCCAATCTTGCAACCTGAAGATTTTCCATTTACAATAGTGCAGTTCCCTAAGTTCCCAACACTGTTTTCTGGGTATGTGCGCAAGCTACTTTACTCCTAAAAAATAAAGACCTATTCTTGGTAGTAAACTTTATCAAGACCTGACAAGCCTCCACTTATCTGTGCATTAGCCTTTGAGCCTCTTCTCTGGACTCCTACAAAAAGATAGCTAATAGTTTAATAGCTGTCACTGCTACCAACGCAAAAACAGAGGAGAAACTGCTCTGAGCACTGCTGGGGCAACATATCTGGAGCAAGGACCAGTGCTCAGCATTCTCCCCTCCCTAAACATGACAGGAAGAAGTGATTCAGTGCAAATTTTCTGTCTCTTGGTCAAGTGCTTCAGCAACTGAGTTGAGGTAGGACAGAGAAAGTGCTAACACTGCTCCCGATGAAAAAAGTACGATCAGCAACCGGGAAAAGGAGCGGGCTCCCCTTGTGCAGTGAAGCAGGGATTTCAGGCTTTGTCATCAGCAAGCAGAAGCAGCTTTAAGTTCAGTGTGCTGACTGCTGCAGCCTGTTTGAAAAGGGGTAAAACTCACCCTGTGCTTTACATATGTGCAGTAACCAGTCACCCAGAGACTGAAATACTGACATACTCAGCACTCCACATCCACTCTGAGCCTCTGCTACAGACCCAAGCCAAAAGCTGAAGCAGAATTCTGAGGGGACACGGGCAGGTCCTGGTACTCAAATAGTTGCAGCACCATGAGCTCCTGGAATTAACTTAGCAAGCACACAAACACAAAGCTCTTCTCCAAGGAGTTCTGAAGAGCCACCATATGGATCCTCCTGGCCAAGTCTTAACCATCCAGCAGTGGCTTTCTTTCCCTGTTTAACATTTTATTTACTTAGAGGATCACACACAACATGCAGTTAGGTCATGCATTCAAATCCCTGTCTCCTTTTGCCAGATAAGAACCCAGCTCTATTTTCAGCTGTTGAGCAGCAAGTAGCTCCTGTACAACTGCTTACCAAAAATACAGATTCTCTGTGATGTTTTAAGGCAGGCTGCTTAGATGCTTCATCTGCAAAATCTTTGCTTTCATCCACCACATGAAGCACAGACTCTGCTCCCAGCCAGGCACGTGACTCCTTGCAGTTCTTGCTGCTGCTCTGGGAGGGTGGCTCACCCATCTCAGGGCTCACAGCTCCTGTTTCAGCAGCCCCACACCTTTGGGAGTCCCTGTGATGATGCTGAGCAGTCCTGTCAGGCTGGAGATGTGTCCTCTCTGTGGGTTCATCCTGCTCGTGCTGTGCTTCCCGAGTTGTCCTGGAAGGAAGGTTTGAGCACAGGACTGATTTTGTCTCTTAGCAGCTGAACTGCAGCAAAACTCACACAGAGGCAACAATTAACATAGATGTTACTAACAGCCCTGGCAATCCAAACTTGTTTCCATAGCACTTCCAGACACACATTCAGTCCCTGTGGAATTCTCTCTTCTGCTACTGTAGATACCAAAAACCACAGCCTGCACATCCTAGCACAGCAACAGAAAGGAACACAGCTGCCTGGGCCACATCTAATCCTGTCACCAAAAACAGCACAGACTGCTGCTCCAGAGAGAGGCAAAGGCAGACAAAAGACAAACACTGCTAGCTTTGCAGAACACAAACCAGCTGGGACTCAAAGCTACAAACAGTCCTTGTCTTCTCCCAGACACACAATGCACTGGAGAGAGACCCAGCATGCCATTAAACCCCACACATCCCCACACCTTCTGCCCTCCTTCACCCTGAGGAAGCAGCATCCCTGGGGTCACTCACCTGAGCTGTACATCCCGGGGCTCTTTGCCTTGCCCCTGCTGAGCCATGCTCTCAGGTTCATCTGGGCACACCTGTGCAGTGACCCCCAGTTTGGCCCTGGTCTCTGCGAGGTCCGCCCGCAGCTGCTGGTTCTCAGATATTAATTTCTGGAGCTCAGCAGCATAGTCCTCCCTGAGTGCTCTCAGGGTGCCATCGTCCCCCTAATAGACAAAGAAAGGCAGAAGCCAAAAGTTCTGGTTTGCAAGACACATCCAGAGCAAAGGCCAGCAAGAGATTCCTTTAAGGCATACCCCCTAATCTCATTTTGACTGGCAAAACCTTCAAGATTTTCCTAGGAGAAAATTAATTATATGTATGCCTTATTGGACCTGTATCCAGATTCAATGTGCTGATCTGCCTGGGAAGGTCAGTCTCACCACTGGATTCCTTTTAAAACAGGAAAACATGGACCTTAGATAGTTCAGGTGTACCTGCCTCTGGCCTTTCTGAAACTCCAAACAACTTGCTTCTTCCCATCATCTTCTTTTTACTAGGCCAGGTGGGTATGATTTCCACTGCTTCTACTCCTGTGACATTCCCACTTGCTTTTTGCCAATTCTATTAAACTTAGATGCTTCATTCATTCTCATCAGCTCTGTATTTAAGGTCTTTCCAAATGTGCATCAGGACCACCAGGCCAAGATCCAGCTCCTGTTCCATGGGGCTGTGGGGCTGTTTTTTTAAGGAAGATTTCCTGCTTTGCACACTGCTACCACATTTTTGGGAACTCACACAGGCAAAAGCCACCAGGCACTTTTCAAACAGAAAGTTTGGTTATTTTAGGTTATTTTAATTTCAAATCAGCCCTCCAGAAAGCTGTGTTTTTAATCCAGCTCACCAGCTACAAGCTTCTGTTCAGCACTTTCCCAGGAACTTGGCACATTTGACAACCACCCCAAACTAATACTAAGAGCTGAGTATTTCCTTCCCACAGATCTAACAGGATAAAACAGTCTCATGAGGTTCTCAGCTGTCTGAATCCAACCCTTGTCCCCTGGGAAGCAGCCATTCTGCTTAAGTTGAGACAGAACTTGCAAACCAGCCACTTCTTCCTTCACAAAATGAGTCAACTTGTTATTTCTGCCAAGGCTGCACCTCTGCCATGCAGGCTCCTCTTCTCCCCTCTGCCCCAAGTTTTGGAGGTTTTGTTCAGCTGCCCACCACAAGGCCCTTTCCAAGAACACTGCCCCACCACATCCAGCCCATACTCCCAGTCTGCATCCTGCTCATGGAGAGGAAAGGAGAGCCCTGCTGAATGGCTCCTCACCAGGGGAGAACACGCTCTCACCCCAAGCATTTCAATGGCCAGAGCAGTTACAGCTCTAGGACAGGTCAAAAGGACATCACAGGTTGAGAATCAAAGGTTTGAGGTAAACTGGCTTAAAATGGAAGTGTAATGAAATGTACTAAAAATGTGGGCCAAAGCCCATGGAGAAGACATGGAAATTATGGCTGCTTCTGCAGTTCTCTTCACCCCTTTCTGACTGAACAAATGTTTGATATTTCTGCATCTTATTTCCTCTCAAATTGCTTCTTTTGCTTGGGTTTTAAGTTCACTGAGCTTTATCCCCTATTTTGAGAGGCCTGGGCAAAGACTCTGACTATTTCCAGGTAGGAACACAAGGGTAGCCCCTTCCCAGCTCCTGGTCCTCAATACCTTCATACCTTCAGCTTGCCATACTCTCTTTTTTCCAGAATCTCTGAGAGATGACGGTTTTCCAGCCTCAAGGTTTCCAGCTGGACCAGAATTACCTGAGGAGACAGAAGCAACCAACAAGCTCAGAAAAATAACACAAGGCATGCCCACAACACCCTCCTCCAAGCATTTACCGCCCTCAAACTCAAGTACTCAGCAAGGTTTGGGCTGCTAGTTTTACTGGGACCCTACAGAGAAGGCTACAAAAATAACCAGGCACAATTTTCAAAGAAGTTATCCATCCTGGTCTAGTTAGCATGAATGATCCCTAAGAATTCTGTGGGACCATAGGCTGCTGGTTTGAAAAGAAGCAGCAAGACAGATTCAGTGAACACCATCATTAGAAGATTCCTTCAGAAGGTCTCCGTTTTTGTACAGAGGATAAAGAGAGAAGGAAACTACTACTGTAGCTAAAAACCAGGATGGTGTTCCAAGCCTTCAGATCGCTTAAACAGGTAACATAAGAGTCTTGTGCCATTTTTACCCTGTGCTCCACTGCTTTCCTCTCTGCTCTTTCAATCTCTGCTCTGAGCTGCTGCTCCAGGTCTGAGGTGGAGCCGCTCGCCGATGCAATGGTGATGTCCCGCTGGTGCAGCTCCTGTGTAAGCCTGGAGATCTCCCTTTTCATGCCTTCTAGCTCACTGCTGTGCATTTGTTCAGCCTGAGAGAGCTGGTCTTTCAACTGGAGGAAGACATGCACATATCACCCACGAGCTTTTAAAACATGTTTCATCTAAAAAAGCAAAAGTATTGCACATGGGAATGTGAAATCTCAGTCCTGGAAAAGAAAAAAAGCTCTGCGTAACAAACCCTCTACACATGCTTGTCCTTCCTGATTGAAAGGCATCTCATCCCAATCCTTTCCCACACAACACACTGCCAACTGGAAAGAAGCTTCATGCCATGAGGTACTTGAGAAGACCCACTATTTATCAAACCAACAGCCTCTTCAGCTCATCATAGCCAAAGCCAGAGAGCCAAAGGTTCACCATGACTGGGGAAGCACAGTAACTCTTGGAAAATATAACCCTGCAATTTGCCACTCTGCCTTCCTGAGGTAGATACCATTTAAAGACGGTAACTTTAAATAGCTTGAGGTGGATTTTTCTTC
This sequence comes from Anomalospiza imberbis, assembly GCF_031753505.1. NCBI lineage: Eukaryota > Metazoa > Chordata > Aves > Passeriformes > Viduidae > Anomalospiza > Anomalospiza imberbis. The sequence continues at coordinate 20,347,279 of NC_089690.1, read as the reverse complement.
CAGGAATTAATTTGCCCTAAGTCTTTTGAATCAATATTAGAGTTGAATCAATGTTAGCATGTAGCAACTAAAGCTTCCCATGGCAAACTTCCACCAGCCAGCTATGCACAGGGTAAAAATACATCTCTGTTTTCATAACTCTGTGTGATGACCACTAGTCCCTGCATTGTGAGAGAATAATCATTCCCTATTTACTTTCTACATGACAGGCATGATTTTATTTTCAGTCCATTCAATCTCATTTATCCCTTTTGCAGTTTGCTAAGTCCTATTCCATTCAGCTGCTGCTTGTATAAAAACCACTCCATCCTTTTGGTCATCTTTTTCCATACCTTATCTTGGTTTATTCAATGCTTTTTGAGGTGGCAGACCTGCACCACATACCATATACTGGTAGGTACACTGTATATTTATTCAGGGGCACGACAGAACAACAGCAGCATAATTCCTTCCCCAGGACTCCATTCCATTAGTCAGAAATATTAACCACCCCAACACACAGGATTTTTCTGAGAATTACATGCATTTTAGAAAATTGAACCAGATGATCTCTGCCTACCCATGTAAATACTGTTCACACGGTGATTTATCTCCATGTCACCTCAATGCCTCCCAAGTATATAAAACAGAAACAGCCTTCATAAATCTCTCCCTCCTCCTCAGCAGCCTGTGGGAGATTCATTTACTGTGTGGCTGTTTAGATGTGTAACCAAGCACACATCTCTGGCAAGATCTGCACCTCTGTATGTTCAGAATAAAGGATGAAAGATTTCCACACAAGTGAGGTTTTTCACTCAGGTTCAATGAGGCTTCCACTCTACCAGGCTCCAGTGAAAGCTCTCACATGGGCTGATGCAGACCATTATGGAGAGCCAAGCTAGTGAAGGGCTTGCCCCCCGTGGGTGCTCAGAGCTCTGGGGTGAGCCCCTCGTGGCAGGTGAGCTGCTTCATTCCTCCCAACCCCTGCCCTCACGTCCAGCTACCAAGCCTGAAACACACTCCCTTGTTCACACAGGAACCAGGACACATTTGAAGTCCTGCCTCAAGTGTGACAGGACATATTACAGCAAACGCACTCCTTCTCTGCTCTTCATCCTGTTGGGAGCCTTTCTTAGGCTTAAAACTCAGGATTCCAGACCTTAATTTCCTCACATATTTGCCCCTCCAGCAGTAATTCCAGGATCTTCACAGTGTACGGAAGTACTGGGGGAGCCCAGGAGATGCTCACAAAGCCAGGTTCAGACACCTGCAAACAGGTGTCCTCTCAACCCTTCCTCTGCCAGGGGTGCTCCTTACATCCAGCAGATCCCTGCCTGCACAGCAGCCCTGCCCTGGTCCCACTGCTGAGGCACATGGCACACAGGGATCAGTTCTCTCCACCAGTGCCATCCCACTCCCCAGGAACAAAGCCACGTTACCTTTTTAATCTCTGCCCTTGACTCAGTCTGGTCTTCTTCCAGGGACTGCAGCTCTTTGATATTCTCACCCAGCTCCTCACTCAGCTGCACACACCTGGCATTTGAAGATACCAGGCTGGGTGCCAAATGCAAAAGTATAGATTAGAATAACCCAAGGAGGAGGAAATGGTCAGAGAAACTTTGATCTTCCAGGCAGTCCTTTACATCCATTACAACAGAAACTGAACTCAGCCTACAAGTTCCTTACCAATCCTCTGGGTTTGTTTCTAAAATCATTTCACAAGAGATCAGGAAGCTCATCTAACAGATAACAGCTGTTTCTTGCTTGTTTATTTACAAACTAAGATTACAAAATTTCTATGTAAACACAAGTCTGAAAACCACAAACTTGGAGAGGAATAATAGAATAACAAAACGCTTTGGGATGGGAGGGACCCTAAAGCCCAACTCGTTCCACCCCCTGCTGTGGGCAGGGACACCTTCAACTAGACGAGGTTGCCTCAACCCCCATCTATCCTGAACACCTCTAGAGATGAGGAGTCCACAATCTCTCTGGACAGATTTGTTTATAACCCTCACTTCACAGGAAGGTCTGGATCTGGTTCTAACCAGCTGCCTAACAAAGACTCCTTAGCGTATTATGAGTGAAGGTGCTCAGCCTAAGCAGGCTGGAACACTGATAACACCCACTGTGTGCAGTGAAAGGCAGCCAACCAATTACCAAAGCAGTCACTATTACACTGCACAATGAATAGCACTTGATTTCTTTGGCCCTTTGATATTTAAAAGAAGCCTACAAAAAGCACTGGTTAACTTGATGAACACAGTTAGGTGCTGTATTATTATCCAAGACTAATTGCACTTGCAGAGGGAGCAAGCAGTGGGCTACCTGTTCTCAAGACGAGTCACCTCCGACTGCAAGTGCTGCTCCTTCTTCTGGGCAACATCCAGCTGCAGCAGCACCTGCTCCAGCTCCAGCCCTGCAGAGGACAATGGCTTCCCTTGCAAGCGCTCCTCCAAGGCCCTACACAGAAACAGCAGATTTAATCTCGGCACAGAAACATCATGTCTGAGTTCACTGGTACAGGGAACATAACTACTGTTTTCTACTGAGTTCTCTGAAAAATACACAGCACCTAAGAGCAGGTGACCACTGTGTGCAGTGTGAGTAAGCAAACACAGCAGCTGGATGACAGCCCCTGCTTGAGCTAAGGCTGACTGAAAAAGACTACATTTTATTTTGATGTTGGCCCCCCTGCCAGAGACTGGTAGGTCACCAACACCCAAACCTTCTGACACAGCCGCCAGAACCCAACAGCCTCTGCACATTGCCAGGGCAGAAGGGGAAGGCCAATATGGTTTTGTCACAGATGTAGTTACCTTGCCAAGCCCGAACCAGTGAGAACTTTCACCTAGGTTAAAAAGCACATTATCAAACCCTGAAAGGCCTCCAGCACTTGGCTGAAAATGCCTGGGAGATGCACCCTCAAAAGCCCAGCATTGCCTCCAGAAACCCAGCTGAGGAAAGTGGATTCCTTCCATGCTCTTCACTGATTATCTGCTAATTTCAAAAGCAATGCAAATTGAAAAATGCTGTAAGGCAGCACAGTGCTTGTGAGAAACTGCAGCGCACTATGTTAAACACAACCAGTACAGATCCAGCTGCATGAAAATGCTGCTACTGTCCTCAGTGAGAGAACTTGGAACATAGATCTGGATTGAAGAGCCAAAGCACCAGCAAGGCACAGATGCTACCTGATGAGGAGTTCTTTTCTGTGAAGAGTTTCAGTCATCCTGTCCAGTTCTTTCTGTAACTGTTCCTGGTGCAGCTTCGAGCTGTCAATGAAATCTTCTTGAGACTGCAAGGTGGCTCTCAGTTCCATCTTCTCATCCTGCAGCACCTGCACAGGACACAGAAGGAATGACTGCTGCAAGATGGGCCAAACCAGTTTGTTGCAATGTGATGAGAGGTTGATCAGTTTTTTTAGAGTCCTTGGGAATACTGCAGAGCAGCACATGGCTACAAAGTCAGTTTTGATGCCAATCAGGAACTTTACAAAGGCTCTAGAAAGAGACAAAAACTCCAGGATGGAAAGCCTTCCCACCACTTCTCACCAGCACTGCTTTAGACCCCGTTTCTTAAGAGTTCCTCCACTGACCTCTAACATTTTCTTGGACTGCCTTAATTCTTCTTGAACTCTCTGCTGATCTTCCAGAATCATGCGATTGTCCTCGCTCAGGTCATCCACCCTCATGCTGAGCCTCTCCACCTCCAGCTCGTTGGCACAGATGGTATCCTTGGCCCTCTCCAGCCTGCTGGTTAAGTGCTGGATTTCCGAGTGGCTCGCCAGCTCCACCGAGTCCAGGATCTGCTTCCGATTGGCCAGCTGGGTCTGCAACAGCAATCACCTGCATTAGAGCTAAACTGCAAAAACACCAAACTTGTACCAAAGCTAAATTCAACACAACTACTGATTTCTTGGTGTAATGAGCCACATTCTCATTCTCAACAATACCTTCCAAGGAATTAGGGAGAGTACTGTTCCAGGGTTACATGATGGATAAAACTTCCCAAGGCAAACAGAATAAGTAAAAAACAAAATGAAAAAAGAGGGGGCCCTGTGATTCCAAAAGCAGTTCAAATATAATCTGGAAAATGAGAATATCAAATCACTCCAGCTGCACGAGTATGATTTGTTCAAGAACAAAGCCTCCTGCTATTTTTCGCTCATGAGCCCAAGGCTAGACCAGGACTAATGGCTGCAGGTAAGAAAGTTTGTAAACCAAACAGGGCAGAGATTACCCAACAATTAATTCCACACCAGGACAGAAAGCAGCTCTGGGTGCACAACTGCAAAACCACAACCATCAAACAGCCCCGAAACAAACCAGTTGTAACAGCCAATTTGCTTTGCTGTCTGCAGTAAATACCTGGTTCCAGCAGCTTGGGGGAATGCTCACTTTGAATTTTTCAGTGTTTTAATGACAGACAAAAAAGTTACAAGAAACGTATGAGTAGCAGACAATACCTGATCTATATTTTATAGGCACAATACTTTATTTCATAGCAGTTCTTTCCACACAGCTAGCTGGTGAAATTTAACAAGCCAGCTCTCACATAAACTTCTAGGAACATTCACTTCATATACTCCCTTATTGTATAAAATCTTTGAATTTTTAAAGGCTGAAACAAAATATTTGAGCAGTCCTATACTCCCAGTTTCAAAGAGTAGCAATGCCTGCCAGCTTCACAATCACTGCATGCCTTGATTTACACAAACTGTAAGAACTGCTCATTTGCAAGGCTATGGTATAGTTCTGATTACAGCCTTTTATTATTATTTAAATAGTCATGACAGAAAAGGTAATCAAGAGGGCTGAGAGTTTAAAGCAGTGCCTTTCTTCACCCTTATTTCTGCATTAAGAAAACATTTAAGCTGTCTCTTATTTCCAGCCACACAACATCCAGGCCAGCAGAGAATTCCAGGTTTGTAGGAAAGGCTGACTTTAAAGGCTGCAGGTGTTCCAGAAGGTGCTCTGTACTGGGGAAGAATTCCAGGCTTCCCTAAGCTGCTCTGGAAGAGCTGAGGGGAAGCCAGATGAAAGGAGAGAGAGAGAAGTACTCCATGGCCATGGATCTCAGCTTGACCTCGTGCTAGAAAAAAAACTAAGCACATAAAATGTACAGAAACATCCAAGGCAAAAAATTTAGCACTTCCCTGCTGGGCTTTTCAATGCAATTGGGGATTCAGGCAGTCTGTTCACAGTACCTGTGCACCTAAGGCACCTATGCCACTTTGGCAAAACCTCCCCAAGCTCCTGGTTTTCTGCTGCACAGCAAGACAAGTTCCTCTGTGCCCCAGTGTCCCAGCCTGAGCTCCAAGGACACATCTGTTCCCAAACAATTGAGCTATCAACGACACACAGACAGCAGAGCAGCAAGACCTTCTGCTCAAGGACTCTCTCTGCATTTGTAGATCTCCTGGTGTCAGCCTCTCACAAAGCCCCTGTCAGAGCCAGCTTCAATCCTGTCATCACAGTCTCCCTCCTCGCAGGAGCTTCCACTCAAGAGCAACTCAGGAGCCCATTAAGGCAAAGTCCCCAGCAAGAGCTTCTTATCAGTGTCTGCTGTGATTGCGTCTGTGTGACTTCACAGCTGTGCTCTAGGTCAATTCATCTTCTCTGCTGCAGCACCACTAATTCACTGAGCCATCAGCTTTGCAGAACAGCAGCCCCACTACTTTCCTTTGAGAGACCAGAAAAAAGGGGTGGGGGGCTGAAAACTGCTGTTGCTTCAGTATTTTATGGAAGTCTCTGCTGTAGGGGAAGACTGTTTTCCAACAGTACCCTCTGTGCTGGACACACAAGGTACGTATTTAGCTGCTGGCAGGTACACAGCTTTCAACTAGACAACAGGATGTAACATATTTTAAAGTGTCATATGCTGTGGTCTCTGCCTCCCAGGGAAATCTGCATCCTACTCTCTTCTCTGCTAACCAGAGCAATGGCAGGGAGAGCTGCACAAGGTTTATCTAATCTCTGATGACAGACTCCAGATCTCTTTTCCATACAGCACTCGTACACACAAACCGTATTCTGCCAGAACATTAAAAGTCACTTCAATGCCAATCTGAACGGGATGGGCGCCTGAGAGATTTCATTAGCCTCTCCCTCCCTCCCACAAACAAAGCAGAAACTTCCAGCACATGCTAATTGTACCTGCACGAGCTCGGAGTGCTCTGCCAGAGCCTTGCGCTGCGCCTCCAGCGATGCCACCTGCTGTTGGTACTGCAGGCGCTGCTTCTCCCAGTCGAGTGATTTTTGACGGAACTCCTGCAAGGACAGCAGGGGTGGCTTGGAGCAGTACATCCCCCTCCAGTTCACATCCACGTTTGACTTCTCTCCCCACCGTATCCTCACACCCTTCCCCCAGCAGGGAAACCATTAGCCAGTCACCTGATGCAGCAGCTCAGCAGTGCAGAGCCCTCACACACCCGAGGTAAAGCTGCTCACAAATGTTAAGTGCCAACGCATTCGTGGCTGGTTTCATGGGTTTGCTGTCAGGGGTTTAACAATTCAGACTGGCTTTAGCTTCCAAAGCATGCTGGTATTGAAATCACCAAGATGACAAGAATTAAATACAGAATTTGACTGCTAATCTCTGTTCCAGAAATTGGGCACCACATCAGTCAGACGTGTGTTGTTACCACATCTCTCAGGAGAGAAAACTGAGTGGGGTTGAGCTCAGCAGAGCAGAAAGATTAGAAGATGAGACAGGGTTACAAAGAAGTTTGACGTGTAGCTCCCTCCTCCTCCAAGAAGTGAGAATACAACCTCCCCACACTGGAATTCATTCCATTCACATAATTAGTTACTCTTCTAGCACCTTCTCCCTTTTATTTAGTCTAAGGGTAAGAACAGCATTGAGGTTTATTCTGTGCAGAGGCCTCAACGCATGAAACTGCCTTTTTCACACATGCAGGTTGAGAACAGCTGCACCTGGAGAGTGGATGGGCAGTGTTCCTTAAGCAAGACTCATTCTAGTGGACTGTTCAGTCACCAGTGAAGCCCAGTAAGGCAGTTAATACATACTAGCTGGTCAGCACTTGCTTTTTCACCACATACCTCCAGCTTCCTGGTCAGTCGGCTCAATTCAAACTTGTCCTCTTCTTGTCCCTTGTTAGCTTCTCCTCTGCTTCTTGTTTTTTTCTTCTGCAGCTTCTCATAGCTCCTCCTCAGCCGGGACAACTGCAGAATACAGTCAAAGAGAGAGCTTTGCTCAAGGCCCCAAGGCAAGAATTAAACAGCCCTTTGAAAGAAGATACACAAAGTGGTTCACACAAACAATGCCCTCATCAAGGCCACACAGCTCCCAAGTGAAGGCTTCCATTTGGATAATGAGTCTTTTATACCAACAGCACAGCAAAACACACGAGTTGTATGAGAGTAGCAAGATGCCACTGAAGTCATGACATCAGCAACTTTAACTAAAGCTCTGTCTTACCATAATTAAAGCATGACTGAAATATTGATCAGATTGAGGTCTACAGGCAGCTGTCAATGCAGCAAGAGCACAGCATCCCCCTCTCTCCAGGTGGTTCCCAGCCCCAGGAAGAGCCGGCAGCACCTGTGGCTGACCTGCTCACCCGCAGGAGCACACCCACCACACCACACACGGGTAAATTTTGTGTGATCAAAATACACTTGTGCAGCTCAGGTGGGAACTGGAACTCTCCTGCTTAGTGGGAGAAGGAAGGTTTGAGAATTGCCATTACCCATAATACCAACACCACTTCATCTGTCGTTTTCTGCTTAGATACACTGTGTATTTCACAATGAGTGGAGAATGCCAACAGAAAATATCACTCCTACGCCTGCTGCTAGGATGCTGAAGTTGTATCAGAAGCAGGAATGAGGAAAAAACTCTTGACATTTAAATGACCCTCCATGCAAATAATCACTTGCAACTTGCAGAGAATTTTTCATAGGATGAGCTCCCCCCTACTTAACTATTAAATAAAAGGCTTACAAATAGCCACATGAATTTGAGAAGCCATCACTGCTGTTCTGAGGGACAAAGCTAAGCCCATGGATGAACAGGAGGACCATGAGAAGAAAAAATATCTGATTCAAGACCTGATGCATTCAGTACTTCGGTGTGTTCAGTGGGAACAGACAGATGTTCAGGCTTAGAGATAATACCAACATCTTTTGCCAAACATATCAGGAGATAAGAGGTTTATTCTTTCAACACTCTCAGTTAGACACTGTACCTGTAATTGCACTGGAAATGGTGGTAAACAGGGACAGAAATAATTTCCCCAAACGGTACTAAGAACAGAAGACTGAGAAATATAGGAGCTCAATGTCATCAGCATTAATACTGTGTAGGTAAAATACCCACAAACTGCAATTTAGGCCACAACACACAGGCTGTATTTCAGCCTTAGCAATTTAAGCTGATCTGCCAATGTACCTCAACTTTGCTCTGCAGCTTATCCACAATTCCAGTGAGAACAACCAGTGAATGAAGACTGTTATTCATATGGAATAGTGAGTTGTTTTTAAATGAGAAAAGATGCCTTCTGTCATCAGAGCAGAGACTACCAAATTAATTTCACTTATGGCTTACAGTGAGCAGGAACTAGGCCCAGCCCTCCAGAGAAAACAGGTCAGTGCTCATGCCAGTTCACTCCCTGCTCTTGGCAAGTGCAGACAGGCAAGGAGTTCAGGCATAAATCTGGAATGCTGTTATACCACCTGCAGGACAGGTATCATCATACACTGAGCAAGAGGTTTTTATTGTCAAACTGCATTTTCTACGTACACTTGTATTTTATAAAAGGTATTAAGACTAATATTCCTTGAGAGTACAAAATCCCTACTAAAGTCATCAGTGTTAACAGAGGCAAAAAGATGAGACCACACATCACTGTTATTTCCTGATCTCACACAAGCCAGACCAGTTACATCTCCACCCTTTTTGAATTTCAGAAAAGCTGAAAGAGGAGACTGCTGCTGCCTGTACCTGTGGCAGCTCCAGAACCAGCACTGTGGTGACTGGGATGGGCAAAGACAGAACATTGTTGCAGTGAACTTCTGCAGATGTCCAACATATGAAAACATTTCTACTCCAACAGTTTTCTGTCTGTCACCAAGTTCCTCCAAATTACAAAAAACAGGCCAATTGAGCCATACAAATATCACTTTATCTATGCTCAATGCTCTTTTTGCTAAGAGCACACCAACACTAACAGAGTGGGCAGTTTTAAAACCCCAGCATGAAACAAAAAAAATGACACAAAGTAACTGATCCATCATCAGCTGGGAACTAGAAACCAAATTTCTCTTTTTGCAACTCACCTCCTCCTGGAATTTCTTCAGCTGTTGTTCATACTCTCCAACCATGTCCTGCTTGGATTTTTCCACATCTTCGACCTGGCGACGCAGCAGGCCAACCTGAACAGAGGGATAAAAAGCAAATAAATACAACAGAAGTAGGCTTTATTGCCAGTAGATACATGGACATTTCACTGGGGTCCTTCATTTTGAAATAGATGGAGGCTGTGCCTAAATCTTTGGTAGGCTGGGGCCACAACTGTTTCTGTTGTGGTCTCTTGAGCCAGTTTCTGGATTTCACTCCTGGGGACAAAACTGACATATTTGGTTTGTGCCAAAAGCCTATTTCTATCCAGTATTTTCATCAAATTCTTCACCAATATGCATTGTGATTTCAAGCTATCTACCAAGAGAAAAGTTGGCCATGTCATTATCTTACTATGCTCAGAGAAATGAGAGATTCCTAATAGCAAGGAAAAAGTAAGAAAAGGGGTTCTGAAGCTCACAGAAAAGACTTCCCTGACAGTGAATCAAATGCTCCCGTGACTCATTTTTCTCCTCTTTTTCTTTCCTCCTATCTTTTTCGAATCCACAACCTGAGTGGTCACAAGCCAACAAATTAAAATTAAAAGAAAACCCACAGAAAATTCACATGACTAAACCAAAAGCAAGAATATACTCCAACAGTGACTTCAAACATACTTTACAGTTCAGTTTGAAATCCATGTTTGCTTTTGGTGGTAAGAGACATTTCAAGTGTCTTGAAGAAACATAATTGATAATAACAATAACCTATATGATAAAAATCATCATTCTTGCAAACAGAAATCCTGTGGCTCAACTGCATCTTGTGGTCCATATCCCACACAAAACCTTCACTTACTAATAATTTTCCACCAATACAGATTATTTTGCACTTCCCTCAGGCTTTTATTTAAAGATGACAAAACCAGAGTCCTGTAAAAAAGCCCATGGAGAGTTACTCAGCAATATTTTGGTATAGTTCATAGTAGGAAATGGCTTTCTTGGTGCAGATTATATAGTAGGAAATGGGGTTTTTCTACCAATGACTGCAGGTTGCTGGGCTGTCCATTCTGCTGTAGCCAGAACCAGTGCCCCTAGGTTCTCTCTAATACCTCTAACTGTTCAATGTGGACTTCCACCAACCCTAGGGGAGCAGATCACTTGACTTGGATTGAGTTATGAACCAGACACCTTGTTCCAACAGGTCCTTTAAAAATTCTATTCCTGATTTCCTGATTCTAACAGATAAAACACACTGCTGACTCCAACCAAAAAATAGTATGAAGCAAAGGTACCTCCTTTTGTTTCTCCTGCAGAGCTGCCTTGGCAGAAGAAAGTTCCTGCTCCCGAGCACTCAGAGAAGCTTCCAAAGCCTGTGTCTGCCCTTCCCATTCGGATTTCTTGTGAGCCACCATGATGTCTATCTGCTTCATCAGCTCCTGCAGCTCAGCCTCACAGGAGGTCAAGAACCCACCGCTGGAGGGGAGAGAGCCTGAAGTTAAATACAGCAAGTCCCACCCAACACATCCAGTGTCCCAAACCAACAAAGGCAGCAGAACACACTGACTGGCACAAGGCACCAACCCTGCATACACAGTGCTGTGACCTCTCTTCAAATCAGCTGGCACAGAACAGAATCACAGAATCATTAAGGTCAGAAAAGACCTCTAAGATATTCAAGTCCAACCTTTTATCCAATAACATCCATGCCCACTAAACCATATCACTTCACACTCAGGCATTCAGCCTTTTGCCCTGGGTACTGTGCATTATGTAAGTAAACCAAAGCGTGTTTAATTCATATTTTGTATTGCCTTATCTGCTCTCCAGGCAGTGGCATTTTATAGCAGGTTTCAGAAACCAGAGGAATCTTACAGCCAAGCTATGAGCTCCCAAAAACAGAAGTTTATCACAAATGCAGACAAACTCTGAAGCAGAGGGGGCTGGATGACAACATGATAATGAAGAATCAAACCCTCGCAATCCATCGGGGAGCACAAGCTCCCTAGCGATGCCCAGATTTCTAATTTGGTGCAGTAATTATTGAAGCCAATTCAAGTAACTCCTCTGAAACTTCCCAGCTGCCAAGACAGGGACAATATTAAGGTTTGCCAGACACAGCCCTAGAGGGTGGTGAACTCCATAACGATCTCTACCCCTTTAATTTGCCTGTCAAAGGGAAGAACTGAAAAGAAATGGAAATCAATAGGTTAAGGGATAGAAATTTCTCAGTTCCCCCAGGGCCTATGCACACTTCATTACTTGGCACTTTTTCTATAGGAAAAGAAATACTTCTTAAAGGAGCCAAAATCAGTCACATTTGAAGTTCACCCTGTCCTGTGAGTTAACCAAAAATCAGCAGCTATTATGCAGAGCAGGAACATTTCCTTCACAGCATCTGCTAATATGTAGCAAATTCTAAACTTGATTTCTGCAACCAGCTCTCTAAAGAAGATACAGTATCAAATAAATTTGTGTCACATTCTCAAGGATGACTAGGAAAATGGCATCAGTGACTTTTGCTTCACGGTTGTTTAACACATAAAGCATTTTGTTCTGTTATTGTCTCTAGAGTCTCTCTCGGGGATTGAAAAGTCTAGAGGCTCTCACCTCAGACAGAGCATTAAGGATTCACTCAGAGCTGAGTGGGACTCTGCAGTTTCAACACAAGCAGGAAATAATAAGATGTTTTCAGTGAAATCAGATAACAAATTCACATCTCATTAACCTTGCAAGGTTGTTACAAAATAAATATTTATTCACAACTCTATTTACTACTGCTCCTGATGTTGGACAGTAAGAATAGTTTACAACAACAACTGAGAAAAAAGAGGCTGAGGTTTCAGGAAGATGTACAACTAAATTTCTGACAATTAAGACTATAAGCAGGGATTAGTGCAGAGCCAGCTCCCCCAGTGACTTCGCTTCTGCAGCAGCTGAGGGCCACTGCACACTTACACCAGAGGATTTATTCTGAGTAAGAGGCAAGGTTAATACTTAAATCATTTGGAATGACTGCTGTGTACAGTTGCATACATACCTCCCCTGCCCATTTCTTTGCATTCCCTCCAGCAAAGCCTCCATCACTGAATCCTGGTGGCTTCAGTACTAGGGAAGTGCAGGAAGGCAGTGGTCACCCACGGCAATGCACAAACCAGGCTGCTTCTCCATCCAACTGCAGGAAAAGTGGAAACCCACAAAGCACAGGAGTCAAAAAACAAACAAGGAGCATGCAATTACAGGTGAGGAAAGCAATGGCACCTTCATGACCTTACAAGCCAAACAGAGGAAAACAGATTTTTCTATCAGAAAAATATACCCAGTGCTATCATCCAGCACTACCAAATTGCAGTGATATAATCATGTGATCGAATAAATTCAGAGAGGAGCAATGAGAATCAGCACTTGTGTGAATTCAACACAGAAGGACTGGTAGATCTCCTGGGAGCACCAGCCCGTGGAGAAACAGGAACATTTGGGCTTCAAAGGGGCCAGCCCAAGATCCACCTCTGACAGGGAAGTTTGTTACTTCAGAGAGAAAACACCAGCAAGTAGCAGTAAGAATTCATCCATGAATTACATATTTTCCAGGCCTCTATTACAGACTAAGTTAAAGAGACCATGCAGTTTACCACCACACTCAGAACACACTGGTTGTTCATACAGTTGTGGGAATTTTAAGAAAACACAAACTCCTTAAAATTTCCTCTTAAATTATGAAAATAAGTTGAACAGCTTTATAGTAGCAATACATTGCTTCAGTTAAAAATTACACCTTTTAAGTAACAAACACATGCATACCCAAAGAAATTTCACATCTTGGTGGAACAAGGAGGGTTTACATTAAAGCCAAAAATGGGGAATAAAAATTTGCCATGCAACCAGAGCCAGGAAGCCAGAATTTATTTCAATGTCTCCTTCATGAAACTGCAGCTAACATAAAAATGGTTAGCTTGTCCAGAGCTATTAACACAAATTTCTGTTTCCAAGATCTACACATTTTCCAAGTCCTGAAGATGGATCCTTCCACCACCTTTCCTCAAAGATTAATATGGCATTATTAAGCAATCAGCAAAAGGGGAGAAGGTCACAGCAAGAGAGACTTTCACAAATGCAGGCTCAGCTTCGTCCTCTTTCCCAAAGAATCTTCTATCGTGCTCCTACAGCACTTAAAAACACAATTCAGAGATTAAAACCTGTCTTTGGGAGCTGTGTTTTAAACGACAACCATATAAAAAACGCACAGAAAAAAAAATCCTATCCCTATTCTGACAGTGTTTTGTCTGTCTTTGGTCCTGTTTGTGCTTAACAAAACTCAATCAGTATGCAGAACAACTTCGTGGTTCTGCTGAGGGCAGGGTGCTGAGGAGAGCAGATGAGCAGATCCCCTGAGCTGCTGACAGCATTCCAAGAGCTCTCCAGGTGGCCACAGCAGACATGAGACAGTAGCAGCTCTCCTCTTTCATTCTAATCACACCTACACAGAATCAATTTTTAGTGGGTAGAGAGACGAGGAGACAGACAGCATAGAATTCCAGAACAGTTTGGGTTGGAAAGGGATCTTAAAGCCATCTCATGCCAAACCCCTGCCATGGGCAGGGGCACCTTTCACTATCCCAGGCTGCTCCAAGCCCTGTCCAACCCGGCCTTGGATGCTCCCATGGAAGGCACAGCCACAGCTTCTCTGTGCCTCTGCCTTACCACCCTCACAGCCTGCCAGCTTTGCTTACTTTGCTGGCATACCCAGATTTTGGGGAAAAGCCTTAAAATCAGACACTTCTAGCCAGTTCTATGCTACATACGGTTTGCTGACTTAGTATTAAATTTTGGCCTCTCATGCTTGCAAGTTGCAATGTGCAAGTTACAGGCACCTGAGTAAAGACCCACAAGAGGAAACAATCTCCTTCATTAACTACAGCTGAAGCAAGGAGAGCCGGCTGGTCACTTCTGAAAGTGAAGAAAATTGAAGTATTTGCAAAAAAAAAAAAGCTCAAAACAAGACAACACACTTAAAAATAAACAAGGCTTAGCATCCCAGCTCAAGGCAGAATTGCAGTAGAGTCAAGTGGAGAGGACTTTACAATACACAGGAGGACTTAAGAATAGTGCCCATGAGACAAGACTGGGATTACTTCGCATTTAAAAACACAGAAAGATGCAGTCTTAAAGCGTTGCTGGAAGCATGCTTACAGTGAACACAAAAGGAGCAGTAACCTCCAAAAGCAATACCAGAGGCGAGCTCCGCTTGCCAGCGGAGGGAATGGCACCTGCGGCAGGAGCCCGGAGCGAGCCACGCCTCGCCAGGGCGAGAACCCCAGAACCACTGAGGTTGGAAAAGTCCTCTGAGACCATCAAGTCCAATCTTGTGACCGATCCCCACTTTGTCACCCAGCCCAGAGCACTGAGTGCCGCGTCCAGTCTTTCCTTAAACACCTCCAGGGATGGGGACGCCACCACCGCCGCCCTTTCCAATACCTAATCACCCCTTCTGTGAAGGAATCGCTCCTAATGTCCAACCCAAACCTGCCCTGGTGCAGCTTACGTCTATGAAGCGGCCGGTGCCAGCGGGCCCGGGCAGTGCTCCGCGCTACAGCCTCCGGCAGGCATTCCCTACTGCCGCCGTGCCGCAGCTGCTCCCAGCCGGGGCCTCCCCGCCGGCCGAGCCCTCACAGCGTCTGCCCCGCACCCGCCGCGGCAGAGCTTCGCTGCCCGGGGCCCTTCCAGCGCCGCGCCCCGGGGAGCAGCCCTGAGGCCCGGGCCGAGCTCCGGGCTGCCCGACACCCCAGCTCTGGGTGGCTGGCCGACCCGGCCTGCTCCCTTGTTTCTTCCCTTCCTTCCTCCCTTCCTGCCTGCCCTCCTTCCTTCCCGCCTTCCCCACCCTGGCGGCGGGCACGGCCCGGCCCCGCCGCGGCAGCGCTGCGCACGCGCCGCCCGGCGCCTGCGCACCAGCGGCCCCGGCGATGGGCAGGGTAGGGCGGGCTGGGGAGCGCGGGGACAGCGGGGGGACACCGGGGACACGGGCGGTCACCGAGCCGTGCTGGCCGGGACAGGCAGGGATCGCAGCACGCCGCGGCTGGGATGCGCCCAGCCCCGTGCCCATCGCCGCCCACATGGCGGCTCCGGCAGCCGGCGAGTGCCAGGCCTGGCTCGGTTTTGAATGAGTGTCAGTTCTCCCACACCCCCAGGACCGAGCTGCCTGCTGCTGCTGCCCCGGAGGATCCCACCGGGGCGAGGGCCTGAGGTGACCCTTCAAGGAGGGCAGAGTACAGTTAAACACTCTGGAGTAATTACAGGAGCTGGGGGTGAAAGATAGGTCCCGTTTTGCTTCTGTTTCACCGGTTTCGTGGACTTCAGGTTCGGGCAGAATTCTGGGAACCTTGAAGTCCTTTGTTGTGACTCTCCCAGACATGAGAAGGAGCGGGTGAGGCAAGGCACTGCTCAGGGGCTGTAAGCCAGCAGGCAGCAAAGGCTTCTGGGCAGCTCTAGGTGCTCAAACTCACTCAAATTAGACTTCTAAAAGTCAGTCAGTAGATATAAATACACATAAATATCAATAATAACCATCTGGTTTTATATATTCATCTCTGATGCATATCAATCTGCAATTCACTTTGATAGAGTTCTTTTCAGATGAAGTTGTTCTATGTGGTTATAACCCCTTTTTGAGTAGATTAGGGAAATCAAGGTATTCCTTGTAAGTTTAAACTTCATATGGATTGCATCAAAACTGGAGCATAGTCCAGACTCTGGCTTCTTGGCTGGGAGTGTTGTTAAAACAGCATCTGCTTTGTGTCACAGATTTAGCTGCTCTCACCCGCTGTGACGATGGACAGCGAGGTGCAGAGGGATGGCAGGATCCTGGATCTGATCGATGATGCGTGGAGGGAAGATAAATTGCCCTACGAGGACGTGGCCATCCCTCTGGTAGGTGAATTGCTACTTATCAATCTGAGTTAAGGCTGCTGCCTTCATCACAGTCCCTTCCAAGAAAAGGCACAGAGTGTGGCTCGTGGTGCGGCTAATTTGTACAAGAGGCTTCTGGATCTGACTCCTTCCTTGCCCTATATGCCAGTCATTCCTGAGTGCATGAGGACATGGATGCTTCTGTCCCTCATCCCCTGAGCACTTGCTGAATCCTCTCAGAACTGGAATGCCCTTCCCATTGCACTGTCCTGGGTTTGGCATCAGGGAGAAGTAGAATCATCCTTTCTCTCTGCTTCCCTTTCTCGTTCCTGGTGTTTGAGGTACTTTCCCGGTTGTTCGGAGAGCAGAGGATCAGTCTCACAGTTCCAGTCGTGGTTACACTTTATTTCCGCTTCCTGCAATACCATTAAAAGAAGCTGGACGTTTTCCTAAGTGTTTCAAAGCAGTCCTTTCCAGATACAGTGTTGCTGTTGGAAGTTCCGGGACAGCAGTGAAGGACTGGCAGGTGCCGCAGGACTCTTACCTGTGGTGCTGTGGCCAAGGCATGGCACCTCTCTTTTCATCCAGGGTACAGCTGCAAGGCCAGAGAGGGGCAGCAGGGGAAAAGCTACTGCTGATCCCACAGAGCCCAGAGCTAAAGCTTCAGATCTCCCACACTGACACCTTTCCTTGGCTATTTTGAAACTTACAGGGAAGTTAGAGGTAGGTGAGGATTTTCCCTTCCCTTTTTCTCTCTGGTACACGAGCTTTGCCCCAGCTAGCACAGACAAAGCAGCCATGGGGATTGTGGGGTTTCTTTCAGCAGAGAGACATTTCCAAATGTGTGACATGGTTCAAGCATTAGCCCTGCCACCACTGACTTTTCAGAGAGGGCGAGGAGCAGCTACACAACTCAGAATCTGTATGTACAGCACACACTTTCCTGCCAAGAGTTGGGCTTGAGGAAAGTGTCTTGCAGAAGCATGATTCTCAGCTAAACAAGCACAAACCCTTCTTTGCTTGGGATAACCTTTATTAGGCAAGCTGAGTATCATAAACAGGTTCCTTGCTGACAATTGCCTTTACCCGGAGTCCAAACATTACTGTGTCTTCCCTTAGAGCCATCTCGTGATGGCTTACAGTCACATACAGCTGACAGCCTCGGAGAAGGAAGCCTCACCAACTACCAATAGAAAGAAAGGCCTGGCTGTGGATATAAAGATCCCCAGAGATGGGATTGGCTCTGATCACGTAGGAGAAACAGCATGAATTCACAGGGGACTTACTCAGGGACATTGCAAAGGAGCAACCAGAATGGCTGTGAATGTGGTATTTGAGCCTGTCCTGAGAATCTGCTCCAGTGCTTACTCAAGACATTTCTGGGAACCCAAATGGGTTCAAATCATTCATGGTTTTCAAAGCTGAAACATTTTATTTAGCTTCTGCTGGGATTTCCAGAGGTCTAGAACTCAGAATTCCTGTCCAAATGGTATCTGGCAGAATAGCACACACTCAGTGTGACTACACCAATACAGCAAGACAGAGAACAAATAATAGAAGGAAGGAAAATGAAATCTCAGGTAAACTTTCCTTCCCTTTACTGTGCTGTGAGCAGCTCTGTGGCACATCTGGCAGGGGGTTCTGGCTTCTGCTGTTGATCCAGCACAGCTACACCTGACTCCAGCATACAGACAGGAAGGACTTCTAACCTGCCATAGGAAAGTAACATTTTAGAGAACCAGTTGTCTGCAGTATTTGTATTCTTGGCAACAGCAGAAGCAGCACACTGCAAACAAACAATGGAATAAATGCATTGTACTGTTATTTACTTACTTTGCATTTGCTGTATATTCTCCCTGACTGCATGTGCAGTCTGAGTGTATAGCAAGGCCCCAGGGTCCTGGAAAACAATTTACCTTTCAGATTAAGCACCATATTCAAATGAAAAGAATACTGTTCATGATGAGGCTCAGCAATATTTTTAAGTGGATCAGTATGTGTGATATTTATTGTTCAGAGGCACCCTCTGGTCTCGTTTGTGGGTTTTGTATCTATCCATACAAATCATAACAACCTGCTGCTTGCAGGAAGTGTATTACATGTGGAATGAATTCTACCTGTGTTTTGTTCTCAGAATGAGCTCCCTGAACCAGAGCAAGACAACGGTGGCACCACTGAGTCTGTGAAAGAGCAAGAAATGAAGTGGACAGATTTGGCTCTCCAGTATCTCCATGAAAACGTTCCACCTACAGGAAATTAGTGAATCAGTGGGATTTCATACAGTGGATGCATGAATGCAACATAAAAATATTTTTTGGCTGACCATTGCTGTCATAAGCTGCCCTAAGGAGGAAACAGCATTCTGGAAACTTTCAGATTCCAACAGTGGTTCTGCTCACAATGAAGAGTTTAAAATGCTTCTTTCTTGGATGTGAAATAGCAGAGGCTCTGACATCTCAGAGCCAAGTGCAAAACGTTTCATGCTTATCAGATTATTTCATGTTTTCTGTTAAACTGTTCTTAAGTTGGTGCCAATTCTGATCTTAAATGTTTTCTACACATGATTAAAAAGTTTTTACTGTCTAAAATTGCAATTGATTTCAAAGCTCACAGTGGGATTATTGTCTAGAGTTCTGTGTACAAAACCCAAGTAGCTGTGAGTTGTTGCCATCTTTAACAAGCGTGTGGCTGAGGCAGGATGTGTGGGGCAGGTGTGAAAGGTTGGTCAGCAGAATCAAGAGCAGGGAGTAACCTGTAAGCACTTGAATTCCTGCTCTCAGGATCTGATGGTGGTGGTGGACAGCATTTCCAGTGCTGATATTCTGGGAATGTTTGCCAATGTGTACAGCGAACAGACAGGCTAATTTATGCTGAAATGGTGGTTACTCAAAATCATGGTCTTCCAAGGGATGGTTGAGAGTTCCAAGGAAGAACCTGCCAGTCCTAGTGTAGGGCCTCTTGACATGTGAGCCACTCAGATGAGCAACCTCAGATGGGAAATGAAAATCAAAAAAACATGATGGGGAAAAGAAATGAGTAGGGCTTAGCTTCAGGCAACAAATTGTTACCTCTTTTTGTATTGAGATGAAAGGCAAGGCCCTCAAGGACCTTATTTTATCTCTGATTCTCAGATGTCTTTTGCAACAGGTAAAAGCCTTCTGTTCTTCATGTTCCACTGTTGGACCAATTCCATCTCACCATTGGCAGAATTTCTTGCTAAGGGAAAATATTTTGACAGAGTTTAGGATTACTGGTAGAGGTGAGAAAGGAGCTGGAAGGAAAACAATGTTTAAATTATATTCTTTTGTCAGTGCAGCAGAAAAAGCACTGTCCTGGAGCTTCCAGATCCACAAATGTTATTTGGTGTCTTTTTTCAGTGTTTATCATCTTCAAAATAACAAGCCCCAACTTTTGCCTGGGTGATTATCAAATGGGATCACAGCATGGCACATATTCAGTGAGACTCAGATTGTTGAGCTGCTTGACGCTGAAGAGCTCAAGGTGCTTGTGAAAGAATCATGCTAGACACATGCTCTGCCTCAAGTGTGATCCATGCCTGCACCAGAGGAGCAGCACACACTTGTGGGAACGGAAAGGAGCTGCAGACAGCAGGAAGAGTTAAGGATTAACCTGAGAATTAGCAAAGTCAAAAAGCTTAGTAAGTGCAGCATGGACCAAAGAACCAGCTATGCTGCTAGGAGCTCTTATAGTTCAGCTCCTCATTGGATCATCACAAAGGGAAAGAAAGCAGAGCCCAGGCTTAATGAGTTATTTCTAATCCCCCCCCACGTTCCCTTTCCCTGGCCTATGTTAGAAAGAATTTGCTAAGAAAACGCCAAGCAAAACTACCACCCTGCTTCTATCCAGCAGCCATCCCTGCTCCCTCCCTTCTCATCCCTTTACCAGCTCCCGACCACCCTCATTTTCCCAATTTTGCCACTATACCTTCCAGCTCCAATTTCAGACTTCCTTTCTAGCCCCTGATAGTTGTCTTTCCTTGGCAAACTCCTTCTTCCCATCCATCCAAAAAAAAAAAAAAAAAAAGCCTTCCTTACTTGAATTAGAGTTGAATTTATGAGATTCCAGCACGTCTGTGAGAAAATGTGGGAATGCCAGTTGTATGAGTGTTACCCAAGACAGCAGTTGCTTGGGAGCCCAGTGAAGAGGCAGACACCTTGAAGTGATACTTACCCTTTGTCACAACACAGTGCTGTGCCCCTGTCTCCTGCCTGAGGTGGTGACAGGATTTGTAGAAGGGATTCCAGACCATGGCACTCAGGAGAGCAGGAAGGACATGGGAGATATTAGGGTTCATCATGAAATCTTCAAAGGCAAGGCCCTGTGAAACCAAGTGCCAGCCCCACCCAGATGCTTATCAGACTTGCAGTGACATCCACAATCTTCCTGACATTCTTTGCAAAAGACAAATAGGCAATAATTTCCTTAGTTTCAACACGTGTAGTCAAATTGCTGCTTACAGCGTGATACCAACCCATTTGTGTCTTTGATTAGTCATCCCCCAAGGTAAACTATATTTAAATTAAAGAAACCTGCTAGAATAGAAAGTGCCCCACCTTCTTAAGAAGATGCTTCATTTGACTGGTCTTCATTTCTTGGCTGGTAACTTCCTCCTTTCACCACACCTACTGTTACTGGCAGAAAAAAAAAGCAAGCAAAGTGCTGTCAGAGCCAGCAGACACATGCCAGAGAAATTGTGGGATCCTTCAAAACTCTTACTTGTGGAAGTTTCATGTGGAAGTCCATATGCTGAGGCTGTGTGTTGTGTTCCTCTGCCTTTTGTATGGGGTGAAAACAGGTAAGAACTCAACCATTTGTTTTGAATGTTTTTGTCAAATATAACACATTTTCTGTGCTTTACAGCAACATGAATGTACCTGCCCTCTGCATTTACATTTACTGCACAGGTTTCTCACTAGCATTATTTATTTTGGCAAAGCAAATTACACTGGTTTCATGAATGTAGTCAGTTCTAAGAGTTCCAAATGGAAAACCAGAACTATTTTTTATTATCTTTTCCTCCCTTTGCAAATATTTCTCTTATATAAGTACTATCCATTGACACTGAAAATGTCATTCGAAATCTTCAGAGAATAATGATTTCTTCTCAGGGGTGTCATGTATGGCAGAGGCAAAGGATGAATTACCATTTATGAACAGCAAGCTCCATTTGATAGCCTCACAGCCCTACGAGAACAAACCTGTGTAACAATAAACAAATGTACTGCCTTGTGTTAGCATACACATGGGAGCAAGGCAAGTTACAGTTCTCTGCTTTGTAGGGAAAACAAACAGGGTTAAAAAAACTGTTCTTATAAATACTAACTTGTGTTTCATTGAGTCCTCTGGAGGAATCTCAGGGTTGCCTTTTACTTGGTTTGTTTGGTTAATACTGCATAAGAAATGCAGTCACGAGAAGTAGGAAAAGAGAATGGTGTGAAAAGGCACCAGTGAAATGCAGTGAGTTATTGAAGACCAGTTTAGGAGTGGAGGGCACACCCTCTCTCTGGAAAGGTGATGGAAATCTGCACCACTAATGCTCTTGAGATTCGTGGTGTGGTAATCAAGTGTGCTTAAAGGGGGATAAAGATATTGTTGATGGTTAAGACCAGTCTGATGTACAGACACACTGTACAAAGCCCAGGCAAGGTGGCAGGGGCTGGAGGGCCAGAGCTCCTGCAGACAGAGAAGCAGTGACACCCTCAGCTGAGCTCCATGCAGGTGCTCACTGTCCTCTGTGTCCCAAGGACCACAGCTGGGACAGCCACACATCCAGCCAAGTGACCACTGACCCACTGAGGTGATCTGTTGGAACTTCCCTTTGCAAGAGGACAGGCTGGTAAAAACCTCAGCTGCTACTTTATTCATGCAGACAGCTCGGTACCACAGCCCCAAAATGCCACCATGGCAAACCCTGCCTGTCCATAGGATCAACATCAAAGAAAAAGCATCCAAACACCATCTCCTAGAAAGGAACGAGAGACACCAGGGGAATGCAGGCCTGAAGAGCACTGACTGCAGTAAATACCAGGAGTCTGCCTGGGACTGTTCCACTCCCTGCAACACTCCCACCTGGGAGTACCTAATTTCAGAATATATATATGTATGTATATATATACACATATATATTTATATATATATAAAACTTCAGAACCAAGTTCTTCTGGAGATGACTCCACTGCGGCAATAGCACCTTGGAGGCTGATCTCAGGCTCGAGACCAAACGTGTCCAGCTCCCTGGCAGGTACATGGATTTAATACATATTTATGCTCCCTCCTACAGGTTCTGACAGATCAGAGCATCTTGCCCAGCAAACCAGTGTTTGCCTCCTATTTGACATATCAGAAAACAGAGCAGAAGGAGAATGGGGATGGCCAGAAGCTGTCTAGCAAGCTAAGGCAGGGTACTGGAATGCTGGGTTAATGGCCATGTTCATTGCCCTTTACTGGAGGGGAGTGATCTGTTGGACATGGGTTAAATACAGTGCCAGGGGATAAGTTTCTACCTCATTTATTTGCTTGCAGAGTAAATCTCACTAAGCCACTTGCCCCAGTCATCCTGAGTTTCAAAGACACTTCCAGCCCTTTGGGCAGGAGTCACTGTGATAGCTGAAGGAAGAGCAAAGCCAGGTTAACTGGCCCTCCTCATGTGTCAGGTTTTGAACACACGGTGATGAGGCTGGGATTGGCACCAGCTTGCCAGAAGAGAAGCTGGCAGGTTTCATCCCATTATTAGGACTGATTTGATTTTCTTAATCAAAACAGAACCAATCTAACAGACCTGGTGCAGATATAACAAGGCTCTTTATAACAAGGCCCTGTGTTAGGTATCAGCAAATGCTGACCAGCTCTTTGAAAGCACTTCTGTACCAGAAGGTTTGGGCTGTTCTGATGACAAACACAGTGATCCTCTGGGCAAGCCTTAGCACAGTGCAGGAGATACAGAAACAAATTAAGCAATCAGTGCAATCTTGCACCATATAGAAGTAATTCTTGCCAGGTATTTCTGCCTGTATTGCTACAGCTTCAGTGGCAGTAAAGATAATTAACAACACTATATAGTGCTACTATACAATAACTAAAACAATGCCTAGTTATTACTAAGACACACAGTTGTATTTTTTTAATGCTGCAGTAGCACCTAGAGGACAGTCACTGAGTCTCACTGTGTGACTGGTGTGCGTGAGCAAAAAATGTTAATTTTTCTCTGCTAGTTACTTTGGGATCTCCACAAGAGCAGTGTCACAGAACTCTTGCTGCTGTTTCCCTGGAGCATCTTGGCACTCTAAGAATGAGCTGAGAGCAGGCTGGACAGGAGGCAGCCACCCAGGTCACTTTTCCTCTTGGGAGCAGGGCCCAGAGTGACACTGCTCCTGGGAGCTCTGAGTGAAGCATTACAGAGGCAGGACACCCTGCATTCAAAGGCCCCTGATTTCACTGGGCCTGGCTGAGGGCTCATTTCCCACCACTCCTGTCACACCATTCATATGTTACCATAGGCTTTAAACAGGAAGGGCTCCGTGGATTTCAGATGTTAAAATTTATTTCTGAATTTATGGTGGCAATTAAAAATATTCAGTTATACTTAACTGCAACATCCTTTTAGCCTATTAACTTTTATTTCTAGAGCTCCTGGGGCTTCTACAAAGTAATTAGCAGAACTGTGGCAACTGAGCAGATTGTTTTATGTGCTGGGCACATAGCATTTATATCACTCTCATGCTCCTGATTTCCTGACGAGGAGAAAAGGGAAAGTTGCTCATAGAAACTGTGAGAGTTTCATCATTCACAAATTAAAATGCACAGAGCATTGGAGATTTGCTAGAGCATAATTAACTTACAGCTGCAGGTTTTCTAAACCCTGCTACCTACTGAACAGTCCTTTAAGCAACAAAGATCAGGGAGATTCCTCTAGGAACTGTAGCCTGAACAATTACTGCAGCCCAGGACATATGTGTGAGGGAGACACTCTCCCCCACAAGGCTCTTCAATAAGATTACGAGGATTTGAGGGAGAGGATTGTAAGCCAGGAAGAGGCTACTAAACCTGGGAGGGCCTTCATAAATAGTGTCTGTCTGGAGACAGTTATTCCATTCCCTGCCAGCGCTCTGTTGGAGACTGTATTGGGCTCTGAAGGCTCAGCTGCTGTTCTGCTGGAAAAGCAAAGAACAAAGACAGGCTTTCCAATGGCACAGGCCATCCCATCGAGCAGTACTTACATAAAATTCCATTACACTTCAGCTGTGTATAAAGCACAATTACCATCTCACAGACCCAAGGGTGCCCCATTTTGCAGTCTGGAATACCAGGCTGCATCTGCACATACAAATGAAGCCTTGAGCTGCCCCTCACCATGGCAAGACTCTCTGTAGCTTGGCAGCTCCAGGCTGGAGGTACAAACCAACCCCAAGGACACCTGTTTAGCTCTCCAGAGCACCAGAACCTCTCCAGAGCACCTGGGTGTGCTCACAAACCAGTACAGCAACCATCCCGCCTGTTGGTCTCTTAATACCTTCCTCACACCAGTGAGATTTTTGGACAGAGTCCCTGCCAACTCCCAGCTGCCACAGGAAGCAGGGCTGTGGTGTTTCAGGGAATGCTGCTCCAAAAAGGTGTGATCGCTCTCTTTGTTCCAACATAGCAAGAAAACCTAAGTTCCAAGGTAACTTCAGTCATGAATGTGAGAGTGGAGAGGGAGAGAGGAGACAGGAGCAGCCCCTGTGCTCAGACAACTCACAACACACTTTCCTGCCCTGTGCAGGGTTAGCAGGTACAACAGGCTAAAGAAAACCCCTTGGTGCCAAACTCCAATTGCCACTCTGCTCCTTTCAGATCCTCAGGAGACATGTCCTGCATTCACAGCCCTCAGCTTCGGGAATGCTTTGATAGGGACAGATCTGAAAGTGAAGCTGCTGCTCTACACCCGGCAGAACCCAACCTGTGCCGAGGAGCTCCACTCAACAGCCTCCAAGTACCTCAATGTGACCAAGAAAACGACCTTCATCATCCACGGGTACCGACTCACAGGCTCTGCGCCAGTCTGGATCCCTGACCTGGTACATCTCCTGCTTTCTGTAGAGGACATGAATGTCATCGTTGTGGACTGGAACCATGGGGCAACGACTCTCATCTACAACTATGCTTCTAGGAAGTGCAAAAGAGTTGCTGAGATTCTGAAGAAACTTATAGATGAAATGTTGGTAAGTTGGACACTCATGTGATGATACAGTCATTAAGTCACAGTATGTAAAGGGCACAAAGGAAGTGCTTAAACCAGCAGGATGTCTGGGAATAGAAACTCCTAAAAAAGGAATACATTAATTTTTGGAAGTGCATGTGTACTGCAATGCCAAATCCTACCCTTGGACTCGGTACAATGGTATTTTGCTGTCATATTCAGTTTACACTCTAAGTCTCTACATTTCTGGGTACAAAGCTCTCCAGACATGTTTTCCCATACATAGAAACTCTACTTCCACTTTCTGTATATCCAAAGGCAGTTTAAGGGGATAAGCTACAGTTCACAGCTCCTCTAAGGTGTTGCACAGGCAACGATGATGCTGGATCCTTAGGATCATGGTGTCTGCTAATTCCTTGCAGGAACCACATGTGGGGCAACTGGAATTGTACTCCTGGGGCCCACCAGTGGTTCCTGTCCACACTTGCAGTCATTGCCCCAGGAAAATGCAACCATTGCCCAAACTGTTCTCATTACAGCTCTCTGAGGTATAGGCCTCAAAAAGGAATGCTGCCTGCTCTGTGGGATGGTCAAAGGGGAAATATCTACAGAGTGGAACACTGGGAGATGTTACATTCCTCCTCCTAATTTTTGTTAAGTTTCTGAAAACACATGAGTACTTTTACATCTCAGATTGATGGAGCGTCCCTTGGCGCCATGCACATGATAGGAGTGAGCCTGGGAGCACACATCTCTGGCTTTGTGGGACAGATGTTTGACGGCACACTGGGAAGAATCACAGGTGAGCCCTCCTCCAGCAGTCCTCCCACCCCAAGGCAGGGCAGCCCGGAGCAAGGCGATGCCATGCCCATGGCTTTGTGCTGCAGGCCTTGACCCCGCGGGCCCCTTGTACAGGGGGACGGCGCCGAGCGAGAGGCTGGACCCCACGGACGCACAGTTCGTGGATGTCATTCACTCCGACACCGACGGTAGGTGACATTCCATCTCCCTCCTTTAGATGGAAACCCAGAGACTGACTGCAGCACGGGGAAGGGGGGCTGCAGGTGGGCGGCAGCGCTGGGGGTCCTGGCTCCTTTGGCCCAGGGGCACAGCGGGCTCCCTCACTGAGCCTCTGGGGCGCCACACTGCCCGCGCTGTCCCCAGCACTCCCTCAGGAGCTGCTGCTTTATTTGCATTCCAAAACGTGCTGCTGACACGGCAGTTATAACCTGGCCCATGACTTACAAGGACTTACTTAAGGAGCCAGTGGAGGAGGTCCTGCAGCACAGTCCTGCCACTGGTCCTGCCACTGGTCCTGGACACACCAACATCCCACCATGGGGTCAGGCTGCATCCGAGCACACAGCATTTCCAGAGCTGGTCCCACAGCTCAATGACTTGCATAGCAAACCAATTATCCCCAGCCGTGTTTCTCTGCATGATGCTTCCAGTCTCCATCCCACCTCTTAAGAGTT
The DNA here is from genome assembly GCF_031753505.1 of Anomalospiza imberbis. Lineage (NCBI taxonomy): Eukaryota > Metazoa > Chordata > Aves > Passeriformes > Viduidae > Anomalospiza > Anomalospiza imberbis. The sequence goes on along the minus strand of NC_089690.1, from coordinate 20,320,424 downwards.
AGACTTTCCTCTAGGACAAATCTGGACTCTCCCTCAGCCCTGTCCTTTTCCAGACCCACCAGCCAGGCCAGTAGTGCAATGCTGAGCCCCACATGCTGCTCCCATGGCCACCCTACCCCTAACACTTGGCTTTCCCACCTAATTGCTGCCTCTCTTCTCCCAGCCCTTCCAGGAAGTCAGATTTCAGCAGGACAGCAACATCCAGGTTTCACATCCCTTCTCCTCTCCTGCACACAAGTGACACAAACCCCCACATTTTATACTGTTGCATGCACAGACTTATTTTAGGTAGTTGATACCACTGATAAAATGACCCAGCTGGGTCACAACTGTTTGGCCTGCTGCCTAAACAGAGGGATGACATTAGTATTCCTGTACAAGCAGGTATCTAAGAGCTAAATAAATACTAATTTTTCCAGTTAGGTTGCTATATTTCCTTCTTATGCATTTTACAATTTAATATTCCCTCCCTGAGCCCTGGTATTCCCTTTTACTAGGACTGGGTTACGGTGAAGCACTGGGCCACATCGACTTCTATCCCAACGGCGGGACTGACCAACCAGGCTGTCCACTGACAATATTTTCTGGTAACTAATCCTGCCCTGAATTGCACAAACCCTGACAAAATGTTTCCAATCAGAAAAAGAGGAGAAAGCCAGAGAATCATCATCACTGCTTAGAAAGTACATGAAATCCATATTCTGGGAAAGCCATGGCAGCAACTTCTCAGCACTGGCGTGACAGGCGTTTAGTTGATGTGCAGCAGGCAGAGATGAGAGTCAGGGCGACCTCTCTGTGCCTCTGTCACAGTGCAAGTGGGACTAACCCTCTGTGCAAAAAGTTATCAGGTAGATGCGTGCCTTCGTTTTGTGACTATGTCCAGAAAATCTGTGAGATTTTTTGTTTCTAATTACTTGTAACACACAAAACCCCAAGGACTGGCAAGGACCTGTTCAGAAAAGAGGTTCAAGATGAATGTGGAGCAGGCAGTTATCCCAAATCAAAGGCACCTTCCTTGGCAGTGACAGAAGGTGCAGTCTGGAAGGCACAGCCCTAGTCTTGAACAAAAGAAAGTTTTTTTTCCTTTCAGCCTTTTTTTCAGCAGAATTGGTTTGATGAAAGCTGGGTGAAGAAGATACAGAAGGAAATGCAGTATTGTGAATACAATCCTTATCAGACCCAAGAGAATCTACGTAGTAGAGCAGCCTGAGCTAAAAATCCCTAGGAAATGAGGCTTCACTGATTTTGCTGCTCATGCAACAACTCATTTTATTAGTTATGTCTTTCTAAAGATTGTTTTACACCAAAATGGAAAGTCACATGCAAAGCTAAAAGCAATATCCAGCTGTCAGGCCTGAGCTCAGAGAGGAGAGGAGAACACCAGAGACAGAACTTGATCCATAGTTGGATCCTCTGGAACTGTAGCAACCACACAAACAAATGTTTTTAAAACCAAAAAGACAAGAGGAAAAGCAAAGCAGACCCAGGCAGAGCTGAGTGCACTCAGAGGGAGAGGCTGCTGCCCACCTACTGTTCTGCCACAGCCCAGTGCTTCCCAGTGCAATTTGTTGGGTTCAGACTGGTCAGTGACTATCCACTGGTGTGTCCTGAGGCATGAGGATTGCTAATGAAATATTTCTTCCCTGTATATGATTAAGGATTGCGGTATTTTAAATGTGACCACCAGAGGTCTGTTTTCCTGTTCCTGTCCTCCCTGACACAGAGCTGCAATATCACCACATACCCATGCAACTCGTACAGGAACTACAGGAATGGCAAATGCACCAGCTGCAAACCCTTCTGGCCCATGCCATGCCCCATCCTAGGTAAGGATCCAGGGAACGTCAATCCATCCTGAATACTGAGCTGCCTGTGGGCACCGTAACTCAGAGGGTGAAGTTTTGCTGGAGGACTAACATAACATGGTGCTTTGCAAAAGCACCGAAGTTATTTCCACTGAGGTCTTTGAGGTCTCTCAGGCCTGCTCCTTTAATGTCACATAATGTTATGATCTAGAACAGAAATCTATAGGTAAAGAATCCAGAACTAGAAAAGCCAAAACTAGAGTTGGGATCTTTATGCTAAAGTCAGAGAAACAGTGCATTAAAGTCCCTCAGTTGCAGAGGTTAAAGGACAGGGGCCTGTTCTTGCTAAAATAAGATTTACAAGTAAATTCCCAGCACCACAAATGCCTCTGTGCTCTAAAATGAATGGCAAATGGGTGAACAAAGGGAATTCTGGATTTGTCTGCCCCAGCCTGGGTGTGACAGCCCAGCCTCAGGCTGGCAGCTCTGAAATGTCGATGCTAAAACACCTGACACTTCCAGAAAGGAAGTGGCAAAGCCAAGGGGATAATTTTCATTCTGCACTGCAAAATGAAACCCTTGGCCATGGACAGCAGATGTGGAAAAAGATCAGCTTGAAGAAAGTGCTGAACAGTGACCAGGCATATTCAATTCTAAGCCTTTGGATTACAGGAGGATGTGTGCCAGTGCTACTTGGCAGCTGGCACACAATGCACTATTTCTTAAATACTTGCTTATTTTCAGCCATTTGGTGGCTCATCTACCTGTGCAGTAACCTGGTTTCATTTTCAAACTGTCACCTGCAGGTTATTATGCCTATGAGTGGAAAAGCTATTTAACACAACAGAGCCATCCAGTGACAAGTATGTTTTTCGACACAGCGGACAAAGAGCCATTTTGCAGTGAGTAACTGAGATTTCTGGGATTATTTTTCTTTGTGCATTGCCTCTGTCAGCAGCAGCCCAGCAGAGATAACTATTTGCTGGTGGTGTTATAGCCAGCATTTTAGAAACTCCAGTGGATGCTGGATGGAATTATGTCCATCTGTGGTTTGCCATAACCTTCTTAAACTGCCAACCTGTCCAGTGCTGGGAAAGCCAACTTGCTTACAGTTCTAGGAAATTGGCTGAGAACTTTCAAATTAAGTATAAAAGTTCCCAAATCATGTTTCAAAACAACACACTGTTCTTTTGTGAAAGTAAGAGATGTGTGGGAATGATAAGAGAGAAAGACAGGCTGTGCAGGTGAAAAGGCTACCCTGGAGAAAAGTGAGAGGTACAGGGAAAAGAAGAGAATCTGTGGAAAAAAGGGTTTCACCAAGGTGAAAAGTTTCATCTCATCCCTGTGATTACCAACAAACCAGGGCATGGCATGGGCTGGGATTACGGCCTGAGCTCCAGTGCTGGTCAGCAAGTGAATTCAGACTCACAGATGAAAGAACAGGAAATTCTGCTCTGTGACAGAGAGGACAGATATGAAGAACAGAAATGGAGAGGTTCAGAGGGGGACCGAAGAAAGAAATACAATCTGGGAGTGAAGGGGGAAGGCAGGCAGTGAAAGGTAGTGTGCTGGGAACCATACAGAGAGGCCATCCTGCATGGATAACCCTTGCTGCAGTGCTCTTCTGACACCTCCTAGTGTTTCTGGTTGAAATCTCTGCAAAGGGAGATGGAGAGCAGGGAGGAGAGAGGGATTTTCAAGATAAACTGTCCATTCTCTACCCACAGCTCTGCTCCCAGACAGTGCACAGCCTGGGCAGCAGATTGAGCCCACAGGGTTTAACCCCACTCGCTCTTTCTGTCATCAGTCTATCACTACTTGGTGGATATTGTCACATGGAATAAAGACACCAGGAGAGGCACCTTCAGCATCATGCTAGCTGATGAAGATGGGAGGAAGGCAGAATCAAAAGTTAATCCGTAAGTCTTACTGGTCTGAGCTTGTCTAAGTGTTAGTGCATCCCTTGGTACAACTGCTTCTGGGAGGAGGTGACACATCCTCCCCTGATTTCTCTGCTGATGCTTGCTAGTGCACACGGGATTTCCTGGCCCTATGGGATTTATTGGCCCTAAGGGATTTCCACAGCCTCCCCCAGCACACAGCCCTGACAGTTCAGCCTTTTGGTTTGGGCCCTCCTCTGTCATCTTAAGGATTGAAGTGGACAATCTCAGCCAGCAGCACGCCTGCCCTAGGCTTCCGCTAAAGCAGAAGGAAAAACATCTCCCCCTCTTTCCTTCCTCTCACAGGGAGTGTTCTGTTCTAGTTCCCAGTGCCTAAGACAGCTGGGGATTAACCTGGGCCTGAATATCTCACACTCAAAATCAATTCATTCCACTCAGAGAGACAAATTAATGGTGTTTATGTGACATGCAAATTCCTGATTGATCTGAACTACACTTCAGCCAAACAAACCTGCACAACTAGTTTTTCCAAGTTTCTCTAAGTGCATATTCCCTCAGGCATATCTGGTATCTGCTTGCACTGGAGCAATCAGCATCATCCCAAGGCCAGTGCAGATTTCATGCATGTCTCAAATTGACTCAGTGTTCAGGCCTGCACAGACAGCCAGGTACAAATATCACATGGGTCTAGTCCACTTGGGATCAAAGCAGAATCACAGTGAAAATTCTGTTTTGGGACCAAATGGCATCCAATCTCTGCGTCCCCACTTCCACCCCAAAAAAGTGAGGGCAGAAGTGGCTGGGGAGGTTGTCACCTGGAGACCTGAATCCATACCCATTTCCTGTAAATCAGAAACTAATCACAAGCTCAGGCCTCCTCCCCCAGCCTGTTTCTAATATTACAGTGACTACATTAAACCCAGTGCTATTCCCTTGGTGACTCTGACACTCTCTCTCGTCTGCTTTACCTATAGAGAAGCTGCCACCTTCCAGCAGTACAAACAAATCACTTTGCTCATTGGGTTTGACCAGGATCTTGAAAATGTGGAAAGAATTTCCTTGACATTTTCCACGGGATCTGTCATTGGTCCAAAATTCAAACTCAGGATTCTCCAAATGAGGTTCCACTCACTGACAAACCCAGAAAGGTGAGCAGATGTTTACAAACAGTTTCTGTTGGTGCAGACTGGACAGAAGTAAAGGAATCTTCCTGGCCTGGTTGAGTATATGCAGAAGAATTAGATTTATTTTACATTTAGTAATTCTCACATGCATATCTTGGGAATAAATTCCTCTTCAATGGAATCCCACAGCTGAATACTTACTTGAACACAGAGGCTGCACTGGGAACATGTCACATGTGATGTGACTCTGACGTGGCCTGACACCTTAACCTTTGGTCAGGAAAATTATCTTTGGGAAGCTGCCCAGGCCTGAACTCTAGGATGAAGGGAAATGCAGCACTCTGGGAAGAACAGATGTCCAGCCCCAAATACACATTTCATATCCCAGTCAATTTGTATGGCTAGTGAAGCAGGGAGATTAATTTACTCCTGGAATTCCAGCAAGTGGGAGCTGCTGGCTGCTTTGCCCCAAAGCCCTGGCTGGTGCCCACAACATCAGGGGGCACCTCTCAAGACATCGCTGACGAGATTTCTAACACCTCATTAGCCTCTGTTTGCTCTGGTGTCCTACCCTTCAGCTTCCCACCTCTGGAGGCTGGGAGCTCTGCCTGAGCTCAGCAAGCACAGGATCTCTTATGCTGGCCTTGTGTGCAAGGACACTGGACACCACACCATGCTTTGAGTTTGGCTTAAAACAAGGCTGGAAGATCACAGGGTCAGGAGGGTGAAGCAAGCAGACATATAGAGCTGCAAAACATGTTTCTTTGCATTTCATGAGGTCTGCTACCCTTACCCTAGCCTTGGAAGAAGGGAAAGATTGTGTACATCTACTAAACAATGTCCTGCAGCTCTCCCTTGCTGCCACTGTCTCCTGTCCTGTCCCACACCTCCACAGTCACTTCCATTTAGTCCTGTAAAAAGCAGACACAAATGCCCTAATATTTAATCACAGGATGCTGTCTCTCCCTGATGAGGGGCTGCCACAGGCCATAAACACAGTTCAGGATTTTCAACACATCATCTAATCGGTCATTGCCACAGGGAGGGATGTCCTGCCCTCTCCCCTTCCCTGTTGCTCAACTCACTACACAGGGCTAATGTTCATATTTCCCCAGTGAAAGCCCAAGTATTTCCTCAGTATTTTTGGCTAGCTCCAGACCAGATCTGTGTTTGGACCCAGGTCAGAGCAGTGGCAGAATTTCTATGCCTGGAGCAGGGAAGGAGCAAGAACAGGAGGTGGGCTGGAAGGACCACCTTGTTTGGTGGACACAGGTGTGTCCACCAAAGGGAACCACAGACTCTGCAGTTAGTGCCTGTTTGTTTGCTGGATTTTTTGAGACCCTTTGTTTCCACAAGCAAAAGATAACGTAGAATAGAATGGTAAAATGCTCAAGGTATCCCTGGCTTAAAGCCAACCTCACTTCAGGTGGACTTGGAGCCAGTTCTCTTCTCATCTGAGAAGATGATTTATTTTATGTAGGCCTCCAGCAGGTGAGGAGATGACAGGGAAAAAACAGACAGAAATAAGTGCCGCCTTTTCACTTTTGGCCGCGTTTTCGTACAGACCCCAGCTGTGCCGATACGACCTGGTCCTGACTGAGAACACCCAGAAAACCTTCAAGCCCGTGCCGTGCTGAAGCAGGAGCCGAGTCCCGAGGACGCTGTGCCCGGAGGGGGCAGAGACATTTCATCGCCGTGCGGGGACTCACCTGCTGGGCCCCGGGCGCCTTCAGTGGGGACCGGGCAGCGGGACCCGCTGTCCCCGCAGCGCACGAACGGGCTGGGAGAGTGGCAATAAAACCATGGCAGCGCGTGGCTTTAAAGCGTGGCTTTAAAAGGGGGGCTTAAAGCGAGGGTTTCAAACGGGGGTTTAAGGCGTGTGTCGGCGGCTGAGCCGGCTGGGAGCCCTCACCAGCAGCAGGTGCCAGCAAGTGCCACGATCGGCCCGCTGCCCTCACGGGCCCACGCCCGCCATCGCGGCCCCACCCTTCGCAGAGGCCCCGCCCCGCGCCTGCGCACCCGGCTCGGGGCGCTGAGGGCGGCAGGGCAGGGCAGGGCCGGGCCGGGAGGCGCCGGGTTCGCTCGGCTCGGCTCGGCTCGGCCCGGCGGCGGCCCCGACCCGGGATGTGGCGGCGCCCGGCTGGGCTCCTGCTCGTCTTCGCGGCCGCCACGGCCGCGCTGTGGCTGCTGTCGGTGCGGCTGAGCGCGGGGCAGACGCGCAGGTGGGTGTGGGCGGCCGGCGCTGCCCGCGTGTCCCTCCTTCCCCCGGGGCTGCCCGTGCGTCTCTCCCCTCGCAGGGCGCTGCGATTCCCGGCGGACCTGGAGGAGCTGCGGGATCTGGCCGAGGCGCTGCGGGACTACGAGCGACAGCACCGGGGCGCGGCGCTGGCCCTGTTCTGCGGCGCGTACCTGTACAAGCAGAGTTTCGCCATTCCCGGCTCCAGCCTCCTGGTACGGGGAGGGCGGCGCGGGGCGAGGGGCCGGGGACTCACGGATCGGGCAGAGGAGCCGGAGGGACCCGACCGGGCCCGCACCTGAGCAGGAGTAACCCTTCGTAGCAGTACGGGTCGGGGCTGACCTGCTGGAGAGCAGCTCCGCTGGGAAGGATCGGGGAGTGTTGGTGGATAATGTGCCCCGAGGGCCAGGAAGGCCAGTGGGACCCTGGAGAGCACCGCGAAGAGCGTTGCCAGCAGGTCAGAGAGTGATCCTGCCCCTCTGCTCAGCCCTGTGAGGCACAGCTGGAGTGCCAGGTCCAGGTCTGGGCTCCTCAGGAAAAGAGAGACAAGGAGGAGAGGCTCCAGGGGAGGCCACAAAGAGGTGCAGCTGGAGCATCTCTCTGATGAGAGATGGTTAGTCTGGAGAATATTGAGAGGGGATCTAATTAATGCATGTGAATATCTCCCAGGGGTGTCCGAGGATGGTGCCAGACTCTGTTCAGTGGTGCCCAGCAACAGGACAAGGAGCGATGGCTATAAAGTAAAACACAAGAAGTTTCACCTCAATATGAGAAAGAACTTCCTTCCATGGAGGGTGGGAGAGCACTGTGAGCAGCTGCCCAAGGGAGGGCAAAGTCTTCTCTGGAGACATCCCAAACCCACCTGTTCCTGTGTCACCTGCTCTGGGTGACCCTGCCTTGGCAGGGCATTTGGACTGGATAATTTCCAGAGGCTCTTTCCAACCCTAACAGTTCTGTGGTTCTGTGACACACTGTGTCCCCCAGGCCTCACTCCATATTGTCCCCACAGAATGTCCTGGCTGGAGCACTCTTTGGGCCATGGACGGGGCTGGTGCTGTGCTCAGTGCTCACGTCTGTGGGAGCCACCCTCTGCTACCTGCTCTCTGCAGCTTTTGGCAAGCAGCTCATAGTCCACTTCTTCCCTGAGAAGGTGGCTCTGCTGCAAGGGAAGGTAAGAACTGGCAGTTCTGCTGACAGCCGTGATGGCCCTGGGCCAGGCTGCTCTTGGGGTGACAGTGAAAACGAGTGTCTGCAGGGGATGCTCCAGGCCTGCTGAGGGCACAGTCTATGAGCAGGCTGCTCTCTTGGAGCAAATCTGTTGGCAGAGGGGCTGCCAGGAAAATCCTGGATCCTAAGGAAAAGCAGATGTGAAAAAAAGGAGAGATGGGGAAGCCCCTGTGCTCCAGAACTGCCTCCATCCATCCCATGCTGTGTTGTACAACGAAGGTGGTTCTGCTCTCGACTTCCTCATCTTTCGTTCTGGTGAGATCCCATTTCCACCCCTTCTTTGAAGAGGGCTGGCTCACCATTAGGCTCCCATACATACATAGTATTGCTGCTTTCCCTCAGTTCCGAACTGATGTTACACTGTGGCATGTTAGAAGAAAAATTCACTCCAGTATGGTGGCCATTTGAATGTTACTGCTGCTTGAGGAGCAGGAATGATATGGAATGTTTCTTTTGGCAGGTAGAAGAGAACAGGAGCTGCTTATTTTTCTTCTTGTTGTTCCTGAGGCTGTTCCCCATGACACCAAACTGGTTTCTGAACCTCTCGGCTCCCATTTTAAACATCCCCATGTCCCAGTTCTTTCTCTCCGTTCTCATTGGTAAGGCCTGGGGACCTGGCCTGAGGGGACAGTGTGACACTGCTGCTCTTGGTATCACTGAGCCAGGGAGGGCAGAGCTGGGACTCTGACCCTTTGTCTGTTTCCTCTGTGCTGCCCTTGAGCATTCTGTAGGTGTCCCCAATGCTGCAAATTGTGCTTTACACCTGGTTCTTTCTGTTACAAGCACAAACCCCTGTGTCTGTGTAGTGGCTGTACATTAAAACAGTGAGTTCCACCTCACATGAGGAAGAACTTTCCGTGGAGGGTGGCAGAGCACTGGAACAGCTGCCCAGGGAGAGCATGGATTCTCCTACTCTGGAAACGTTCTAAATTCCCCTGGACACATTCCTGTGTCACCTGCTCTGGGTAACCCTACCTTAGCAGGAGGGGTTGGACCGGATGATCTCCAGAGGTCCGTCCAACCCTAACAATTCTGTGATTTCTGTGTCTGGCTTTGGGCATATTTAGCTAGTTTCTCTAGGAGGAAACTAACAGCTTTTTTCTGCTCTGATTCCTTCAGGCCTTACACCATATAATTTCATCTGTGTGCAGACAGGGGCCATTCTGTCCCAAATCACCTCTCTGGATGCCATCTTCTCCTGGGACACACTGCTCAAGCTGCTGGCCATGGCTGTGGCTGCGCTGATTCCAGGGACCCTCATCAAGAGATACAGCAAGAAACACCTGAAGCTGGATGGCGACAAGCAAGCTCAGACATTAAATGGCAGAAAGAGCTTGTGATGGCTTAGGTGCCCCAGTTTTGGGGTAAAAGCTGCAGGACTCTCTTCCCAGGGGTTATATTCTGCATGCTCTGTGTCACCAAGGAGAGTGGCAATTTTTAATCATCCTTCTCATCTCAGAGGAGGTGTCTGTTCTTATTTTTAATGAATGTTTATCTGTGCATGTACCTGCACTGAGAGAGAGATACAGGGGCTTTGTGAATACTCAGTTAATTTGCCTGTTTCATTTAAATCAGTCTCCTGTGTGCCTGAGGCTGTGGGGAATAAAAGGAGGAGTATTGGCATCCTGTGAGGCAGGCAAACCAGAACCCAGCTGTGGATCACTGGCCAAGCACAACCCTGTGGGCTGTAGGCAGGCCCTGCTCCCTCCAACTCCAGACAGATTTAGCATTTTTGGCCTGAAATAATGAGCCATGTGCTCCTGTGCTCCAGTGCAGCTGTACAAGCACCAAGTTGAGAAAATAATGGTGTTTCAGGGTGCAGCTGTAGAAGATTCTTCTTTGATTCCCACGTTAAATCAGCACAGTCTGCAGCAAAATGCTCAGGATCTGAGCTGCCTGAATCAGTCATGTCAGAGCACTTGAGACAGCTTCTCTGGTCTGCCAGTGGCTGCTACTCCCCATAAAGCATAAAGGGGAAAAGAACAGGAATGGATGTACCTGACTGGCAGAGATTTGTCCTTGAAAAGCACCTTGAAACCCACACATCTGCTCCTGTATAACTAGGAGGATTCCAAATAGAGTTGGGCTCGGTCCCAGTTGTGGGGAACGTAGGATACCAGAATGGTTTGCGTTGGAAGGGATCCTAAAGCCCATCCTGTTTCACCCCCGTCATAGGCAGGGACACTTCCACTATCCCAGGTTGCTCTAAGCCCCATCCAGCCTGGCCTGGGACACTTTCAGGGATCCTGGGACACTTTCAGCTGTGGGCAACCACAGCTTCTCTGGGCAACCTTTGCCAGAGCCTCAGCACCCTCCTCCCCCCAGGATGATACTCTGCTCTTGGGGTTTTGGCATTTGCTCTCCATGAGGAGATCCACTTAGAGGATAAAGTAACCTTCCAGGTATGGAAAGGGGCAGATGGGAGACCCCAGAGCAAAGCTTCATGACATCATCCCAAAGTCCATGAGAGCCCGTTCCCACATCACCAGACCAGCCTGCAGTATTGAAGTACACTGGCTTTTTATTCCATGCATTGTTTGCTTTGATAGTCATTCTTGTTTCCATCACTGTACACTGGTCAATACAAAAAAAATCAAGTTTGTCTCAGGAATCCACAGAGCAGGGAGGAGGGGATGAACACTACTGGACAGGGCCAAGATGAAATGGGTACTTAACACGACAGTGGGGAGGGCAACATTCAGCTCTGGGAGAAAATCTAGGCTAGTGTTCAGGAGCTGTCAGCAGCCAGGAGAACTGGATCAGGGTACTCGGGATGCTGGAAAGGAAACCCACAGTTTACTCCAGCCCTGGAATGCAGTGTTACTACAAGGAGTAAGCAGGCTCACCCACACCTCTCGACCCCAGACCCTGCCAGGAGAGGAAGTGCAAGGAACCGCAGCAGAGGTGCCCATACAGCGATGTGGGGACTGTGTCTGTGCAATCCCAGGGGAGTGTCACTAAGGAAAATCCTACAAAACCCCCCCAGAACTGACAGCAACCATCCCGGGAATGTGGGGGTGCTGAGCCCCACACACAGCGAGGACATGGGACGTGTGTGCAGGGGAGGCTGGGGTGGCACCTCCATGGGCGGGGCAAGGGGCTGCCCTAGTGGCATTCCCAGAGGGATGCAGGGTCGGGAGCAGCGGGAGGAGCAGCGACACTGGACTGGAACAGTGCAATGACCCGGGGGTGTGAGAATTAAGCTAAATGGGGCAGGCTAGAGGGGGCAGCTCTGCTTGCCCAGGCTGCAGAGCATGCCAGCATGTCCCCAGGCAAGGATGGGGAGGGATCAGCTGCATCCAGGACAGCTGGCCCAGAAGGGTCTCAAAATCCCAAACACCAAAGCTCTACAAGCCCAGTGGAGCTTCATCCTATGGTGGAGCCTACAAAGAGACCACAGGTACCCAAATTCCTCTGGAATCTATTTGTCAGGGACTGGACCACCACAGGCCGGAGGCCCTGGGGACAGTGACAGGCCTGAGCTGGAGGCAGCTCTGCTTTGGGGCTATTTGTGGGACCGCCTAAGGATACCAGTGCTGCCCAGAGCCTGCCAGGTTTGAGAAAAGTCTGTGCAGGGGCACAGGGCTTGGCATCCTCTGATAGAGACACCTGATGGCAGTTCTCCACCTCTCTTTGCACCACAAGGTGTTATGTGCACACAGTTCTCCACTGCTAAATTCCACACCTTGGCTTCCAGCCTCCTGAGTAACCATCTGCATCTCCAAACCCCCTCTCACACCACAACAGCAAGGCCATCTCTGGCCCTGCCGGCTCCTCCTGCCACTGGCCAAGAGACAAAGAACATGGGGGAGAAGAAACAGAGTATGGGAAGAGAGAGGGAAGGAGCCAGGAAAGAGCTTCACTCCTCACAGGGTTCTGCCTCTGCCCAGAGCAGGGTGAGCACATCACTCCCTCTCCAGGAGCCTGTTTGGTCCTGTCCAGGTGATCCACTACATGGACCCACTGCCCAGGGCAACTGCCCTCCTCCCTGACATCGTTTTGGATGCTCTAGCCAGGGGAACTCTTGTCACAGTTACTCACTTTGTGATCAATTCAAAAGCCCCTCACTCCCTGACCACCCTTCCCACATTCCCACCAGTTCAGTGGCTGCCAACCATCATGCCAACATGAGCAAACTGCAGCTGTGCCCACGAGGAACCTGACTGCAGCCATCCACCCCTCTCTGTTCTCTGCCCTGGAGTAACAGCATCCCTGGAAATCACGAGAGGCAGCAACTCCTGACAGCCGCTGAGCCCAGCTCTGCTCCCACCCCTCTGGCGAGCAGGGAGAAGGTAACGTCACACACAGAGATTACAATTGTGCTAGCGGTGAAGCCAACCTTCTGATCTACAGAAACGATAATAAATAATAAAATAACATCATAACTTAAGATCTTTCTGTAGTCCAGCTACAAAATTTAAAAATATGGGATAATTTAACTCATACAATACTGCTCTCTGTATAAGTAAGACATTTTCCTTCACTTTGCCATGAGGCTATAAATTACCACAGTTAAGTTCAAACCATTATTTTAACATAAAATGTAAACAAACAAAGCAACAGAAGTACCTGTCCATGGTCCATTCCTGCCGTTCACCTCTGGCTGGCCATGCCAGCCAGCACACTGGGAAGGGCAGAGGGAGAGCTCTTGCAGGGACATCAACTAGGGAAGGGGGGGGAAACGTGCTCTATCGTTTTGTTCTCTTTCAATATTGTTTTAGAAGAGTAGTGTTTGAAGGGAAGGCACTATGAGTTCTATCAGAAAACAAATTTTTCTCATCTGCCAATGCCTCAGCCTGTCACATACCAATACTATCCTCACTTGCACCTGCAGAGTTTCAGCTTGGAGGAGAAACAGAGGCCTCGGGGCACACCCGAGACACAGCAGTGCCACGGCCATATCAGGATTCCCTGCACAAGGCCTGCCATGAGGGGCAGGCAGCTGATAATGCTTCCAAGAATGTACAGTGAATAAGGAGACAGGGCAGGGCTGATGCTCTTAGCCAGGCCAGCAATTCCCAGTCTTCCCCCTCAACACACAGCCCTCTGCTGGTTCTTGATGCTGCTGTAGGTGAGAGGCTGCTTCTCCCAGTCCACTCCAGGCGTCTCCAGCATCCTCCCCAGAAGTGCTCGGGCTCTGCAGAATGTGCTTTCCATGCTTTGCAAGTCCTTGCTTGGCCAACACTGAGTTGATTGATTTCTTTGACTGACTGAAACTGACAGGAGGTAAGAGGAGGAAGTAAACTGGGAAATGGCACACTGCATCTGAGAGAGGTTTCCCTGCTCAGCTGGAGGTTGACACTCCCAGAGTGAAGCAAGGACGGTGGTAAGAAGTGCTCTGATACCAATTCTCAAGAGGATGAGGTTAGAATACATTTGCAGGATCTCACAACAAAATGCTGATTAAAAAAAGAAACAAAAAATCCTTAAAATAAAACCCATCGTTACATTCCTGGGGATGTATCGACTCAGAAGACCCTGGTTGTTAGCACCTCTGTACCAGTTTTCTCCAGGAACATGTTCACCTTCTGATTAAAAATGACCCAGCTGGTTATACTGAAAACACTTTGTTCACAGGTGACCCTACAGTCAGGTCTTTTTCTGCTTTTCCTCATTTGATAAGACTGAGTGGTTTAGTTTTCTTGATCTGTTCTCCAATCTTCAGGGCCATGAGGCCTGGTCCCCTGTGCAAGCAGCAAGAGAATCCCCCGCGTCTGTACACAAAGCTGTCCAGGCAGGACTCCCAGGATGTTTCTCCATAGTGTGCTTGCTTTCTGAACATTTTTTTTTTTTTGCAACAAGTCTGTGTGTCTATAAATACAATCCACTCTTTACAGTAAAAAGTGTTAAAATGTCAAAAAAATAAATATCCATGTTACAGTAACTAGATTATTCAATAAAATACATCCCTGCCATTCTTGATTGAAATGCTCAAAGAGAATTAATTTCATTTGGACGTTTTTCCAGAGATTCAGGTTATTGCAAATCACTCCTGGGGTGGGAAGGAGAAGCATCTTCTCTTCCTGTAAAGTGTGATGAAGGGGAATGAAGTGGAATCTCAGGGAAATCAAAATGCCAGTACCAGGAAGCTTTGGGGGAGATCTGTATTACCAAGTAGCAGAGCTGCAGGGCTTATTGGTCCTGACTGTGGCATCAGAACACTCCCCTTCAGAAGAGTCACAGTCTGATTCTCCAAACTGTGGTGCGTTCTGCAAGACAAAAGGAAAGGGGGAGACTTGAGCACCATTCCTATACTGCATATCACCCACACATCCCAGTCTGTCACAGCAGCCAGGGAAAGGTCACCCCCTGCAGAGAAGAGTGGCACACATGGGAGAGGGCACAGCACACGACTGCCCCACCAAAGGTCACTTGTCTCCCCTAAGAGAGGGGACAGCACAGAAATACCTGGTCAGAGCACTCCCAAACACAGGGTTATGAGGAGATTGTGCAGCAGACTCTGCCCTACCCCTCCCAAACACTTCAAAGGCAGAGAAAAGAAGAAAGTCATCCCAGCTTTGTCAGCAAAGCTGCCGATGGATATGTCTGAGGCAGTTTATATCCACTCCAGTTCATTATGTATTTTTATCCCACATAATGCAACTGCAAATGTGATGGGCTCCCAAGATCACACTCATCTTGAACAGCACATTATGTTCGGCTTTGTTTATGCTACTTTTCCCCACCCACTCTTCTGCCAAGCAGGAGGAAGATTGGGTATTGCAGCAGTTGCTTTGCCATAGTACACCTACCACATCATTTTCTAGGCAGTGTTCCAACTTTCTGGCTCTTGGATTCCTTTCCATAATATTTATGCAGTTTTTTTCCACTGAGTGGAAGGACAAGGGGATAACCAACTCACCTCACAGCTGTGTTCATCTGCACAAAGTTTGCCCAGAGACATCTGAGTCTTGACCCTCCGCACAGCACACTCTTTGTCCGAAAGCCCATCCGACTGCGTGGAGATTTCAATGGGGATCTCTGGAGTCTGGGACAACATGTCGTCCAGCTTCTCAGCTAGCTCATCCTCCAGCTTGGTGGCCAGCTCATCCGGGCTGTTCGAGTGGTCGCTTGTGTTCCCCTCCTCTCCATCCGACACAGAGAAGTTCTCAGAGCTGAAGGTAGAGTAGGACTGGCAGCTACTGATGCAGCGGTGGGGTCTGCGAACAGGGAGAAGTTCAGTGTTCACCCTGGATGACAGTCACAGGGAACTTCCTGGGTGCTGTGTACACTGCTCTGCTACACCAGGCATTGTGCGCAGCATCCTTCCACATCCCGGAGCTACAGAATTCTAGCCCTTCTGAATGATATAGCTCAAGACCTGCATCTTTAAATTCATGTGTTCTTACTTGGTCCTGTCTGATATGTCCATATTAGCTGATCTGCCCTGAAGCATATATTTCTTTGACAGTGCATGTTCCTAAAGTGCAAGGCTGTACTGTGGAGTTCTGTTTAATATTTTTAATGATGACATGGATGAGGGTATTGAGTCTTTCATAAGTAAATTTGCAGATGACACTAAGCTGGGAGCGCGTGCCCATCTGTTGGAAGGTAGGAGGGCTCTGCAGGGAGACCTGCAATGGTTGGACGGATCAGCAGAGTCCAGTGGGATGAAGTTTATTAAGTCCAAGTGCCAGGTCCTGCATTTTGGCCACAATAACCCTCTGCAATGCTATAGGCTGGGGACGGTGTGGCTGGACAGTGCTCAGGCAGAAAGGGACCTGGGAGTACTGGTCGACAGCCGGCTGAACATGAGCCAGCAGTGTGCCCTGGTGGCCAAGAAGGCCAATGGCTCCTGGCCTGGATCAGAATAGTGTGGCCAGCAGGCCCAGGGGGGTCATTTTTCCCCTATACCCAGCACTGGTGAGGCCACACCTGGAGTGCTGTGTCCAGTTCTGGCCCCTCAATTCGGGAAGGATGTCGAGATGCTCAAAAGCGTCCAGAGGAGGCAACGAGGCTGGTGAGGGGCTGGGAACACAAGCCATATGAGGAATGACTGAGGGAGCTGGGGGTGCTCAGCCTGGAGAAAAGGAGACTCAGAGGTGACCTTATCACTCTCTATAACTCCCTGAAAGGTGGTTGTAGTCAGGTCGGGGTTGGTCTCTTTTTCTATGCAGCAACTGACAGAATGAGAGGACACAGGCTTAAGCTGCGCCAAAGGAAATTTAGGTTGGATGTTAGGAAAAAGTATTTTACAGAAAGAGTGATAAAATACTGGAATTGTCTGCCCAAGGAGGTGGTGGAGTCACCATCCCTAGATGGGTTTAAAAAAAGATTGGATGTGGCACTCAGTGCCATAGTTTAGTTGAGGTATTAGGGTGTGAGTTGGACTTGATGATCTTAAAGGTCTCTTCCAACCCAGTGATTCTGTGAGTTCAGGCTAACTACCCTGGGAATACTTGCATCACCCGGCAGCCATCCCAAAAGCCAGGCAGGATTTAGGACCATCCGCTCAAGAAATAAGCTCACGGTTACTTGACCACGGAAATGGCCTTGTGCCAGGATCCAACAGCAATAGTGCAACACATCAGTTGAGGGAACATGTCCAGAGACCCACAACTGGACATCATATGGAACAGGCAACTTGTCCTCCTAATCTTCCAAGTTAGTAAATCACAGAGGAAACAACATCCCGCAGGAACTGTATGAGTCACATAACTCATCCAGCCCAGCATTCTGCCTTCAACCCCAGGCAGGAAGGAATCATCTGGGAGAAGTATGAGAACAGGCTATGCAGATAGAGCCTGCTTTCTCCTGGCATCTCTTCCTGGCCTGTATCATTCAGCAGATCTGAGTCCCGAGCAGAAGCTCAAACCCAGATGACAATGCTAACAGCCACTGATGGATCCATACTCCAGAAATTTTGCACTTATGGCTCTTCATGCTCTGATTTCCACAGCACACCTTGACAATGAGCTGCACATCTGAAAATGTTCTGGATGGAAAAAGCGCTTCCTTTGGTTCATTTTAAAGCCCTTTTCACTTCACTGGCTGCCCCTAACATGAATGTGAAGAATCATTCCTTGTCTATTTTCTCCACATAAATTACAATTTTATGCACCTCTGGTGCTGCCTTTCCTCCTGCTAGAGAAACATTTCACATGGGTTTAATCTCCTCTTCTATGGAAACCATCCCTAACCACTCTTGTCACACTTTTCAGTACCTTTCCAAACTTTATTGTGGTCTTCGAGCTGGGGCAATGAAGGGAGCATTAGGCTTTAAACTTCAGGTGTGCTGTGGATGCACACAACAGGAGACAAGATCTTATTTTCTTCTCTGCTCCTTTGAATCAAACCTTTAACCTGTTTGCCTACTGGATCACTCCTGCACTGGAAGCAGCTGCTTTCATGAAGCTACAGCACCAAGCCCATGATGTCTTTCTTGAGCACAGTACTGTAAATCCTGCTGTTCCCCAGGCTTAAGTAGGAACACTCCCCCTAAGTCTTATTTTACAGACAACACCATCAAATTCGATCTGCTGTTGTCACTTAGCTCTGCAATCTTATCTGAATTCAGCTACAAAGGTGCTGGGCTGGAGTCTTACCCACTGCAAACAATTAATAAACAACACTGGGAGTGGCCCACAAAGGGTTCCCACATCCACTAAGTCTGATCCTGGTGAAACAGATGCAGCAGCTCATTTACAGAGGCAGAATAACGTTATCAAGTGTGATCAAGTTGTGCTGCAAACAGCCTGCAGGAAAGCCAGCAGGAAAGCTGGGCCAGAGAGAACATCTCAGGATGGGCTGGAACAGTGAGTGGACATGAGGGATCAGCTGAGGATGGATGGGACACACTGAATGGGATTCTGCTCTTTTGCCAGCACCTTCACCAGTTTCAGTGCTGCTGTGCAGGTGCTATGAGAGTTCTCCTCAGTTTTGTCCCATCAAAGAGAGATTAGAGTGAATTCACCTTTTACCTTTGTCTACGAGGAAACTCCACTTCACTGTCGACTTCGCCCTCTTCCTCTTCTGACGACTCATCCCCGCTCTGGCAGAAAACAAGGAGAAAAAGGGTGTCACGTTTGGGGAAGTCCAAACATGGCTGACCCTTGGTCCTTCAGGACTAAGGCACTGCAAAACAGTGCAAAAATCTACAGACTGCAAGAATCTAGACCAGAAAACAGCCTGTGTGTCAGGAACACTGACTCAGACATTGCCAACCAGGAGGTTGTTTCAGACAGCCTCAAGGCTGCTATTCCCAAATCTGGAGTGACTGACTGGGAAATACACTGGAGTATTGTAGCAGGTATGGAGTACAGAACGTACAGATTCTCACTGAAGCAAAGCAAGTAATGAGTATCACATGGAAACCCACATAAATTATGGAGCTGATTTGGTGCTCTTGGCTTTACCCTCTTCTACCACAGCCCATCAATAGAGCAGGATGGAGGATGACACAGCCTTTGCCAATGGGTTTTGCCAACTAGGAGAACTTGGGATTTGTTTCATACCTCAGTAAGCACAGAGCCTTTTATTCTCCTTCTCCCATCCAAATTTACCCCAACATTGTTGTTTTTTTACAGTCTCCTTCTATCCCATCCAACCTGTCAGCCCCTCATTCAGATTAAGCCTTTATCTCAACCCATCCGCTTGTCTTACAAGGTCCTAGTCCCATCATGCTGGGGCCAAACCACACTCTTGTTCTGGTGATTACACTATTTTCCTTGACTTTTGTAGCCAGGCTCAGTTTTCCTGCTCTTTGAACTCAGACTGGTTCTTATTTCTCTCACCACCTAGATGGAAGCAGGAGGAACAAAGAGCTGCTTCTGTACAACTGTGTCATAATCTCCTTTTAACTCTTGCAAAATCTTCAAAAAATACAGGAGAGCTATGACTTTCAGTGTAGGGGGACAATTTCTGGCAGATGCAGCAAAATGAATGTCCTCAAGACCATGGCAAATGTTGAATCTTTGCCCTGAGACACAGCAGCACCACAGACTCTCAAAGAAACTCTCACATGATATTACAGAACAATTTAAAGAATGCATTTATCCCTTCCTTTGGAGAAAGGCTTGAAAGCATTTTGAGACTGCTTCAACAGCAAAAATTCAGTAGAACAAGCTGCAACTCAAATCAATTGGCAAAACTGCACGTAACAGAACCAGGCCCTACCAAAACCACATCTTCAAACCCCAGCGCTCCATCCTCACCTTTTGGAGGGATCTTGCTTTGCAGGGCAGCCCTGAGGAAGCCAAGTGCTGGGGAGTGCCCAGGGCGGACACCGCCGTGCCCTGCTCCTCCAGCTTCTCCATGAACTGCGCGCTCTCGTAGAGGGCCGCGGATGCGGGGGACTGGGGGCGGCTCCCCCCTGGTTCCACAGATGCCATCTGTGCCTGGCCACTGTCCTCATCCCTGCACTGCAGGCAGGGGTCGTAGGGATCCGCCTGGCAGCACTCCCAGCGCTCGGCCGTGCTGTCCTTGCTGTCCAGGCCGCGGCGGCAGTCGGCCTCCATGGCGGTGGAGATGAGGTCGGGGCTGGAGCCGGACACGCGGCGCTGGGCGTGGTTGCTGAGGGGGCTGCGCAGCGCGGCCGCGGGGCCGAAGTACCGCAGGTTGTTGGCGCAGGTGGCGATGTCCTGCCCGTGGGCGTGCAGCCGCGAGTGCTGCCCGTGGGGACTGTGGCCGGGCTGCTGCGGCACTCCGGGGGCGTGGGGAGGGTGGGGAGGGCCAGGCTGGAGGCCATCATCTTGCGCTGGCTGGTTTTTCAAGATCCCTGCAAATTCATTGTAGCTGCCTTTGCTGTTCCCCCGGCGGTGCCGGGGCTTGCTGCGGTACCGGCTTTTGCCACTCAGGGTTGACATCTTGGGACTTCCTGAGACTGGGGAGCCATTGGATGCTGCTTCTGTGCTGGGTATGCCCTCTGACTTCAGTAGATCTGGCCTGGGAGACAAGGAGAAGAAGTTACATGTCAAGCCACAAAGAAAGAAGTGACACTGGCCCGGAGCTGGGATGAAGAGGCAGCTAGAGCCAAAAGCACTCTCTGCTTCCTAAAATCTACAGGCTGCCTCCCCCTTCAGCTGCTTGACTCCTGCATTTTGATCCCTGTGATTCTCTCCACTCAATGTCCTTTTCATTCAGCCCATCCTGCTCTACACTCCTGTCTTGCTGTTTTTTCCAATAGCTGTCACACACTTTCCTCTTCTGCTCTTATTTTGATGTTCTCTCCCAAAATAGCTCCCTCTCAAGGACCTTGGGGCAGAGCATGGCTCTGACACTGTGCATGTGCAATGGTGGTGATCAGGCTGCTTATCTAAGAGCCACGTGGGGATATTAATTCAGAAGTGATTATTCACTTGTAATCAGGACTAACTCCTGGAAATCCCAAAAAAAGTAAAGACTAAGCCAACTCTTCTAGAAAAAAAAAATCTCCCTCTCTAAAAGTCATGCAGAAGACAAAAAACTGAAAGGACAGCATGAATTCCCAAATCTCAAATCCCAAATTGATTCCTTAACAATGAATCCATCCTTCCTGAGGCCTGCCTGATTTCCACAATCCCTTGCCCTGCTTATTCCCATCCAAGTCAAGGATGATCTTGGACAGTTAGGAATTTGAGAAAACACAAGAGATACCTCCTGTCCAAGCACCACCATCTGCTCAAAAATCACATGGACCAACAATTCATTCATTCAACCAACACATCCTGTGATTCCATGGTTCCAGAGAGCTTCCCAGGTGGCAGGGATGGCAGGATTCATCCCTTTCACCTTAAGATAATTAAACAATTATGGTTCTGAGGATCAGACCAGGCTCAAGTGCGAAACCCCTTTGTCCCACCCTGCATTTCATCAGGCTCAAAGGGAAGGAACTGCCCAGTGGGGATCTACCACTGGCTCTGGCACAGGACTGGGTTGTTCTCACCGTTTGGTTTGGCTGCCTGGTTTATGGGAGACCCCTTTCCTCTTCATCAATTTCTCCACTGTGTTGGGGTGGATGATTGGTCTGACTGGGTGGCGTTTGTAAGTCCCAGGGTATTTCTTTTCCACTGCTTGTTCCCTCCTGAAATATCAGGGAAAGAAAAAAAAAAAGAAAATCACATCAGTTGTCCCTCTCTCCACCTGCTGCTCCCACTGGACAGGAACTGGCTGTGCAGAGAACACGCTGCATGCCCAATTGCTCTGCTGGGAAAGGACACAGACACTTCTGAATTCCTTCTGCAGGCACCATGCCGCAGGCACAAGGCCCTGGCCCACAGTCGAGGAGCAGCACTGCGGTTCCCTTCACGCATGGGCCAAAGGATGCCAGCACCAAATGGGAAGGTGCCTTTCTCCAAGTCAGTAACCACTGACAGTGGTCTGCAGGAATTCACTCCAAAGGGACCTCTCCCTGGTCACCAGCAATTCCCTAACTTTTGTGGTTTTTCAGGGGACACTAAATCTACATGTGCCACTCCCAGTTTAGCAATGAAGTGCTGTTTGTGCTCTGCTGTGTGCTGACTGCCACGTGCACGTCACCATCCCCAGACACGTACTTGATGAGCTCCTTCTCCCGCACCTCCAGCTGCAGCATGATAGCACTGAGCTCCATGTACAGGTTATTGGCTCGCTCCAGCTTCCTCTCGTAGTGCTCACGGATATCTAATGCATGTCTGAAAGGCAGAAAAGGCTTTATTCCGGCCTTACTTCCATGGACCAAGAGAAGAGAATGAGGAAAAGTACAGGTGCTTTAGGAAAAGGCCTTTTAAAAGTCAAATTTGCCAGCTGTACTGCACTGAATCCCAGATACAGCTAACAGTGAATGATGACTGATTAAGAGCCTGACACAGCAATAAATCATGGTATGGGTTAGAAAGTGTTTAACAGCCTTGAAAGTGTGGCACCATTTCTCCCCAGAAGAGCTGCAAATGCCTCACACACACCCAGAAGCCCTCTGGCCAAGCCCTGATCAGCCTTTTTGCATAGAGAAGGGGCTAAACCAGCCTCTACAGAAACAGGAAAGAAGTCATGTGTCTGTGTTTCATTAACAGCAGGGTGTCCCCACAGCTCCAGAACAGCTGAAATACGTGGCCATCCAAAGCTCCCTGGGGACAGGGAACACTGAACAACCATTGCATCAAACTGCCTGGCCAAGGGCCCCTTTGGCTCCTCAGGTTTGACACACAACTGCTTCTTAAGAGTTTTATGTTTCTCTGTCTACTGTACTTGCAAATTTGTATCACAGGAGGAAATATTTTCCCTTCTTTAAATAAACCTTCTGCTTTCATTTTTAAGTTGGTATAACCAAAATGTGTTTCAGTGGGCTGTTTATATGAAGTATGTTCACTTCTCTGTAATAACTAACCCAAAGAAAGAAACAGAGCAGAGAAAGCTCACAGCCAACCTCAGGATGGATTTTCCACTGAGATGGATGTCTCTGCTCCAGTGCTGTTATCACAAACACCAATTCTCAGGCAGAAATATTCCCTGGGGAACACACAAGCCTTTGCCACCTTCTCTGGAGCAAACTGTTGAGACTGCCCAAGAACAGTGACAGCTCCCACCGCTCTTCTCCAGTTTCCATCAGCTGAGCAGTGCTCATGGCCTAGGCCATGCCCATGGGAATTTTGGTTTCTGGGTTCACAAGGAATTTAGGCTGCCCAAAATTATACCACCAGGAGTACTGGGTCCTGTTTTGGGAACCTCAGTACAAGAGGAGAATAAAAAGAGTCAGGGGCTGGAGCAGAAGGCCCTGTGAGGACAAGCTGAGGGCTCATTTAGCTGGGAAGGGAAGGCTGGATGGGAAAAGCAAACAGTACACAGAAAAGAGTGTGAACAGACCTCAGCTCTTCTCTCCGACGGCGAATCAATTCTTCATCCAGCCGGTGGATACAAGTTCCTTCACTTTTAATTTTCTCAAAATGTTTCTTCACTTCTTCTCTCCATTCAGCCTAGGAAAGCAATTTACTTTTAGCTGTTTACAAAGAATTGGGATCTGTAGGTGAACCACAGAAAAACACTTGGGCAACGTTGTTTGTGTCTGCAGAAAATTACAGCTTTGGGTTGAGAATGTATTTTTGTTAGCTGAATTATTTTGAGTAACAACATCACAGCACATTTAGGGCCAGCATTTTCAAATGGTATTTACAATTTTGTGCTTCAGAGAATTTACAACATATCTGCATTTTCTAAGAAATATTTTTTAAATTCCTAGAATTCTTTTTGTCCTAAGAGAACATTTTCTTTACTTTTGACAGTGAAAGTAAGTAGAAAGGTTCATGATTCTGAAAGGCCCATGATGATACCTGTCTAGAGTGATACTCTATTTGCCCCTTGAAGCCCTGGTTCCTGCAGCAGAAGTCTCAGCTTGGGAAAGTTTGGGTAAAAGATTGTCAAACACCCATCAGGTTGCTCCTCCCCAAGAATCAAACTGAAATCATGGATCCAGACTTTCTCTACTCAGTGCACCCTCCAAAATCAGATCCTTGGAGCTAAGTCCAGTACTCACAGGCTACAGCCTTTCCCCAGTTACCTGGGATTTGAAGTAG
Organism: Anomalospiza imberbis; assembly: GCF_031753505.1. NCBI lineage: Eukaryota > Metazoa > Chordata > Aves > Passeriformes > Viduidae > Anomalospiza > Anomalospiza imberbis. Next base: position 20,296,667 of record NC_089690.1, on the reverse strand, counting down.
GTTTCCTGAGGAGTAGCCAGCACATCAGCAGAAGCGATGTCCAGGTGCATCAGTGTCTGCCGGAAGGACGGACGGTTCCGGGGCTTGCTCTGCCTGAAACAAAACAGAAACAGCAAGGGTGAGGTGAGGGATGGGCACTGCCAGCCTCTCCTGCCCTTCTGAAAGGGCCTCACTAGATCCTATTCTCTGAACCAAGCAGCTGACAGGCTAGAATAAAGGAGCTTTTCTGGTTTTCTCTTTTGCTAAATACAATTTAATTGTGCTAGAGGTGGTTTGTGATGAACCATTACTGAGAAACAAAAGAAGCGCAAAATGTTTAAGACCACAAAATTAGACTGCAGAGTGAAAGATCACAGAAAAGTACAAAAACATTTGGATTTTTGAGAAAAAGGATCAGCATTTGAGTTTCAGGACCGAATCCACCTTGCACAGGGCAAAGAGCAGCTTCTTGTGCTTCCTCTCCCCTACCAACCACCTCCTTCCACTAGGTGGGGATACAAGTGTTTGTAGGTACTCTGTTGTACCGAGCTGCTCAAGCTGCCACAGCCCAACTGCTGCAGCTCAGGGTAAACAGCCACTGGGAGAGAGCCACACTTCCTCTCGCCTGTTGTCCCCTTTGTGCCATGGGGGGGATGGCTACTAAAACCCATGGAGTGGGAAAATGCTGGAAGACCCTTTACACTGTGTCAAGATGTAATTACAAAGACAAAGCATCAGTGTGAAACCCAAGACAAAGAATTTCAACTCTAATCTGGTACATGGAGGAAACTGAAAGCATTTTCCATATCTGAAGCCGGAAAATCTGTGTTCCAGACAGAAAGCTCGTATTTCTCTTTGTCCAGTCCAAAAGCCAGTTGCTCACAAGGGGTTTTCTGAGTGAAAAAATCAGTTCCCTCCACTCTGGATGTGGCCTTCAAGGAATTTTACCCCTACTTTCCTTCCAGCTCCTTTTGTCTTCCCACAGAGCCACCTTTTATCCCCTACTTTGCTTCACACCCTCTGTGAAGCACCTGAAGATGTCCTGGCATCCAGGCCTGCTGCCACAAGGAAGCAGAATCCAGAATGTTAAAACTTACTGCTCTCAGGACAAGTGTGAGAGTATCTCAGAGCCCTCTGCTCTGGGCTCCACACTCCTTTTGCTGGGAACCAGCCCTAGATCTGTGCTGTGTGGGGTTCAGGCTCTTACCAGGTTTGCTTCATGAGGATTTTGAAGCCATCTGGGCAGGTGGAAGGGACGGGAAGGTGGAGGCTGTTACTGCCCACTCCCCAAATGATGGCCGAAGAGTCCACGTCCTTGTAGGGAATCTCTCCCGTGAGCAGCTCCCACAAAACCACCCCAAATGACCTGATGAAGAAATAAACCAGGGTAAATCAAGTTTACACAGAAGCTGTTAACAGAAACATCAGGAGTTTGAAAAAAACCATTTTTTGGGCAAAACAGGGAAATAGGGATGTCTAGTCCGAAACCACGAGTAGGCACAACAGTGAGTTCTAGCACAACTCCTTTCCTCCAGCACTGGGCTGAGCACTAAACCACACTGGTTTCCACCCACCCTTTCCTCTTTGTGAGATTTTAAAGATCCTGAAAGCACATTTTCTGTACTGACTGTCTTGCTCCTGTTAAATGAAAAGACTCCAAAGTCCACCCTCAGACAGACTTTGGACTGTTCTTGCTGGTAAGAACAGATGACTGACTACTGCACAGACTGACAAGTGTCTTACAGAGACAACACAACAAAGGTTTTGTGGCTTTTTTACATTTCATTTAACTGGTTTTCTTTTCTTTTCCCTAACCAAAGGCTCCCCCTGCTGTTACCTGTAGTCCCAGGTAAGAGTTTCAAGGTTTGAGACTCAGCACTACAACTACTGCAACACAGAAATTAGGAAACAAATGCTACTTGCATAACTGTCAGTACCAAAAGCACATGAGGTCTCATCTGATATTCCTTTTGTTCTGAAGAAAGGAAGGATAAAGCAAAAAAAAAGTAATTAAGAGAACTCAGACAGGGAAAGAACCTCCCACAAGCACTGAAAGATGTAGATAAGAAAACTCACTTTGCTTGTCTTGCTTAGTGAAGTTACCAGAAAGAACCAAAACCTTGATTTTCAACAGCAAACATTTGTTTTGTATACACTCATTGCCCAATAAAGCACCAAAGAAACACCAAACCAGCCAATACAGAGGTAAACAAAATGCTGCTGAGAACCACCACCACTGTTACTGCACATCAACAGCTGGGCTGTGATACGGGTGAGGCACAACCATCCCTATTTCCAAGCCAGACGTGCCACCTCACTCTGTGTCCCATTCCTCTGCGGGACACCAACCCTGCCAAGCTGGAGATTATAGCCAGGTGAAAGGTGAGAAGGGTGTTTCTGGCTGTACCAATATCCAGTGCTTTCATTAAGTACAGAAGAACTTCTAAGGGACAAACTACCAGGTCTGAACAACCATCAGTCAGGAAACAACTTCATGTGAAAAACACTGCACTTTCAAAGCCCATTGGCTTCAAATTGTGTAAAAAAAAAAAAAGCATCAAACAAGCAGAATTTGAATATTTCTCGCCTCAAAATCCTTTTTTGTGGGCTGCAGGAAAGCAAGGATCCAGGAGGTTGGACAAACTACCAGGGAAAGCTCATCTGGTTTCATATTTGTTATGACTAAGAACTGACAAAGGATTTCCAAGACTCCTGATAAGATTATAGATTTATTTTTCTGCATGCTGTTAGAGATGAGAGAGAGCAGACATGTAAGCAGCTCAGGAACTCTTCTCATTTGTTGACAGCATTCATGAACATCATTTTTATTCATCTTGAGGGAGGAATGGATGGCAAGGGAGAGTCTGAGCAATCACCACTGTTGAAGAACTCCAGAGGAACTGGCACCAAAGAGCAACATCTCCATGTCACTGAGGGAAGGAGCAAAGGTTTTATTGGACAGGATGTTCTGTGAAATATTCCTGAACATAAACCACTCTAAAGGACAGAAAGCTGAGGGTGGAAATCCAGCACCGCTTGTCCTCACAATCCCGTGATTCACAGGGAGGGGTTCAGCAGGCAAATGCTGGGTGTATTTTCTTTCCAGAAAAACCCAAGTGTTTCTCCCAGAGAAGCCAGCTGTGCTGTGACCTGGACATCCAAAATAAACACACAGGACACTGTGGGCACAAAAGCAGCTGCACTCCACAGGCAACATCACCTTCCCTGCAGGAAATCTTGCCCTTCAGGTCAAGCCCAGGCCCGAGCTAGAACTCCAGCAGCAACTCCTGATTCCGCTGCATCCTGGACCACCCACGGCTTTGTCCAGCAGCTCCCTGCCTTGCCAGGGAAGGGACAGCAAGGGAAGCTGAAAAACCACAGGAAGCAAAATCCCTCCTGGCTGTAAAGCAGGGAGAAGGGCATTTGTCCTGGCTGCTGACATTTAATATGCAGAAATAATGAGGCAGAAACAGAGCTGCAGTTCCCTTGAGGGCTCTGAAACCTGCAGAGAGGCTTCCCAAAGGAACTCCAAGGCTGAGCCCTCTCAAGCATTTTTAATAGCACAGAGACTGAAGAATTCCTTGTGTTCCTTTGGACAGAGCATGGTCCACATCGATGGAAACAGGTTCCAAAACTCTTACACACTATCCTGGTTTCCTCCCTCTTGGATCCGGGATTGGATTCACCGGACTGTAATCCTGTAGTTCCTCATACAACAAACAGCCTGGTGTGCAGAAGCACAAGGGGTGAGGAGCAGAGAAGGGGCCTCCCCACAGCTCCAGTGTGGCCCTGAAGAGGGCCAGAAGTGAAGGAAAAACCACCCTGGGTGTGGAGGCTGCTGAGGGAGCCCTGAGCACAGCACTGGGAGAAAGCTCTGGGCTGGCTAACAACACAGGGAAGAATTTCTGCATTTGCTTCCTGCAAGACACAGACTGCACTGAGCCTCAGCTGGAACCTGCAGGTCAGCACCCAGCCAGCACACCTGTGTCATTTCCCTTTCCATCAGAGCCCACCAAAGCTCAGGGCACCAGGCAGAAGGAGAAAGGAACAGCCCACCAGAGAGCACACCATGCTCAGGCACAGGATGAGGAAAGGACATGGAAAGTGCTGGGAAACCAAGGGACTGCACAGAAGGTGAAGGTACTTGGCCATGAACACGACTCACCAGATGTCCACCTTCTCAGAGACGGGCTCGTTCCGTATCACCTCCGGGGCCATCCACGCCACTGTCCCCGCAAAGGACATTTTGGTACTTTTATCGCTGAGCTCTTTAGATGTACCAAAATCTGAAATCTTTACTGCATCTGTGTGTGTAACCAAAACACTGGAGAAAGGGAAAAACAGGCAGTCATCACTATTTTGTGATTTTTCTTGCACCACAACAGCCACTGAAGTAAATCCCTTATTAATCAATACAACCTGTCAATGAGGCCACACTGCTCACAAGTCAGTACAAAAGAAAAGATTTTGCATTTTCCCCAATAAAAGCTCTCTTTTGGGTGGTTGTGTTTTGTGCCTTAAATGCATTTCTTAATGGTATGAGTCAAAAATCAATCTCAATAAAACTGCAAATTAACAAGTAACTGAGGATCCAGAGGCAAAGCTGTATCTTAAACTGTGCTGTAAATCATCTAAAAGCATTATCTTAATGCACTATCACAGACTAAAGAAGTAATAAACATCTAGGGAATAAGAATATAAAGAAGCCAGAACATTTTAGTCAGAAGCCAACAGAGAAATGAGGAAGACACATTCCAGAAAACCAGGGAAATAACAGAAAAATAAGAAGGAAAAATAAAAATGCAGAAGACAACAGAATCTCCCACTTTCCAAAAAGACCAGATATCATCAGATCATTAAATATTTCCTGACAGCTACTTATCATGGAAGATACCAGTAAAATTTCCACTATTGTTAAGTGCCAACAAGTTGCAACAGTTTCACTCTCATTAGTTTTGAGTCAACATAGGGGAAAAAAACAGTAGAGCCATTTGACCAAACTTTAAACTATTTCTCAAGAAAAGGAAAAAATAGCCCGAACTGAGGTTGTTTAAGCATCTGAGACTCGCTTTAATGACCTGAAGAACAACAACTGGGGGATGTTTAACTTTGGTGACCTTGAGAAACCCAAACTAAGGGATGTTTAAGCAGCTGAGACTCACTTTGGTGACTTGAGGTCTCGATGGATGATTTTGTGGAGGTGCAGGTAGTTCATGCCACTGGCAATCCCTGTGGACCAGTCCACCAGCAGCCGCGGGGTGACCTTCCTGCCGGCCCGCAGGACCTCATAGAGTTGCCCATGGGCACAGTATTCCATGATGATGCAGTAGCACGGGGCCTGGGTGCAAACTCCCCTGTCAAAGAAAACACACAGTGAGGAGCAGCAGACAGACAACTGGACAGCAAGGGTGACCACCACTTTGTCCTAGACACAGCTTAGCTCCTGGACTGTAAAAACCTTCCCAGGGAACTTGAGCGAACAGCTCTTGCCCGGACAAAGCTCCTGACAAGGGTCACAACCTACTTGAAGGCGATAATGTTGGGATGCTTGAGCTTCCGCAGGTGCTTGATGTCCGTCTCGTTCTGATCCCTCACTTTCTTGATGGCCACCTCCTCCGCCCGGAACTTCCCCAGGAAGACAGCGCCCTGTGCCCCGCTGCCCAGCCACTGCAGCTCCGAGATCTCCTCAAATGGCACCTCCCACGTGTCTGGGCACAGGGGAAAAAGCGGGATAACGGAAAAGGTCAAGACCATGAAAACTGTCAGAGCACACCAGGGCAGCACCTGCCACCTGCTGCCCCACAGGCTGGGCTCTTCTGGAGGGAGTAGGTGACATCTTCTGGCACAGCTGAGGCACACACCACACGTGCTCAGCCCCAACAACCCTTTCAGCCATCCCAGCCACCTCCAGCCTGCTCATTCACATCCTTCTGGCTGCTTTTTTACCACCCGGCTAACCATTTGTGTGAGCCACTCCAGCTTGGCAGGCAGCAATTGACCATACCAGGGAGCCTGGAATGGCAATTTTGGGAGGAAGTGTTGTCTACCCCAACACTGAACAAAGTAAGTGACTCCATTGAAAAGCAGAGATTAGAAAAAACATTTAACATTCACAAGTGATATAAAAATATTGAGGATCTTTTCACTCACTGAAATAAACAAAAAAAGGAAATAAAAGCCAGAGGTCACAGGCTGTAAAACACAGAGCAGCAACCACCAAGATAGCCAACACAAAGCACATCAACCACCAGCAACAGGCACAGAAATAGGTCCTTCCCACACCAACATCATATATATCAATGTCAAACAGGCAACCTTAAGCAATTCCTCCTCTTCGGTACCCACACACATTTGTAGGGATAATGCTGGAGAGGTCCAGTGACACTGTATAAACTTCAAGATAGCTGGACCCATCAGAACAGAAAGTCCTGTTCCCTGTCAGTCACCTTGAAATTACCTTAAATCTCACAAACAGCAGGATAAAAGGCAGGCAACTGTTTATTTACTGTAATTCAATAAAGATCTACATTTGGAGAATAAATTATTTAGCAGCAAACCCAACAAGTAACCCACTCATTTCTGAAATAAAAGGAAGTCACACCTGTACAGATCCCTGTTTCAGATAGACTACAAAGGTGTGTCCTTGTCTCATCCAGACTCCTAGCCTTTGGGATGTTCCCAGGGCTGCAGCAGGGACTATGCCAAAGTGTCCAGAACTGCTATCACTGAAGGAGAACTTGTGTATCCTAACTGTCTGTGGGCTGATCCCAGTTCAAGGCTTTCCCCGGGATCATTCCTGAGACAGGCAGGAAGAGGCTGCTGTCTCCTGCTGAGCAAGCGCTCCCCAGGCACGGCCATGGAAAAGCAGCTCTGCCTCAGAGCCAGACCCCAGCACTCCTCCTGCTCACTGAACTAAGAGCAAAAACATTGCTCATCCACAGCAGAAATTCCCTCCCTCTTGGCAGGGCAAAGTTCAACCCCCAGCACGTGTTCCTTCCCAGACAGAAGGCTATTTTCCATAGTCATGGATCCGCTCACAGCTCTGAACATAAACTGGCATTTAAATCTTTGGACATTTAAACACTAAAAGATTTTAAATACAGAAAATAATTAGATAATTAATAAAATTCATTCATTCATTCATAATTAAATCAAGAAGATCTGTATTTCAATTTAATTCACACATGCATCACTTCTGAAAGGAGGTGACAAATAGAGGTGATTCTTGTGCATGTTGATGAACAGTATTTTTATATGGGCAACATCAAAACTACTCTGTTGTACTGAAATAGCTGTTTCTTTCATAGAATCATGGAATGGACTGGGGGGAAGGGACTCCATCCAGTCCCACCCCCCTGCCACGGGCAGGGACACCTTTCACTATCCCAGGTGGTTCCAAGCCCTGTCCAACCTGGCCTTGGATACTCTCAGGGATCCAGGGCAGCCACAGCTGCTCTGGGCACCCTGTGCCAGGGCCTCACCAACCTCACAGGAAGGAATTTCTCCGAGTATCCCATCTATCCCTGCCCTCTGGCAGTGGGAAGCCATTCCCCATTGTCCAAAGTCTCTTTCCATCCTTACCTGTGGGAAGTCTGCCTTTCCTGTACAGGACACAACACTGACATTCATTTCCATGAAGCATTTCCAGTTTGTGAGCACTAATGGATAACTGTACCACCTTGGAACCCTAGTTTGCTCTTAATATTCCCTATCAGGTAATATTACCTTCCTCTAATATTCCCTCTGCAATGTCAAAGGCTGGGAGAGGCTGTAAACAAAGTAAGCAAAAGTTCATGTGGTTCTTTCTGCAAAGTCATCTCGTGTTTATTTCAGAACACAGATGCTCTCCCATATCCCATCTGAATCCTGATTGTCAGGGGCACAACTCAGGAAAGAATTTCAGTGTAGTGACAGTGAAATATCCCACATCTTGGGGAATATCAAGAAGAACAAAGAGCCAAACCATAGGTAACATCCAGTGCAGTAGTCAGACTCTTCTGGGCCTTAAGAAACCAGTGGGATACTTCCCCTAAATAAATTAAAGTGTAATAGCAGCAGGAATTGCACAAGAACTTGTGTTTCTGAGGTGATTAAGAACCATTTGAGTAGAATGATGAGAATCTATTTCCCATGGGGAAGAAATGCAGGAGCAGCCTAAGCCATTGAACCAATCTATTTGGAGGAAGCTTTTCCCAACACTGGCTGCTCTCCAGCACTGGCACTGTGACAAGAAGCATCTCTGGTTTACACAGACCCCCTCGACACAAGCACCCTCTGACAGGCACCTTGCTCTTCAGGTAGACACAAAAACCCTCACGAGGATGATAAACACACAGGTCGTGAAAGGGAAGGTGAAAGCAGCTCCTGGAGACAGCTGCTTAATCCAAAGGAAATGGCTGGGAAGTCTAATGAGTCCTAGGAAACACAAACAAGTCTTGCTTTAAAGTGTTGGAGTCCCCACAATCCCAATTAAATAACCGGTAGATGCAAATTAAAGAACTGAGTGTGTGTCCCTGAAAGCACTCACCGACAGCCTTTAGAAATCAGGGTAAACAACTGAAAAAACACAGGAGGGAGGGATTTTATGGGTCAAAACCCCAAGTACTTAAATCTCAGATGATCAGCTGGCACTGAACAACAGAAAAGCAAACATTCCCCACAGGAATGACTGACTCCTCACCAAGCAGTGATTGGTATTACTTGGTCAACCAGCACAGACCTGTGGCAGCTCCCAGCTGACCAACACTCTGCCCAGCCCGTGTCCTACAGGGAAGAACAGGCACACCCCTCTTGTTGACCATTCTGGTGTCAGGAAGGACACTCAAGCAGTAATTTCAACAAGAAAATAATGCAGAATCATGTAAAAGCTGTTCTTATCTCTTCCCGCTTTCACCAAGTCACAAGCCAAAGCTTCACAGGCAATATAGGCTCAAGGACATGAAACCTATTCGTCTTTTACTACTTGCAACCACAACACCACCACCATGTCCCAAAGAATGGGTGTGCAGGACAGCCAAAGCAGATGGGCAGGGACACCAGGGAGCAGCAAAAAGTACCACGAAGCACCTGTAGGCGACATAAAATGGTTTGGGTTGGAAGAGATCTTAAAGTCCATTCCCTTCCACCCCTGCCACAGGCAGAGACACCTTCCACTATCCCAGGTTGCTCCAAGCGCCACCCAGCCTGGCCTTGGACACTTCCAGGGATTCAGGGGAAGACAGAGCTTCTCTGGGAAGCTGTGCCAGGGCCTCATCACCCTCATAGGGAAGGACTTCTTCCTAATCTAATCTTAATCTCGCTTTTATTTGTTTTCAACCATTCCCCTTTGCCCTATCACTACTTCCCCAAGTCATTCCACTTCCATTCCACTACTTCCAAAAAGTCATCCCCCCTCTTTTTTATAAGCCCTCTTTAAGTTCTGGAAGGATTACTCCTGGATGAGGCTTTAAGTAGTTGTCTCATAAAGAAGGGGGAAAAAAATCATCTGCACAGATCCATGGCAGCAGCCCAAAGCTGTAAAGCAGCTCCCAGGGAAATGAAAAGCACCACAATCCTCTCCCTGCTGCTGAAAGAGCCCCAGACGTTTCCTCAGCCACACAGCACTTGCACAAACACAATCCATGCATCCTCTGTGCTCTCTCTAAAAGACAGAAAAATAAAAATAATCACATACATCAGTTACTGAACTGCTGGCTTGTATGTAGCTGATGAAATGCACACAAAGATGATTTTCTGGTGGCAAGAAGCAAGAATGAGATCATCTGGAAAAGAGAACATGAATATTCTCACAAAAATCCTCAAGTTTCAGCACAGAAGCAGTTTGAAAAGGTTTATCCTTGGGTAACAGAAGTGTAGTACTGCCATCAGGGTAACAGATGTCATCAAAACAAGACAACTGAGCTCCAGAAGAAAAAACCTTTTTTTTTAAAGAAAAATCTTCTTTTCATTCCCCTCTCTAACAGTGAAGACACTGAAAATGCAGCTCAACCACACAGGCTACATATAGCTGATCCAAATTAATCCTCAGCCTTACCACATGTGTAGCCAGTTCAAATCTGTACTTTTAGAAGGGCCTGATGCCAGCAGCAAACAGCAGAGTGCCCCTGGATGTGTGGCTCTGAACGCGCTCCCAGCACAGAGAACAGCAAGACACCCTGTGCACAGGAACAAGCTCTGTGTGCACCCTCCAGCCCCAGCACTGCTCTCAGCTGCTCCTTTTCATTTGTTAGTGCTTCAATCTTTTAGTTTGGTGACTTCCATACAAAAGCGAGTGTCCCCTGTGGGTCACCAGAGCAGACTGCACTGTGGCCTCCAGTGCATCTGCTGGCCCAGTTCTGTGGGAAATGGGATCTCTCTGTCTCACAGGCAGCTCTCCAAAAGCCACCTCTCTGAGGTGACAAGGACACACCAGCACACGCTGGCTCAGAGACAGGAGCGGGGACAGCTGTGGGACACTGGGAGTGGCCACTGCCACTCTGCACCTGTGGCCTTTCCTTGGAAATTTTTAGCTTCACTTACAAACACTGAGCATCCAACCCAAAGCACTGTCACACAGACACTGCCCAACGCCTGCTCTGAATGTCACCCAACTGCTCAGAACCTCCTTTTCCTTCCCAAGGGAGACTCCCCACCCAGACAATCCCTCCAAAACTGTTCACCCTTTGAGCAGTCACCCCAGCATCCTTAATTCCCCAGGGAACTTTCTGCCACTGTTTTTATTTATAGTCTGAATCACATGTGACACACTGAGTTTACAACATGCAAACAAAACAGAACCAATTGTGTCAGAGAATTTCAAAGCAAGCAAACCCTTGCACAGAGAGTTGCTGCTCAGGAGGCACCTGAAATGTAGAGATGCATTTCCTGCTTGCTTATGAACTGGAAACAACTGACTCTAGGAAGTTGATTTCAAGGCAAATTCATCCAGCATGTTATTTAACAGCTCTGTTCCTTCATATTAGGAGCTGTTCCCCATCCCTCTGGGGTTTAGATTTGAACCACTCAGACAGGTTTCTGACCTTATATCTTATAATTTGTCAGTGCCAAAAAGCCATTTGATTACTACTGAGTGATGCTCAAAGGAGACTTTGCCCCATGGTACTGCAGTGGCCAAGCTGTTCTCATTTTCTGTAAGCCTCAACCATTTCAGCTCCTTAATTCTAATGACAGCTTGTTCTTTTCCCATCTGCCACCTCCCTCCCCCTGTGCTAGGGGAGAAATCAGACACCAATAGCAGAGCATTCTCTGCTCTTTGGTTTTCAGTATCCCCTAAAATATATATAGAGACAGATATATAGATATATATGCAGTCAACTGGTACATCACTTATTCACAAGCTACAGATTTTATATGCATTTATACTCACATACACTTACACATTTACGCTTACACATTCGAATGGAAAAGGTATAAATATTGAAGAACATATTTCTGGAAAGACAAATACTAAATGATGTTTTAAAGAGAAAAATTACTCCTGAATAAAAAGACATAAAGTCTTTTTAAAAGAGAAGCAATACTCCTGCTATTTGGTGGTCAACTGGGGACAGCTTTCACCTGGAGGTTCTGAAGTGGAAGTGCCTATGTCAGTGTTTTCCATATGGCACAAAAACATCCAGAAATTTACACAGGGATTGTACCAAGTACTTCAACACCATTCCTTCTGATCCCCACGCTCGGTTCAGATTCAGGCCTTGTCACAATGGTCCAAGCCACGCGGCTGAACAGGCAGTCGGTTTTGACTCCCTCACGAGCTGCCTTTGCCACACATGACAGCTGTTGGCTCCACAGTGCAGGATTTATCCCTGGAAACCCGTGACAGGGCTGGACAAGACAAAACCGGCCACGTGGAGAGCTGGGGAAGAGCCCTGGCTTACTTGCCTCACCTCGCCCCAAAGCAGTGCAGGTGGCTCCCTCTCACCTTGCTGCTGCAGTTTGTAGTCCGTGGAGTAGGCCTTGCCTATGATGTTCCACACGGGCCGCAGGCACCCAAAGAGCCCCTCGAGGAAGCCGCCGCTGCCCGTCCGGTTGAACTGGACCTTCACATCGTCGGCGGCACCGTTGGTGTCGCCGTCGCCGGGGCTGCGGGTGCCCTGCGGGAGCCCCGGCTCGGGCTCGTCCTGCTCCCGCAGCTGCAGCACGCTGTTCTCGAAGTGGTCGCGGGCGTCCTCGCTGATGCTGGTCAGCACGGCCGCCGTGCCCGGGCTGCTCACGCCCTCCAGCAGCTCGGCCGGCAGCGAGCCCCGCTCCCGCACGTCCTCCAGCAGCTCAGGGGACGGCTGGCTCCCGGCAGCGGGGTGCTCGTCGGGGAACCTCCCCAAGTCTTTGTCCTCACAGAACGCTTTGCCGATGGAGTTGGGAGAGGAAGACAGGCTCAGGCGCTCCTGAGTGCTGGCCATGATGCCGTGAGTGTGCATCAAGGAGACGGCCCGAGAGGGTGCTCAGAGCATTTGTAGGACACAACTCACATGTGACACGTGGGCCCAGTACCTGAAACAAGAGGAAAAAGAACAACTTTCAATTTTTTATTGAAGTATTTTCACTACGTGCAGTTTCACTGAGGTGAGCTGATAATTAACTAGACTTTCCAGACAGCTGCTGATACTTGGTAAATAATTACTGCCCTAAAAGAAACAAATAAATGGTTCCAACAGAAACTCCACTCAGGCAATACTCTCGGTAACATACTGCAGGAATTGCCCAGGAAACAAACACCACAATTTTAAACAAGAGCCTAAAGGTCAAAATCATGAAAAGATTCTTTGCAGAGTTCCCATAGCATTATCAGACTGAAGCTGGCCCCAGCTCAGCTGTGGTTTGAGTCCCACCACTGTTCCTGGGCCTGGCACAGCCCGCAAGCTCAGGATGCCTCTGCAAACCCTCGAGACAAGGTGTTAGAGAAACAAAGCCTGGTGATACAGGTACCTTGATTCCACCAAGGGATGGTTTGTGGCTGCTCCCTCAGAGCCCCACCTAAGCTATTACCATTCTGGACCTCTGACTGGGACCCTAACCCATGTCCACTGTGGCAAGATATGTTCAATGCTCTATCCACATCCATGCCACCCTCATAAGCAAGTAAAACTTTGAGTTTCACAGAACAGCACACCCTCCTTGCTGATCTCCCACCACTGCTCTCCACTGCTCCCCTGCACGAGCTTCTGGGAGGGTGCACATAAAACAAGAGCTGGGATCCCTTTTAAGAAGCACCCTCATCTCTTGCTCCATGCTCCACTCAGAGGTCTTTTTTCCACACCCCATGGTGGTGCCACCTTCCCACAGAGCCAGGTTGATGGCTGGGAGTCATGCTGCCAGAGCTGCCCACTACAAAAACAGTTTTGGGATAGTCCCTTCTCAAACAAGAGGCTCTAACACCGGGCCACAAGTAATTAAGTGAATTCAGCCTGCAACATGGAACAAAGTCCAGATTTAAATTCCATAAGAAGCTGAGAGTGGGGTTAAAAAAATGGCCTTAACAGAAAGCACTTTGTTAAAAAGTAAGATCAGTTATAGTGCATGCAAATTTCCAGGCTCTGCCAACAGCCATTGGAAAGGAGAAAGAGGTGGCCAGGTGGGGCACAGCCAATGGCAAGGGAACAGCTCAGTGCCATAACTGCTCGGATGAGGTCATGGCAGAGAGGAGACATAAGCCCTCCAGCCCACAGGATGAAAAGCCCTGGGCTTCAGCCCCTCTCCAGCAGCAAACAGGAACAGCCAGGAACCTGGATTACCTTCCTGTATCCTGCCTGATCACATGGGGCTGGCTAAAAGCTTTGTTTAGGTTATAAACTTTCTTCTTTAAAAGAAAGCAACACAGCAAGTGAGGCAAAGGTTGCAGCACAGCCCAAACCAGCAGAGAAGCTGAATCAGGCCCATATGGGAAGCTGAAGAGTTGGCTATCCTGACCTGCTGGTAATCAGCACTACAATGACCAATTCAGCAGTGTGGGAAGCTGCGGTGTGACCTCAGAGTACAATTACTACTAGCAGCAGTTGTTCTGTTATTGCAGATGTTGTTATTGATAAGAAGATGCTTCAGACCTGAACAGAATTTCAGAAAAACACCAGGCCAGGCCCAACTCAGTGTTCCTGGGCACAGCCCCTGCTCATCACCTAAAGTCAGGGAGTGACAAGTGATTGTTAAAACAAGAGCAAAATGCTCTGTTCCTAAAGAGAAATGTGCTTTTTGTAACACAGAATATTAAACAATGCAAATAAAATATCAGCCAGGTATCCTGCAAGAAACTCCAATGCAAAGGCTAGGATTAAATCAGACTTGGAGGATAAAATAACTCTGCTGTTATGTGACTCTCAAGAGTACACTACTACAGTGTAAGGTTTTACATTTTTACAGTTTTCTGCCTCTGGAATGTTTGATTGTGGAGGTTTAACAGGGAATGAACAGCTTTTCACTACACAGCTCAACCAAGAACAAAGCCCCAGACTCAGGAATATGAGGTCTGTTTTCCCAGATCAAATTGCATTCTCCATCACTGAGATGCTTCAAACAAAAAAAGCCTTTAGGCACAGTGTCCTGCCACTTTACATGCCCCTTTATGTTCTTCATGGAGAGAGAAGGCATATAAAAGTTATGGAATTATTTTCAAACTGCCATGATACAGCCTTATCTAGACCCTTACATAAGCAGCCTGATTTTCAGAGGTGTAGCAAACTCGTTGTTTGGCGAGCATGAAACAGCAGCACTTCTTTTAAAACAACTTCCTGTCAAGCCAACTTGAAGCAAAGTGGTGCAGAAACCCTGGGAGGGGGAGAAGGTGGTTTCTGCCACACCACATGAGTGCTGATTTGTTGGGGGAAATGAATTTTTAAAATTCTCTTCTATTGCAGTAAATTCTGCAATGTGCAACCTCTTGCCTTAGCAAAATGTGATTTAATCCGATGAAATTATGCTGGTTTAGATCTCACCATCTCTTCAAACAAGGGAAGGAGAGCATTTTCCAAGTTCTATTGTCATGCCGTCGCTATTCTTTCAGTCATAGTACCAAAAGGCTGAGGTTTTTCATGCTGACCTCTTCCCGATAAAAGAAAAGGCAAAGAGAAACATTTTCTTGAAAGTTTTAGATTTCATTGTATCATTCAGGATGTATTCATAAGGGCATGTAGTGACAGAACAAGGTGGAATGGCCTTCAGCTGAAGGAGGGCAGGTTTACTTTAGATATTAGGAAGAAATTGTTCCCTGTGAGGGTGGGGAGGCCGTGGCACAGGCAGCGTCCAAGGCCAGGCTGGACAAGGCTTGGAGCAAGCTGGGATTGTGGAAAGTGTTCCTGCCCATGGCAGGGGGTGGAACGGGATGATTTTTCAAGTCTCTTCCAATTCAAACCAGCCTGGGATCCTGTGTCTATGACCTGCATGTGCATTGGCTTTTCCAGGGAAAGGCACGGCCAAGGCTGTGATATTTCTATCCGGGCGATGCCCCTGCTGCAGCAGCCTCCCAGTCAAAAGCTGGACGCTCCATGTGTGGGAGGACTGTGCATATTTAAGAGACTGAGATTGCACAAAGTGCTGCTGCACACACAGACTTGAAGGCAGACCCTCGGATTTGAACTGTTTTGATGAGTTCATGCACTCTGCACTAACAAATTTCTCTTCTGTCTGGAAGGAGATTCAAGGCTCGGTGTAATTTTGTATGATCACAACTTCCCATAAATGACTCCATTTCCATGCAAAGTACTTTTTCCAGGCAAAATCCCACCACCCTCAGACAAGAAGAGCATGAAATATTCCTCTTCTTGGAAGAGTGAGGCTGTACCTCAACATGTCAGCCCAAAATTCAGTTTGAAACTAGAGGAACGTGAGAGTTTACCTGAATCACCAAGTAGGTGAATCAGCTACCAAGGCATACTCTCACCTTGCCTGATATTGTGCCTGTTCCTGAAAACAGCCATCTAGGAAGTGTCCTCACACTCCCCCAGAGCCACCAAAACACATGGCTGCCTATACAAGTTCAATATTCTAAGAGTGTAAACACAATGGTCAGGTTTGCAGCTGACTTAAGCCAATGCCTTCAGTGAACCACTACTGCAGTTTCTCCTTTAAAGTTTCTCCTTTAAATGCTAACAATTGAGTGGCAAATCAGACACAGCATTCCAGACACAGCACACAAACCAAACAAAAAGTCAGTGTGCTGGAAAGGTGGTTAAGCACAGAGGCCACCACTCAGTCTTGTGACAGCCCAAGTCTCCAGTAACACTAAGAGTAACACTTTGCTTCCTTGAATGCTATTTCTATCTTAGCCAGTGAAGCATAATCTCTGCTTGCACTTCCAACATGCCACAGGAATAAAAGCAATTGTCTGATCCATGTTTAGGGGTTGAAAGAGAGCTGCTGGCAGAAATTATCCAGCTGGTACGTGGAACTACCACGGACAGAGGAGATCCCTGCCCAGATCACTACTTACATCCAAGCCCTGTAGTCTCCTTGCTTTTTCCTGGTACTCAGTGTGATTTCCTCCTGGCTGCAGTGGACACAACAAGGTAACTACACATTTTTCTCACTGATAACACAACTGGAATTTATGGGTGTATCATCTCAACTAGTGGCTTGGGACAAAGCCTTAAAAATTTTCTAAAATCTAACAAAAGCACAACAAGCGTGTCTATAAAGCACAGACATCGTGTTCTCCTGCCCCTTGTGACTCTCTCTCAGATTCTACAGGGAATTTTTACAACAGATTGATGCACAGTCCTCTCCCATGGCTGTACAACTCCAGCACAAGAATGAGTGAGAGCTGCTGAACTGGCAAGTCCCAGAGCTTTTGCTGTCACTTCTGGCCTTTGGGTTTGAATCGTGTGGTTTTACTACACAGGAATTCAATGGACTTTCTTTTCCTGGTCTCCTGATGAAGAAAATGTTACATGAACGGATGAGATACTCCTCTTCTGCCACACTTTTTACATTACTCAGAATATAGGTTTGTGTTTTGCATGGTTGCTTTGAAAACAAAAAGTAAAAGCAGATTTATTGATAGAGAATGAGTTATACATCACCAAAAGGCAAATTCTGTTTTCAGAAGGGTTGATTTTTTTTTTAAAGTTACATTATTACATTAACTAATTACATTACATTTTCATAAATTACATTGTCTGTTTTGTTAGGTTGTAAAAAAAGAAATTACACTATGAAGCTTGCCCACATTAATTTGGTATAACCCAGCCCAGGCTATAGGCAAACCTTTAAGACAACTATGGAGTAGCCCAAGGCAAAAGCTTGGGTGTTTTTAAGCTATCAATCTCCTCAAGACACATTGCTCCTTCAAGGAAGAACATTTCTTCCCATCTCACACCCACATGAATGCCCAGCCACAACTCAGCCTTATCTTTAAATAGTACAGTTACATAGCCAAAACATCATCAATTGCTGATAAAACAAGTGAAAATTTTTCATCTGACCCAGTTGAGACTTTCTGTCACTGCAACAGCTCTGTTTATATTTCTACATATAAACATTTCTCTACAACAAACAGCACGTTTACCTGGGAAAAAGAAGTCTTGTCACACTGGCTTTATTGTGCTTTACACTGCTCCTTCAGGTTGTCAGATAAACACTAAAGTACTTCTGTACCTCCTGCAGAATCCTGACTTGAACACATACTTTTACTTCCTCTCTCCAGTAAATATTTGGATGCCACCTCAACATAAGACGACTTTTTTCTGCAGCTACCATAATCCTCACCTGAGTGCTGTGGTAGCAACTGCTTAGGGCTCACAACTATCATAATCACCATAAAACATTTAAAAACATGAATAGAATATTAACATAGCCATGGGCATTAAGCACATGAGACCACAGGCATGTAACTATGTTGTGTGTAGTTTGTGTTATCACAACAAAGGCCTGACTTGGTGATAATTAATTTAGCTTTTATTCAATATATTCCATCTATCCAAAAACAGGGACACATCATTTTTGGAAAAGTGGTTTTAGTTGTGATATCCTTTTGTCTGTGGCTGTACCAGGGAGAAAGAGAACCCTGTCTAGCTCTGCGGCCTGAACCCTTTTTGACAATGACAAAAAGAGCACCATGTACCAGCCAAGAAACACCCATAATGGCTGAATTCTGGCACTGTGCTGAGCCAGCTGCAGGTTTGCTTGGCACCTTGCACATCCCAAGCAAGCCTGGCTGAGGAGAAAGAATTGGCACCTAGGCTGCAGCAATGGGATGAAGCCACAGAAGCTCAGGAGGTTCATCCATCCCCCTTTCCTGCTGCAAAGCCAAGGGAAGGGTGTGCAGGCAGGCAGAGCTCCCCCCAGCAGTGCCACCAGCTGCCCTGCTCACAGCTCACTGCGCTGTGTCTGTGCCTCGGCACACAAAGGACTGGGCCTGTGCAAATGGGTCAGGGAATTTTTTAACCAGAACACTTCAGCCAACACTGGGCTGTGGCAGGGAGTTTTGTAGCTTAACTCTGTGTTGCAGAAGGTAAAACCAGCTGCTCTTCACTTTGCATGCCTTTAATTCCTTTTTTCTTGGAACAGCCAGTTGTTCACTGCTTCAGTGGCACCTGAATATATTACCTCTTTAATTCCAGCTGTGATTTTAAAAATTATCCCTTCCTTCACTCCAACATTTTTTCTCAAGTCTAACAATTCTCACTTGACCTTCTCACTCTCCATATGAAACTTGCTCTGAGTCTTTGATCACCTCTTTTCCATTCCTCCTGCATCACCTTAGAGTTATGGAATGCAGAATCACAGAATAGTTGGAAATGGTTGGAAAAAGCTATTAAAACCTTAAAATTCATGGGCAAGGACACCTATCCACTAACCTAGGTTGTTCCAAGCCCCACCCAACCTGACCTTGAACATTTCCAGGGATGGGGTAGCTTCTCTCTGGGTAGTTGAGGAAGTCAGACCACAGCCAGGATTTCCAAAAAGGACAGAATGCCACATTATGCACAAAGGCACAATGACCATTTTGGCTCTTCAGGATGCTAACTTCCATGGGTCTCTTACAACCTAAGATCTCATTATTGTGCAGAAAAAGCTATGTCAGAGCCTAATTCTGACTGGATTTAAGACTGAACTGTGTTTAATCAACACTAAAATGAAAAGGTGTTTTATCACCCAAGTTCAGTGGAGCCTTCCAGTACTCCCTGCAGGTGGCCTCCATAGTCATTACCCTCAACACCTTCCTTGTGAAGTCTCACAGCCTGAATAGAATATTCCTAAAATATCTGGATAAGGGAAGAAAAGGTGGGAAGAGTATGAGTAGTGCCATCTCCAAAGCAGCGAAAAATGTTTCAACATTACCATCCTTTTATACCTACTCTTATTCCCTATCATTTAACCAGTAATCTGCCTGCCAGCCTGGTGTCTCAGTTATTTAATAACTGTTTAGCCTCTTGAAGAGCCTCTGGTAAGTATTCCTGCCAAAATCCCAACAGATTGTATCAACCAGATCCTCCTTCCTACCATGCTCCTGTCTCCTACAAAGATTTTTAATAGATTTCCAAGGCAGACTTCACCTTAAAAGAACTGGTGACTCTTATCCCCACATGCAATGTGTGCATCTGCCCTGGCTCTCAGCATAGGAATGAATTTCTACCTCCAGCACCATGCAACAAATGTTTCACTAGAACCTCCTTCAGCATAAGGTCACAAATCTGTGTGGGGCGCTGAAGCAGTGCTTGATTTGGAAAGAAAAATCAAGCATCCACTTATTTTATTTTTTCAAAAGGAATTTTTAAAAAAGCAATAAAAATTCATCTCAGAGCGGAAGAGACACAAAGAGCCCATCCAGCCTCCCGTGAGTGCAGGGAGACCTCTCCAGTGGCAGGGAGAGCACGTCCTGCTCCACCTGGCAGCCCTGCCAAGCGCCGGCTGGGAAATAAGCACCTTACGTAACGGCGTATTTTCAGCACTACACACAGAAATGCTGCCTCTACCCTGCAGAAGGTATTTTTGGATCTGCTAAAATGTTACTGTGTTCTTCCAGGGCTTTGCATTCTTCTGCTCAGAAATTGCATAATCTGATGCCATAGGAAATAAGTGGTGTTGCATAATGACTCTTGTATTGGCTGCAGGGCCCAGGGACTGCACGTTCCTGCTGGAGAGCAGCCCTGCTACGAGCCCAGGTGCTTGGGGAGAATGGGGAACCCACAGCCACGTGCCTCTGGGGAGCAGGGGAACAAACCAACCACGCAGTTACCGCACAAAAATCAGTGTAACTAAGTCACCCATTTGCTCTCTGTTCCTCCCCGTGGCTGCCGCGTGTCGTGAGGATGCGCACACAGGGAACACCAGCAGCTCCACACACCCTCTCACCACTGACACATCTCACCACCCTCCACCCCAGGCCCATCAATACACTGGAAAACATTCAGCTGGGACAAAGACAGACTAAATGCTGATCAGCCTTTTATACTATGGAATTACTACTGAAATCTGTCTCAGACTAAAATGTAGAAATGACCTTAAGTTACACTCTTTTTCACCTTTCTAGCTGTCTCCATATCAGGAAACAACTTTCCAAACCCAGTCACAGGCTTCAGGCTCTGTTCTTTTCTCTTCATCCTTCCCTGTTCTGTACTTTTACCTCATTGACAATCCCCATGTTATTATTGATCCATATGTTAATATATTACTGTATAATTACTATATGTAATTATATTACTATTACTATACAACAGCAACAGATTTAAGGATTCAAACTAAAATATTTTACAACAACAAACACCAGTAAAATTTCCAGTTTAGTTCACAGAAGCCTTACAGCCCCACATCTCCATATAAAGGCACTAAGTGTTCCAGTCCTACCAAAAAACAGTATCTTGGAATTTTCCCCCACTTACAGAACTGAAACACCCTATTTTCCTCCAAAGAGTAGCATTAAAATTAATTATGTCTGAAAGATCTTTGAGGATGAAGATCAATATCACACTGCTGCTTTCAGGAATCCAGTGAATGAATCAAAGTCTCACTTTAATTCACGTGAGGTGTCAGACTGGTCTCAGGTAAACTCGCTCACTCCCACGCTTGTTTTTATTTTTATAGTAGATATGAATTATTCAACATTTGCAAAGCACATTCAACATGTAAATGCTACTCACACAAACTTCGCGGCACTAAGAGCTTATGTGCTTCACACCCAGTACCAAGTAACTCAACAGCTCTCCATTAAAGTGCAACAGTTCCTGGGGTAGGTGCGGTGCTCTGGCCCCCATCACCCCACACCAGGTCCATGCCTGGGTGTAGCTGCTGGGAAGGGGAAGGACACTCAAAATCCAGCTGGCAGGTCGGGGATGGGAAATGACAGCAGTACTAAGTTGTATTTAGCAAGCACCATACACGAGCAAAGAGGATTACTCCTCACCAGAGGCAGCACAATGCCCGCTCAGGAGCCTCTCGTAAGCCTGCATTAGTGACAGCGCAGGGTTAGAGGTGTGAGCTGCTCCACTACAGCTTTATGTGCTGGTAACACACAGACAACACAGACCTGGGGGTGCAGCCCAGGGGAGCTCCTGATGCCTGGTGCCGCAGCCTGACCCTATTCCCTGATTGGCCCTTATCTTTGTATTGCCCCAAGACCAGGGTCACTCCCGGCTCCTCAGGAGAGACAAACCTGAACCCTCCACGTGTGTGTGCCCAGGGACTCTGAACAGACATAGGACCAGGGGAAGGAGCCAGTGGGGTCTAACAGCTTTTTGAGGGGAGCTTCTTGTATTTCCCCAACCCAGGGGATGGCCCCCAGGGTCTCCACAGCTTGGCACAGCTCGTGCCACCCAACCCTGCAGAGACCAGCACTCGGCATACCCCAGCTGGACCACTCTTGGGCTGCAGCTGATGGCTCAACACCTGAGGATCTCCTCAGGCCCAGAAGGATGGCGAGGTTGGACTTCCCATGTTTCAGCAGGAGAGTCACACCTGTACAGCCACATTACTGATTTTGGTGTCTTCCAGAAGGTAACAGAGATGGAGGACAGGACAAGCATCCCTAGAATGAATAGAATGTCTGCAGAGAGACCTCCATTCCTCCAGTCCACCATGCTGGGAAGATCCAGCCTCTCACCCCTGCCAGGACTTTCTCCTTCCTTTCTTCACAGCACCTTGGTGCTATGTGACCAACAGCTCCAGAGGGAACTGCACCAACAATCACAATGTCACCAGAGGGTTATAAATCACAGACTTTACACAGACAAATCTGCTCTTCCTCCTGGCCTACACCCAAACTGTTGCCAAAGTCTTTGAACACCCTCCAACCACCAACTTCTCAGTTGAAGTTGTAGCAGGGAGAGAGCAGAAAGGTCAAAGCACACAGTTTATAGGGGTGGGAGTAACTACACACAGAGCTGCTGCTCCTGGCCCAGCCACAGCTGCCAACTTGGTATTCAGCCCTAAGTAGTCTGTGTTTTGGGTGAAAAATTTAACCCCCACTGCCCAGGAGATGAGACTGATTTGCTGCAATGACACAAAATAGGAGCCTACAAAAGCCTCTGCACAGGATGTATTTTTGCCAAGGAGGGATAAAAAACAAAGTCCCATAAGCTGGACAGAGCTTGGTGAAGTGCCAAACTCCTGAGAGCTTTGGAGGTAACATTTGCCTCAGTTGACTCATTTGGATTCAGTTATGGCTGAGAACTCACTGGAACTTGTACAAGCAGTGAACCTGCTGCTGCCTTCCTCCACTGAGATCCCAGGTCAGAGCTTGGCTAAAGGCTCAATGCACTTTCCCCTGCCTGCCCTCGCCCCAGGGACCAGAGCTGAAGGGGAACCAGCAATGATCTAAAATATGTTCACACAAGCCATGCCAGATTTCTTTTAGTTTTATATTTTAAAAACAGTTCCATTTTATAACTTCGTCATTTTGAGAAGCCCTACTCTTGAAAATCCACTCCCCACATCTCAACTACAGACAGCCTGGAACAGGTACCAGGCAGGAACAACTCAAGGCTGATCAGCCACCATCTCACATTTGCTATAAAAGAAGTCCTGAGATAACAAGAAATACTTAAAACTTTTCTTATCCTGCCACTGCTTAGAGCAGACCCATGTTTAAATAACTCCTAATTGTGAAAGGCCTTACCTAGGGAGAGATTTGCAAATAAACCATTACTCAATTTTCTGATCCACTGGAGATAAGCAACTTACCTAGTCTTTACAATAGGAGATGAAAAAGGGAGGTTAAAAATGCAACCAAAAAACCCCCAAACATGATTAAACCCAAGTTCACCTACAGCTGGGGAACGGTGGGAGTCCCTACCATTTATTCTGTGCTAGAAGTTACTTGCTAATTCCAGGCACAAGGGTCAAAATGAATGCCAGCTATAAATTTAACTATCGGGCAGCAGGGGACAAAGACAAATCTGAATGACAGGACCGTTCCAGATCAAAGACTCAGACTGGAGGCCCCAAAGACAGAAAACAGAATTGGTGTTACAGCAAAACAAATAAACAAACAAAACCCCCACTACATCAAAATCTGGATTTATTTGTGCTTCTCAGCGGAAACTGTCACAGAGAGAAGGTTCAAAGGGCTGCCTCTCTCTAGAAACAAAACCCGTATACATTCATTCAGGAGCACAACAAAAAGGATAGTGACAAAAACTTTTAAACCCATGACAACTCTACCCTCCTCATTCTAGGGTATCCCAAGGTGTCTGTGGCTACCCACACAGCAGGTACTGTGGAAAGTGCCCACATTTCCCAGCCAGACTGACTGCATCTCTCTCTTTTCAAACATTTTCATATTTTCTCCCTCAAAATTATTGATCCAAATACATTCCTTCATCTTCTTCTACTGAACAGACTGCCTACTGCTAAAATCAGTATATCCAAACACATGGGCCTGATGTCATCTTTCTCCAGATCTACTTAAAATATCCCATTTTTCATTTACTTAAGGGAGACATGTGGTTTGATATGATTAAGCTACTGCAGCACCTAAACCACCCCCCAAAACAAAAATAAAGAGGAGCTCTTCTTTTCATTGGGAGAAAACATGACATCATGCCCATTCAGGTGAGCAGGAATATGACAAATCTTGCCCCAGTGAACAGTATCATTAACTGCAAAGGTACTCCCAGCTCCTTCGTTTATTAGGAAAATGAGGGGTGAATATTGTGTTCAGCACATCAGAGACAGCTCAAACTGCTATTTTCAATAATACAGGAGCAAACTCCTACCCGGCTGATTGAAAGAAAAACACACCTCTTTCATCTCAGAAATAAAATTAAATTATTTAACACTGTAACACACAAGAGGAATTGTTTGATTAGCCCACAAGGAAAAAAAAATTACAATTCCCCAAAAAGCAAAAATTACAATTCTGCCTCTTTACACTATCTAGTAATTCTTAAGCCATTGCCTATATATTCCATTTATATCCATTCTCCGTTGCCATTCCCTTCCCCTTTAAAAGGGGGGCACAAGAAGAAAACGTGCAAAATTGCAAGTGAAAAATGTCCAGCACACCGACAGGCAAAGGCCAGGCCAGCTCTCAGATTCATATGCAGTGATGGATAAATTAAGGTCTCATGTTTCCTCTTCCCTTTCTCAGCATCATCTTTTCAGCCCTCTCCCATCACAAATGCAACATCCATCTGTCCTTCCGAAATAAATGGCGAGAGGGGAATGCTGACCATGAAACACCACACACAAACACACACCCCTCACAGAAACACACTTCCTCCCAAATACTCACAAGGATGAAGATCTCCTATGTGATGCTCCATTTTCTTGTTTTAAAAAGATGGAAGGGAAAAAAAAAAAAAAGAAAAAAAAAAAAAAAGAAAAAAAGGAAGTGTTGCAAAATAAAAGGAAATTCCACCCACACAATCCTGCAGCCTGCTGCAAAGAAGCACCGAGCGTGCTGACGTCACGATTCATGAATGGATGGAAATCGGGCTGGATGGATGGAGCCCGGCGGGGGCTGCGCACCGGCAGCGCGGCCGCCAGTCCCCGCCCGCTCCGGGCAGCGCCAGCCGAGCCCCCCAGGACCGGCGCCGGGCCAGGGCATCTCCGCGGCCCCGGTCCCCGCCGCTCCCGGGAACAGCGGCGGATCGAATAACAGCCATCTGCCACGGGAACCGAACGCGTTCGGCACTCAGAAAAGGAGCTCATCGCCGCCCCGGCTTCTTGCGGGATTACAAACGCTGCGTATTACTATTAAAATAACTAAATATAAACATGTACCGGGAGGAAGAAGCGAGGAGAACAATAGGAGGTTTGTGTTTGATTAGCGATGCAAAAGCACCAGTAAAATAAACATAGGAGCATTAACAAAATCCCACATTCGGCTCCAGTCAAACATTCCCGGCGGCGGGCGGACACGCTCCCAGCCTCAGCAAGGTCCGGGAACAAAGATCAGAGCAGGCAGAGTTCGCACTCGGGGCTGCGTAAGGCATGGCGGGCACATCACCCGTCCCCATTCCCACTCCAGTGCCAATCCCAAACCAATGGAATACACTTCACTGGGCAGAGCAGAGGCACCCAAATCTTTGGCAGGGTCCTGGTGGCCACCTGCAAGAGCAGCTGTGCTTCACCTGGATATGGACAGGGAAGGAGCACAAGTTCTTTTTGTATCTTTGAAACATGAGGGAAGCAATGGAGGGATGAGCATGACAAGGAATGAAGGTCAAAGTTTGAAGGATAACCTGGGCTGCAAGCTCTGCAATTACACCATCTCACAGCTGATGAGAATTCATCAATTTGGCCTCAAACTCCTTCTGAACAATTTACAGCCTCAAAATTATTAAGAGACAGAATTTCCATATTTTCACCGCACCTTTTCCTAGCCAGTAGGAAGCAACTGTGCCAAAACAGGGTGTCCCAAAACTTACTCTGGTGGGGCACATCTGAAAAGAACGTCTGAGACAATCCTACCTTTCCTTGTGGAAAGCGGGTAACTTCCCAAAATAAACCAGGACTGGATGTGACAACAACACAGATCAGGGCTGAAAAAACAAGGATTTTGTGCCCACTTGATCTCATGTGAGCAGCACCACTGATACCAGCTTCTGCAGAGGGAGGAGGAGGGCTTGGATTTTGGACTTTGGTTTCTGAATTGAGACCTATAAATCTGGCTAGGGAAAATAAAAAGGCATGCACATTTCTTATTGCCTACTTTCAAGATCAAAGAAACCACAAATTTAATTTTGCTTTAGAAATATCTCTTCTTTAAGAGCTAAAAGTCACCAAAGCACAAGATTTCTGCCCAGACAATACCACTGCTGCAGCCTGAGCACTCCTGTACCCAAGGGATGCAGGAGTGGAGAGACAGAGAGAGACATCTCTTCTCCAAAGAGATCACTTTGTGCCCCCATTTCCAATCCCAGCTGCACCTGCTCTGACTCCCTGCCTTGCCCTCCAGAGCCCAGCACTCAGCTTTACACCACCAAGAGATGGAGACAGCTTCCAGATTTCCCTGGCATTTTCAAAACAGACAAGAATGTTAATTTACTGTCTTACCCTAAAGGGATCGATTCAGGAACTAGGAGGGAGAGTACAGTAGCACTTGCAAGAAACAAAAGAAAAGGAGAAATATTGCTATAGAATAAGAAAAGTCAGAATAAAAATAAGAGGAAAATAATTTTCAGAGGTTTCCAAGGGTTAATTGCAGTGACATTTATATTAAAAAAAAAATACCCAGCAGAGAAAATAAGTGGGAACAAAAACCCAGGAGGATTCTGGGAGAAGAAAAGAGCTTGAGCATAGAATTTCAGATTTTTTTGTCCATGGTAGCTTGGTTCAGTATCCCAACACTTGAATTCATCTATGCCTCAATGGCTCGGGTTAAAATTTTTAAACACAAAGGTCCTGAATTTAATACAAAGTAACATCTTAAATCACTGTGAAACAGAAAACTAACCCACATTGCCCTAAAATTGACAGCTGCTACACGATTATGTTGTGTTGCAACCAGATGAGTATCTTCATAGTACAAATTACACAGGTCCTTTGATCAGTAACTAAGTTGATCCACATTAAGAAAGAGAAATTATTCTCCTCCCTCTTGCTCAGACAAAACCACTGGTAAAAGCAGGGAACTCAAGTATCAGATGCCAAATATAATTTGTGAATATAATTAATGTGAAAACAGAGGAAAAAATGTACTACATACAATAAGGGTATAAGATACTAAAAATCCAAAGTTCTTAAGGGACCACAAGAGTGCTAGTGAAAAGTTGACAGGCAGCAGGATTTCTGAAAGGAATTATGGACAACCAAGTAACTAGACCAGTAGGAGAAATAACTGGCCTAACTGATGGCAATGGGTGCAAAAAGAAAGCTAAAAGTATTTTTAAAAACTAACTAGTTCACCATATTTGGAAAATACAAGATAATTAAGTATTTCCAAGCTAATTAATAACTAATAGGAATGGTATACAGCATCTGCTAGGCATAACATTCCTAGTTGGCACATGCTATTGATTTGAGCCCAGTCCTAAAATAATCATTTAACAAGTTCTCCAATCCTGTGACCTTCAATTTTAATAAACTGGTGAACAACTAAAATTGCAGAAGACTGAGAATACCAATATTATGCCAATATTCAAAAATAGCATACGTTGTTATTTGTAGGCCTTGGCAACTTGGGAAGAAATCCTGGCAACTTGGGAAGAAATCCTAAGCCAACCTTTGACAAGGAAGAATGGTTCTGCTGCCCTGGACCAAAGGCTGAGTTATCCCAGGATCCTGCCTCTGCCACTGGCCCGTAACAGCCACACAGGGAAGCACAAACCCAAAGCAAACCCTTTAATGCTTCCCGTGGCATATTCCACTGACAACAGCAGAAAATTGGAAAAGAGATAGGAGTGACTCAAAGGTTAATTTCATAATTACGCAGCACTAAGGTACACTTGGAGGTACAAGGGGGACTGGTCTGTGAAAACTTCCTACCTGGATGAATAAATAAGTGAAGCAAGACAGCAAATGATTCTCTACCAGGCAAACGTTTGGGTAAATATTTGCATAGGTAAGGTGGCATTTCATTGTCAAGTTTTAAACACCTGTGAAACCTTGAATCCACTCTTCCCAGCCCTAGACACATCCCCCCTGTGAGTGTCCAGGAAGGAAGGAATCAGAATCACTGAATCAGATTCTTGTTCGTGCTGTCATCAAGTCCAGACCTGACCTGGTGCCACCTTTCCTTTATGTAAGGAGCCAAGCTTCAATTTCACATCCTTCCAAACTTGCTCTTTACATAAATTTATGATTAGACCCTATCTGATGCCCCACACATTCCAGAAATATCAGTTACAGGTGACTGGAATATTGTGAAAAAATCAAACATGTAACACAGTAGTACAGGCCAATTTATTTTAGTATTTTTCCTTTTTTTGTGATTTTTTTATCTCTCTTACACACTCAATAGGAAAAAATACAACACAATTTTAAATCAATTGTCTCAATGGCACTTTACTCAGACCAGAAATGAAATTTATGTATTTATCACATAGGATTCTATCCAGAACGTGCCCAAACTTGGGACTTTGAGAAGTCCTCCCTGCAGAGGCAGGTGAACAAAACTGTAATTTGACGAGACCAGCATTGAGACCTGAGAAGCGTGACCAGAGGAAAAGAGAAAAAGCTCCAAAATGGGACATGTGCAACATCCAGAGAAAGGTGAGCAGCAATTCCAGTCAGGAGCCCTGTTTGGAAAGGGAGTCTGTTTACAACAGGACAGCAGCCCTGGTGGTTCAGACCCCATTCCTGAGTCACCACAGCCCAGAGCCGTACCTGGGAGAAGAGACCCACACAAATTAAGGGGTAAAACAAAGCTGGGGATATGTTTTGGTGCCAAATTGC
Organism: Anomalospiza imberbis; assembly: GCF_031753505.1. Taxonomy (NCBI): domain Eukaryota; kingdom Metazoa; phylum Chordata; class Aves; order Passeriformes; family Viduidae; genus Anomalospiza; species Anomalospiza imberbis. The sequence goes on along the minus strand of NC_089690.1, from coordinate 20,267,927 downwards.
TCCTCCACAGGCAAAAGAGCTGTGCCCAGAACATGGCTCAGAGCCTCTCAGATCAGAAACTTGAGATCTGCCTCTGCTCTCTGAACAGCAGCTTCAGTGAGCCACCAAGAGATCTCTGGGTCTGCTTAAACACGAAAGCAGGGAGCTGGAAACAGACACAGACTCACAGATCTGCAGTATCCCAAGGGAAAGCTCCCCTCCTCGTAAGTGTATCCCTAAAAGCTACTCAAGAAAACTCAGACACTTGTACAGTCTGCACAGTCTCCAAATCCAAGTATTACAACTGCTGTTACCCAGGAGTGAGGTTACTTACACAAAGCCACCTTCCACGCTGTTGCCTGGTGTGTTTTTGAGTGTGCTCGTGATGGGTAGGGACACATAACAATTACAAGGACTTCCTTTAACCTTGTATTGCCTTCAGCAACACTCCAGAAACTAAGAGTAAAGTAAAATAAAGACACTAAAGGCACTAAAAGACAATGACAAGGCAAAAAGCACTATGTGTTTAGGCATGGGGTTAGTAAGGATTCCTTTTTTAAGGAGTTTCTGGGTGGCTTCCCCTCCTCTTTCCAGGTGAGCCCTGCCTTTGCAGTTCCAGTCTGTGTAGTTTTAGGAGGAGACATAACACTGTAATGTTAAGAACATGCACTGATGAGGCTGGGAAAGTTCAAAAAACTACATTTGCAGACTACCTTCTCCTGAAGGATGGCAGCCCAGCTCCTGGGACATAAAGAGAACCCTGGAATTCCATCAGGAAGGAAAATGGTGCTACATAAGAGACATTATAGCTGCTGAAAGGGCAGCTAATGCAGCAAGTGAGCAACAGCCTCCCCAGATTGACAGTGGTGGTGGCCAGCTGAGCAGATCTATTTGTTCAGGGAAATGGGCACAAAATATTCCTCCCAGAGAACAGGCTGAAATCAAGTCTTCCATAACAATAATTAACTCTAGTAGGGTTCCCAGCAGTGAGAAATACTGAAGAAAATAATTTTAAAAATACATATTCATCAATAGCAGTTATAAGGGACACTTGTAAAGCCAGCTGAGCCACTGTCACTTTTCCTCTGCCAGGTGAGGAACCTGCAAAAAGCAATGAGAGCTGACAATGAAGCCTCAGTATTAGTGCCATGTGCAAAGAAAAGTCCCATAATTTATGTTATTGCCACAAAAAGACATGCATAAATGGGAAGCTATTGCAGGGAGGAATTAATGAAACTGAAGAAGCGATTAAAAAATGCAGTCCAATTCCCCAAGGTCAAGTGTTGTTCAGAGGAAAAAAAAAAATCACCTGCATAAATATAGAAACAACTGCTGAGCAGCTGCACTGTAGATAAAGATTGGGGATGGAGAGGATCAGAGACCGAGCACGAATTATAAATATCCAGTTGTCACATACAAGGCAACTTCTATCCATTGACAGGAATACAAATTCCTGATCCTCTCAGTTTTGATGAAGCCTTTGGGAAAGTCCACGTTTGGGAAAGGCTTGCTGGGAAGGTGAGAAACCACCCCAGAATGACAAGAAAAGGCAGACAGGCCACCAGGTGAGCTCTGAGGGATGGGGGAGGTAACTTAGTGAGGTGGCTCAGTCTGGACAGAGTGAAATGAGAAGGCAAGAATGATATATGATATGTTTCTACTAAATACACAAATGGTTTCTTCAAAGAAAGAGGGAAGTCCCGCTCCATGTCTACAGTGGCCAGGAAAAGCAATGGACTCAAAGTGCAAGAAGGAAAAAATGCTTAGGCTGTGAGAAGAACTTCTCTAAATGGTAAACAGTGAAGCTCCAGACAAGGAACTTAAGTTGTTTATTAGAAAGGAAACAAAAATCATTTGACCAAAGCTGTCCAGCAATAGTGATATTGCTTTGAAGCAAAAGATCAAGATGAACTATTGGAACCTTTGAGGGATTTTCTGTGAAGATATCGAGGCACTGAAAGCTTTGGAGCAACAGCAGAAGCTGAAACATTCCTCTGATCTTTTGCAGTGCAAGGTCTCACCAAATTAAATCTTTCTGTCCTTGCTAACGTTACACAACCCCTTTGAGGAGTAATATTCAGATTTTCTACCAAAAAACCTATAAAAACTCCTGAAAGCCCATTAAGATAGCAGAACTCAAGTCATGAGACTACCAGAGTAAGGCTCTATATTTAGTACCAACAGTTTTCTCTGTAGTACTGTGATAAAGTTCCTTCAAGAAGAGTGGATCAGCTCTATATAAATATTCCCAAAGCAAACAAAACCTGCTCAGCATCTTCCTCCCAGACCCATGTCACTCATGAAGCTTTCAGTAGGTTTTGCTTCAGAGCTCGCTGTTTTTTTTTTCTTCCCTCCCAAGAGACTTCAGCTCCTCAGTGCTCACTGTAGACCCCAGAAGAGTCCTCTTGATCTGTGTGAGGTACCACGACACAGAATTACTCAGTTCATGAGCTGTGACAGCACTTTAATAGCAGAATATTGGAGTTTAGAACACTGAATTTGTCAGCAGTGGGGTTTGGTCCTTGTTTTCAAGCACAACGTTAGACACTGCAGTATGATGGGGAAAGCACCCCCAAAGGGGTCACTGCACAGCACCCCAATTATTTTCTGAATTAAATCACAGAACTGATCTTAAGGGACAACCAAAAGTTAAATAGATTTCACCCAAGGGGCACATCATACTTCACCATACTACTCCAGCTCAAACCACCAGCTTTGTATTGCACAGGATTTGTCCATCCCAGGAAAAACCAGCAACACATCAGTAAATTCAAGTCATGGCTAAGAGAGGCTGACTGAGAGCCATGTTCAAAAGCACATCAGCTGAAGCATTAACCCTGAGACCTTCCAGAGCTTTGCAGAGTGTTTTATAACCTCCAGTCCTCTATAAATGCCACAGTTTCCCTTAGGGCCAGACCTTCCATCCTCAAGCCTCCTCTACTCACCACTGTCACACAGAGCACTCCCATATCAAGTGCCTTGCCTATCACCCACAAAGAATCAGATAAATTAGAAGCAACAATGTCAATGAAGCAACTGATGAATTGTCACTGATGAAGCAAGGACAGGGTGGTTCAAGCAACTAATTGCTTTCACAGAGATGGAACCAGGTTCAAATCAAGGGAGAATTCAATTCTTCAGCAAAATACTTCACCTTAATTATAGCTCGTAACAAGAGACAGCCAGAATCTAAATATATGGATGCTCTGCCTCTACAGCACCCACCACTCCTCACAGAATGGGTAAAAATTGACAGCTTTTATATTAAGAAACAAATCCCAAAATGTAGCTCCATCTCACATCTTCCTGCAATCCCACTCAGAGGTGGCTCAGGCACATCCTAAAATTATGTATCTGTAGTTTTCTCTGCATGAAGCATCTCTGTACAACAAAGATCACACAAACGTAGAGGAGATGTGTAGAACAAACCCATTTTCAGTCTCCTCGAGTGAAATACCTACTTTTTCTTGCATTACAGATACCCAGCCACTAACTGAAGAAAACTCTAGATAATTTTATACACAAGAAAAAATGATTTTTCAAGCAGCATCTACAAAGAAACAAGCAACTATTTTTTACATATTCTTCTAAACTTAATTCCCCAAAGCTTACAGAATTTTTATAGAATTAGCTCCTATTCAGTTGTTCATACAGACAGATATATGTGGTTTGCTAACATACAAGTTTTACCACTTAATTTTTAATACATAAGATAGATGTAGTTAAACTAAAAAATTGCATATATGACACAGAATCAAGAGATAATATATTCGTAGGAACGGCAATATCCAAAGCAAACCATCAATTTCTGCATTTCTGGAACTTTGCTCATGTCTCTACTCCAGCTACAACAGCCTGGATTCCTCTAAGAATCTGCATTGCCCAGCCAATCACCAGGGGAATACCATGTAAAAGTAATGGTAACAATGGAAATAATATGCTAAAGCTATGCCCTCACAAAATCAATACACCTGAATTAATAGATTCAAATGCTTTCAGAATCCAAGTTATACTGGAAAAATGTAAACACTAACTTCACCTCCATGTATGCACCCATTCCTTTGGCACTTATCCCTTCCTGTTACTCCCATGGGAGATGGATCCCATCAGGTCTCTGCAGGTTCAGCAGGGAAATGGTTTTGGACACAACATAAAACAAGAAAGTGAACTCAGCTCATCCCTACCTTAGAAAGGCAAGTGTACTTAAAATTGAAGGACCACTGCAGGAGTGAGCACGTTATCATTTGTATCTTTTTGAGCTTCTGACTAGTTACTACAGTTTGAATATCAACAGCTGCTGGTACCTGATCATTGTTCCAGATGCACTGGAAGCCCATGTCCTCGTGGCTCACTGCACATGTGCCTCCTCTTCAAGTCACAGAAATCAAGCTGTCCTCGGAAGCTGCACCATGGGTAGTGTTTAGGACAGTCCAGCACTGAATTCTTCTCTCTAGAAAGAACAAGGAAGCTCACAATCCTCCTGAAGCGTATTGAAGAAATGCTCCCAAGATCAACCCAACACATCCCCTCAGCACATCGTGATGTTACGTGGCACATTCGAAGGCAGCAGAGAACATCCAAAATTAAGTATGCACTTTCAAAAAGGAGCTGGGAGTAGAAAAATACCTCAACATATTTAGTACATCCTTTCTTAGCACAGGCACACACTCTATAATCCTTTTATGGTACAATTTTAATCTAAATTAAGCAAGCGGCTCCAGTAAAAGAGCTCAGAGCTTTCCACATTACAAAATTACATCAGGATTGGATTAGCCTGTAAAATAACATACTTCAAGGTGATCTGTTAATGATATTTTAGACTTAATTTTATACTCAAACTCCAAGCTATTTGTTTTCCTAATTTTAAGCAAATTTTAGGAAAATCATAACTTACTTCAGTCCTCCTACGTACATACAACTCAAAATATCATTATTCCTGTTACTACAGAACCATGCAAGGAGAGAGACAACAACTACTGAGACTCCCAGTCCTGAGCCCACTGCACTTTTTCCACTCCCCCACCCCCCTCCCCCACCAAATTTAACAGGCTACAAGACTTAGCCCAGCTCTACATAAAATTAAAGAGAAATCAACACCTTGAAATTACAGAACTTTAATGCAAACACTAAACTACCTGGTCTTAAAAGAGTTTCTCTCTACCCACACACATGGTTTTCCTTATGTTCTTCAGCATCCTTCAGACACAATTAAGCCACCACAACACTGAAGAAGAGGATTAGAAATATCAGCACAGTCTCCTGCCAGAATTAAGAGACTTTGACAAAAAAATCCATGTGGCACCACCTGCCTCATGTTCTGCACCACAATTCAGCTGCTCTCAAGGCCACTCCCAATATTTGGGAAGTTCGGCACATTTCTAATTTTTTGCTGAAGTAGGAGCAAGGGCCATTTGTATTTGAGAAAAATACTAAGTTTTTTCACCACTGTCATTTCATTTTATATCTCTCCTTATCTTTACTGGTTTGCCACAAAAACAAGACAGGTAATTCCACAATCCCAGTAAGGAAAAGCTTGTGAGGTCAGGGTCAGGCTACATTCAGAGGCTCTATTTGGGCAAAGGAGGATGATCATATAACAATATTCTTGCACAGGAAAGAACCAGTTTGCAGCCCCTGTGGCCCATACCAGGCCTGCATTACCTCTTTTAATTACAGAACAATTTAAAAATAAAATCTAGAGTAAACATACATGTATCTCAACAGTTTTATTAGACAAACTTTAGAGTTTATAATTTATGTATTAAAAAATGTAAATATTTGCCTTTGTTCACAAGAAAATTACATGGTTCTACTAAATCAATGAAAAAAGCCTCAAAAGCCAGTAATTATAATTTTTCCCACTATCTTAAGACAGGAAATGGTACGTGTAAATACAAGGTTTATTTTCTTGCTTAAGAAAACATATACTGTAAGCAATACTACAGATGAAACAACAGTAAGATTGAAAGAATCAAAACCACACAAAATAGGAAAAAATGCATTGGAATACCTTATCCTTGTAAACACAAATCATATACATGTATAGGAGACAGCAGAGAAAATTGGAGAGATGTTCATAAAAAACATGAGACACCAGATGCCCAAAGTTGGCCAAATGCCACTGGAATAAATTACCACGTTTCACATGAAAAAAAAATACAGGTTTTAAGGACAGGTTTGGAACCACCATTTATAACTGGCAGCCAAGGTGGGAATGGACAGTGCCTAAATGGGAAGGGACTTGTGGGGCTGGAGGACTTTCAGCACCAGACAAGTTCAGCTCTTCCTGCACTTCCATTTACCACCACCTTTTATAGCTTTCGATTGGCTTTTAGCACTTGCCTCCCACATCCAACCAGAAAGATTTCATGCCTCTATGATCCAGTCCAGAAGCCAGCATGGTGTGTGGCAGCTTCAAGCTCTTAAGGATGCATAAAAGCACTTACTCACTGGGTAAAAACTGCCAATGTGAACAGGACAAACCCAAAAGCCAAAGAAATACAGAAATCACCCCTACTGGGAACAGGGGTACAAACACACCTGCTGATTGAATTTTCTTTTTCTTCTTTCACATAATCATTGTGGTCCCAAAGAATTCTTTCAATCTAGTATTTCTCATCCTACCAAAATAGCAGCAGAATTCCGAGTATTTGGATTCAAGTGCAAACCCCCGCAGATGGATTTTTGCTAAACAAACTGAACAAACACAACATTATTTGCTTCAAAATTCTTCTACTTGTGGTGAAAGCCGAGCTGTGCTGAAATCAATAGGACTGTTGGCATTGTTTCCACTGAGCTGGAATTTCATTTCCTGTACCCCACTTCAGAAATGCTAAAAACCACTAGAACAGAGTTTTGACCTTTCACAACAACATCTACAGCTCAAAATAAAGCGTTTTGTACAAAATAAATACTTACAGGGCAGGTTATGTAAACAGCATGAAAGCAGCAGCTGTGGCTGGTTTCTTCAGAGGGAAAACTTTGCCCCCAGCCTGGCTGCTCTGGATTAATGATGTTCCTGTTGCATACCATGGCTCTGAAGCCTTGGGAAGTCCCTATCCCAACCCAGCAAGGTGGAAAGGTTTGTTATTTTAACTGTTGGCTGATAACAGCTTATCAGCAAGTTTTCAAAGGTTAAGCTCAACTCACATGCATGGCAAAAGTGCAAGGAAAGGACAAGGGAAATGTTGAATTAGTGCTCCCTCTCCTGCAGCAAGAGACAGAACTCTCTCATACTCTATGTCCTGCAGCAGTGCCAGCAAAGAAACTTGAACCAAAACTCCTGTTTGAACTGAAAACCCAACAAAAGTGCCTTCTTTCTAAGGAGGAGCTTGTTTTGCCTGCTGCATTCCCACTGGCTGCCACACGGGATGGAAAAGCTAACCAAAATCTTTAAGTTTGGTCCTTAAATACATGGCAGTTTTATTACTGCTGCCAAATTTATCACTGACACCAAGCTCCATGACAACTCACTGGAAAACAGAAACAAAATTAAATCTTCAATTTAGGGCATGCTATGATTTTTATTTCTATCCCAATCATGTTACTGAACTATAAAGGGCTGATGCAACCTTAAACCAGAAAAAAAAAAGCACCCAGTTACAGACTCATTACTAATTCATCCTGGCTGAAGCTGCATACCAGCAGCTGCTGCCTCTCTCAATTAACAGCAAATATTGAACAGTATTGTCATTTAACGGTGTTTACTGCCTGCTGCCCTGTCCACTGCCACGTTTTCAAATGCTCTGGCACAATTTAAAGCATCAACACTAATAAACAGAGCTTACTTTAACCCCTTATGCATCACAGCAGAAGTGTTTTACTTGCTTCCTGCATTCATTAGGCGCTTGGCAGAAGCTGAAGCCCGAGGATGCAAGGTGCCACCAAAATGGGATTTGTAATTCAGAGGCCCACAAGGTGCTTGGCTTCTGCAGAGGGCTGAGCACAAGTGTGAAAAATGATGGGAGTAACTCCAGCAGAGCAGCTCTTTAGGAATTATTGCCAAAAAGTTGAAACAAAAGACGAAAAAAGGAGGAGACCACACATTCAGCCTCTGCTGTTGAAAATTTAGAACAATAAAAACCCAAAACAAATGGGGTAAAAAACTAAAAACAAAGCCATTCTTCAGGGAGAGCATATAAATGCTGTGATTCCTGATGACCCCATCTCTGCACAGGGGAGTAAAAAGAGCCCAAATTTGGACCTCCTTTCCCTCTACTGTGCCCACAGCTGGCTTGGAAGTAAATGATTATACAAACAGTGCAGCCAGAGCAAGCAACTGGAAGTGCAGCACTTCCATGCTGCCTCCACAGGCACCTCTGTGCCCTACTTGCTCCATGGTGTCAAGTGTGCTAGAAGCCACTGCTAATATAAGGGACTGCACAGATTCTACATTTCATTTCCATGCTGTGTTCCCAGCATATCAGCAGAAGGGAGGCTCTCCTAGGAGCCCACTGCCACCTGGGCCAGGGCCAACAGATGGATACCAAGGACCTGGAGAAGGGAGGGGATGCTGGGCCAGCCCAGCTCGACTGCAAGGTGCACACTGGCAATTTAGATACTACAGGAAAAGATCAAGCAGCTTCTGTACTGCACTTATTAGAGTAGAAGCTAGGATAATGTCATTCCAGCTGATCCTGAAACTGGGAGAATTCAGTTATTTCTGAGGTACCTGGACATCTGTTCTATCCCTTCTGCAGAGGGAACGAAGCATGGGAGCCCCAAAGAGTGATGCTCCGAGAGCTTATCAAATACATGAGGGAATGGCTTGGAAAACTGGGCAGATAAATGTAGGCCCAGGCTCTGGCCAGGGCTCTCTGTGAACATACTTTCCTCAGGTTAGCATCTGGCTGCGAGTCCACTCATTTTCTCAGGTCCCTCTGCCCGTATCCTGTGCAAGTCTAACAGGCAGTCTGGTTTGCTGGGAGGATTCCTTCCCTCTAGGTTCCCCCAGCACCTTTGTGCCCATGGGGTCTGAGGTGCTCAGATCTATCAGGTGATATGACTAACACCTGCCATCTGCTCATTGTTACCTTCCCTCTCCTTTCCTGAAGGGGAGTCAGCACTAAAGTGCTCGTTCTACTCGATCTATTTTAGGAGCGTGGGCTTTCAGAATCTATGCAGCACTGCTTTAAGCTAGCAAACTTAAATCAAAGAAGTAGACCATGCTCTGGAAGGGAAAATTGAGCACTGGTCCTGTAAAAGTCTCTGGCAAGGTTCAAGAACAACACTTTTTTGCAAAAGTTATCTGCACTCCAGCATGGCCAAGGAACAGAGCTATTGCCCAGGTTTCACTCCAGGCCACAAAGCAGGGACAGATGAGGAAGGCCTTGGGAAGCATCCCACTGCTCTCCATGGAGACCAAGTCAGCCAACACAGCTTGGAGCATCAACAGGCAATGTGCTGCAGCATTGGGTTATTCCCTGCTTCCAGCAGTGAGGGGCTCCTACACAATCACACCACCTTGGAACAGACCAGGGAACAGAAACAGGTACCAATAACTGAGGGCACATCTCTGCCCATCAGACTGGAGAGAAACCTCAACTCAACCTCAGTAAAAGCACTGAGTCTACCAACAGCTGCTCCCCATATGTCATGGTCAAGGGAAAAAAGCAAACTGGGGACACAAAGGAAAGATAGAGAGAGGCCAGTGGAGAATAACTTGATTTCACTGTATTTCTTAGAGGAGCTGTGTCAAAATGCAAAGAGAAAAATCATCATAGTGTAGGAGGCTGAAAGAATTGAGATGGAGCAGTGAGGAGTCTCTGGCCCCATAAATGTTTAATTTGAGCAAAGTAGCACATAAGTAGTAAGCACAGTTTTGCTGCTGTTGCTGAACTCCACACTCCTGCTTTGATTTTTAGATGACACACAGTGAGAAGTATAAAAATAAAATAAGAGAAAAGCACCAGGGAGATTTTCATATCTGACACTACAGACAGAGCTGCACAAGCCAGCCCCACACTGAGCTCCCTTCCTTCTCTCTGCTCAGGGCAGCAGCACCACGGTGAGCAGCACACAGGGAGCTCTGGAGTGTTCCCAACTCTCGATTTCACAGCTCTGCCAGCCCAGCACAGTGCAGAGGATAACAAGAGCTACTGCACCACACCTGAGGAAGCAGCCAGGGCTGCAGATCACTGATAAAAGGCACCATGCTGCCTGCTAAGAATACTGTGAAACTGGAGAACCACAGAAGGAAGATGCACATGGAAACAGAAGAAAATGGATCCCCAGAGCCCTAGGAGCAGAAGAAGGACCCACCTGGAGCTGTTCCTCTTGCAAAACTATCCCTACAAGGACTGAGTTTCTCCCTGTGCTCCTTTCCTAAAAAATTAAATTTATCAGTAAGGATCATTCTTTCCCCATCACTTCCTTGAGTTATTCCCATTCCACTCAAAACAGTAAGTTCAAATTGGTTAGATAAATCCTGAAGAAAAGGTGCTAATTAGTGTTTCTTCCTGCCTAAAATGCAAGAAGAAATGAATGCATTCCATGACCCCTGTGAGACCTCCAGCTCCATTCTTCTTCCCTTTCCTGCTCTTTACTTCCCTTAGATTGCCACCTGGACACCATTATCTGTTTCTTTCCCCTTCACCATCAGAGAGAAGCCTATTTCCTTTCCCTACTTAAATCTTTCTCATCTCAAATTTCACTCTTTTTCCTGTGTTTATATCCACTTGCTGAAATTCAGACAACTCCTCTGCTGCCTCCATCAGCATATCTAGTCTTCCTCCCAGTCTGCAATCCTAAAGAGAAATGTAGCTTCACTAAAACCAAGCATGAAGGTTCCATTAGACCCAGATTTTACCCCAGCAGCATAACTGTTTTATTTGAATTATGTCACTTATCCCACAGCCAGCTATGCCCAAGAACTGCCTGGACAAGCTCAGAATGAGAGCAGGAAACCCTTCTGCTTAGTCTTCCTCACTGCCAGCAGGAGAGCCTCATCCAGCTGCACACACTGGAAAGGTAGGGAATAGTGCACAACAAATGCTACTGAAGTCTGTCCAGCCTCTGGAAAACCTCCACACAACAAGTCAAGGTCATCCAGGAGTACAGATTTTCTCTTTCAAAAGCACAAACAGATTTAAAAATACATACACTAGTATTTTGCCCACTCCTCAAGGGCAATAGCTTGTGTGTTTGAGGAAGTGACCATGAGATGCAACTCCAACAAGTAGTTTTCTGCTTGTGAAAAAAATTAGGAAGAAACAGAAACCCACAGCACAGCCCTGATTAACCTCCAAGGACACAACTACTCATTGCAGGTACAGACACATCAGAAGTCTCTTTTTCACTGCATTTAGCTGCTGGGGAAAACCTTGCAATGTCAGGACAGCACCCTGGACTCTTGCACACACACCTGACACAGGAAGGTATCACCTCTGACAAAGCAGGACCTCAATTGTCACTGCTGGCTGCTCTGGATTTTCAGCTTCCCAAAAGCTGATGTCATGGCATTTCTCCTTGCAAAACAATGACCTTTGCAGGTCTCTGGAGAAGGAAGCCAAATCCAACACTAAAAAGATACAGATGACAAGGAAAATGCTGGTGTGTGCTGCTACTCAAATGACAGAAAGCATTAAACACTTACACTGACACATTATGATATGATTCTACTGTAACTGAAATCTCCTGTGACACAATCATGCCATTTTTTCTTCTGAGAAACTCACTCTGAATATACAAGGTAGATGGCACTGAGAAAGGGAAGCAGCTCCATCTCTTACCAAACACTGGTGACCTCACCCTGGTATGGTACCAAGGCTGCAGAAAGGACAACACTCCAAGGAAGCAGCTCTAGGACAGACTCACAGAACAGCTCAGGAGACTCAGCCAGTCATGCTTTGTGCCAGGGAGGCTCCCTCCTTACCAGGACTGAGGTGACACAGATACTCCCCAACCAGCACCCCCTGCCTTAGAGGAAAGCACAGACACATTAAATAGCTTAAGCCATTAAAAAAAAAAAAACCATCAAAACCTTCTTCCAGCCATCACCAGAGCTGCATTTTACATCTTGCTTCTCACTGGAGAGCCAAAAGGAAACTTTCCTCACCTTTACTGACAGCAGCAGCTTCATCCCCCCAGGACAGAACCAGCTGTAAATATTGGCTTGAAATATGTATTCCCACTGGGGACTGGCACCTGTCTGTAATTGCTGGCAGCAGGGGGGCCAGGGGAGTCTCTCTTGTGCCAAACAGCAGACAAAACAAACCACAGAAAAAAATAATGCCACGTGCATATACTGCAATACATGAACCTACACAGCATTGATGGGACCACTACATCTGTGTTTAGGCTGAAATGAAAACATTTTAGAACAGCAATACTAAACTAAACTACAAAAGCTGCTTATAAGCAAAATGACTGAAAAGATGCCGTGTCCTTTATGCGGTAGATCCAAGGTGAGGAAAGGCCACAAGAGTATGTGACCAGACCATCAGAGATGGATCACAGGCCTGCAGGCCTGGACGTGAACAGAGGTCCTAGCAGAGATTCTCCATTATTATAGAGTATTATAACACTAACCCAGTTCATTCCATAAATACCACCTCAGCTTGCTAGAAATGCTTTTCTGACTGGGCACAGTAAAGAAAACACACACTGTGAGCAGAAGACCCAGGTTAATCAATGTTCTCTGTGTGTGTATGTATAGTTCAGCCACATCAATATAGACTGTAAGATATTTTTCTCCATTTGTTTCAACCATAAAATGTTCAGGAGTTAATTTAAGTTTTACATAAGAAATTCTTTACACGAGCTGATCAATAAATCAAGGTTTGAGAAAAAACAGACAACTATTAGAATTTTACTGTGGGACAGTATTTTCTACTCCGACCAGGTGGCTGTGTAAGCTGGGTTGCAAACCTGAAGGTCAAAGCTACATGCTGACATGGATTTGTTGACTGACACCAGGAAAACTAAGAAAATAGTAAAAGGAGCACACAGGAAGAAGGCCAAAATACAACTCAGTATGTCTTGTGAAGAGTAGACAAAAGTTTATGCAGGAGGAAATTTCTGGCTGCGATACAAATGTGAACTATTCCCTGAGAAACAGCCCAGTTCACCTGCTGAGTACCTGCCAGCCATTCTGTAGGAAGACAGGATGAATTTATAAGCTGGCAACTTAAGGCTGAAGAGATGGAGAGCAGTAGCAGGTGGCCTTTGATATCAAGGTCTTTGCTATTGCAGCTTCAGTACCTTCTCTTGCTCCAGGCAATCACTTGATCTCACATGATTCCCAGAAAGACCAAATTCTACTTAAGAGGTTGCAACAATGCTCAGGAAACATTTTCTTTCAAAAGACATCTTGGGAAACTGAAGCAATCAGAATGATGAGGCTTTTTGCTCCTACCAAGTGCCCAAGGTAACAAAGGTAATCAAAATAAAGGCACAAAAGAAGATTCTGACTGTAGATGGTCAGTGTCTAACACAGGGATGATATTTCAGGGTCAGATTTTGTGAATATAATCATCTGAGATGACAAGAAGAATAATTTCCTTTAGCACATGAGAGGAGCTTGCAGAGAAGAAAAGAACACTTAATGGTCCCTTCTGCCTCCCCTCTGGGTTTGCCTTTACTCTCCTCTGTAACAAACAGGTTGATCAAATTTTTTCCTTCCCACGTTCTCCATGGGGAGGGTGGCACTGCAGACACAGGCTCGATGCTCTCAGTAGTTTAAAAGCAAATGTGTTGTACAGATAATGAGTCTCAGCTACTCAGGAAGATATATTTCAACCTGAAAACCATAGAAACTAACCCTGATGGTGCAAAATATCAACCAGGGAGAGTGACAGAAGGGACTGTATTTTTTCCCAAGTGTGAGAACAGTTTCTCTTGCTCCAGACACATCATGAGTTCAGAATGGGTAGAAGTCTGTTCTCTAGGCCCTGCAGTATCTCCTGGAACCCTGAACACACTGGTCCATCTTCTTGAGGTCACCCCAAAGACAGGCAAAGGGCAGGTCAGAACAATCAAATGAACTGCTCAGGAGTATTGCATTCAACACTCTCTTGGCCAAGGGAATAATGGAATGAGGTATGGAGGGTTCTGAAGCCAGACTGCTGATAGGAGAATAAAGATAAAGCACTATCAGAAATTAGTCCTGAAGATCAATCCTCAAGCACAATGCTGAGTTAGCTCCTTGCAAAGAAGAGCAAAGCAGAACATCTTCTCCTTTAGCTAGGAGCCCATTTCTTCTCACAGGTCCCTTATTGATGGTCCCCTTGGACTAGAAGGCTATCATCCAGAAAACCAGAAAGGTTCCTGGTTGTGGCTACTGGGCACACAGCCTGCACAGCTGCATATGGGGCTGTTGGCTAACACAACAACACCTTCTCATTCCTCCCAGCTGTCTTGTTACCCTTGCACTTCCAAGAGACTAGAAATTCTGCTTCCTGAGTACTTCCCATTGAACCACCACGGGATGCTGTAGAGAGAAGGGTAAAGATTCCGCTCACACCATCCCTTGTCAAGGTCCTGGTCCTTCAATATGCTGCTCAGAAATGTTACTTCTACTGCAGTGTCACAATCCAACACCCCATGATATGGCAGGAGAGAAACATACCTTAGAAAAAGGTGGGAAAGGTACATTTAAAAAGTACTTTATGCCACTCCTCCAAACATTTAAGTATGAGCTAGACAGTGAAAGGGGTTTACTGGAGCTTCGGAGCTGCTGTGCCCTCCCTGCTTCCAGCACCAGGGAAGCAAAGCCATGGGATGAGGGTCAAACTCCTGCATGGCCAGCAGGAGTAGCACAGTTTGGTGTGATTTGGTTGGAGAGACATGACTCAAAATGGCTCAAACATCAGGTTTGAGAAAAAGCTTTTCCTGACAAACATGCAGGTCAAAGAAAATCCCATATTCCTTTGACCTCCATGTCTTACTGCAAATATTCATCTAGCTTGGGTTTGTTTGTTTTTTAAACAAAGCACCAGAAAGAATGAAAATCATTCCTAATGCACTTACATGCAACATTACTCTATTTTCACTGGTAACTGCTACTCACCCTTCTTCTACTCCAAATTCTGATACTCTCCCCTCTCACCACCAAGACTGAGAGTTGACACGTCCCTCACCCTTTCTTCCCCTCTTGTTGAAACCTTATTTCCACTGCTCTAATAGTTCTTGACTTAACTGGGACAATGAAAATTATTCTGGGCTTCTCTGTCCTAGCAGTTAGTCTATTCTGTATTAACCATCCAGAGCACTGCAAAATCATACTGAAGCCCCAGGCAACCATTCTAGCGCTTCCTTAAATTCCTGCTTTAATCAAATTGCCCATTTTTACTGGACATCTCTCTCTCTCTCTCTCTCTATATATATATATATATGAACTTTTTATACCAAAAAATCCTTCAGTGTTAAGAAAATTCAGAAAAGCCCATTTAAAAGCATTCATTCCAAGGGCTCACAATAAGCTCAATTTCTACCCAACTTTAAAACAGAGCTATTCCTTATGCAAGATGGATTTTTTCCCTATCCTTTTAAGCAAGATGCAAAAGCATTTATCACACTTAAGAACAGAAGCTTCAGTGAATATTACACATGAATGAAATCTATAATTCCATTCACTAGTTTAGGCATGGAGCTGAAAGGCCTGGCTTTCAAAAGCTGGCTACACAATGGCTCCCTAGGCCTATTTTAATCTAAACTACCACATTCAGCCACCCAAGCCAAAGGAGAGGAATTTTTAGGTGCACTCATCTCAAACTCTGACCTTTACTTTGTATCACCTGATGTCCAATATCCACACCATGGCACCATTAATTTCTTTAAGAATTAAAGAATTCTCCTTTCAGAATGAAGCAAAATGCAAATGCAGTGACCTACACCTTACTCCATTACAGAGCTGTGGCATTTCTGCTGGGGAAACAGCAAAGGGAAAATTTCTGTACTGTACTGTGAGAAAGTAAATCTCTTGCATTTTTCAGATGGCACTTCCCAAAAACTGTCAATCATTTTAACTGCAAGAGACAGCACACTACATAAATGTATTATGACTTTCTAGAGAAGTGCATCCAGAAAAGCCTTTACTTGGAGACACATAACCTGTCTGGAAACTCTTCTATCAGGAAAAAAATCAGGGCTGGTTTCCATTTCCTGGAGTCTGTGCCTGAGAGAAGCAACCACAGCTTGCGTTCACCACCAAGTTACACTGTCCAGTTTCTCAGTGAACACTCTCTCATCCACGAGCAAGGCATTAAGCACCAGCTCATTTTGCAGCCTCCACTCTGCCCATCCTGGGGCTGGAAAGAGAGAGGGCTGGCTGAGGGCTGGTATCAGCACAGGGCAGAGCAAATAAAGATATCAGTGTAATCACCTTTGAGATAAGGCAGCCAGTGCAAGCACAGCTGTCTACAAAATACACAGCAGAGAAGCAGACATGCAAAGTGTAAGCAGGAGTTCTGTTAGACCTGAAATTACCTGGACTGAGATACAACATCCTCTGCTACTGCCGCAACATTCTGTCAAGAAAACATTACGTTTTCCCCTTCTTACCTTCCCTCTCAGGACAGAGGGGCTCTATTTAATAGAACACAGCTCCATTTTGCAAGTACAACAGAAAAATACAAAGTAACAGCACACAGTCAGGTTTTGGGTGGTAAACTATGCACACTCTTTTCCCTTGTAAGTTACAGCTGTAATGGAGAATGCCAGGACAAGGAAGAATGGTTTGAAACTAAAAGATGAGAGATTTAGATTGGATGTGGATGTTAGGAAGAAATCCTTCCCTGTGAGGGTGAAGAGGCCCTGGCACAGGTTGTCCCATACCTGAAAGTGTCCAAGGCCAGGATGGACAAGGCTTGGAGCAATCTGGGATAGTGGAAGGCATCCCTGCCCATGGCAGGGGGTGGAATGAGATGATTTTTAAAGTGCCTTCCAACCCAAACCATTCTGGGATTCTATGAAACCATCCAGTTTACTGTGAGTCCTTTTTCTGCTCCATGTCATGTACCAGTGGCAGGGTCCCTGATTTCAGCCAGCCCTGCTCAGACTCCACACAGGTGATGCTCTGGCAGTACCAGCAACACCAGGAGAAAGGCAGGACAGAGCTCACCAAGGGTGTGTGGTACCCACTTGGAGCCACCACCTCAAACCCTTGAAGGTGGGTGAAATAGCAGCTGAGATTGCCTGCACTTACCTTCATAGCCTGGGACTTTAATTGGAGCACACTAGAGTGCATCAATAACAATTTTAGAAGAAAACAATACTGACTTCATTTACTTTCACAAAACCTTTGCCCTCATCTTTACTGACTAAAAGCATCAAAGAAAGGTCAAAATAGCTTAATTTTCTTCTGCGCTGGACAAAAAGGCACGAAGAACAGACAGTAAATTTAGCTTTCTTCATTTGCACTGGGGCTTAAGGAAGGAGAGAAGGAATTTATAATCAAATCGACCCCAGCATAAACTGGTTGCTTTTATCATGGCTGTGTAAACCAAATAAGAGAAATAAGAGAAAACCAGAGATTAAAGTAGAGATTAAAAAGATGTATCACCTCAAAGACAGTGGTTAGATTTCAATGCAAAAAAAAATTGTGGTAACAGACATCAGAATACAAAAAAATGAGCAGCTTTCTAAACATAGCTACTCCAAAATAGCAGGATGTGCAATGCTCAGGCACCAGAGAATGGAGATCAAGTCAAGTGGTTAATGAATTAAATAAAAGTGAATTGTGGTCCTTATCAGTAATGCTGAATTCTCCTTTACCTGGAAGCACTGAGCAAACATTATTTTAACAGAAATGTAATTCTTCTTCAAGATGGCAAGTGCAATGTGCTTGAGAAACAATATAATCTTATTTGATTAGGGGACCTGCAGACAAGCAAAGCTACCTGGCAAATTTACAGTTTCTTTATTGCTGCACCTGTATCTACTAATCAGTATCCAAAAGTTACACATGGCCAGAACATAATCAAACAGTTTTTTAAATGCATCCACACAATATTTAAATGTAGGAAAAATATATCTTGAAAAGAGAATTGTTTTACTCACGCAGCTGGAAAAAACACCATGGGAATCTGAAACAATGTCTCCTTTTCCCTCCAATGTGATTACGGGTTTTTACAGTTTGTTCTCTTTATTAAATACCAGCCTAAAATTCTCTGCTTAGCAAAAATTATTTTCTTAACAGCAGATCTTAATAAAAGAAGGATGTGCAGTGGTTTTAGTCTTGATGCTTTCTAACTAAACTGGGCTGCAGACAACGCTTGGCACAGAAAGGTCCCAGACCAGGAATTCCTGAAGTTTTGCTCATGGCAATTTAATTACAGTGCAGTGGGCAAACAGCTCAGCCCAGGCTGAGGCTGATTGTACACTGCGCCATTAAGGGGATCCATCAGGCCACAGCGGTGATATTTCACATCCAGTTAAAGCAAAACAAATGGTTCCCAACACAGCAGCTGAAACATCCCAGAAAGGCCACGTTCGTCCAGCAGCCAAGTCAAATCCACTGCTTTAACACTGGCTGTAAATTCAATGTGGGGATGAATCTTATGGATCTTCTACAGGAAACTTGGTGTGTCTCAGGCTGCTCACACTGCTTGTGCCACAGCTCAGCAGCACCTACTGGGCTTGCAGTTTATGATGTGGAACCCTCGGGGTCCCCAGGAAAGAGAGAGAAGCACACAATGAGCTGGACTTTTTAAAGTGTCTTTGGAGGTGGCCGGAAGGGCTTCCCTTGGCAGAAGGATATAAGCAAAGCCCTGAAGGAAGCGCCAATAAAATAAAGATGTAAATAGAAGTTGATGCAGCTCTGCCTCACAGCTCTGACCTCCAATGGCCTGGTCAGCTCCCCCAGAATAGTCTCAGCCACGCAGCACTGGAAACATTCTCTCTCTCGGATAAAATAAGGATGGTAACTGATTCTGGCTGGGCAGCATCATCCAGTTTTTGCCCAAGGTTCAAACTGTCCATATTTTGTCAAGATGCAGGTTAAATTGATGGCATATTTTCGTCCTAATGAGACAAGAATTTCATCCAGAAACACCAAGGCATTTTCAAATCCCATAAGGCCATTAGTGATGATATACTGAGGCAGACAGGCAAGGAGAGATCCTCCCAGGGATCTCTACACCTATTCAAGGTTTATAGTTAGGATAGAAGCCTGATACAGTCAAATCTCTACATGAAAAACAGACACAAATCCAGACTCCAGACAAAACCCAGTGGTTATCCAATATCAGAACGTGTGCACACTGCAAGTCACTCTTAGGGTGCATGGGTGGGCCAGTGGATAACATGCTCTTGTCCCTTGCTGGTAGAGCTTCCCAGTGAGCACAATGACTTGAAGCACCCTGTCCCTGTCCCCATGGAAGCTGCAAATCTCCTCCAGGAGATGTACCATGTCATCATACGTTACCCAGAGAGGTTGTGTCTTCCACACCCCTGGAGTTGTTCAAGGCCAGGCTGGATGGGGCCCTGAGCAACCTGATCTAGTGACTGGCAGGGGGTTGGAACCGGATAAGCTTTAAGGTCCCTTCCAACACAAACCATTTCATGGTTCTAGGATTCTACAGTCCTTCCTGAGCCACCTTCTGGCTGCAGCAGCTGCTGGAGAAGCACAGTTCACAGAGCTCCAGCCCTCCCTGCAGCAGCCCAGCAGGGACAAACTGCTGAAGGCTCCAGAGACAGCTCTGAACACTGTGTGCTCCAGTGCCCCCATGGGATGCACTTCCTTCCCATGCCCTGTCCTGCAGGAGGGATGCAGCTGGAGCAGGCACCACGTCCAGCCCACAGGCCACCTGGCAAGGTGCCTCTGATCAAGAGCCAAGAACCAGAACTGTTTTACTGGAAATATCTCCAAGTACTTCTCAGCTACTGTTGAAAATCCCTCCTCGAACAAGGCTGGAACAGCTCCTGGCTCCAGTGCAGGTGCCTCTCCCCAGCTGCACACCGTGAGAAGTCTCTGTGCTGACAAAATCTGCTGGAGTTGTGATAGCAGCTAAGAAAACAGCGAGTAAACAACACACAAGAAATAAGAACAAGTACTCAGAGCAGGAATACCAGCACAGCCTTATATTTACTTAATGACTCATCCAGAGGAGGATCTGTCCCTTTAGGCTTATGGCCAGCATGAGAACAGGTAATAGGAGAGTGTATGAAATCACCGGAGCTCAGCTCCTCCTGACCTCTGAGAACAAAGAAGCCTCAGAACAGCAAAAGTTATCCTCTTTTCACTCTTCACTCTGTTGCACAATCTTTCTCCACAGAGTAAAGTCACACTATTTACAGACTGGGAAAGGAGAAAGCAAAAAGAAAAGAAAGTATTTCTGCTCATCCACACAACAGCAAAACACAGACTACACCAGAAAAGGTATTTCCCAGTGATATTCCCTAGCTTTACCGGGTTTTTGGCAAAAGGTTCACAGAAAACATCTGAAGAGGACACTTGGAAAACACAAGCACTTAGGAACGACAGGAGAGCTTTTAGAACTCAGTCACACCTTTTGCTTTGGGGCTTTCAGGCTTCCATCCTTTTATGCAGAACTGTGCAGATCATACCAGACACCAAAGACCAACAATGAATGTGAACAATATTTTTCTCTCCAGCTACAAGACTTTTCTTCCTCAACAAGTAAAATCCCTGACACTACATCCTCTTGTACCTGACAAGTCCTACACTCCTGAGAGGCTCTGCTGCTACCAAGTATACCAATGTTCAAGGAACTCACATGGCTAATAAACTTCAAATCTATAAAAGCACATGAAGAATTCACTCTAGGCTGAACTTCTACTGGGATTTTTTCCTCACATGGAAAAGCATTTATGTACAAAAGGCCTGTGACACCAGTGCTGAACATTTTCAAGCAATTTCTGTGCAGGCAGAATGACAACTGACAACCACTTATTCTTCACCCTTTACACTCCACTATTGTCTTCGAATTCAGAGCTGCTAGTTGGCTCATGCTAAAAAACAGAAAAAAAATATTAACAAAGTAGCCATCAGAAAGGCAAATTTAATTTTAAAAAATAAGAATTAATGCTGCTAAGTGGGCAAACTTAGGCCTACATAGCTCATGGCTTCCTTTTATATGTTATTTATTAAAGTGAGAGTAAAGTCTAAACCAAGATATTTTAAACCTTAACTGTCTCAGAAATGCTGGTTTTATTTCAATGATGAGTGCAGGACTTATGTAACATTTCCCATTTTGATTTCTGTTACTAAAGGATTTTAAAACAAAACTGTACGGTCACTGCCTACAGCCCTAAGGGGTTGAGTACAAAAATAACATATAAGATATCACAAATCTACAAAATACAATTCTGATTTAATTTCATTCAAGCATTATGTTCTTTACTTTGGGGAAATTACTTTATCATCTT
Organism: Anomalospiza imberbis; assembly: GCF_031753505.1. Classification (NCBI taxonomy): domain Eukaryota; kingdom Metazoa; phylum Chordata; class Aves; order Passeriformes; family Viduidae; genus Anomalospiza; species Anomalospiza imberbis. Next base: position 20,246,621 of record NC_089690.1, on the reverse strand, counting down.
TGATAGCAAGCACTCTTCTTCAGCTCTTCTGAGCACTGAAAATATCATTTGAGGTACGACTGGAACAAAACTTGAAAATGCTTTATGTAATTTAATACCCTTGCCAAACTAAACCAAAGTTTGCCTTACAAGCTTAACTTTCTCATGCTGCAAATAAAACACCTACATTTTCTCCACTCACCAGAAAATATCTGTGTTCCCAATGGCTCACCTCTTTCACTAAGCACTCCAGCTTTTTCAAAGGCTTCTAAATAAATGATAATTCATTAGTGGAAAATATTCCCTGCTTCCCCCCTGTTTCTCCTGGTGATAAAATACACATTTTCACAAGCAAGTTTCCATGGGTTGTGCCAGCCCAGAGAGGCAGTGTCAGGCCAAGCTGGAATGAGGGTGGATCTGCCTTTGATTAAGGCCCAAGACATCAGGCAGCCCATCTGTCACATACAAAACCTACTCACCTTCAGGACATGTTATTTTCCAGTAGGAAAGTGTGAAAAGGCTCATTTTGGAAGATGTAATGGTCCATCGGTTTTTGTCCCTTATTCTCTTTGCTGTTCCTCCCAAATTGGTGTTCTGGAGATATAAAAAGAACTTCAACTTAAAATACAGCTCAGATAAACACTAAATTTTTTCTGCTTTTTACCAAGCCCACTGAAAGGTCACCTGAAACCCATCTGATGATCCAGTCACTGAATTACTGCTCTCTTATCTCAAAGAAGGCTGTAAGGAATTATTTCCTCACCCTTGCCACCCTCACAGCTTACACATCTACCATCCACAGTAGCATACTGAGAATTCATCCTGACGATTGGGAATGGGCAAGGGACTTATTTAAAGTCATACTGGTGCCAGAACTGAGAATTACACTGTGTTATCAGAAATCCCTTTTCACCTTGCCTGCTACATCTGACATATATTTAATACACTTAGGTTTATGTCAAAAGCATAAACACTGAACTGTTCTGCTGAATTTTGCTACAATTCTCTTGATGACAGATTACCTTCCTTCTCCTCCCCACAGACACTTGGGTCCAACTGTGCAGCACAACCAGGGCACTTCTCACCCTGCTTGGGACTAGGAGGAGTTGGACATATGTTTGCAAAATTAGGCTGAAAAGGCAAAGCAAAAGCACTGGGAGTGTAAATGAGCAAATGCCACGTTAGAAGCAATATCCCTGGCAGTCCCATTTTGCAGCCAAAATAATTAGATCACTGGCAAGAAACATCCCAAGTAGCTAAATGGTGTGTTACGAGAATAACCAAGGTCACTTCTCTTACATCCGGCTTTCTAAAAAGATGCCTCCCTCAAAAACTTAACCCTAGGGCTCTATCCAAATTAAAAATTCACTGTTGATGTACATCAATACAAACCAAATCAAAGTACTCCAGAGCCTGCCAAGTGCTGACTGCCCAAGGAAAGGCCACATGCCTTCTAAGTGAGAGAAATCTCCATCTGAGAGCCACCTAAACTCTGAGACTGCTGCTGCTGCTGGGTGTTCAGAGATAACTGCCAACTCATTAAAATCCCACATTATAAGTTTATTAAATATGCAAACATTAATGGAATTGGACTAGCAGCTACTTCAGCAGATAAAATTTCAGCGTCGCACATCCCGCAGTTCCCGTTATCAATGTTGTGTCCTTTTGGAAGCATCTGTGAAAGAGTCACAAAGTTGCTCAAGGCAGTGAAACCCTTCAACTCTTTCAGATTACTCAGGTCACACTCTGAACGTTCCCACTAGCCTAGAAAAGACTCCTGCTTCCTAATAATTACTCCTGCTTCCCAATAATTGCAGCTCAGTATCTACTGTCCATTTCCACTTTCACACTTCACTGCTGGAGATGCAAAGTATCCCGAAGAGTTTTTCTCCTTTTGGGAATATCTGTAGGACAAGTCCCACACCTCTTTGCAAGCTCACAGGTATAGAGGTTTTACACATATCCCAAATTCACAGTCCTTGTCAACTTGCTGCTGGAAGAACTACAAAGGGAAGAGCAGAGTGTCACACAGACAACAGGGATTAAAGAAAAGTGCTTAAAAAGCAGCTGTCCTGAACTTCAGGTGACTCCACACATGCAGGTGTGTGTAGAGCTCTGCTTGGAGCTCCTCCTTTCAACTCTCTCAAACACAAGCATCAGTCCCTCCTGCAAACACCACTCTCAGTACATTGTGCTCCACAAAATGCAGCTTCATTCCTGGGTTACTCTGCAAAGTCCCAGTGCCTGGTGAGTGTCTCAACAAACCTCTAGGGTTTTGCTGTAGAGTGACATCAGACTTGGACTCGGTCTTCACTAATGCTATCAGCATAATCTGAGTTAGCCTGAGAGAAAGGAGGACAAGAAATATCACTCAGCACACAGAGAATAAACAAGCCCCTAAGAGTCCCTAATGCACCTCCAGGTGACTGGCAATTGCCTTGCTCTCTCAGTGGCTTCAAAGAAGGTCTGGAAGATTTAATCCTCTAATTATGGAAAAATAAGTGTGGCCTAGCACCACCTTCTTGGAGATGTGAGGTTTCAGCAAAAAGAAGGAAATGAAATCGTAGGGAATAACCTTGGAAAAAGCATGACTTACAGGGGAAGAAGGGAAATGAAGGAGTATGAAGTGAGCTCCAAAGAAAACACTGAGCTCATTGAGCTCAAAGAGGCTGAGCAGGTTCTTTACCACCACCTTTCCTGGTTCCAGTGACAGTCTGGAGAAGTGCGGGCTGTTGTAATTGTCAACAGCTTCCCAGAACCAGCACATGGGATGCAACACTGAAGTTTGTGTTTCTTTCAGTCCTGCAACCATATGGGCTTCTCAGAATAGAAGGTTCAAGGATGCCTTGGCCAAGAGGGATCAACAAAATCCCCCATCCATCACCTGATGCAACACCAGGCATCACATGTTGCAGAACCTTGAGCAGCAGCCAGTTTGAGGTCAGGCACACAATAGCCTCCCACTCCATGAACCAGGAAGCCAGGGCTTAGGTTTAGATTTTTTAAAGGAGAACTGAATTATTTTGGAAATTAAGGCAAAGAGGGACTTCAAGGTAATCTAGGTTCTGAAAATGGACCTGCTCACATGGATTCTGGGGACTGATCTTTGCTACTTCACTGTGTTCAGAAACACAGAAAAGCAGCCAGCTCATGGCTGGCCCAAAGGTCAGCTATTCTCTGACAAAGCAAAGGAAAACCCATACAAATCCTTTTACCTCTCAAGACACATCATGATGACTTTCTGTTGCAGACAGTACATTGTGGCCCTAGACACGGGGAAAAATGACTGTGCAAACATTCCCTAAGGCTCTGAGCACTAGGAGGCTTCTACGCAGGTATGTGCTCTGTCAACTGCCCATTTTGTCAGTCCACTGAGCTCCTCAACTTGACTGCACTACACAGAGCACATGAACAGTTTGGATTATCTCTGCCCAGAGAGCTACTGCCCGCAGGAACATGCAATGGATAACTGAACACAAAAATAATGCTTGTAGGTTACAGCCAGCACCCTTGTTCTGCCCACCAGGCTGCAAGAGGAACCTCTATCCATGAGAAGACACTAAATCAGTTAACCAGCACCAGTATTTCCTCCCAGTAGACAGACAAGCACATTGAAACTACAGGACACTGGGCCTTGGGGAATGTAAATAACCCATTAAAGAAGAGCTCTGCTTGTAAGGGAACCAGGGAGGTCACAGTGCTCTGTGTCAGGTATATGACACACTGACCAGTGCTCAGGGACACAGGAGTCCTTCCAGCAACCCTACAGCTACAGCAACTGCTAAACATTCTTATACCCAAAGTGGTGTCCCAATGTCACCAAGCAACATGGCCAACTTTAATGTCCAGGTTGTAAGGAAAACAGGCAGAAAACAAATGATTCAGTGAAAACTCAGCCATCCATCTGCCACCTGCTGAGGTCCATGGCACCACCAGCATGAGAGCCCAGCACTCTCTTTCCTCCACCAACATGGAGGTGTCAGGCTGACCTTAAGGCAGCAGCACTGGGTACACAGCATCAGTGGGAAATTCCTCTTTGAGGGATACCTGAGTAGCCCAGACACAGGGAAGGATAACATTGCAAAGAAATTTCATCCCCCTTAGCACAGAGACATCCTGCCACAGGCCAAAGGTCACAACTGTAGTGGCACCAGCTAAGAGTGACAATTCGACCTCACAAGACAGGCTGGCACACTGATCAGGAGATATGGATGCTGGGGACAATGCCCTTCATCCACGAGTTGCAGGGCAAATCTGTTGAGCTAAGATAGAAGGAAACAAAACACACAAGTCTCTGAAATGTGGACAAGGTGTTTCCTGGCAACAGTAACAAACCAATGGAGTAAAATGGATGTTTTCTCAGCACTTTGCTGTCGGGTGACCTCGCTACCACCCTTCTGCAGGAGACAGGATCCTCTCTGACAGAACCACCAGCAGCAGCTGACCCAGCACAGTGACCAAAGCTGACACTGCTGCACTCCCCTCTGCTCGAATCCAAGGTTGGATTCCTGACCACCTTCTCCCCAAGGGAACTCCAAAAATAGCCTCTCCTCACTCAAGGGAGTCCATGCCTGAATAAACCACAGGCAGAGGCCTCTGTTCACAGCCCACACCACAGCAGCTCGCCTGCTCTGGAGGGGGATGCGAGGAGAAATGTAGGCCACACATGCAGAGAAAAAGAGACATCCAGAGTTCAGAGATTCCATTGGCAGAGTCAGGACGTGAATGCCCATTAAAACAGCCTGCAAGTGCTGGGGTACAGCTGAACACCAGCCAGGCAGGCTAAGGACAAAACACACCTCATCAGACAGTAAAAATCTTGTGGGCTATTTCCCCCACTAAACTGCTTGATGAATCATTAAAGAATACCTTTGTGATGTAACTATTCAGACTTACACAAAGAAGCTTTGTAATTAGCTCTCAAAGTAATCCTCTGGCCACCATCTGGAGCTCAGCCTAAAACTTGACCTCAATCACACCAGACAGCCACACATCCGTGACACACACCTGACAGTGAGTCACACCGATACACTGCATTCACAAAGTGGAGAAAGTTGACAGGAATGCTAAAAACTCGAGCCACGTTTTACTCTACAGGTTCTTCAGTTCACACCCATCACACTTTAAGGAAATGGTTTCAAAAAATAAAACATTAAAAAGCAGGAGTCATCAACCCAATCCTGCATCTAAAACAAAATGTTTCTTCCATCAAAACCTCAGTTTATAGTAAACAGAGTTGACACATGACATACCCAACCTTCTTCCAATAACACAGGAGAAAAATCTTCCTAGAACCAGATTCTGACAGAAAACAGACTTACCACAGATATAAAATAACTTATTCCCCCAGGTATAAACAGCTCAAAATATTTTACTATTAAAGGATGGCAAAATTCTTTTACCTAAAGCACCATAGATGACTGGATGTTCTTTTTTTGCTAAAACCTTCTGATTAGTTTGAAATTCCTGTTCCCCACAAGCAAATAAAATCTAAGATGCCTACCATCTCTTGTAAAGCCTCTTAGCTAGAGAAAAATTAGTTTTCTTTAATATACAGCTCTATGTTGCTTGCTGAGCTCCCCACAGCAAAGCAGTCAAGAATGATACATGCCACGTCACCAATAACAAAATTTATCTTGTCAGTCCCAGAGGAACTCTATTTCCAATGAAGTTTAACACGCAGATTTTAGACTTTTGTAAAAAGCCCACAAAACAAGGAAAGACGTATGGAGCAGGCTGAAAGTGCTGAAACAGTTATTGCTTAGTTCATATCTGAGAGCAAATCTCTGCAAGAATGAGAAATGTTTATTTTTTCTAGGGATCACGTGTCTATAAAGCACAAAGAGCCTTCTGTAGTAGGAGCCATGGTCCCAGAGCAGAGACCTCCTACCAGCTGGGCTCCTGGCACACACAATTCCCTCCAGCTCGAGGGATGGTTAAATACAAATAAGAGCAAGATTAGAACAGACCACCAGATGTGGCACCACCAGGGAGACCCCAAATTCCAGTCATTTCACTACAGAGAGACAGACTGGGGCTGTCACCACTGCCAGGCACAGACATGGTTGCCTCCTCACATCATGCAGACTCCAGCCCTGGACATGGGGACACTGTGGGGGTTTTCTGAGCCTCCTCTGGGACCACTCCTCACAGCCAGATTGGCTTCAGTTCGGCAGGGGGTGGTTGAAAGTGATTATCTTTGCCACAACACCTTTCTCCTGGCTGCAGCTTCAGCAGGGATTACTCAAGACCAAAGTTCTACACAAGTCAATATTTAACTTGAGCTCTGCACTGCTGAGACCCACCTGAAATATTTGATATAGTCATTTATTAAAGCTTATTAAAGCTGCCATTTCTAACAAAAAAAAAAAAAAAACAGGCAAGTTATCTTCTTCATGAGAACTTGTGAAGAAAAATTCTACAGTTAGAGCCAGCATAAGTAATTTTAAGAAGGGAACTAAAGGAAAATGCTTCCAAGAAAGGAGATCTAAACAATGGGAGGTGTACACTGCAGGGCAGGTTCAAGGCAGGGGCAAGAGCCACACTGCAAAAAGCATTTAAAACCAAACCACACCAAGGTCTGGAAATTCAGCATTTATTCCAGAAGTAGTATTTTAACATTGCAATTAAGCCATTAATCTGTGTCACAAAGGCTTATATCTGTCTTGCACATTACAAGGAGAAGCATTTATTCTCCACTAATTACCACTAAGTATGACCTGCTGTACTAACACAGACTTTAAAATAACACAATAAACAAAAGTGATTTTTTCCAGATTAATTGCTCCTAGTCTTAGTGAGGGTGAGAAAGTGCTTATATTAAAAAAAATTCTCTGCATGCACCTGATATAAATTTTTGCCAATAGTCTCACCTTCTATCTTTTTGGAGAGCTTTCTGCTGTGAGAAACAGCTGTTAACATATAATTCAGGCCAAAAGTGAGCAACTGAGTAATTCCTCCTTTCCTACACCTGTTTCAATTCTTTATCCACCTGTTCTCTGTGATTTCTTTATTTGCTGTTAGCACTCCCACCTTTACATTTACCAAAAACTGTTTTTGTTCTCTAAACAAGAACATCTGTTGTAGCAATGATTCCTGTGGAGTTATGGGTGAAAATCACCACAGACAGCATTCTAAAAATGCCCCAGTTCTGTATTTCTAACCCTTCAGAGGTACCAGTTTGGTCAGCATCCAAAAGGAAACTTTGTCAAGAAAAAAAATTACTTCTGCTGGGAAAGAGTGAAAGGAAGAGGCTGAGGATATTAGGAACATCTGGAAATAAGGATTAGTGCACAGCTTTCATCCCAGAAAAATCCAAATCAAAACAACAAACACCACCAAAAAGCCAAACCACAAACACCAGGACCGTCCAGCAAAGTGTAGCCTCAGGGAACACTTTGAGGAGCAGCTTAACTGGTTTTGATCCCTGTCACTGCCTAATGGGTGGGCCTGCCTCTCCCTGTTGGATGCACAGGCACAGACACACAGCTCCATGGATTCAATTTCCATATGGTGCTAATTGCCAGTGGGTTTGGCACTTGAATCCAGCCCACCACACCACCACTTACACATGCACTTGAGGAGTAAGGAAAACAGACAAGCAAAGGGATGGAAAAAAGATGCACAGGGCTCCCCTTTCCAACAGTAATATAATACCAAACATGTTCCTGAAATTCCATGCTTCCAGACCCATACAGCTACCACAAAAATGCAAGCTTTCACAGTTCAAATGCCTCCTTGGAGCAATCAGATCATGACTCCACTCCATCTTGGAGTGAATGCAGAAAGTATTTACCTTTATTTTTCTGCTCTGCTTCAAGAATGAGATCAGTATATTAAGAGCAACCTACCTCTGAAGCAGTAAAACTACAGGTTAAAAGAATAACTGCAAGTGAAGTCACGGCGAGGTCTCAGCATTTTCCAGCAGCAAAATTCCCACAGAGCTCAAATGAGAGAGGAGGCAGGTTCTTGTCTGTTTTATCTAAAGGTTTTATTTACATAGCACTACACCTGCAGGTGTTACTTACACCCAATTGCCATCCACTTAGCAAAAGTGAGGCATAGTACAAGACTGTGCCCAGGGCAGCGCTCTTCCCTACAAGGAGAAAAGAGGAATTGTTTGGATTGGAAGGGATTTTAAAGCTCACCTCATTCTAGCCCCTGCCATGGGTAGGGAGACCTTCCACTATCCCAGGTTGCTCCAAGCCCTGTTCAACCTGGCCTTCGACACATCCAGGGCTGGAGTAGTCACAGCTTCTCTGGGCAACCTGTGCCAGGGCCTCACCACCCTCACAGCAAGGAATTCCTTCCCAATATCCCACCCATCCCTGCCCTTTGGCAGTGGGAAGCCAATCCCCTTGTCCTGCCACTACAGTTCCTGCTTTCCCTCATTAACTTAAGAGCTGCACTTCTCTGGGCTAAGCCACATAGCCCAGGCGAAGCATCCACTAAACTCATCCCATCTGCTCTCCCAAACTTCTGCCAGGTGAGAGAAGCATCAAAACTCCTACGCTTTTTTTTTTTTTTTTTTTAATGGAGAGGGCACAAAACCATTGCAGCTTGTGCTGGTCTTTGTTGTTATCAACAGCCCCCAGACAAGATTAGGACAGACACCACAGGCTTAGCTCCGGCGGGATTCGCTCCAGGTTGTCTGGCGACTGACTGAAACGCTTCCTGCTGCCCGGAAAGCAGCGATAACACCCTGGGACTGCTCACCTGCCTCTCAACAGCCACCGCCAGCACCTCGGCGGCGGCTCTGACCGCTCTCTTAAATTGGAAAAAGTCCCTTTTTTATATCAAATATACAAGCGTGACAGCTCCGCGCCTGCAAACAGGAGCGCAGTTTCCTGAGCACCCCGAAAGCCGGGCACCCCATTCCCCGAGCACCCCGTGCCCCTGAGCACCCCGGTTACCTGCATACCGCATTCCTGAGCACCCCGTACCGAGCCCCGCGTTCCTGGGGCACATCATTCCCTCAGCACTCCGTCACTCGGACACGGCGTTCCCTAAGCATCGCGCTCTCTGTACCCTCCGTTCCCGGCGCCCTCCGTACCCCGAGCTCCCCGTTCCCTGCGCAGCCCGTACCCCGAGCCCCCCGTACCCCGAGCTCCCCGTTCCCTGCGCAGCCCGTACCCCGAGCCCCCCGTACCCCGAGCTCCCCGTTCCCTGCGCAGCCCGTACCCCGAGCCCCCCGTACCCCGAGCTCCCCGTTCCCTGCGCAGCCCGTACCCCGAGCCCCCCGTACCCCGAGCTCCCCGTTCCCTGCGCAGCCCGTACCCCGAGCCCCCCGTACCCCGAGCTCCCCGTTCCCTGCGCAGCCCGTACCCCGAGCTCCCCGTTCCCTGCGCAGCCCGTACCCCGAGCTCCCCGCTACCTGCGCAGCCCGCTCCCGCAGCTCCACGTCCCCGGCCGGCTCCGCCCCGCGCCGGGCCCGTAACGTCACCTCCGGCAGCGCCGGCTGCGGGTGGGCTTTAAAGCGGGGGCGGGGCCTGAGCGGTGTGGGTGGGGTGACGGGGCGTGGCCGAGAGCCGCAGGAGCACGGGAGGGGTCGGAGGGGCGTGGGCGGGACTTAAGGCGTGTGGGCGGGGTCTGATGGAGCGCGAGAGGCTCGGGGCGTGGGCGGGGTCTTGGGACGTGGGCGGGGGGGTCTGAGGGGATGGGCGGGGTCTGAGGGCTGGGGTGTCGGCGCACGGGGGCGTGGTCTAATGCGGCGTGGGTGTGGCCTGCGGCGGCGCGCGGGCAGGTGTTGGGCGGGAACGCGTGAGGCGGCCTCGGGCCGTGCCCCTGAGGGGCCGGGCACAGCGCGGGCGGCCGGACCCGCAGCCCCTCGGGCCGTGCCCCTGAGGGGCCGGGCACAGCGCGGACGGCCGGACCCGCAGCCCCTCGGGCCGTGCCCCTGAGGGGCCGGGCACAGCGCGGGCGGCCGGACCCGCAGCCCCTCGGGCCGTGCCCCTGAGGGGCCGGGCACAGCGCGGGCGGCCGGACCCGCAGCCCCTCGGGCACTGGCTGGTCGAGGCGGCCACCTCAGGCCGTCCTCAGGTGCTCCCGACGAGCCCTGGGCCGGGCGGCATGTGTGCAGGAATCCCAGCTGGCCAGGGCAGGGCTGCCGAGAATTGGGACAGCATCACCTGCGTGGGCCGGCACAGACAGACGAGCACCGGCCTCGTGGCTGACTGCGATAAGGGCGGCCAAGCCACGACTCGGTATCTGAGGTTTACCCTGTTTTCGAGTACTTGGTGACTGCAGCCCCAGTATTCTAATATTACCTCCAATTCCCGCAACACCGGGTTACAGTCTTGCGTGGCCAAACTAGATATTAGGATGCCAAGCTTTGACTGACACTTAACACTGTCGTTTACTGCGGGACACAAAACAGTTTCTTTAGCGCTACATCAAGTAATCTGGAATGGAGAATAGAAAACCATATTGATCTTTGATCTTTTTGACCCCTTGATTGACAATGTTACTGTCTCCTTCCAGAAATATCCCCCCACAGCCACTTTTGTCAGTTTCATTATAGGCACATGAACGTTTATGTCACATCTCAGCCTTCCGCAGCCATCACCTACTGTCTTTCAGTCCAAGTCCTTGCGTTGTTCCAGGGTGTTGGATTGTTCCACGGGATGCCAGAGCAGCACAACAGCACCTTGAACCACGTGTAATGCTGTGAGTGAGGGCACTGTTACCTTGTTCTTTGTCCTGTGGTGTTCCCACGTCTTCTGTAGTATTCTTGGTTGCTCCTAGGAAAACCCACATTGATTTAGTGCTCAGGGAATGGGATCCTTGGAGCACTAAGGATTTTTTCTGAAACTGCTCCGAATTTCCCTCCATGGCTCTATTTTCTGATTAAATAGGCAGTTTTATGGTGAAATTGGGAAAAGAGAGCAAATTAATAGGGCAAAGATGAGCACTAACATGCATTCACTATTTATAGGCACGACAGCAAGCATCCTTTGCTGGCTTTGCTCTTTTATGGATAAAGTCCTGCACAGTTTGTGGTGATAGTGTCCATTATAAACCAGCACCTGTGATATAAACACACACACACACAAAGGAAAAGCACAGCAATACCTGTCATTCTGGATCATGCTCCCAATTTTTATTTCTCCCCCAGTGGAAGTTGGAACAGCCACATCCATCACACCCTGATTTGCACACTAAGCAAGGAAAGGTTTTTGCTGCAGGTCACTGATAGTCTGGGAACAGTTTCTCAGAGAAACTGTGATTGCCCTGGAAATGTCCAAGGTCAGGTTGGATGGGGTGTGGAGCAGCCTGGGATAGGGGAAGGGGTCCCTGCCCATGGCAGGAGGTTGGAATGAGATGGGCTTTGAGGTCCCTTCCAGCTCAAACCATCCTGGGATCCTATCAAACCACAGCATTCCTGCTTTGTCATGTATCATCCCACCAGGAAGGTCTCTCCCTGCACAAGTAATACCACGGCTTGCCAGGAGGTGTTGCTTTGAAACCACACAATTATCAGAGCTCAAAATTAATGAGATAGGCTTGTAATATTAAAAATAACCAACATACTTTGTTCTGGAAGGGAAAAATCGAGGTTCTACCTTTGAAATGGCAATTTTTGTTTAAGACAACTTGGATCTAAAATGCCCAGCATGGCACAGAGTGAGATAAATACTGAACAGACAACCCACTTGGTGGGAAATGCTGTGAGTTTGAACATTGCTAATATATCTGTCAGATCACCTTTATGTGTGCAAAGTTGTCCATGGCTTTGTGTTTGCAGGGCTGGATGCTAAAATATACAGAAATACAGACCAGGCTTGATGCAGTGGGGAGTTTCAGAGGGGTAATCCTGGGTTTCAAGAAGCCAAGGAGCAGAGTAAAGCCTCAATAAAACAAAAGTCCCTCAAGGCCAGGTTGGACAGGGCTTGGAGCAACCTGGTCTAGTGGAAGGTGTCCCTGGCCATGGCAGGGCATGGAATGAGATGAGCTCTAAGGTCCCTTTCAACCCAAACCAGTCCGTGATTCCAGGCTAACAGCTGTCGTGCTCACAGGGCTGTGTTGCTGCTCTCCACACCTGCACACACACATTTTAAACAAAAATGAGCTGTTTGTTTCTAAGGGGGAATGCAGAGTTGGGTTCTGTTCTCCACCTGCATACTAGGTTTTAAGTTATTAAATGTAGCAACAGGGGCAAAGTTAACTATGCATTTAATTATGCCCTGCCTTACTTTATAAAACAAAACAGGAAGCAAAGATTCCAAGACATTTGAAAACCTTTTGTCTACAGAAAAAAAAAATCCTCAATGGATACCCAAAATATGGTAGGATAGGACAAAAAGGTTTTAAAATATGTCTTTATCACATCAAACTAAAATAACCTTCATGGCTGACAGAAGCTGTGGCTCTTCAGCAGAAATTTAAACTGTGCAACAGGATGATATTCCATGGCCCACAGTGTGCCTTGCTGTGTTGTTGTAGTTATCACACTTGCTCCAGCTGTGCCTTTGTGAGAGCTCTCTGTGCCAGCCCTGAGGCACTGAACTCCAGCTCACTGAGGCTCTGGGAGGCTGGGTTTTGGAGACAGTTTGGAAAAGAAACTTAAAGTTATCAGAGGACACCTGCTAAGGGTGTGATAACAAAATAATTTTCTGATTCTGAAAATTATTTTGTGATCAAATGTTTACCAGTATTGGCTTTTACCACACATGAAGGGATCAGACAAAGATTACAAAGGTTCTACAGCTCTTTTTACAACAGATAATTTTTAAGGGGGATTTTTTTTTTAAGTCATAGCTGTAAAAGGGAAAGCACAAAACAGTTGTTGTTGTTGGATTTAGCTGGCCCTCCAGGCTGTCATTTCAACAGCAAGGTGTAATTCAGACCTGAAGTTTAGACCAGCTGATGACAAGAACTAGTAAGTTTTCAGAGTTCCTGCCCCTCTCAGCACTGTGGCCATGGGCTTTACCACAAATCTCCACTCAGACTGCGCAATACAGCTGATAAGACCTTCCATGCTCCCCAGAGGTCATTCCCTCAGAAATACTCTACTCCTCCAGCTGGGACATTACTGCATTCACTCTTTCTAGTCTCTCTGGGTGCAGCTGTCAAAAAAACATTTTCCAGAAATTTTTGTTCTGTGTGAATAAGATTAGAGCAAATCAAGGTGCTTCTTCTGGAGTACCTTGCAGCATTGATATACTGGAATAAAAATTAAGCTGAGGCTTCCTATAAATAAAGCACTTGTTTTTATCATTCAGCACTTCCTGAACAGGATGATGATCCCAGGGTGTTGTAGGAGACTTGACACATTTGTGTTGCTCCAGCTCAGAAGAAGGAATCTTTTTTTTTTTCTTCTATGGCACTTTCTGAGGGATTCAGAAGACAAAGCACAACATTCCCATCCATTAAAATCTGTTCTTTGGTAAAAAATACCCTCATTCCCACTTCTAGTACTGGAGTTTCTAAGGATTTGCTATTCCTGTCTTAGAAGCCTTTTTCCAGATCTGGGTGCTAGGTGCATTTTCTGAGCACTATCCTCTAGTGTGTGGTCAAAAGACCAGTACTCAGAGGGACTGGAATTGTGAGATGTATTTTCTTTTGGCAGGCCTAGGGCTAGAGAAAGCTGCCACGTTGTCCTGTGGCTCCATAGCCCACTGCTGCTTTCCAGGGAGGCACAAACTGCCTGGCAGCCCCTGCACAGCTTTAGAACAGCAGGGCTGACAGAGACCTGCACAAGCTCTTGGGGAACTACACAAAAGCTGCAGGAACAAACTGGACCACCCTGATAAAATTTTGCCAAGGTGAAGTGCACTGACAGGCTCTTCAACCTGCACCCCTCCCATGTGCCAGATCAGCTCAGATGTAGCAGAGCTGCACAGCCTTGGGCCTGATTGCAGTGAAAACAGCAATGCTGGACGAGGAAAACACAGCCAGAAGCATAACTGGGGCCTGTACCACGCACTTCTCTTTCTCCATTGGTTTGGGAGCTGGATTTAAGCTCAGGCTTTGCACTTGGTCATTGCACAACTTCCAAGACTTAAAATTTCTCTGCTGTATACACTGAAATGCATTTCTTCTTCTCACTACCAAACTGCATTCATCTTGAAGGAAAAAGGGAAAAAAAAGACAAGCATAAGGCTTACAACCTTAAATATTACCTGAATTTTTCCATAACAATGTAGAACTTCTTCTTTTTTTTTTCCTATGAGCTCTCTTTTCCCAAGCACTGCTTTCTTCTGTTTTTATTTGAGCTTGAAATAGGGCTGTTTTATCACAGCTATAGCAGTTGTATTATTAAAGGACAAGTAGATCAGACCTGGAAATTATAAACACAATGTACAACTTAGAGTGATCTTTGGTTTCATTCTGGTTAATAAAAATTCAACAGACCCAAAAATTCAAAAATTCAATTCAGCTGGCCCACCAAGGCATCATTTACACCATTTTTATAAACTCCCAGAACATGCTGTTTATAAGCAAACGGCAGAGTATTATCACTAGTTTAGGGGGGTTTGTAACATTATATAATAAATGCCAGAAGAGCTGTAGTGATCCACCACAACAGCTGTAACAATAAAGGTTATATAAAAGCAGCAATAAAGCTTGCTTTTAGTGAAGGACCTTTCTGTACATGTAAAACAATTTCTAAAATTGTGTACACCTGTTCCAGACCAGGGAAAGAGCTGTAGCCATTCTGCCCAGGGACTGACTTTTAAAGGCCAAGAGACATAAAGGGGAGATTATAGAGATATAAATAAGAATACAGCAATGTATAGATAAGAATCTTCTCTGTCCCTTAAATAACATTTTAGAGCAACAAATACATGTTGTAACATTAGAAATTGTGTTTCCCCCCCTACCTCTCAGCTCTTTTCACAGTGGCATTACAGCGCTGAGCCGAGGGGCTGGTATGAAGTGATGCCCAAGGGGACCAGAGGGACAGAGCACTGACAGAGCTTGACTGGGAGCACACATTAAATCCCAGTGTTGTCCCAGAATAGGTTCTTTCACCCAGTGTACAAGATGCCAATCCAAAACTGAGTCAAGGTATTTGATTTATTTACATTTCTGCACAGAAAGAAGGCTGGGTGGCAAATCCACAAAGCCAGCACAACTATCAAAACTTTTCACTATTTATACATTTTAGCAAATGAAGGTATTGATGTTCATTGGCTGCAAGTTACATAATCCTCTTATTTAGTGGTCTATCTTCTACTGATTAATGATTCTCTCATTTCTCATGCTAACTAGCCCAGTATTGATCTTCTTTTGGGT
Organism: Anomalospiza imberbis; assembly: GCF_031753505.1. Taxonomy (NCBI): domain Eukaryota; kingdom Metazoa; phylum Chordata; class Aves; order Passeriformes; family Viduidae; genus Anomalospiza; species Anomalospiza imberbis. Next base: position 20,231,405 of record NC_089690.1, on the reverse strand, counting down.
CAGTGTTTTCTTGGGTCAATGGTCTGTGAGTCATTGGTCATTACCTGCCCCTGCCAGAATTACCTTTTACCCAGCTGGGGCTGATTTCAGCACAGTGGCTGGGTTGGCTTTATCAGTTTCTTCCTTACTTTGGGGGTTCTGCCAAACGTCCTTGTGGCCTCCAAGTTCTGCATTCTGTGTGCCCACTCCTCTCATTTCTCATGCTAACTAGCCCAGTATTGATCTTCTTTTGGGTCAGTGTTTTCTTGGGTCAATGGTCTGTGAGTCATTGGTCATTACCTGCCCCTGCCAGAATTACCTTTTACCCAGCTGGGGCTGATTTCAGCACAGTGGCTGGGTTGGCTTTATCAGTTTCTTCCTTACTTTGGGGGTTCTGCCAAACGTCCTTGTGGCCTCCAAGTTCTGCATTCTGTGTGCCCACTCTCAGTGGCACATCACACACATCCTTCTTCCCAAGCATTGTCAACCTCCCCTAGGACTGAGATCACTGAAACACGCGGAGCCCCAGACCTTAACAAGGCAATTCTACTGGAAAGGATTTCTCTTCCCAACACCTGGGCATCACTTAGAGCTTGTGAGCCGCTGTTTCACAGATTAAATCTCCTTTCTTGTTGATTAGATTGAAAGTGATAAAGATCAAACATCAATGAACACCAGAGGCAGCTCCGCAGGCCGGGGCCGGGGCCAGCCCCGCGGTGACCGGGCGGTGAGGGCGGGCTGCGGGCGGGGCGCGGCGGGGGCTGGCCCGGGGACGGCGGGGACACGGGGACACAGCGGGAGCGCTCGGCATGGCGCAGTACGCGAGGGGCCCGGCCGTGGCCGTCATCCGGCTCTGCAACCCGCCGGTCAACGCGCTCAGGTACCGCCGGCAGTCCTGGGGACCCTTGTGAGCGGGCGGGGGATTCTCCGATTTCCTTCCTTTTCAGCGCGTTCCCTCTCTGCGAGCCCGAGTGAGGCTCCCACCCGTCCTGGAGGGAGGGCGGCCCCAGTGAGCCTCAGCCGGGACTTCTACACCGCTCAGTACTCGCAGAGGCCCCGGCGGCTCCTTCAGGCGTAGCTTGGATCTCGCTTTGCAAACAACATGCTGAACTTTGCCATAACTTCTGCTCTTTCTTTAAATTTCTAGTTGGGGAGTTTCACAGGAGATGTGCCAGACTCAGCAAACCGTACTTTCTGCCATCTCCCCTGGAGGGTGTTTAAAAACTTTGCTTATTTCTCATCACCTTCCAGTCTTTAAAAATCAAGACTGCTTCAGCAAGACATAGCACAGCAGCGCTAGCTCAGCCTGGAGTGCCTTCAGCGCTGTTCGGTACAAGTGAATCCTCAGATTTCCTGGTCTGATTGCCTGCCCCACACTGCTCAGTGCTTGCCTGGCCAATCCCTGTGCTATCCAAGTGTGCACAGGGGAGAGGGCAAAGGGCTCTGTGGATATCAGGCATGGTTCAGCAAGCAGAGCTGGCACCAGAATTAAACTCAGCCAGGGCTATCAGAAAACAGTTCATCTGGCCTTTAAAAACTCTTAAGGAATTGACCTCTAAATACTGACCTTGGTAAAGAAGGGCCCCATGCAATCTCAAACACAAGCCAGTGAAAAACAAAGTCAAACACCAATCTGTAGTAGCCACTGAAATTTTAGTTTTTCATGTGTCTTGAAAAGGACTTATGTGCTTTTGGCTTTACATTAGTTGTGGGGTTTAGTTCCTTTAGTTCTGAGTAGCACATGAACCCTTTCTAAGCAGCTGTAGTTGTTCAGTAAGTGACCACAGCATCTATTCAGTCTGTATTCACAAGCCAAAAATAACCCCGCTGCCGATGTGCTTGATTTACAAAAGAGAAAGTTTGTTAAAAAGAAGCTCACAGAGACAAGGAAGAGCATGAAAAGGAGATGAAACCTGATGTTCTTCTGTAGAAAAGCTATATTGTAGTTGGCACTGCTCACTCTTCTGTTGCGACTTGTTTAGAACATCTTCATGTGCTCAGGTAATTACCATGAGAAACTTGGAGTGACTTGATGAGTTTAGATGAACCAGACATGTACGACTCCCAGAACTGTATGGTGTAAGACATACTTTGGACCTCCTGTGCCCAAGACCAGTCTAAGAAAACTTCCAGGCTGTGCTCACAATAAAATTTCAATCCTTACCATGAAAAATACAAAATGCAGACCTAAAGAATCATAGAATTGCCGATGTTGAAAAGACCTTTAAAATCACTGAGTCCAACCATCAGCAGTAACAGATGTGTGCTTAAGGAACCTTAACTCCCCTCTTTTGAGAAGTCCTGGAGAAAACCCAAAGTCACCTCTGCCTTTGAACAGCAGCAGCACAACTTCTTCAGGACAGATCTCTGCCTTTACTGCCCTTTGCTCCTGGCCCTGCAGTGCCCTCACAGCAAGGCACATTTCTGATACACCAAGGGAGACAGATTGTGTGGTTGTGGTCCTGTCCCTCGGCCCCACAGGGAAGAAGGAATATCCTGGCTAACTTCAGATCCATTAAACTACAACTTGAGACATGTCTGTGGTCTTTGGTGGCATGCCAGGGCAATACCTGTTTTAGAAGAGATCCATAATTCTCACACCCTTGCCATCAGGTAGGTGTTAGCTGAGATGTGACTGCAGCTAGGAAAGGTAGAGCACACTCTGATCCCTGGGTGCTCCTCCTGCTCCTGCACATTTCTGTACTGGACCACAGAGAGCAGGTATGTTAGTGCTGTTGGAAATGTTGGATTGCACAGGTGATAGCAGGCAGTGCAAGTTACAGACAGGAGCCATGTCCTGCTCTCCTGAAAATTTCATTTCACAGCAGGCACAGATGCTTTTTAAGGCTGGTGAGGTTTTGCTGCTGTGTTCCAGCCTCCCCTACCTCTCCCCATTATCCATTTCCCCCCTCCTGGGCCATCTCATTGGCCATTAGCACTTTAGAAACCACTGGTGGGCAGGAATTTACTTTCTCCTGTCTGACTTCATCCTCTGCTGGTACCTGCGGGGCAGTGCTTTCCTGAGAAATGTGTGCTGACTTGAGAGTCTGGCGGCAAATTCGCTTCCCACACAGACTCCCCTTTAAGCTAATCACTCTCTCCACCAGCAGAGGTGGCATGTGCCAAATTTGACTTGTTTGGAGGGTTTTTTCATGGTTTGCAGAAGTTTAGTATTCAGAGATCTGTATTTACGAGACCATGGCATTGAGAGAAGGGATTTAGATATGCAAAGACCCGGGAGTTTGAGGGAGCAGAAAGACAAGACTTGCAAAAGGAAGGACTGACTACCCCTTCTCAGCAGAGGCAGGCTGCTGGCGCTGGGCAGGAAGGACTTCAAGGAGTATTTCAACATTTGAGCTGACAAGGACAGAAAAGCTCCAGGGAGGATAGGCGAGGCCATGCAGTAGGGCAGCTTATGCATGGGATTCTATGAAGTGTGACAGCATAACAGGTTTGATTGGGAAAGGCTCTCCCTGGCTGCCAGGATTGTCCTTCTGACCCTGATCACCTTAAAAATCAGAAAATGTAAAGGAGATGAAAGAAACTGCAGTTTCAGACAGGTAGCAATGAGGGGAGAATGTGATTACCCACAGATCAGCACCTCACCAGGATGAGATTCAGAGAGAAAATTCTGGGATGAATAAGCATCTGCTCCCTAAAACAACTATTCTAAAATTCCACCCAAAAGATGCCATTCTGGCTCTGGCCTTAATTTATGTGCAGGACTGTTGAAGCTGTATTAGCAACTTGTCACACAACAATGTGTGACAGTAGCTACTTCACAGCTGGATCTGACACTGAAGCAAGGGAGAGCAGAGCAGGTAACTCCAGCACACAAGTCCTCAATTTCAAATAGGGGATTATGTAACGCCCAGCAGCTAGTTCAAAGAAAAACACTGCAGGAAGCTATCCAAAGGAAAAGGAGCTTGTGACAATGGGAGAGCCTGTATTGTTATTGTTCAGGTTGGGATTTGCAGGTTTTTAAAGTATATTAGAAGCTGAGAAAAATACAAAGGAAAAGTACCAGACCTGCATGTTTTCCATAAACAGCATTTTCCACTGTTGGATTTGAGTCTCACTTCTTTAAATTAAATGTTCAGGATTCCCTTACATTACTTTTTTTTTTTTTTTATGAAAGAAATTCACATTCACAAACTCTAGCTAAAATGTGAAATAATTAAGGTAAATAGTAAAACCCTGTTACAAATCCAGCACATCACAGTCACTGCAATGAGTTCCATATAATAAAAACAACCTGGTATGGTAATCTCCAAGAATATTCTCTTGCTCTGGTGTGGACCTACTCTTTAACAGCACCTATTTTGAGTTCCTGAAACGTGGAACACTGAATCACCTTGGCAGAATCACTTTTCCTGCAGTCAAAATAGTACCCATGGTGGAACTGACTGCATGGCATGGGATGCAGCCTTGGAAAGCATGGAGAGAATTTTCGCATTGTTACTGTTAAATGAATGACAGTGTCACAGTAATGAAATACTTGCGAAAATTACAGTGACTTTTTGTTTCTTTAATGCTCTACCAGTTTGAAGCTGGCATTCTCCTGAGTACTTTTATAATTCTACTGTCATATATTTTACGATTTTATGATGCTTTAATTGAAAATTACATCTTTTACTGCCACTTATAACATGTGAGTGACAAAGCAGTGCAGTCTGTGTGTTGGACTGTGACATATCCAAGGCAAACTTATCACTCCATCTTAGGAAAACAAGAAACTACAAAAAATATTATTTTTCTTCCTTTTTATCCCACAAAGATTCCAGCTGGGGAGAAGTTATATGGAAATTGAAGAGATATTTACGCAAATATCAAGTTAAATTATTCACTGCCATGAACAATCCTGTGGGTTAAAAAAGGCGAAGCAGGGATCAAACTGATTTTGTGGCAGCCTTGATGACTAGTTTTTATTTTGGTAGTAGTATATTGTTGTAAGTGCTGAGGGCTTGGAACTGTTTTCCTCCATAGAACCCTGAACCTTCCCATTGGCTGCAGACAGCCCTTCTAGCTGGGCATTTTACAGATTTGCCTAGAACAGACTCAGAAATACTGATTGCTTCTTGTCTGTTCCTGGTTGAATTGTGCCATTTGTCTATACAATAGTTGCAAATTAGTAACTTCACATTTGTTTGGATCATGGAACATTTTTTTCTCCCTCTTTGCCCCATGGTTTGTAGAGTGTAATGACATTTCTTAATGGCTTTCCCTGTAATCTCCCAGCCCCTGGGTGATTTTGGTATTGCTGTGGCCTGGCTCTTCACTGATGCACAAACAGAACTCAAAGAGCAGCAAGCATTGGGTGCAGCCTGTGGGTGCTCCTCAAATAGCAGCAGCCACAGATATGCCAGCGGAGAGGGAGATAAAACACTTTTTAAAAATATATTAAAACACATTTAGTGTATGGAAAGGTTTTCATATTCTGTTATGTGGACCTACATGCAGTGGAGGGACCTTTACTGACTCACCTCACAGTTTTACTTTGGCATGGCCAAATTATTCTCATTTAAGTTTAAGCCTTCAGAACTACTACTAACATCACACTGCAGAGTTGTCTTTGATGTCTGGATTGGGCAATTGGTACACAACTGGCTGTTCTCTCTCCAAAAATAACACTTCTCCCAGTCTCTGGCTGTCAGGTCTCAGGGCTCCCTCTAACCCTCCTGTGTAGCACAGCCTTATAGAGGCAGCAGATGGTCCTGGAGATCCTCTTAGACACTCCTCCTCAGCCAAGAGCCCTGACTGTTAGACTTTGCCAATGGTTTGTCTTTAATTTCTGATTTTGAAGGAGCAATATGCAGAGCTTGGCTGGGATTCCTTCACACAGCTGGCTTGCAGGGAGCTCCTTGGGCTTGCAGGTTTCCCTTTGCAGACTATGGATTCTCACATGAATTCTGCAAGCATTGCTCTGTAAAAATGTCTGCACATGAGAGTACAGTGATGTGTTTTTCATCTACTTCATGACAAGCTTCCTTTTTAGATGAAATGCCCTCTAACCATAGAGCAACTTGCACAAGCTGACTGTGCCTCAGGCCTTTTTATTAGCTCTGTGTAATTAACACTGCTCCTCTCCACTGGGCATCAGCAGAGCTCTGATCCCTTTTCCTCAGCACCAAGCTCACATGTGGAGCTGGGCCCAGGGTTTGGAGAAGGTCTAGAAAAGAAAGCTGGTTTTATAAAGGACTGGGCAAGTGTGGATGATACTTCTTGGATATTCCTCCAGCCTTCAGCTGCTTGTGGCTCAGATTTTCTGTTTCAGAGGCATCTCTACACAGAATAGTCTCTCACAAACTATATCAGTATGTGCGTATATCAGTACATTTTAGTATCTAATTATATATGCATAAAATTTGTATTAATATTTCTATTACTAAAGTGCTAATCCTTCTATTTTTACCTACTATTGCTATGGTTACCACCTTCCAAAACAGACTAGGTTCTTCAAGTCCATCCATACAAACACATGAATTAGCTTTAAAGAGGCAAATGCAAAGTGGACATTCAGTGGGGTCAGACTTTTTAAATATCTGATTTGAAAAAACACTATTTATGCTTCTACAGATCCAGTTTGAAATTCTTCATTAATTCTTTGCTGGCCACATTTACTGCTGGTGTCTGCAGAGCTACCTGTTCAGATGAGTCAAGACATGTTCTGTGTAGTGTTTCATGCCCAAATTCCCTTTGACAGGATCCCACACCAGTTTAAGTCTGGACCTATGTGCAGATCTTCACAAGATGAAAGCATTATTAACATCAGCAGAGCCTGTGTCAGGTGTTTGAAAGAAAACTTTTTTATCCTTAGAGCTCCTTTCAAAAAGTTCTTAGATTTTCAGTGGTTTAGCATTAATTATTTCTAAATTATGCTAAACTGTTTTCTTGAAAATCTGAATGTTTAATTCATAAGGACATCTTCAAAAGAACATTTCCCTGTGCTGCTTGTTGTGGAAACAGCAGTGTCATAGCCTGAAGATGAGTTCTCCAGGCAGTGACTGACAGGTCAGCAGTCAGCCTGTTGGGTTTGGGTGCTTGTCCTTAGAGTAAGAGGGAGACTAAGGACAGGATTCACCTGGAGAGGCTGTGGCAGCAGCCAGGCGTGGAGGCTGCCTGTGACATGGTGCTCATTTTCACTGGGCTGCTCAGTGTTCAGAACACAGACCTCTTGGAAGGGGGATGTATTTGATAGCTACTCACTGAATCTCTTCTTTTATTTCAGTCTGGCAGTTCTCCAGGCTTTAGAGGATGGGCTGAAGAAAGCAGATGCAGATCCCTCAGTGAAAGCTGTTATAATTTGTGGTGAAAATGGGAAATTCAGTGCAGGTAAGACATCAAACACAGGCTGAACAAAGGATGAAACACTCTCCACCTGTCATATCTGAAGATTCTCTGCTTCACAACACTGCTGGCAAAAGTCCTGATTTGGCTGGAAATGGCCACAAGAGAGTGTGCTTTGTCTATTTTGCTGCGCCACAATTCACATGGGGCACATGACAAGCTGGACCTTGAAATAGGCCAAAAGTAAGCTGGTCTGTTCATTCTGAAATGAGGGACAGCTGCTCAACTCTGTAACATCCTGGTGTTTCCTTGGTCTCTGTAGCTTGGTTTATGTAAAATCTCTGGACCATTTACTGGTCTAGGGTATGGAATGTACCTGGGGTAGGGCAGTGATGAATAACAGATCTCCAGATGAAGAAGCCTGAAAAGCTAGGGAATTTCTGTGGAGTTCTACGTTGCTTGTTCGTAGTAACTTGCACTAAACTATTCCAGGCTCAATATCACACCAAGAATGTTTGCAAATTTCTGCAGTGACTGCATGACCCTTACAGTTACTCTGTATTTTTGTACTCAGCCTTCCTCGGAGCTCTGTGAAAAGGATCAAAGATCCAGGGTTCCTTGAAGATTGTCCCAAAAGGGGTTGATTCCTGTTAACCACTCTCCTGCCAGCAGCACTCTCTGCAAGGGCTTGGGCACCTGTGAGCAGCTGTGTCCAGCAGCACAGAGGGAAAGATTGTTCCGGTCACCTCCTCGCCTACTAATTCCCCCTAATCTTTTGGTACTCCCTCAGGAGCTGACATCCGAGGATTTTCCTCTCCGAAGAGACATGAAGGTGCCCTGGGCCCCATCGTGTCTCTCATCGAAAGCAGCGAGAAGCCGGTGGTGGCGGCCATCGAAGGCATCGCTTTGGGAGGAGGCCTGGAGGTGGCTCTGGGCTGTCACTACCGCATTGCACACGTGCAGGTAACACACCCTGCGGGCCACAGGGGCTGCTGGAGCCAGGTACACGAGCAGAGGGACAGGGTGCCCTTCCCGGGACCCTCTGCCCAGAGGAGAGTGGCTTTATAGCTATAGGACACAAGTCTGTGTGCTCAGACATTCTTCACCTACACCAGCACCCTTGACGTCTTTCCTAAGGCTTACTAACTAACTAATTTCAAGTCATTTCTAAATATAAAGCAACTAGTAGGATAAGATGGCTGCGTAGAAACTTCAGAAACCAAATGTTAATTTGCCCTAGGTCTCATTATCTATATTCTGATGCAGACAGCTGTATCTTACTGACTCATGCAGCGTGACTTTTTCTTATTTATTTTTTTCCCCAGCCCTGTGAATTTTGCACTTCTTTCTGCTCATGGCCTAGTTTCTATAGGGAGTTGAAACTCAGCTAGCATGGAGCACTTATGGTTAGATTCTTCATGAGCTCTGGATCCCCAGGGAGCACTTCAACCAAAAGACAGCTTGAAGAGCCTTCAGGAATGATCTGGGCTTTTTTCTTCAATCCCCTCCTTCAAGGCTCAGGAATACTGAACCACCTTGAGCAGTATCTGTCTCTCTGTACAGACTCCTCACTGACAGGGCCATCCCCTCACTTCTGCAGTGAGTCACTTTCTCTGTGGCAGTGTGGGTTGCTGTAACAGCATAAAGAGATACTCCACACCATCCTCTGTGCCACCTAAGGTGAGGGCCATGGAATCACAGAATCATTAAGGTTGGAAAAGACCTCCAAGGTCACTAAGTCCATCCTTTGACCAATTACCACCATGCCCACTAAACCACATCATGAAGTGCCATGACTACTGGAACTATAAGTAGTGGCCCTAAAATAACTCGAAATATCTTAAAAGATCAATAGAAAATGTGCAAACTATTTTTTAAAGGCAACAAAATCTAGACAAATTTTTTTTACGAGAAGACCTCCATACACTTCCTGCTGCACCTGGCTTATCTGCCATGACTCTATCAGATATCAAATGCACCAAGAGACACTTGAAGGAAGATTAGGGAAGAGTTCAGTGGTGTTCAAAGCCAGGTTAAATGGGGCTCTGAGCAATTTGGTGTAGTGGAAGGTGTCCCTGCCCGTGGCAGGTAGTGAAACAAGATGGTTTTAAGGTTCCTTCCAACTCTTTACTAAACTTGCAAGAATTAGAGTAGGGAGATGAAGTTAAGCCAGTGTGCCCTCCAACAGCTGGCAACAGCTACTTGAAAGCATAACTGACACATGTGTCAATCTAGGGAATGCTGTTGGCCCTACAGCTATCCCCCAGTGCTGTACTAGCACACTAATCCTCTGAAAGGTCATGTTTTCCTTCAAATGGAGAAGTGGGTTTTTTTTTTCCTTAAATATTTTATGTAGCAAAAAGCAAGGATGAGGTTTCTATGTAGAAATTCTGAGGCTTCCTAGAGGAGCAATGTGACTCACATCTGCTTGTCTTTCCTCTATTTTGCTCAGTTTGCAATTACCACTCTTTCTGATCAGATTTTTTGTTTACTTTTACTGCATTTTAGGCTCGGATGGGTTTGCCAGAGGTCACTATAGGGTTACTTCCAGGTGCTGAAGGCACTCAGCGACTCCCCAGACTGATTGGAGTACCAGCTGCTCTGGATATGATCACTACAGGTAAGTGCTGTGTCTATATAGCAGAAGATGGCATTGAGTCATACCAGCTTGGTCCAGAAACCAGGAATCTTTTACCTGTGTGGCTGCTTGGGTTGTAATTCTACTTGCTTCCACCCATGAGGGCTAATTACCAGCTGCACAAGTCATTTGATCAGATGGAAAAGAACAAAATTGCCCATCAGGCTCCACTGTAGTCACCTTATTTCTCTTTTTATGGCAGGAAAACACATTCCAGCAACTGAAGCAGTGAAGCTGGGCTTGGTTGATGAAATCGTGGAAGAAAACACCATTGAGGCAGCAATCCGTTTGGCAAACAAAGTGATTGGTGAGGAACAAATTGTAGCAGTACCAGGAAATAATTGGTGATATTTCAGGGCTGAAAAGAGTCAGGAAAAAAACCCACCAGTTTGTTCTAATTTATATGCTCCATTCTTGAGTTTTGGCATCCATATAATATAGAATTAATTGCAGAATTTGTTTCCTGTTGTCTGAATTGAAAAAAATCAGATGCTGGAAAGCTGCAGAAATTCAAGTGAGATTGAGAGAACAGATATATATCAAGTCCTCCTGCTTTTTAATTGTATATCCAAACTCACATGCTCCTCTGGGATGTTGCACGCTGCAGGTTTTGGGGAGTAAGTGCTCTATCCATATATAGCTCAGGATCTCAGCTGGCATTGCACGCATTCTGGTTGCACCATCCGTAATGGCTGAGCAAAAATAACTTTCTCCCTGTAGTGGAGGGGCTGGCACATCCTGTGATCAATTTAATGATCCGTGGTCTGTAAGTGACACTGTCCCTAATCCTTTGCGTGCCATGTAAAAAAATGGCCTGTGCAGATGGGAGGGATGGGGAGAGGTTTGTTTTTTTTTTTTCCCATCTTAGAAATAACAGAATCAAATTTGCTGGAGTTAACTTAAGAAGAGGAACATTCCTTGTGCAGCATGAGGAGCATTGCCATTAGAGAAAACAGGGCATTTTTCCACTGCTGACCTCCTTGTACCTTTGGAACCTGACCACTGGATTTCATCTGGGGCTCTGTCACAATGAGATGAATGCAGGAAAGCAAAAAAACCTTCCTGCTTTGACCACATGGTCAAAGACATGCTTTACAGACAATGCTGTCCAAGCTGGGATGTTGGTTTTGCTCTTCCAGTTCACTACAGACAAGGCCCCTCCTCTGTGCTAGAAGCTGAGGCAGCCTAAGCTTTGTCCTAGATAACAGTGCACCATATTTTAAGGTAAATCAAAGAATTGAGTGTTCTTAAATATCAACGCCTTGTATACTTCCCTGTAGCAGCCGCACCAGGCAGGCACCAAGGTATTCTTTGGCTGGGTTTTCTAAGCAGATGCCCATCCTTCTCACTGTATTCATCCTACAGTATGCTAGGGCTTCATTTTCCACTGCGGAATCAATGACATAAGCACTCCTCTTTTCTCTTTCCTTTATGTCATCATACTAAATATAATTCTTTAGCAAGAGATGGGTGATGTACTTCACTGCTGCTTCTAAGAAAAACAAAGGTACTTTGGTTGGCTGAGTTTGTCTGTTTTGAATGAGAATTCTGTTTCTCCATCTGTTGGGAGAGCAGTGAAATATTACCACTCTTCTAGGCAAATTAACCCAACAAACAGTGCTCCCTGTGATGTACCCTCTGGGCTCTGAATGATGCTTTGCACAAAATCTATGCCAGTACCGATGACAGCAGCAGCAGTGTGTCATGAAATGAGTAATGGATACATTGCTGGAACTGGCAAAACAGAAAACATTCTGGATTTCAACAAATGCTATGTGCAATCAGGTGAAATTTGGATATTTGCATGCTTGTTTCTTCCATGACAGACATTGTGCAGTGGCTGACAGTTGTGAAAGCCACCTTGGCCTTACAGGAGACCCTCAGGAAGGAAGCGTTGACCACACTATTTCTTAGGATAACTTGCTTTCTGGAGTTTATATCCACCACCAATACTGGCAAAATCCTGTTCTTTAGCTTCATCTTCTTTGGAAATTGTAGCTACCAATGTGAGTTTGGTTTTTTTGGGTTTTTTTGAGTTGCATAAGCATACAAGGATCCTGACTGAAGGTCCAGCAGGTAGCTGTCCCAGTCTTACTCATTATTAGATTTTCACTCTGTTTATTTCTGCTTTGAGTTATCCCAGCAAAAATGAGTAATGTCACTGACGGTGTTTCACATCACACTATATATCAACTCCCACAGAACTTTAAAAATGCTTTCAGACTCTTTCCAACAGCTTTACTGGCATTTAAAGTACGTTTTAACCGTGAAAACACTGGTAAGCCAGCTCATCTATTTCTTTCCTGCTTGAAAAATTTCTCATTAGACCCCACAGAAGACCATGACAAGTTTTGATGCACCATTTACCCTCAGGTTATCTAACAGTTTGAGAGATTGATGCACCCAGGGCCTATATGTTTCTTTTGAGTCATTCCTTGCTTTGGCCTTTGCCTAAAGTTAATTAATTTCCTGTCCTACAAAGACAAGGCAGCACTTTAATTTTTCTCCATCAAGCACTAACAGGGCTGCAGAAGAGATGACAGTCTTGTATGGCTTGTCTGGAGTTTGTTCACATGGAGTTCTCCCTTCAGTGAATGATTTTCAGATGCTCTTAATAAAACCAAAGAGAATGTACCCAAAAAATACCATCACAAAATTCTACTGGCTTTGTGTGGAATGCAGCATTTTGTTTCTGATGAGATTTTTTTAAAACATGAAGCTACAACTGCTGACTTCTTACAGAGCAGTCTGGCTAAATAACTGGTTTTGTCACCACTGGAATTTCTATTCCTGAGAAGGCTGTACTGCAAGATGACTCTCAAAGAATCAATTCAGAAATAATTTTCTTCTAAAGCTTTTTCAGTGCCGGAGCTGCAGTATCTCATGGCAAGAGATCAGTCTCAAGTGACTGCCTTACTGTATCAGGGGTTACTTGATTACTGTTGTGATACACAGCTGACAGAGCTACTTTTATGGCATGCTGGGAGAGCATTCTCATCCATATATTTTTATGGGTTGTTCCTAATGAAGAACACCTTCAGAAGATGCTCTGAAACAGTAAGTGGGTGTAGGAATACAGAGGCAATTACTGATTCCAAGTTAGATTTTTCATTGAAAACCAATATTTATATATTGCAGATAGGAAGCAAGAATAATTCCCTGACCTCTCAGGCAAACTGGCTTCTCCAGGCTAAAGAAAATATCTTCACTTCTGAAGGCATTTTTTAAAAGGAACAGACAGGAGCTAAATCCTTGGGGACAAGGAGAACGTCCTTTCATTAGATGTGCTTGACAATCACTGCAGTAATCCAAAGTTGCATTTCAGGCTTTTCCCAGCTGATGGCATCACAAAATTGACAAATGGCTGGAACTGCTGGTGACATGCAGCAGCTTGCATCTCATCCTGTCCACTTCTTGTTGGCCTGCTCTGGTCTTCCTCAGCTGAAGGAGAAATTTGGTCCTGGCCTCCACACAGCAGACTTTTAAACTCTCCATATACACCCCTTGTTTTTCTGACCCCATCTGCTGATTCACCTCAGAGCAGAGCAGTACCAACTCCTTGCACCAAAGAGGCAAGGAAAACCAGAGCAATTTGGAGTAGCAGAAGTCCCTCAGGTGGACTTCTGTGGGGAAAGATGATGAGTTTCTGCCTGTAAGCTACTGGGAGTTGCTGCAGAGGAAGCAGTTGTTCATTCTGAGGCTCATCAAAGCTAGGGGTGGAACAGATGCTGATGGTGGGTAATTGCATCTTTGAAATGGAGGCTGGAGGAAAGACCTTCCTTTAGAGCTGCAAGTCCTTTCCATGAGCCGTCTCTTCCAAGATGCACAATATCAAGAAATTTTAATCTCTCCCCAGGGCTCAAGGTTCTGGCTGACACCTTCCTTAGACAGAGGCCTGGCCAAGTGTCCCTTGGACACAAAAGAGAGTTTGTGAAAGGTCTGACATGGCCTGGAATTGTCTCTGGCAGCCTGAGGGGCAGGGCTCACCTTTATTCCTCATGAATTCATAAGCAGTTCCCTGCATGAGGAAGAACATTAGGCTGGCCCTGTCTCTTGCATGTGCCATCTCATAGTGTCCCAAGAGTTTACAACTCTGGGATGATATTTCTTTCTTTAAATAACATAATATCTGATACTGCCTGCATACGTGGTGCATTTGCTGATAGAAATTTTATAGACTTGATCTGCCCTTTGTGCCCCCTGGACTACAAACCTGGTAAACAAAGCAGGAGTCTGTGTGAGCTCCTGTGTGTGGATGATGCTTTTCCTGCAGCACTCATATCTGGCACTGTTCATCATCTTCCTGCTGCTTTGCTTTCAGAAATCAAGCTACAGGTGTCCCACACTGATCTCCTCTTCCCAGATTTGGATTCTGATAATTCTTTCCTCATCATAAACATGTCCTTTATTCTTACTAGCATTGCAGAACCTAAGATACTGCACAGAGGTGCTGTAGAAAACCTATTTAGTTTGCAGCTAAAATAAGAGTTTTATTACAGGAGTTTATTTTTTTTTTTAGTCTGAGGAACTGTCTCCTGTCCCCCATCACTGTTTGTGTTTACAGTACTGTTTGCTGTCTGAAGACCAAGCTTAAAGGCTTCCAGTGGTATTCCTTTTTTCCAGCCCTTTCCACTGGATGTCATATGAAGTCCCTTGATGTGCCCAATCTTCCAGCCATCAGATCAGCTTTCTGGGACAAGCCTGAGCTTTCCTCTTGTGATGGAGCATAACCCACTATTTAAGTCCTAAATAAAGAACTGCAGATAAAGAACATTTCTGGGTTAAAAACTTAGGGGAAAAAATTATTCCAAAATAAAGGAACGTTATCCTGACTAAATCCTGCAATACTGGCTGATATAAATTATATCCACTGTCAATGCGAAAACATTTTTATAAACTGTGATTACAAGGGAAGCTACTTACACAGTGAGTGTTCATCTTTTTGTGCTCACTAAGAGGCTTAATTAAAAACCTGAGCTCTGAAGACCTTTATTACAAGAAATCAGTGTATTAACTCATCCTGGAAACTTGTATTTCAGTTTCTCCTAAGCATTGCTCAGTCTTGGAGGAAGAGCTAGAGTGAGGACATGTATCTCAGGCAGGCATGCCTGCAGTGCTGCCATTATTCCTGCTCTTCAGTATCCCCTGTAGGATTTCCTGAGTATTCTGCTGGTGCACTGGCACTTCCCTAGCTCACACAACAGGAAGAGAAAGGGGAGCCAGATGCAATATGCTGCCTTGTAAGGAAGTGTGCCCCCATGGCAGAGCTCATCTAAGAGGCCCGAGCAATGAGACACTGTCCCCAGAGAGATTCAGCATAAGGTTCTCAGCCCACCACCTGACTTTGGTGGCAGTCCTGGCTGCTTCTGGGGACAGCACTAGCAATCCAGGCAGTGCCATGCTGCAGTTAATGATCTGGATATGGCTGTGATGACAGCAGGGTCTTTGTGAGAATGCTGCAGTATCAAGGGGATACCTCCTGAATTGCTGATCTTGTTCCTCCCTGGTCTTTACTGAGCAAGCTGCCTTTAGAGCAGAGGAACACCTGAGTATGGCCAGGTCTGTACTAACAAAGAAGACAGGGAATTTTGGCACCTGAACCACAGCTATGTTCTCTCAATTAAAACCCTTTCTTGGTATCGCCATAGCAACCTCTCTCTGTAATAAACTTCACATATTTGTGTGGCTGCTTGATTCGTCCCTTGCTGACACAAACATGAACTCTCCCATTTGCTGCCCAACTCATGCTGAGTGAGATCTCCTTTTGGTTAGTCCCAAAGTGACTTGAGGGGCTCCTTCAGTCAGGGAAGAAGTCAGGGTGTGTTTTCCACTTTTGTCAATGTCTGGGTCAGGCCTCTGGCTGGAATGCCTCTGGCTAGTGTCAGCTGGGTCCTGAATACTAAACAATACTGGGGGAAAGCTTCATTACTGAGCCTAAAGAAAGATCCATATGAAAGTGGCAGCTAGGACTGTAGAGAGAGAGAACTGGAAAGTCAGGGCACTCTGAAGCTGAGAAAAGGAAGGAGAGAATTACTTATTTGAAAATAAAGTCTTACTTTTTTTGAAGTCTGAGAAGGGACTTGAAAAATCGTAATTGTCAGAGCAAGCAGAAATAAGGAGAAATGTCAGAAGCTTTACTTCTAGACCCAGCTCACTGTGCCATGCAAGCCCTCATGCAGTGGGAGTTGGAGAAGAGGCAGACTGCCATCCCAGTCTGTGGAAAAGGGTCTGGAAGTCTGGAAAGGCTACATCTGAAAAGATGTGGATGCTTTGTTCCGTAACTCCATCTCTCTCTCCCCAGGTCAGCCCCTGGGACCCCGCAGGCTCAGCCTTAAGCCAATTCCCAAAGTGCCCAACATGGAAGCGTTCCTGCGTGAAGCTCTTGTGAAGGTGAAGAAGCAGGCGCGGGGGTGCCTGGCTCCGGAGCTGTGCTTCCAGGCCGTGCGAGCCGCCGCCGAGAAGCCCTTTGCCGAGGGGGTGCGGCGGGAGCGGGAGCTGTTCCAGGCGCTGCTGACTTCGGGGCAGGCCCAGGCACTGCAGTACGCCTTCTTCGCCGAGAGAGCCGTGCACAGGTGGGCAACTCCCAGCGGAGCCTCCTGGAGCAGCGCTGCCCCGCAGCCCGTGCGCAGGGCCGCCGTCATCGGTAAGGACGGCGAACTGCCGGGATGGGCACTGGGCACAGCCAGCAGCTCCGCTGGGCATCCCCAGCTCACACCCTTCACACCCGCGGATACTCCGCACCCATCGGCGAACTCGGCACTGCGCTGGGAAGCTCCAAATTCAGATGGCAGCTCACATGCCACTAGATTAGCCCCTGATGTGTCCTCTTCCTTTGGAAGAATAGCTTTCTCTCACTTCAGAGACAGCTTCGTGTGGGATCATAAGCAGCCTGCTCCCTTTTAAACACCAAGACCCGGTTTTGCTTTTTGCTAGAAGCAGGTCTGTAGGAAATTCTCCTCCTCCTGGTCTTGTTCTGTACTGCAAGTGCATGTGCACAGAGTCACTCAGGGATATATTAATACAAAAATGTTTTGACAGCTGTATTTTAAGAAGATTTCATCTCACTGGGATCCACTCCTGCCATTTTGTAGCCCAGCAAGATAATGCCTTCATTAATTTTTTATAAGAGCAATTTAAATAAAACCTTCAATGCACTGCTGAGATTAAAAAAAAAAGTATCTTTCAGCTCTAGCTGTTGATAGTAGCACTCAAAAATGGTTAGACAAGTAATGGAGCACTTGGAAAACATCCATTTTGTTTCAAGGAAATCTCACCAGATAACACTACTTTTTTTTTCTGGGTGCTTCTCATGGCTCTTGAGCTGTCTGACAACTCATTTTAGGCCATAGAGATTTTTTTGGAAGTTCTCTTCATTAGCTGCCATGCCATATTTTTAATAGAAATGGGTTTTTAAGCATCAGTCCACAAACCCTGTGAGAAGGATCTGTGACTGTTAAAACATTCAGGTAAAGAGGCATTAATTGTTACCAGATCGGTCCTGTGACTTGAAGAGCACAGAAGTTTGGACACACACTTTTGTCAGTCCCACAGAGGTCAGTCCTGCAGTGCGTGCTTTGACAGGAGGGTCCGTGTTGGAGTTTGGGCAATGACCAGGTGACCAGGAGGGACATTCTCTGCTCTGTGCTGCTAAACCATGCCAGAACAACACACTTGCCAAGACCTAATCACAGTGACAGTTTAGCTAGAAGGGCTGTTAGGGCTGAGCTTCCTATTTTGGGGCTGTAACTGAGCTAGAGGGAATTCTGAGGACAAATGCAACCTCTATTTGAAAGTTTCTAGTAGAAGCATCATCTCTATTTTCTTTCCAAGCAGAATTGGTTGGGTTGCATGTCTCTTTCATTGGATTAAGTATTTGCCACTCATCTCTGGACAGATTTCTGAATTATGGTCTGAAATTGCCCCAACCTCACCTCCAGGTTTCAGTGTTTTCATAGCTGATTACAGACAATGCCCAGGTTAACTCCTCCTTCTGCAGAAAAAATAAACTAAGTGCTTTGATACTTTTGCTGCAAAGCACAATCTGCCACACTCTGGTCATTTGATGTACCCTGAACTTTCCCAGATTTTTCAACATGTCATAAAATGTGCATAGCCAAAGTGAGAGCAGCATTCCAGGAGTAATTACACCATAGCCAGGTATCAAGAGGTTTCTTCCTTGCTCCTGCTTAGCATGCCTAGGATAACAGGCAACCTTGATATTAGCCACATTCAACACATCCAGTTAATTATTTACTGGCAGGGAGCAGCTGCACCCCAGGGATGGGGAGCCAGTGACAAGAACAGGGGGCAGAACCACAGAATCCTTGAGGCAAAGAAGGCACCTCTGAATGTCATCTTGTCCAACATCTCTTCTAACATGGGGTCACCTAGAGCCACTTGCTCAGGACCATGTCCAGACAGCTCTTAAACATCTCCAAGGATGAAGACTCCACAACTTCTCCAGGCAACCTGTCCAGTGCTCAGTCAGCCCCACAGTAAAAGGAATTGTTGGGCAGTTAGAGAAAGATGCTGCTTCAATTTAGGCTCCTCAGAAATCATGCAGACCCCACTTTGCCACAGACAGTGCTGTGCTGTTTCACACACTAAAACCATGTTGCATTATGCTGCTGCTTCCATCTCTTATTGCTGCACTGTTGAAGCAACTGAGAAGATCATGTTGACTTTTTCATGTAGACTTTTTGTTTCCTTTGCTTTTGCTGTTCTGAACTCTTGGCTCCCATCTCTTTTCACTTTCTCTGGTTCCTCAACACCCAGGAAGAAGGTTCTTTTCTCTCTGTCCCTTGCAGCTGCCTCTCCCCGCAGCTCCCTGCTTGCCTGGAGTATCACATTATTTCTGCTTGAAACTGATACCCTGAAACAGAGAAAGCAGCAGCCTCAGTCTACAGCAGCCCATTACTGCCAATTGCTTATTGTTGTTTTTATCAGGAAAACCAGAACAGTTCTTGCATATTTTTACCAATCTATAAAGGATTATTTCAATTGCCAGGCATTTTAATGTCCAAATATTCATTGTAGTTCAAAGTGTTTTCCACAGATAGGTATTTCTGTAGTGCGTGACTGTACATGATCTGCCTTGTACATATTTCAAGTTCTTTTGTTTTGAAATTTGTATTTTAAAGTCCTCCAATTAATTTTGTATGATTTTTCGTATTCTAAGTACCTCACGTGACAAATCAATAATTAACCATCATTATTCACTCAGCTTGCCCAGCAAATGGATTTGTCATACCCATATTTGGTCTGAAACTACATATGTACAAGTGTAGTTTTAATTATATGTCAAAGCTTCATTTCACAATAAAAGACCAGGAGTAGGATGGCTGGGCACTGTTCTTGCTCCTGAAGCAGACTTCAGTCATTTTTGGAAAGATGTGCCTTGGACATGAAATTAGTCCCCTGCATGGAAGAGAAGAATATAGGGTTTTCCCTGGTTTGGGGAGGAGAGAACATTATTGAGTAAGAAAATGCAACATACAGCAGAAATTCTGGAGCAGTTCCTCACCGTGTTCAGTCTGTGTGATCTGAGCTGAGCATGAGACATCTCCCTTTCTCTTTCTTCCACAGCCTTCTACACATGTAAGGCCTAATGATCCCCTGCCATTTTTTTCTGCTCTAACATATTCTTCCCCAAGATCACTTGGCTTTCTGAATTGCAAAAGAGGAGTCCTCGGAAATGCCTCTTTTGCTGCTAGATAGCCAAAGCTCTCCTTAGTTTTATAGGCCAATTTTAAGAAATATTTCCAGGGGAATCATGCTGTGCAAGCTCTAATGTAACAAACCCCTTGGGGCTTTCATTACTCTCTCTGCCAGCTTCATTAAACATCATTTCATACAGGCCATTGCAGAGTTCTGGAGGAAGTTGAGAGGCAGCTTTTCTAGGTCAGAAACAGGCTTGGCCAGCTCATATTTTATCTATAAGATGTATGTTCCGTGGCCTAGAAAGTGTAGTACTACAAGCATGTGTGCCTGTCTCTCATGGGATGGCTAAAACCTACATGGAGTACTCATGATGAAAGCAATCAGGGGAATCACCTGCCACCACTGCAGAGCTTCCCTGGGAAAGAAGCCTGGGGAACACCTGCTCACAAAAGTGGTTTTGATTTAGGAAAAGGCAATGTGTTCATATGGCAAGAGAATCACTAGGATTTCAGTCACGAGACTGAAGCTGGGAGGGTCAGGAGTGCATAAGACTCAGGATGTGTGGAGAACTTGGAAATTCTAGAGAGAAACCCCAGGCCTCCATGGTGGGAAGGAAGAGACTTCAAGAGGGAGCCACGTGGGACTGCAAACACTTCAGCTTGATGTCTAAAGAGAGCCTGACAGATGGGGCTGGGTTTGGGGGGTGAGTTACCCTCCTGCACTGTAGGAAGAAAGCACTTTGTGTGGCTCACTAGAGCCAGGGAAAACCTGTCCCTAATTGTACCTGCTCCTGCATCAAAGGCTCTGGAGAGTGAGCACAGTGGGAGGAGCTGCTCACGTTCAGGTTTTTTCAGCCAGCAAACCATAGACACTGAATTACTAAGAGTTGGTTCATGTTATTCTGGATTTATTTTCAAATTAGTTTTCAGCAGAACTTGATTATGAAGTAGCAAATCTAATTTCCTAGGAAGGAACTTCAGCATTTGCTCGGGAGTGTAATGATGGTTTGTAAGCAGGCTGCCAGCTAGTGATGCCAATAAAAACTATCTTCTGGTGGCTAAGCAGGGAATGTTTGAACCGTCTTGTGTGCACACAAGCTGAAGGTGGGCAGAACTAAACCAAGAGTGTGTAGCATGCAGGAAAAACATTCTACCTTGTCTGACCTTGGTTGCTGGAACTTGTTTAAACAATGACATCATTTCAGCTCGTCTTTACAAAGCTGATTTAGACAAAATTTTTAATCCCCTTGTTTCTGTTTATTTGTTTAGATGACTTTCATTTGTAAACCTGAGATTTAAAAAATCATTTTTACAGGATTATAACAAACCTATACTTTGTCTGGTTGCTGCTATATTTAGGATATTAATAATCCTTCCATTCAAAGGCTCTGCACTTTCAAAGCTGGTAAAATTGTGCTGACCTTCCCTCACTAGTTTGTATTAATTTAGTTGGAAAAGCCTCCACCATGGGAGAGCAGGATCAGTGGTGTGGGTCATGTCTCACAGAAAAGTGCAGTTTCATTTAATGCCACAGAGGACAGAGCTGGTGCAAAGGATCAAGCCAGTGATCTCTACACTGGTATCCCCTGGGGGTATGAGTTGGGGGTAGCACATTTACAGGCCTTGGAGGAAAAAAATTACAGTGTGAATGGATTCTCAGTTACAGGAGTTCTGCACAAGAGCTTTAACTGTGTGGTTGGACAAGGAAAACCGACTTTGAGAATCTCCAGAAGTTAGGAATGGCCTATGTTGCAGGGCTTGAAGAGTTCCTGGTGGGCAGAGGTACCTGACAGAGAGTGAACAAAGGCAAAAGGCTGCTGATGTGGCACCGTGATTTAAAAGGAGAGAGAAGATGTTGAAATCTAGATTAAGAACACTGCATTAGTTCCATCCCATTTGACCAGGCACTGAGAGACACAGGAGGCCTCGGAGACAAAGTTTAGAGCAGATCAGCATCCCAGTCTTTACAGAAATAGCTGCCGAGTTTTTTTTTGCTTCAAAGATCACGCAATGAAGCACAGAGGGAGAAAAGGAGGGAGACAAAGAGGAAGCTTGGAAGGACGAGGGAGAAACCAACTCTTTGAACTTTGCCAGTGTCAAAATCTCTGGGGAAGTGAATCTGCTCAATGCCCATAACAGACAATCTCACAGGAACAGTGAGGCACTGATATCCTCAGGGTGAAATCTTGCTTTGAACCTGCCTGCAGAAAGTCATAACAGGGTTGCAGATGTAACTCAGAGCTTCTCTCTTTGATCCCCAGGTTCTCACTCCTCAATGATCCTGGTTTCCATAGGTATAAAACTTTGCAGAGATAAGACATGAATCACACGATCTTTGCACACTGGGTGAATCCCAGTGGCATTTTGTAAGCTTGTGAGGGTACTAACTTGCCTTTGTGCTACCTCTTTTCAAACATTTAGGCTCACTGAAAGAGCAAATTCACCTTCCTTTTTCCCAGTCTTTAGTATCTGTTTTCTATGTGTGCACTACTTGTTTTCAAGAGGCCTCCACTTTTTATCCTGGAGATACAAAGGAAACACTACTTTCAAGAGATTAATTTTCTATTCATAGTCTTTGATTCTATCTTGCTTTTATCCCTAGGGCTGGGAACGATGGGCCGAGGCATTGTGACTTCTCTGGTTAAGGCCAACATACCTTTGGTAGCCCTGGAGCAGGATCTGGAATATCTGAACAAGGGAAGAAAAGCTGTGATGCTCCTTTTGGAACGTGAGGCTATGAAAATGGAGGGGGGTGCCCAGACCCTGGATTTCCATAACCCTGCACGTCTCCAGTTCACTGTGGACTTTGATCTGTTGCGTGATGTAGACCTAGTCATCGAGGCTGTGTTTGAGGACATGGCACTGAAGAAGGAAATATTCCACAAGCTGTCAAAGATCTGCAAGCCAGGAGCCTTGCTGTGTACAAACACATCAGCCCTGAACATTGACGAAATAGCTTCTGCCACGAGCTGCCCACAGCAGGTCATTGGCACCCACTTCTTCTCCCCTGCCCACGTGATGAGGCTGCTGGAAATTATCTACGGCCGCCACACGTCCCCCACCGCCATCGCCACTGCTATGCAGCTGGCCAAATCCCTGAAAAAAGTGGGAGTGGTGGTAGGGAATTGTTTTGGGTTTGTTGGGAATCGCATGATGTTTCCATACGTCCAACAAGCAGTTTTCCTTTTAGAGGAAGGAAGCAGACCAGAAGCAGTAGATCAGGTTCTTGAAGATTTTGGGTTTAAGTTAGGCCCTTTCCGCATGTCTGACCTGGCTGGGCTGGATGTGGGCTGGAGGTCTCGGAAGGATCAGGGCCTGACTGGGCCATCCCTCCCCGCAGGCACGCCGGCCCGGCAGCGGCACGGCCAGCGCTACAGCCCCCTGCCAGACCTCCTGTGTGAGCAGGGCCGCTTCGGCCAGAAAACCGGCAAGGGCTGGTACCAGTACGAGCAGGCTGGGGGCAGGACAGCCACGCCAGACCCATGGCTCCACAACTTCCTGTCCCAGTACAGAGACACCCATCGCATCAAGACCCGCTTTATAGACCAGGAGGAAATCCTGGAGCGGTGTTTGTTTTCCCTCATCAACGAGGGGTTTGCCATCCTGGCTGAGGGAATAGCATCAGGCCCAGAGCACCTGGATGTCATTTACATCAATGGCTATGGGTGGCCAAAGCACAGGGGTGGCCCCATGTTCTACGCCTCCACCGTGGGGCTCCCCCGCGTGCTGGCTAAACTGCAGAAATACTCCGAGGCCCACCCTGATGTGCCCGGGCTACAGCCCAGTGCCTTTCTGAAAAAGCTGGTGGCTGTGGGGAGCCCCCCACTCAAGGAGTGGATGTCCTACCTCAGCCGGCAGAGCCCCAAGCTGTGATTCCCCTGATGGAGGCTGATCTCCTGAAACCAGTGCTTCAATTGCACTGCCTCTTCCAATAAAACCCAAAGTGCTACAGGCCTGTAAACAAAGCCACGGGCCTTCTGAGACCTTTGCAGGGAATCATTTTGGCTTATAATTGATCTCAATCCCCTACCTGCTGCATGTCACCACTGCATTCATCCAGCCTTCTCTCTCAGCCCCAGCCTCACCCACTGTCTTCACACACTGCTGTGTAAAGGCCTGTCTCATTTTGCACTGCCTGCAGGTCATCACAGCTGTACTCCTCTTTCAGTCTCTCTTTGGGGAAGGCAGGGAGCAGCATTTACAGCCCACAATGCAAATAATGGTTGGAGCCAAGAAAATTAGGATCACAGTTCAATCAAGACCTGCTGGATCTACCAAACCCTGTCTTCAACCTATTTCCCAGTTTGTTTCAGTTCTTTCTTGTGCAGCCACCTCCCCTCAATTCCCTGCTCTTCTGCAGCCAGCCAGCTGGAATCTGCTGTGGGACAGGTGGCACAAGGGTGCAGCAGCTTTCAGAGATTTTCAGAGCTTTGACAGAGAAGTCAAATGAAGTGGAGAGAGCAGGTTTGGGCAAAGAGCAAGGGGCAGTTCCTTGCTGTCCCCTGGAACTGTCTCTTCTCCCTGCTGCAGAGGAAGCTCTAATAAGTGCTAGGAAAGCCACAAATACATCAGCCTGACTAACCTGCCCCGTGGTGCTGGCTCACGACTGGCTTTCTGCATCCAGACTCCACCCTCTGTTGCCATTATCCCCACCTGGCTTTGTCCAAGCAGAAACGTCTTCTGGCATCCCTTCAGTGTGGAAATGTGTTGCCATCTCTCCCTGCATCTTGCTTGACTACAGCTACCAGGTCTTGGGGCTCAACAGGCTCTAATTGACCAGCTTGAAACGTGGCCTGGCACTGACCAGGTCTTCCCGTGATCAGAGGGTGCGCTGGGAAGGGCACGGCACAAGAGCTGTGCAGGCAGGGACACTGCTTGCAGGAAGGCAGGCAGGGAGGTGGCAGATCTCTAGCAAAGGGCAGAGCAGAGCGAGAGGGAGCCAAACTAGCTCCAGGCTTGATGCTTTGGGACAAAGCTTCCCATTTCACATGTCTAGTGAATGTATCTTCTGGTTTGGTGTGGGGAATAGGTTGGTATGTATTCCCTTCTCAGGCACACTGGATGTTTAACTTTTGATTTTTATTTAATTAAACTGCTTTGATTATCTAATGACAGATTATATGGTGTCACATGAGATAGTGGGGGGAAAAAAGCAAATTGCTTGGTTTTTGTTTTTTCCCCATCCCTTCTTTACATGATGGAATTAGATAATTTTCCTGTTTCTGGAAGAGTTTGTGTTTGAAAAGGTTGCATGCCTCTTTTGTCTAAATACATTTTATTTTGCCCTTTGTCTACTTCTGTCCACCAGTGTGTGAAGGAGCAAAATAGAGGGCAGGAAACCCATCAGGAGTTACAAGCCAACCCAAGTGCCTGGTTCCAGGGAGGACTTTTCTCCAGGACTGGAGAAAGAGTCACGCTAGGCCCAGCAAACTGGGGCGGTTTGCCCCTTGTCACTCAGGTGCCACAGCTGGGAGCAATCCAGCTTGGCTCAGAGGTGAAGCACTGCTTCCACACGAGCAGGCTCTGCGTGACACATTACACAACAGCCCTGGCTGTGCTGGCAGCTGGTTTGTCATGCCCAGGACGGCTCTGGACACGATGCCCTGCCCGGGCTAACCTCCCTTCTCCTGTGCCTCGTGCCGTGGTGCTCACCCGCACTGGGAAAGCGCAATTCCCTTGCAGCAGGAGGCTGTGGAGCAGAGGACATGACCTTCTTCTGGAACTGCAGCGTTATCCCAGGATAACACCAGCTTCTATCCTGGAGCCGAAATGCTTCTTGTCACCTGCAGCACCTGCGTGCTGGTGCCTTTCATGGGTCCGTTTCCCTCATCAGGAATTGCTGAGAACAGAGGTTGTTCACACCAGTAATGTCTCTCCTGACAGAAGTTCATTTGTAAATTCGCTTCGACCGAAGCAGCCCAGCATCGATCGCTCTGCCTGACGTCCCAGCAGCCAGTGGTGACACTGCTGCCGCCGGGAGGTCGCGTTCCCAGCTGCGGGAGGGCGGGGGCAGTGCGCGGAGCCCCGGCCGCTGGCCTGCTCCGCTCCCGGCAGGGCAGAGCGCGCCCGAGGGCAGCCACAGCTCCTTGACCCTCAGCCCTGCAGGGCAGCCTGATCCACAGCCCTTGGTGCCCGCTGACAAGCAGCCCAGGCAGCAACCACCAGCCTGTTCTGTGAGCTTCTTCGGTAAATTGTTAGCAGCCTTGCACAGTCCCCATCAGCTCAAATGTGCAGTGATGCCAGAAATATACCCATGAGTGAAATGTTTCTTCATTTAACAGGAGAGAACACAGCCCCATGTAGAGGAGAACTTGATAACCACTTGGTACAGGATTAGTTTTCCCACCTGTCTTTTAAAACCACTTAACCATTTTCACTCAGTAGGAAAATATCTGTTAAAAATGTTTTCCAAGTAAAACCATTCCTACCGGTGAGCAATGTCCCCAACTCTGCACACTTGCTGCATGTCAGACTATTCCAAGCTATCCATGAGCCGAGGTTATACAGTTCTCTGGCATGGTGAGGCTGTGGCGACACACAATGCGAGCTGGCTCCAGTCCATCCTTAATCGTTGGGCCCTGCTTTTGCTTTCATGTGGTGTCTGGCTGCATGTCTGTGCTTTCTGCACAGCAGGGTGCTTGCTTTCAGTCTGAGGAGATGTGGTGTCGGCCCTGCGAGCACCCGTGGCGTCTCTCATGCAGCTGCAGGATTGTTAGATATCTTTAATTAAGTCCGTGAACTCTGCCAGTGCAGCAGATGCCTCCATTAACTGCTCAGCCACAGGCATTGTGCAAAACAGTAGCGAATGGGAGTGCACCAAAGGGGAGGATTGCCATGGCTTTGATCAGTCCCCTCCAGCACTGGCCCTTCAAAGGGAAGCAGAGACTCCCTGCCTGAGGCTGCTCAGAATTGCAGTCCTGCAACGCATGCCCAAATTGGATGGGGCACTTGGGTCTTGCCAGAAACACCTACCGCTCTTTCTGTAACCCACACTTCACCTTCCTTCTTTATTTCTTCTGAACAGAAAGTGATCTGACAGCCCAGGCTGGTCTGAGAGCAGTTCTGGAGGTGAGACAGTGCTGGAGAGGAAGGACTTCGTGCCGGCAGGTAGAAGTGCCAGTTCTCCTTGGGCCAGGGTTCTCGTGGGAGCTGAGCTGCATCCCTTGTTTGCTGCTAGCAGGGATGAGCTGCTAGGGAACAGGGGGACATCAGGACAGTGTCAAAGAAACACCTGGATTTGCAATCAGTTTCTCCTCTGCTTGCAAACAGCTGAGCAAGCTCCTAAATGTTTGCAGATTTCAGTGGGATTTCTGCAAAACAAAGGCAGATAAGCCTCCAGGAGTGTCAGAATACTCTCTTTCCAGTGTAATAAACACTGGAGACATTTAAAATGTACAGGCCTGTGAAGGTCTCCCACTAGCGCCAAGGGAGCAGTGCCAAGGGAGGCTCAAAGCCCCTGCTCAGTGCAACTGGGCGCCCATCTCCTCCCAGATAGGCCGAGTTTAATGGGGTAGCCATTCCCGACGTGGGAAGGTGAGGGCACAGCTGGGACCCAGTCATGTGGCGCTGGGGTGCTGCAGGAATGAGCAGGAAGGGCCGACAGCACTGCAGAGACCGGGGATCACAGTCAGAGGTGGTTCAAAGCCTCAGTGCAACTCTGTGCTCTGCAGTGATGACCCATATCCCTTGGTCTGACACATAAAGTGTGGAGCTGATCACAGCCAGACAACGGCAGCTTGGCTGTTCTTAAGCCCTTCTTATTGGCAAGAAGCAAATGGTTCTCTCAGCACACCTTCAGGAGGGTGTACAGGATGGGGACACCTCTGGGATATCTCCAAGGACAGACCTCATGACCTCATATGAACTGTCTGGGAATATTCTGGAGAACACAGAAAAATAAGTATGTTTTGACTGTTTCTGACATAGAGCTACTGGGTATTGTACAAAGATAAGGGACTATAAAAATGACCATTTGGTTTCTGTTCTGACAGAAAGCTGACTTCAACTCCCAGTGCTGAGCAGAGCAGCAATAAAACTGCAATTTTCTTTCAAACGTAGCAGGGAAACAAGTCCACCACCACACTTAGGAAACAAATAATGTAGCCAGGTCTCAAGATAAATCCAAACTTGAATTTTGGCCTAAAGATATAATTGTTGGAAAATAACAATACACTTTCAGATGTTCATTAACCAAAATGATATCTACTGATTATTTTACAAAATTCAAGACAAAGTTTATCGTTTTTTTTAAATCACTGTGTGCTTAGAAAGAAATGGGTTTCTGAATTAGATTAAGTAGCATGGTGAAAAAAAAAAAAAAACAAAACCAACCAAAACCTGCCTCTGCTGCAGGCCAGGTGTGCAAACTACTGAGTGTCCTGCTCCATTGGCTCTGGCACTGCAGGGGTGATCTGTGTCCACCTGTCTCACAGACTAGCAAAGAGCTGCGCGCTCGGAGCGCCCCAGATCGTTGCTTGTAATCGGCGCTGCTTGCCTGCTGCCCGCACTCCCTGGAGGCTGCTGTCCAGTGCCAGAGTGCCCGGGTCCCGTTTATCATACGCGGTGGTGTCTGGAGTGGAGCTCCGCGTGGCCGGGGCAGTGCTCGGGGGAGCCTGGCAGCCGGCCCACAGCCCTGCTGGGAGCCGGGCTTACTCTCCCGGGCTGGTGGCCGCTCCCGCCCGTGCGCTCCGTACGCTGCGAGCGCCTCGGGAAAGCAGGGAAATCCCGGAGCGGTCCACGGCTGCCGGCAGCGCCCTCGGGCACCGTCCCGGGCTCACCCCGCCGCGCAGGACAGCCCGCGGGTCACCCTCCCACCCAGCCGGGGGACACAGCCATGCGGGGCACAGCCATCGAGGGGTACGGCCATCGCGGGACGCGGCCGCCAGGGCACATCGCCACCGAGGGCTCGACCATCGTGGGCACGGCCATGAGGGGCCACGGTCACCGCAGGGCACTGTCATCGTGGAGCATGGTCATCGAGGGACCGAGCCGTCGGAAGGCATGGCCATCGGGGCACAGCGCCCCCGGGCGCTGCAGCCATCGGGGTACCGCGGGCGGTGCTGCGGGACCGGGGCGGGGCAGGGCGGGGCGAGGCGGGCGGCCGGGCCCTGCCCGCGGCGCTGCCCCCGCGGCGCTGGGCGGGCGGGCGGTCCCCGCTGCGGCTCGGCGCCTTCTCCTCCTCCTTCTCCTCCTCCTCGTCCTCAACCTCCTCCTCCTCCTTCTCCTCCTCCTCTGGCCGCTGCGGCGCGGGGGCTGCGGGCGGAGCGGCGGCGCCATGAGCGGGGCGGCGGCGGCGAAGAGCGAGAAGCTGGACGAGGCTCAGGCGCTCGCCCGCAGCTGCGCGGGCAGACCCGACTTCCAGCCCTGCGACGGGCTCTCGCTCTGCGCCACCCACAGCCACGGCCGCTGCTTCCGCCTGCACTGGTGCTGCCACCTGGGATGGTGCCACTGTGAGTGAGGGGGCGAGGGAGCGGGCGGGGGGCGCGCGATCCCGGCCGTCCCGAATGTCCTGTCCGTCCCCGCGCACTGCTTCACCGCCCGTCCCGTTCTGACCGGCCCGTCCCGTCCGCGGCCGGGAGCAGCCCGCTCCCGGAGCTGTCCGTGCCGAGGCGGCCCCAGTGGGACCCTGACTTCGGATGCTGCTTCCGTAGGAGCGGCAGCGGCGATGCCCGGAGAGTTCTCTCGGGGCCTGGAGTCCCAGCGCCCCTCTCCCCGTGAGCCGGCCGGAGGGTGGACTGTGGCGTTGGCTGGGCACCGCTGTCCTTCGCACCAGCCACTTCATTCTCGGTGCTAATGGTTTTCTTTTTGCAAGCCTAAACCCCTTTGAGCAGAGAGGTATCTGCTTTAGGCTATATATAGCAGATAGCTTCAAAATCCAGTAGTGAGCCAACTCCGGTGAAAAGGCGCCCAACGACTTTAATATCAGTATTCAAGATCCTGATGTATCTAATCATGGAGGCTGAGATTGAACTGTGGATGTCCAAACATAGTTTGATGAATAATTAATCACGTAGAGCCTTGAACAGCAGGCTTTCCCAGCAGCGTGTTGATGCGAGGTCAGGAAATGGTGATGGAGCAATGTACTTGGGTCATGTTGTGTTCTGGAGATCTTAAAGCTTGGATGGTCAAGGTTAACTCTGGACCCTTATGTGAGGGTTACTTGGTGCTGCTGAAGGTGTCCCTGGACTCCTGATATCCCATTCTCGTTTTAAATCCATTGCCATTGCCATCTCTCTTTGCAATTTAGTCACCTTCACAGATTCCCCTTCACACAGACTTTTTGCAAATTTAGTTTCACAGGGAAAGGGGCCTGCCCCAAAAGCTAGCTTTTGTTTGAATGCAAGCTTCTATATCAATTAAACATGCATTTCGGGAGTTTTGCCTTGATTTGGGATTCACTTGAAAGCAGTTCAGGACAAAAGGTTTTCGTCTGTCTGTGCCCTGAGTACTGTGTGGCACGACTGGCTGTGTGAGAAGGTGCCACAGTCACCTGTTGCACAGGGACAGGGACACTGGAGTTTCATCAGTAACACAAAGGTTGTGACCTAGATTCTTCCCAACATTTCCCTGGTCTCAGTTATTTGTGGCCACCATCAAGATGTAAAAGCTTATGAGCACTCTGGATCAGAGCTCAAAGTGGTGCTTATAAACTGGAGATGTTACCCAAAATCATCTGGGAATGGTCCTGGGATGGGGAAATCAAACATGGAACTGGGAACACCTGGAGAAGCGATTGCAGAGAGGAATCTGGGGATTAGGATGGATCACAATCTGCCTGTGCATCAGCAGCGGGAGCGCTGTGTGGCAGAAAAGCCAAACCCAGAACCCCAACCTTCACTTTGGGATGCATTACCAGGAGCGTGGCAAGTGTGCAATTTAGTTAGTCTCTTCAGCTCAGTGATGAGGAAACCAGGCGGATGGGCTGAGCTTTGAGCGTTGCACTTTACAGAGCTGTAGGAGAACTGGGGAGGAGATCACAGAGATCAGCTTAGAAAAATATGCTTTACAAGGGGGTGCAAAAGAAAGGGTTGTTTGGGCTGTAAAAGATTGAGGGAGGGAGAAAGGAAGGGAGGAAGGAGGAGGAGGGGCTGATGAGCTTTGCAGAGTATAAGGTAGCCTTGCAAAACAGCTGTGTTTGAGTCCTCCTCTGCACAGACGTGGCAGATTACCAGGTACCTCTTACCTGTGACAAGGAGAGCTCAGGTTTGGATATGGGAAAATACCATAACTAGGAAGAGAAATGCAGCAGGGGAACAGAGTACTTGAGAAGGTGAAGAGTCATGGTCCTTCAGGGAAGGCTTAGACTGGTGTCTCTTAGGCATTACATGGAGCCGCTTCCCTCTTGGAAAGACCACTTGAGATCCCATCCAACCCTTTGCTTCCGTGTGGCAATTATAAGATTTAAAAATAGTTATAGCATTTGCAAGAAGTACAGACTTCCTTCTCAATTCCTCCTTTATGGCTAAGGAAAAGTTAAGATATCTTTGCTTCAAGAAACCAGGATTTTAAATGGAAGATTTTAAAGGAAGTCACACACTTCACTGCCTTGTTTAATCTTCTGAAAGCCATGGTGAAGCGCGCTCCCTTCTTGCCCCTCATTTCCTAATGCAAATTTCAGAGCTAAGGATCTCTTTCTATCCTGTTCCTGTGGAATGAGTTGAGTTGGACTTAAAAGGGGTAAGAATGAGGTCTATAATGGGAAATTGTATAGAGGTCAGAGATGTAATTAAACAGCATTGGGAGTTACCTTGCATAAACGCAGTGCTGCAATACTGACTTGGGAATCCTCAGAGGGTTCTTGAAAGTGCTTTTCTGTGACTCTTAAGAGCTATATTGGGGAACAGGAAACTCTACATCAATTAAAAGGGCCATTGAAGTATTATTTTCCATCAGCGGCCAAGGTCCTCAAGAATGTCAACTCAGTTAAAGTGCACTTACATTGAGAAATTACAAAAACTCACCATGCCATGATGAGTAGATTGTCTCCTCATGTGTATTCAGGATCACATCTGCTTACTTCAGTGACAGGAGCAATTTAGCGTTGCAGAGCCACTTGGCTATGGAAGGAATAACTGAGAAAGAACCCAGCCTGAATTCCCAAAGCCACTGTGGTTGGCATGCTTGGAAGTGAGCAGTACTGGAGGCGCTCTCTTTACCTCAGATGTTTCTCTGTCCGTAAAATGGCAATAATAGCTGGCAGGGAGATCAGAGACTGGTGTATCCAAACAGCTCCGAGATCCTCAGCTGCCCTGGGTGCCTGTATGACTTGTGTGTCTAAGCCTGGACTTCATTTTAGGTCCTTTTCAGTCTGTTCTGGGCTTGGTGGAGAGCAGATTTCCCAGTGTGGTGTTTTTCTAATGCGCTTCGGTGTGTGAGGAGCTCTGAATCCAGGTACAGCCTCCATAAGAGGTGCATGAAAACATGCAGGATGGGTGTGCCTGGGGGGGCTGGGATGGGAGGGTGCTGGGGTGCCTCGGGTGTCACTGGAGCCGCCGGGCTCTGCCCAGGAGCACAGGAACACCTTGTCCCTGGTGCCATAGCTGTCCTCAACGCCCCTCCCCTGGGTGCTGCCAGGAGGCTGTGCCGACTCCAGTCTCCATGTGGAAGCAGGATGAGGGCTCAAGCCTCAAAGGCCTTTTCCCAGCAGGGAAGAAGGTGTTGGCCCAGGAGGTGTTTTTGACTTCAGCCCCTGTGTTTGTCCCACTGCACATTTCTCCTGCTTGCTCTGTGCCCTGCATGCATTCCCTGTGCCAGGGTGGCAGCCCCCTGTTCACGTTCTTCCCCTCCCCTCTGACAGGCGTGGGAGGTTTTGTTTATTAGATGCGAGCTGAGAGCCTTAAATTACTCTGATCTACTTTCTCCAGAGCCAGAGAATACATGCCAGAGGCAGGTCTGCAGCAAGGTGCCTGCCTCCCTTTCCTCACCTTGGGATTTCCACTGCAGCTGTGATTTGCACTGATGCTGGCTGTGAGGCTGCTGGCTCTGAGGTGGTACCTGCTTATGGCAGAAAGGATCAGATCCTCGGGGTTGCATCTGTCCTGACCTGACAGCGGGACTCCAACTTTTGCTAATTTTACTTCCTAAGAATTAACTGTGAGAAAAGGCATCATGCTTGATACAATTAAGAGCATTTCTCTTACAATTGAGTTCATTTGTAATCTGAATATCTTGCATTCTGTTAAACACCCTGCAAACCCCTCGGTACATTATGCTGCAATTATCAATAATACATGATGAATCGTGGTTCCACAGCAGTTGCATCAATAGACAGTAATTGTGCCACCTTGTATTAGCCTTTCTATGCTTTTTTCCCCCACCCTGATTCAGCATCAAAAGAGCAAGCTTTTAGCTCCTTAAAGCCTTTTGCATATCTTATATTGAAAAGTAAATGTAGCAAATAAATTTCAGTTCCACCACTTTTACAGGTTCAGCTGTTTCGAACCTTTACAAGAAAACAAACCAAGCATGGGGAAAGTGCAAGATCTCCATTGGGTGGTCAGGAAGGGAACAATTTGCTAGGCTCAGGCAAGGAACAAGATCATGGTGGCAGGAAAGGTTTTTAAAAATACACCTGCTCCCCCTCCCTTGCAGTTTGCTGGGTGGTGGATAGCACTTGCAGGTGTGCCGTGGATTAGTTTCCCACTCCCTGGCATGCATCACAAATTACGGCACTGCTCAGCTGGAGTTTGCAGCCAGACCTGGCAGGTTCTGCATGAGGTCAGGCAGCCTGGCAAGAGATCCAAAGAACTGTTATTTTTCAGCCAAGAGGAGAAAATGGGTTTGTGTGAAGGGTGGCATGCCACAAAGGGCATGTGTTTTCTGTGTAGTTTTGGGGAGAAAGGCTTCTTTAAATCTGGCCGTGCTAGCAATATTCTGGGAATGTAGAACTAGAGTACATTTACATTTGTTGTTCACCTGAACAGGCAGCCCAGGGTTTCTCTTGGCTCTCAGTGTCTGAGCACACTCAGCAGAGGCACAGTCCCTGTGATTGGGGGTGTCATCAGTCCCAGCTGTGTGCTGGCCAGGGAAGGGGGCTATCCCTTATCCATTGCCCACAGCTGCAGCCAGGGAACGAGGCAAATCAGCACAGTCACTGCACCCGGGTGTGCTCTGAGCTGATACTGCTCCTCACATTCTTCTCTGCTTGAATCACTAGTGCTTTTCTTTTATAACATTTTAAAATGAAGGCATTTGTTGTCTGTCACACAAAGCTGGTGAAAGTTCTCCGTCAAGGCCATCCTCGATTAAACCTCTTCCAGGGAGAAGATGTGCTGTGTGTCCATGGCAGCTCCTGCCTGCTCTCTGGCAGATACACCTGGCCCAGGTGCAGGCATTTTCCCCTGCCACACAGTGATGTGTGCAGCATTTCAGTATCTCTGTGCACGCCAGCAGCATTTCCAAGGTCTCTGCCTCTCTCCAGCGACAGAAGCCATCAGCAGGGGCTCTGACAATCTCCCAAGCCCATGTAATTATTCAGACCCCAGTCTGCCTGTGGGAATTATGAGGAGGGAATCAGTGAGGGAGTCCTGCTTTCCTGTGACAGAACTGGTAAGTGAGCTGAGATGGTATGGGGAGGAATTCAGGTGCATCCTGATAGGGCTTGTGGGTCTAAAGAGGAGCTGTGCCTGCCTGCTGCCACTGTCTGATGAACCCTGCATGTTAGAGGAGCAGCCACAGCCCTGGGGTGCTCTGCAGCACACCATACACTGTACATCTCCAAAAGCCTTGCTCTTATTACAGTGGACTTTCCTTGTGTTGGTTTTTGGTGGCTGTAAAACTCATTTCCACATCCAGGAGGGAGCAGAAGGGCAGCAGTGTTCCGGTGCTCTGTGTGTCCCTGTCTGCAGATGGTGACATGGACTGGAAGCAGCCAGCCTGGCAGTGGTGATGGCAACTTGAATTTCCAGTAGCACTGTTCCACAGGGCAAAACTAGATCCTGATGACTGATTTATTGGATAAACAGGGAAAGGGAGTTGTAACATGCTTGTGTCTGAAATTCTGAGTATTTGGAAGAGCTCATACATGGAAAAATCTTGTCTAAAGTGGAATGGAGTAGTGGGGCTAGGAGCAGTAGGGCTGGGAATTCCCAGAAAACACAGCTTGCTCTAGAGGGAGAATGACACAAATCCTGGGACAAATAGGCATTTTTCATTTACTTCTGCTGTGGAAAGGATTTGAACATTCATCCTGTTAAGTCCACGTATCCAGACAGAAATGTTTGTGCACGGAGCAAGGCATTATGCTGAGTGCCAGGCAGGAGCTGCAGAAAGGTGGATGTTGCAGCTTGTAATGGAAAAAGACTTTTAATGAGGATTTGTTGCCTGTGGCTGTGCAAGATCTTCTCTTCACCTGTATTTTGAAGAGCTATGATATTCCAGCTTCATTTCACTAAGCTGTATACAACCAAGGAAAGAATGTCAGCTTAATATATTCTGAAGTGTTACTCTAAGGGAAAACACTGCCAGTTTTTATGGGTGCACCATTCCAGACCTGGATGGGATTTTGTTCCTCTGCTTTTAGTTATAATCTGGAAATCGCAGTATGAATGTACCATTAATAAGAGAACTCACATGTGTTGATTCCTTGTACCCTGTGGGAATATCAGCACCTCTGGAAGAACTTGCTGGCATTCATTTTGAATCCTTACTATAATGTTTAGAGGCATGCATGTTCTGTTATTATTAACAAAGGTGCAGATATCACTTAACAGAATTAGACCACTGGAAAATCTCTGAATTCAGGCTACTTGCTTAGTGTGTCTCATAGGACTAACTCGTGTACAGCTCATGCGTGATTGAACAGAAATCACTGAACTTCTTTCTCCAAAAGTCAAAGAAAAATGGACCTGTGTACCAAAACACTTCCTGCCAGCCAAAATATCTTTGTCATGCATGACTATGAGGCTGTTTTGTAATCTGTTTGTCCACCTGAGAGGCATAATTCACAAAGAATTTTATCTGCTCGCCCCAAACTCAGAGCTCTTACTCTGCTGGTAAGAGCCTCTGAGAATAGTAGATAACTAACACCCTTCCTCTGTGGCTGCTTGAAGGGTTAAGTGCTGGTTTTGAGAAGCCTGAAATGACAAGGCTGGGGATGTTTCTTAACAGAAGCAAGTACTTCTGAAGAAAAAGTTCATTAATCTTGTGTCTCGTCAGCTAGTGGGGTTGGTGTCACCCTGTGAATGCAGGGTGTCCTGAGCCCTGCACGGTGAGGGCTGGGCCTGTGCTCCTGCTCAGAGGGCTTCCTGCTGGGGAGAGGCTGCTGGCACTTTTGTCACTGCAGAGGAACAGGCTAAAGATAAAATCTGCATGGAGCACAGTGCCTGTGGCGAGCGTGTGGCTTCCTTCCTGGACTCTGCAGGTGAGGGAATCTGTTTGCCAGCCTGGGTCTGTGAGCCTGCTTAATGCCAGTGCCCGATGCAAAAGTGCCTGCTGTCGCATCATCCTTCCCCTCGTGGTTCTTGGTGGATGTTTCACGGGTCTTAACTGGCAGCCTGTGGTCATAGCCTTGCATTGTCCCATGAGACTGAGTCACAAGGTTGTCGTCGCTGTGACTTCCATCCTGCAGGTCTGCAGAGCTGACACTGCTCAGGTCTGCTGGAAGCACTGAAGAAGCCTCTCAGGTTCTTGGCACAGGACCTCCAATTTCCTGGCAGCACCTGTGTGCTCATCAAGAACACGTTTTGTCACCACTCGTGTTGCTGCAGCCAGCAGAGCTGGGCTTGTAGAGCAGGGGCATCTTGGGGTGTTCTTATGTAATGGCTCTCACTGGTTAAGAGTGCTGCTGTACACTTCACAACTCACTGCCAGCCTTGGTAACTTATTTTTGCACACTGGTGAGGCTCTACTAGAAATTTGTGTTTCTGTAAAGGATAAAAAGCAAAATGCTTTACTCACAAACAGTGTAAGATGTTCCCAAACTCCCAAGAGCTGTGACAGTGTGGGCTTAGCTGCTGATGGATGGCACTAATGCAAAAGCTGGTTGACAGTAGATTGGATTCCAGGTAGATCATCTCTCTCTCTGCATATAAAGTGACCCTGGTTTAATGTGTTGTGGTTTTTCTTCCAGCACCTCCATGAATTTATCTGCCCACAAGATACAGAGTATGTTTTCATAATGGCTTTGATTCTTCCACTAATCAATTTTTATGTAGTGACTGATCACAGAACTCAAGAAGTACAGTTCGTGCCATTTGGAGATGTTTTTGCCAATAGTTGAGTATATTCACATAGAGGGAAGTCAAAAACCTACTGGGAAAGTGAAAACTGATTGCTTGGCAACTGGGTCTTGTTTTTAACATAGCCATACTTTAATTTAGGCCATGTAACAGTTGGAATTTATATGTAACCTACGTTGTAAAACAATTTCAGCAAGAGGCATGCATTTGTATTCCTGTTCTCACTGGTGGCTGCGGAGCTCGAGAGCCCATACGTCTGCTCTTGAAGCTGCTTGTTTGGCTGTGTGCTTGCACCCAGCCCCAAAATGACTCCCTGCTGTGCCCAGCTCCGTGCCAGGCTCTGTCTGTCCCTCTTGCTGCCACACATGATGCTGGTGCACACCTATAACTGTTGCAGGCAGGGTGCTTGGCTGCTCCATGCTGTGTAGCTGTCTGGTTGGATTTCAGTGCTTTCCCGAGCCTGAGCCTCACTCGCTCACACCCCTGGGCCCTGGTGAAAGGCTGGGACAGCATCCGGTGTGCCAGGATGGACTGACCATCTCTTTCTGCCTTCCCTCAGTCCACCAGCATTAACCCAGCTGCAGGCAGGGCAGGTAGAAGGAGACACTCCCCTTTTGCTTTGTTTTTCCTCCCTGTGCCACTAGACCTTGATCTGCTGGGCACAGGAGCCATTCTCCCGCTGGTCCTGTGGGATCTTGCCTCTCTGGCTGTGAAGCCAAGGGCCATGCCACCTCTGCCAGCACTGGCTCACTCTGCCACAGCAGAGAGCTGCCTGTGCTCCCAGCTGCACTGTCCAGGTGCTCCAAGTCACTTGCCTGCAGTGGCACTGTGTGACACAATGGCTCAATGTGATACTCACCTGCTCCACCTCCAGTGGTGGTACTTGGGCTTCTATATGTTGATGCAGAGCATTGCTGGATCCCACACCCCTCCAAGGGGAGCATTGGTGGCCATACTTGCACTCCGCAGCTCCATGTGGAGATGTGTTTTGTGCACAAGCAGGGAGAGCAGTCCTTTAAAATCCCCAGAAATGGGTTCTCTAGAGGCTTGTGATAGAAATAGCTCGGTTTGAATGGCGTGTGGATGGAGATGTGCATGAGGCACTAGGAACAGCGCTGGGTTAAAAGACTGTGTTGGGAATAAGGACCCTCTTTCCAGCACTGGAGCTGAAGAACGTGGTGTTGTCCAGCCTGAAGGCTCCTGTTTCCACACAGCAACTGCACAGATGATGTGTCAGCAGATCCTGGGCTCTGGCCACAGGAAGGGATCAGCACAGCTACAGTACGTCCCATGGGCCATTGTTTCTCCTGTCAGCCACCAGGAAAACACTGTGGCCACAGAGATGTGTCTATTCCAAGATGTGAATCCCAGCCTCCTGCCCCAGCTGTCCCCTGTGGGTGCAGAGTGCAGATCTTCAGAGAGGACTTTTCCTTCAAGGACCTGGTGAGCTGTTCTGCTTATTTGAGAATTCCCAAGAAAGCTTTCCATCATATGCAGAGGCTCAGGGTGCCCCCTGCAGCACATACCACACACCCGGAAAACAACTAGATCTTGTGTCTCAAAGCCCTTTGATTTCCAGGCAATGCCATGGTCTTCTGGGTAGTTTGACATGGAGCTGTGCTTATGTTGCTTTGTTTCCCTGTCAGTACCCTGACTGGCTGCATGGAAACCATGGGCTGCTGAAGCTTGAGCAGATGGTGCACAGGGATGGGGTTGTAGAATAAATATTTAGCACTAAGCCATTTTTTGCTATTTTCTCTACTGAATTTTAAAAATATCTAGTGTAACTTGGGGGATAAAATTCCTCAGGGGAATGTGTAAGAAGTGGCTGTTCTGGCTTTAGGGGGTGGGTTTGGAAGGGATGTTGGAAGATGAATATGCTTGGATTCAGAGCTTGGGTAGTGTTGCCCAGCTGCTGCGCTGGCAGAGGTAACCAGGGCTGTGCCACACTTTCCATGCCCCTGCTTCTGTGTTTTTGGAAACCAGCCTGGAGCTGGGGTTAGTAGCACCTGTGGTATGGGTGACATTCTCCAGATACTGAAAGGAAAGAGCTCCTCCAGAACACACACATAGTGTGTGCTGCTGCACACTGCCTTGTTGGGTGCTGGTATTCTGTTCCCTTACAATGGTTAGTGAGCAAATATGGCCCCTTTAAGAGGGTTTATGGCTGCATCTCTCAAGCCTTCAGGGTTGCTTTTTCTTTAAGTCCAGTAAATCCATGTAAGCAATGAGAGTAAAGAGCAGGGATGATGGAGGAAGCTCCAGGGTCTGTTTGCATTTAAGCGCTCCCTGCTCTTAAGCTGATGTGCACAGAAACTCCTCAAAGGCTTAGCTCACAGCGTGTACTGTCATGATCCTTTTTGTATATAAAACAGATCAAGACAAAAGGGCATTAAAATACAAATTTGATGAGGAAAAACTTCCTGATTTTTTCCTCCCCTCCGTGCTGGTTTCTTGTGAAAAGCGTTGAGTCAGGGGCTGGCACAGCTGTCTGGCTGTACAGCAGGAGGGAACACCTCCACAGGAGAGAGCTGGCAGCTGTATGGAATTGCTCCTAGGCAGCCACTGCCAAAATATCGCTGGACTGGTTCTTCCCTGTGCTTGGATGGGGTCTGGAATGGGATGGATTCATTAGTGCTCAGATGGAGGTGCTTCTGTGAGAAGGAACTGTTTGCAGTGATACATTTCTGTTAGGGCAGAGCCTGCCAGCCCTTCCTGCTGCACTTCCAGCCTGCTCAGGTCCTGGTGCGTGGCTGCTTTTTCTTTCGTTCCTTTGTTGAGTTGATTTGCGCCCTTGGAGTCTCTTCTGTGATCCCTTACTGGGCCTTCTAGTTCTGCCAGAATTCCTGCAGCTATGCGGAGTGTTCTGTTTGCATTCCCCACACTAGAAATTTGTTTGAACAATGTCAGTGCTTTTTCAAAGTTGTTTGGACAAAGCGCAAGGCAGAAATATCACTGACACTGAGGTTCTGCATATCTTTATCTACAAGGCTTCTTCAAGGTGGACAGTCATTTCAGTTATGCCTTATTATAACCACCAATGGCCCAGTTCAGCTCTACTTGAGCCTGTAAATCTGGCAGTGCCTCAGTGTCCTGAAATGTTTTCCATTTCATCTGGTGGCTCATTCCACGTCTTTTGTTCACCATGCAGCCCATGAGGATTTGCTGGATATGACGTGATGTCTATTCCATACATCACAAAGAAGTACAGACTGGGTGAGCAGTGGGGTTTTTCACATGTGCCATCTGTAAATGTGCTCCAGGTTTCTCCTTCCATTTGTTCTCGCCCCTCTGGAAAAGTTAGTACTGTGCTCTAAGTGTAGTTTGAAGTTGTGATAGTCCTTGGCAAGTATTTATGGGCAGGGCAAGCTTTGTTTGCAAGGGTTTGTTGTTCCAAGCTGTGCATGTAACTGGAGAGAGGAGGAGGAAGGCCAGAGCAGTCATTCTGGCCCTTGTTCAGCTGGCAGGGCTGGAAGGCCATGACCCCAGGTAGGTACTCAGCCCAACATCATGCTTCCCGAAGGAATTCCGCTCTACTGGGCACTTGGAAATAACATGTGTGGTGGGCACCTGCAGCAGGCTGAGGATGCTGAGTGCCCTCCTTAAACCCATCCAGGATGTGCAGCAAGCTTTGCTTTAGTCTGTGAAGGAGGAAGCCTTCCTGTGCCCCAAGGTTCTGCTGTGCCAGCGGTGAATCCCTCCCTGGTTCCTTCCCGTGCCCGCCCGCTGGGCTGGCGAACCTGTGCCATCCACTGCCCTGGGGGGCCCTGGGAGCCCAGCTGGGTGTGACAACCTTGGTACCGTCCTGGGGCCGCTGTGCCAACGCTGGCAGCAGGGCTCCCGCTCGGAGCTGTCACCACCTGCCAGGGAGCTGCACATCCACCCAGTGCTTCCCCAAGAGCCAGACTTGGCTCTCCTGCCACACCCAGGAGATGTGGAACAAGTGCCGCCGGAAGAGCGCTCAGTTGTTCTCCCTCTCTTGTGTGAGGAAAGGCAGTGCTTGAGAAGCTCATCTCCAAGGTTTGCACACACAGAACAGCTGTGCGGGGAGCTCTCCTTGGAATAATGCAGATCCCCTCCAAGGCAGCGCTGTCTCCTGTCACACATGCATTATGAATGTTTCCTTTGCCTTCACTCCTTCAGAGCTGTGTGGTATTTAATTAGAGGCTTTTTATGTTCTTCATAGTGGGACCAATTCCCCTCCCGTGTGAGCTGAAGTTTTTGGCAGGGCAAATACATTTTTTGGCAGTGGCAATAGCAAAGTCTGGCACAGCTGGAGTGAGAATCCCATTGGACTTCACAAGGGGGGATTACTGGTGCTGTTACACAGGTGTATGTTCAGGCAGCACCAAGTCACCAGTATTTGGGGAGCAGCTCCCTGCTGGTGAACAGGACACATCACTCCACACCCTCACTGGGGGCCTGTGGCAGCCATGGATTGTGCCCTGGGGTCACAGCTCCAGCCCCTCCGGAGCATCCACCACAGCCAAAGGCACGGAGATTCCACTGGGATCAGAGCCAGTTCACCTTCAGCCCACCTCTGCTTGGGACTTCCACGAGTGCTCAGCCCACACAGGAGCAGTTCCTAAGCTGAGCCAGGTCATGTTCAATAGCTGCCAAGTAGCAGGTCTTTGTTAACCTTGCTGATTTTTGGAGATAGATGAGCTGGCAGATGGGAGGCTGTAGAAATATTTGTTCCAGCAGCTGCAGGGGGAAGAATACATATTAAAAAAAGCTTTTATATTTCAGTTAATAGATGTCTAAATGCCTTGCATGTGAACAAATATCCATGGTATGTATTGCTGACTTAGACTCATAAAATCCACAGCTCTCTTACTGTTTTCTGAAGAGCAGAGCAATTCATGGTATTATTTGTTAGGACTAAGTCCTCCTTCTGAGAGGGTAAAATTTGAGAATTTGTTATAGGAAACCTCCCTCCTGAAAGCTGGACTTTTTTTTTTCAATATGTCAAGCACATTAATGAGTGTTAGAGGTAAACCAGAATGCTGGGATGGAGGGAAGTGGAAAAGAAAATTTTCCAGCCACACCTCTGCTTATGTAATGGTTAAGTCATTTCATATTTGCCACAGAAATTGCTGCTGTTTTGGGTCTGTTTGGTGAGGATGCATGCAGACTGCCCAATTAGCAAAAAATCAGAGAGAAATTATCTTGTGACTTGTTTCTCAAAGCTTGATTTGGGGTTTTGGAAGCAGGAGGCTCTATAATACAGCTTCCAGTCAATCAGCCACATAGTTCTGGTTATTAGTGTCACGAACATAAAAATTTTCCAAGTTCCCTGAGTTTTCTGGAGGTGTGCAGGTGATGATAGAGCTCCCTGCTATGCTGGATCCTGCCTTAGCCTGCTGGCAGGCTCATTGGAGGCACAGAGCCAAGGCTTTGGGGAACAGCATCCATCCGCTTTGGCAATAGAAATCCTATTCCCGTGCTCAGAGCAACAGGGAGATGAGCACTGCCCAGCACTCGCTTCCTTGGACATAGCTGAATAGTTGTTCTGCAGTTGAGTGTTGGCGGTAGTGTGTGCCAGGTCCCTGAGGATTTGGTTTGTGTGCTGGCACAGGGGCCAGCTGAAGAAATGGAGAAACAATTGTCCCTTTCTCGTTGCGCACAGGCTGCTGTCACTCCAGGGGTCAGACAGAGGAGCAGTGTTGGTGGGGGATAATGCCCTGAGCATGGAGCAGGCTCAGAGGGACAAATGGTAAAGCATAGCCTATAGACCTATTTCTGGGGTCTCTTATTTCATCATCTCACCTGTCAGCCAGTGGCTGTCATGGACAACCAAGACTTACCATGGCAGTCATTCTGGCAGAGCCTGATTTCACACAGTCGCCGTTTCCAGGAGAGGAGCAGGTTCTTGTTTCTCCTGAGCCCTTTTGCCACGGTGGTGGAAGTGCAGAGCCAGAACTGTGACACCTCTTCACAGCAGCTCTTAAAGTGCACAAGAACTTCCCAAACTTTTGTAAATGCAGCAAATTTCTTTTCACAGGATTTGAGTTTGATTTTTGGACATATGTTTGACACATGCAGTATTTTTCCTTCACCACCTTCCACATAGGCAGTGGTGGGGAAGTGACCCAGGAAACAACTTCAGATATGGTGTCTTGTGTGACATCTGAATTTGTGCAGAACACTGTCATTTACAGTAGTGTTCATCAGCACAGTGCAGTCACAGAGTTCTTCAGCTGACTTGGAATAAATAGGCAATAAGTTTGGAGCTAGTGTATTAGATGGGATGGAGCAGAATAGGTGCTCAAAGTACTGTTTTATCACAGACTGCTGCCAGCTGTTCAGAGTCAGCAAAAATATTGCTGTTGATTTCCACGGGTATTTGGTCAGATTGAGATGGATTATAAGAGAACCTGGGGACTTGTGCTTCTAGGGGCATTTCTAGTGAAAAAGCCTGGCAATCCTGCAATCTGCAGGGGTGGGGGGCAATCTTATTTCTAATTTCTGCATTTATTTTTCATAGGCTGCATCCTGGCTGATGTGTTTCCATGCATTATGTAGGGTGAGGGATGGTAACAGAGGCTGTAAGCACAGCATTGTCCACGATCAAGTCTGACAGTCCCAGTTCTGAGCACCTGGTCATGTTTTGAAACAAGTTTAATCTGTTTAAAATTGCCTCTAAAACCAGCTAAGACTTGACAAACTTGTACCAGAATTCTAAAGAAATGTAGAAATCAGTTAACGTAGAAAATTCTCTTTGCTGCGTGTTGGCTGGTTCCTGCTTTACCCTGGCAGAGCTTGTCCTTGGAACGTGAGGAACGTTTCAGCCCCTGTGAGGTCGCACAGACAGGCTCTGAAACCCTGTGCTCTTTGCTCCTGCTCTGGAATTAGTGCCAGCAGGGCAGTCCTGAGATGTGCAGGGAGCTGCTGTGTGGCTGCAGTGGAGAAACAACCAGCTGAGCTCCCAGCAACTCCTTGGCTGACCTGGCCACCGCTGCTCTTCTTTTCCCAAAAGGGGAAAAACAAACACCAAAAAAGTCAAACTGAGGAGTCTTTGCTTTACCATTTCTTGCCCATGCTGTAAGCTTCCTTGGCGTAAATACATTAGTTTCTATTCCTGACATCCATCAGCATTCTGCCAGCACATGGTGACTGTTTTAAGTGGAAAAATAGAGTCCTGTTGTACAGAGACCTTTTTTCTTCATCCTGATAAAATCTTCACTGGACTCTTCAAATAGAGGCAGCACAGAATTGCTTTGAAGAAATGTTTTTCACCAGTATCTGGTTGTATTTTATCATTGGCTGTCAAAGGAGCCCACACAGAAGCCCTCCAAATCCATGGATAAATAGAGCATCATGGTTTCAGGCAAGGGCAGGCTGCACTTCAGTTTCCATGAGTTGAATTTGTCAGACACTATCCCAGCCAGCAGCACAGTAACCATCAGCTGTGGGGCTTTGCAAGGCAGTGGCATATTTAATGTTCACTAATTTCACAGAAGGATTTCTGGGAAGCAGCAGATGGCAGGAAGCCGTGGGCTGCTGCTGTGGCTGT
Organism: Anomalospiza imberbis; assembly: GCF_031753505.1. Taxonomy (NCBI): domain Eukaryota; kingdom Metazoa; phylum Chordata; class Aves; order Passeriformes; family Viduidae; genus Anomalospiza; species Anomalospiza imberbis. The sequence continues at coordinate 20,187,149 of NC_089690.1, read as the reverse complement.
GAGAGCAAGGAGCTTCCCAGGGAAGTTCTGTCCACAAGATTTGAGAAACCTCCGAGGGACCCCATTGCTCAGAGACGCCCAAACCAAGGATCTGTCCTGGAGGAGTAGGAGCTGTGCTCTGCCTGTGGCTGGAGCATGCAGCTGCTGGACGCCAACACTCATTCCTCTGAGTCACAGCAGGTTTAGGAGCTACACCATGATACAGAGATGGCAAGTGGAGAGGATGGCTTTGTGTTTTCTGTCATCCAGCCATAAGCAGACAGGGGAAAAGCTTGATTTGTTGTCACCGAGCTTTCCCCGTGGCTCTGTCAGCAATTACCATTGCACAGATCGTAGTGAGAAAACATTGGATGAGGTATTTGAGGGGAGCTGGTCAAAGCTGTTCACACACTTCCCTCTGCTGCCAGCTCTGTCTGCGCTCTCCTCCCATGGCACATGGGTGGGCTTTTCCCTCGTCGTGCCTGGAGCCTCTCCCACGCTCCAGAGCTCTTCCTTGGGTTCCGTGGCCTTTCTGCTGTACTCCCTGTCCTTGGGCTATGGGGATTGGAAATCCCAGCTGACTTTCACATGACCCGTTTCCCTTCCAGCAGCACTGCGGGGTGGGAAAAGCCTTCCCGGTGCTCGCGGTTCCTGGTGACGTCCCGGAGCTGGCAGAGCACAGGCTGTGCGTGGGCCCCGGAGCGCTGGCAGCACCCGGGGCTGCCGAGAGCTGGCATCGCCCCAGCGCCGACAGAGCTCTTCCCTGGGCTGGGAGGGTTTCCCGGCCCCAGGGGGATCCTCCACTGCAGAGAGGCTTTGCAGGGGGAGCTGCCCTGGGGCTTCCAGCAGCCTGGTCTAGTAGGAGGTGTCCCTGCCCACGGCAGGGGGATTGAACTCTGTGATCTTTAAGGTCCTTCCCAACGTGAGCCATTCTGCGATGTTCCAAAGGAATGGGTGATTGAGGGGGAAAGGCTGCATCTACCTGTGAGCTGGAAACACACCAGCACTCAGCCTTCCTTAATGCAGGAGCTTTCTGCCCCACACCTGGAGAGCTCCAAGCACCCACACAGCCCCTCCGTGCTTTGGTGCACTTGCTGCCGGTGCAAAGCAGGGTCTGCAGAGCGTGCAGCAAAACTCTTCCGACAGCCCCACTACTCACAAGGCTTCTGGAAATTTGTGCTTTCCCAGCAGATGAGCCCCTGGGGAGACATGAATCTTTCAGAGGCTTCGTGCAAATAAAATGCAGCATTTTACAGTCTTAGGCATAGCCTCGGGTTTCTCAGTTTTTCCTGACATAGTCCCAATTTTCTGCTCTCTTATTTATTTCTGTTAGTGAAGATGTTCAGTTCACACTTTATTCTGCTCAATATAACCAAGATAATCCTATTTTCTTACTACTTAACCAGATAATCAAGATGCCAAAAGCTTGGAAATTCCCTTATTTTCTGCCTTAAAATTCTAATTGTAGTTATGTATGAACTTCTAGATTATAATACGGAAAAATACGATTTAGTCCCCAAAAACAAAGAACATGGAGTCGTGGACAAGGAGACTTACTGGAATAATAGAAGTGTAATAAAATTTTGATCAGTGTAGCAAAGATGTAAGCTAGAACTTACATTTTATGTTCAGTGGGGGGGAAAAAGCCTCTGAGAATCTTGTCAGTTTTCTTTCTCCTAGAAGGCAGGCAGACTTGGCATCTTTCCCACTTCATGGCTATGGAGTTGTGCCCCTGGAGTAAACTCCCCAGAGTTCGTCATGTCCTACAGCAGTCCTCGAGGCAGGGTCAGGGAGGGGAGCAGCACTGGGGTACAGGAGGTTGTGATTACCTGCAGCGTTAGGTGTCATCGGATCCATACCTGGAGAGGTCACAAGAGAAGCAGCAGCTGCTGCCAGCAGGGAACTGTTGGTGGTGTCCGAGGGTGTCAGCGTCATGGCTTCTGTTCAAACTCAAAGACAACAACCTTTAAACGCTGCTTCTCTGTGTCCCCACAGGTAAATACGTCTACCAGCCCATGACCCCTGTGGAGCAGCTCCCCAGCACCGAGATCCCCGTCCGCCCCCGGGAGTCCCCCAACACCATCCAGATCTCGGTGTCGCTCACCGAGCACTTCCTCAAGTTCGCTCCCGCGTTCCAGCCGCCGCTGCCGCCCGAGGCGCCGCAGTTCTGCACCATCGCCGACCTGTTCATCGACAACTACCGCGTCAAGTGCATCAACGGCAAGATGTGCTACGTGCAGCGCCAGCCGCCCGCCCCGCACAGGGCAAAGCCCGACGAGGGCTCCGTCCGCAACGCCTTAATCGCAAAGGAGAGCAATACACCAAAACCAGAGCACTGCTCGTCCCCGTCCAGCTCTGAGGACTCCGGCATCAATGCGGTGGGGGTTCACTACATGGAGTCGTGTGACGAGGACACTGAGGGGGTGGCCGAGCTGAGCTCAGAGGAAGATTACAGCCCGGATAGCAGCTGGGAGCCGGATGAATGCCCGCTCCTGTCGCCCTCGCAGTGCGAGATGGAAGTGATTGAGACTATAGAAACCACTGTGTGACCACACAAGTTGGCATCGGCTCAGTCCACTTCCTTCTCAGTAATGTTGCTTTTGTAGTATTTCTATTTTCTGTTTTTTCTGACAATCCCTTTTTTCCAGTGCACTTGATATTTCAGATTCCTGTCATGGGAGCGTGGTCACAGGACTTACATATGGTGAACTAGCAGCAGCCAGAGCAATTTTATCACGTTCCCAGCCTGATCAACTCTCCCATGTCTGCACGTAAGGTAGTGACAAATCTTAAGACTTTTCTAGCAGAAATAGGCCCTTTTGTTGGTCTGGGTTAACCCACACACAACTTCTCACACAAGGACGTGCCACTTGAGATGTTTCCACCTTCTGGGTTGTTGGCAGGGGTCCCTCAGAGCATGGGGGGGTGCATGCCTGGAGCAGCAAACCGAGGTGCCCTTAGTCTTTCTCAAACAGCTACGTGAGGCTTCTCCCATCTCTGTCCTGGCGCCTTGTCCGGCCTCTTCCCTAGTGCTGGTGCGACATTCTCCAAGGCTGTTGGCACCACGCTTCCAGCAGGTTGGAATGGCAGGCTAGAGAATGCACAAAGTGCCTCCAACTTTTCTCCAGGCTATGCACCGAGCAGCTGCTGAGGCAGGCCAGGCTCTGAAATCTCCTGAGAAGGCAGGTCTTGCTCTGGAGGGGGATGAGTTGCCTGAATCCACCTGGTCCCTTTTCTCTGCCTGGATCTTGGGAAGGGGGCTGGGCTTTTGCAGGTGGGCAGGAAGGGGAGCAGGCAGAGGTGGGGCATGGCCATCTAACCAATACCACACTGGACTGGGGAGTACCAGGACAGGCGAAGGAAGCGACTACCTCCGAACACCCGCCCTCGGCTCCGCCTCTGCCTCCTCCTGGGCTCTTTGGTGCGGACACTCAGGACCAAATGGCCTCAGGGCCTGCATCTGCCTGAAGAACAACAAATTTTAAACAAAAAGAATTTTACCAGCCACACCACTGTGTCGGCAGAGCTTGGGGACCGCGTGGAGATGCCCCTGGGAGGTGGCCCATGGCCTCGATGGCATGTGAGCTTGTTAAAATAGAGCCTAACGTCATCCTAAGTGGAAAGAGGAGGCTTTGGCCCCTGCTCCATCACTCCCAGTCCAGGAGCAGGTTTGAAGCAGGGGTCCCTCACCCAGCTGGTAGTGGAGCTGTCTCACAGGAGGTTCAGTTTCAGCCCTGCTTGAAGGAAACAAAAATGTCACTCAGATTCCAGCCAGCTCCATGGAGCCGGAGCCAGTAACTCCTGTGTTCCTGCAGCGTTACTGCCATTCTTTGTGTAGTTGCTGTTTGCGTTTCAGAAGTCCCTGGTGAATCCAAGGCTGTAAAAACGTGTACAGTTAGTGACTGATCCTAGATTATAGTCTGTGGTAGAGGGTGGCTCATCTCTCACTGTATCCTGACAATGTATTCCCAATTTTATACACTTTGTAATCAGTATCTTTAGAAGACATTTAGGCAACAGTGTGTGTCTGTGCACATGCGCGTCTAGGAGTTTCCATGGGTGGATATAAAGTAATGCTGTACTTTTTAGACTAAGACTTTCAGACAAAAATAATAGGTTTTCTAGTTTTGATGACTTACATAAAAATGTGCAATGCTTGTGAAATGAGGAACTTGGGCCATTGCATGAACATTCTCACAAGGCACCTGAAAATACTCTGTTTTTCTGAGGGCATTTAAACAAAGGCTGTAGTAAAACTAAATAGGATTTATTTCATTTTTAAGGGCGGGGTTGTCTTTCTTGGCTAACTACAGTTTCTAACAACATTTTTGGTGTCTTTGGACCATTCAGACACACTCCATAGGTAGAAGGAAACATTATGTATAAACCTACAGCATTTATTCATATTTAACCTTTCAACTGTAACCTGAGTGGAGAGCTGACCGAGCTCACTCTAATGCCCGGCCTCTGAGCTTTCCTCCCAGAAAGAGGAAGGCTCTTCCTCCCCTGGGAACGGCTCCTCTTTCCCAGGCAGGAAGGGTGGGCTGATGCAGCACAGCCTTTCCCAAGGGCAGGGACCTCCTCGCCAGCTCTCCCTGGGGCACCAAGGGCAGGGAACGTGAGCAGGACATCCCTGCCCAGCACAGCTCACCTTGTTTGCAGGCAAGCAGGAGCCACAGCCCTGCCTGGGCACTGGCTGGGAGCGCAGTGACCTCGGGGGGTGCTGGTGGCAGAGACTCCACAGGGTCCTGTCCCCGTCAGGATCCATTCTTTCTTAACTGTAAGTAATTAGCAATACCCACAAGCTGTGAGTGTCTCCTACCCAGGATTTGTTCAGATGTCTTAAGCACAATAAGCTGCCTCTTCCTTCTGTTGTTCCTGGAAAATGTCAGCGGCGCTCTGGGGAGTGCCGGGGCTGCTGGAGGGCGCTCGGGCAGGGCCCAGCCGCGGGGATCTCCTGCTCCATCACACACCCGGCTCCCAGCACTCCCACGGAAAACGGGGCTCCTTCCTTTGCACAAACACGGGTGTGGCCGTGTTGCTGCAGCCATGCCCCGGGCTGGCTGCTCCCCCTGCCAGGGAGAGGTGTGTGTATTATTTCCTCTTGAATAAAATACTGAACAACTGGCCTTCTGCTTGTCCTAACTGCCTGTGTGCTTTCCATGCTAGAGAGAAGCACTGCGGGACTTCCAGCAAAGGAAGGGCTGCTCACACTTCAGATGGCAGCCCCTGACACAGCCCCAGAGCCAGCCAGACAAGGGGAATAACCAGGGGGAGCACACCAGGCCCTGGTAAGTGCTGGGGCTGGTGGGCAGCTTCATGGCCCAGCTCGGACTCATCTGGAAAGAGCTGCTCCAGCTGATATGTGGCCAAATTCAGCTCCTTGTCTTACCTGTGCCCAGGTATGGCTGCAGGCTGGACACATCCCATGGTAGTTCTGCTCATGAGCAGGAGGTGAGCACACAAGGCAGCTCAGGCCCCAGGGCACTGGCACTGCTCCTACCCAGGTGAACTCTGCACAACACCTGGTGCTTCCGTGTTCCTTGGAGGCAGCTGTGCTGCTCCATATTCCTGCCAATCCATATGAGCTCTGCACAGATCGGCCACCGAAGTTCTGAGTGCAGGGAGAGCAACATCCACCTAGTGCTGTGTTCTGGGAAGAGCTGGGACCCAGAGGGCACCCCAAAACACCCAAGTGCCAGTGCTAAAGTGAGCAGAGGGAAGAGGAGTTATGTGTGACAGCACCTTTTTTACACACACATTCCTCCTACCCTCAACACAGGTATGAGGTGAGAGAGGGGAGGTTTGAGCTTCACCCACAGGGACAAGATGTATCTTTCTCTTACCAGCAGCCCACTCACAGAAGTGCAGAAGTCACACAGGGAAGTTCAACCATGGGCCTCTTTAATGGGTTGGTAGAACACAACGTGTGCAGGTCAGTTTGCTCACACAGGTGTCATTTCCTGCATTCTTCAGCCTTCTCCAGATTTGCCCATTCTGTGCCCTCAGACCCCATGGCTGCTGCCCTGAGACAGCAGAGCCAGGCCTTGCCAGAACAGTTGCTTTTAGCAGAACACAGAACTCAGGTGTGACCCCCAGCCATAGAACCAGCACAGCACAGGGACACGGGGCCTCTAGGCACAGGACAGGCTCCTACAGCTGGGCAGAGCAGATTCGGTTACTTGGAAAAGTTCCCGCTGCTGCCGTGAGCCCCTGGATCAGCACAGCAGCCCTCCCTGTGCCCCAGCATGCTGGGGTTTGTCCCAGAGTTCCAGCTTCCAGCCCAGCTGCCCCACGACTGCCAAAGCAGAGCTGGGGCATCACCCAGCCACGACCCACCAGTGCCCAGGGAGGGTCAGCACAGCAGGTTCTGGGAAAGGTGGTGTGGTGGGAGGGCTCCCCAGCACCACGTCCTGGGAGCAGCCAGGGCAGGAGTGCTACTCTTCAGCCAGCGGAGGGGGCGTCAGGTGCAGCTGGAAGTTCTCATTCTGGAAGACGCTGCTGGTGGCCGGGTCCCCGTGGGAAACACTGAGCAGCCCGTGCTTGTCACCGCCACCGTGGCCCCCGCGCGCCAGCTCCGTCAGGAGAGCCAGCTGCAAGGAAAACCCCCCTGGTCACCCCAGGAGCACTCCTGCAGGGTACACAGAGCCCAGGGCGTCACTGTGTTCCTACTGCAGCAAGAGAAACCTTAACCCAGGTAAAGCCAAGGGCATGGATGGCATGGAGGAACCCTACAGAGCTCTGTGCAGGTCACCAGTCCTCAACTGAACAACTCTCCAGGGTTTGTTAGGTTGCTTTGAAGTCATATAATTTAAAAACAAACCCAGAAAGAACTGAAAGTGCCAACAACCACAGCCAAAACAGGCAGGAGGCACAAGGAAAATGCCAGGGACAGAGGGAGCTGCGCTCTCCTTGGGACAGCACAGGCACAGGAAGAGGGAGTGACCCCAGTGACTGCAGGAGCTACAGTGTCTAGAGGGGAGCTTAGTTACAAATCCACAAAGGATCACCCCATGGACACTTGTTGGCCCCAGCCTCAAAGCCAGAGACATTCCCAAGGTTTCCCTGCCAGTGGCTTCCCCAGCATGGCTGCCTTGCAGTGTACCACAGCCAAGTGCCAGCACTAGACCAAACCCCAGAGAAAAGCCAGAGCCCTCGCTTGCCAGTGCCAATGTCTGGCTTGGCCACATGAAAAATGCCCATCACCAGTTTGAAAGCAGAAGCAAAACGGGGGGTACGTACTCGGGAGGTGCCTCGGTTGAGTCGGCAGAGCTGGTCAAAAGCTTGGATTTGCTGAGGATCCAACACAGATTCTGAACTCATCTGAGAAAGAGTAAGAAAGTTACAGAAACCACGCAGAACAGGCTGTCAAGTTCCTACACACAGAAATTAATTCCTGGGCTGGGAGCAGACAGTCCACAACCTGTTTGGGAGGTCTTTTTAGCCATCTTTCCTTTGGCATGTAGCCACTATGTGCAGCCTAGGTTTGGGGGGAAAAATTAGTCCTGTTCTTGCCCAAAGGACAGTTACACCCCTGCATCCACAGCGTGTTATTGCTGGGCTCTGTCCCTGATAGCACAGACTGACAGTACTGGGATACCTCTGAGGAAGGAAAAATGGCATGGGAAAACTTGCTCACAGCCAGATGGGAAGAGAAGTAATGGGCCTCTGGGGCCAAGCAACCTCTCCGGGCTCCTTCCCAGGCAGCAGCAGCAGCTTCCCCCAGCCCTTTCCCATGTCCCCACCCCGCCCAGCCCGACACCGCAGCACAGGAACACTGGAGGGACACGGGCTGTGTGTGCCTGCTACCCCATGACTCTGCCAATGGCTATTAACAACTCTTGGCATCCTAAAATGGCATTATGGGGTCCCGTCTCTTGTTCTCTAGGGGGGTGTTACAGACTGAAAGCTGGGAACCGAGGGGTGGAAAGGGGAGGCAAGGCGAGTCATATGGCAGTGGCAGCCACGTCCCAAGACTGTGGCCCTGCCCAGCTGTGGAGTACAAGCCAAGTGTCCCCCAGCAGTGAGGGGCAGCTGCAGGTGAGGGCAAAGAGGGCCCAGAGCTGCATCAAGAGCACTAAGGCAGAGAGGGTGGCACACACTCAAACTGCTGTAAATGGCACCGTTTACATGTCCCAGGGAGAGATGACAAAGCATCACAGATTCTTGTAGGTTTGTTCCATTTATCACACCACAGTGTTTCTATTTTGAATGTTTCTGCTCATATTGCAAAGCAAACGCATCATCAAGAAACCCCAACAGGAGCCAGGAGAACAGCCTCCCTCATGAGCAGCAGGCTGGCATCTGTTGTCTCTGGGGATCTATTTTTAAGGGAACATTCAAATATCTTCTCCAAAATACATTTCCCAGGGGCTACTAAGCAAAAATGCTACAATCCTGCAACTGGGTACCGACTGAAGCTGCATTGATTTTAAGCTCTTTGGCAATGGGAGATGCACTGAGCCCCCCATGGGTCTCCTGAAGCCTGGATGGTTCTGAGACCATCCCAAAACCCATGCACGTCTTGCCTTTGATCATTAGTCTGGGACGAGAGCAATGTCCCGAGTGCAGATCACTTATGCTGGAAACATTTGCCAAACTCTCCTTCTCCTCCAGGATATTCTCTGTAGTGTAAGTAACTACTTGCCAGTCAGGGGGCCAGATGCCCCCATTCCCTGCACACCTGGCATCGGCTTTGAGCCTGGGAGCCTGGGACAGGGAGGGTCAGGGACTCACAGCCAGCAAGTTGTACTGGTGCTTCCCAGGGACACGCAGGTCATCCTCACTTGGAAAACACAAAAAGCAAGGAAAAACTGCCCTCCACAGCTGCTGTGGCCACAAGCATTCAAGGACAAGGAAAATGCAATACAATTGGCCTCCCCTCTCCTGCTCTCTCCCTACCACACATACTTAACTATCAATCAGGCTGCTCCCAGGCTGATGAGCTGAAATATTGCAGGCAATTCTTTCTGTTGTCATGGAAACAACTGCTGTCAGGCCTTTTCCTTTTTAACCGTGTCACTAAAGGCATGTTTCCCTTCAGGAGCCACAGGAGGCTCCCGGGGTCCCACAGCAGCACTCGGGTGGCAGTGGAAGGTGCTGGGCTCACCCCACAGCACAGCCTCTGTCTCCAGGGCTGGCCACCTCCGAGATGGACCCTTCAGAACCTCCAGCCTTTTCCAGCCACATCCCCACACCTGCTCAGAAAGGCCTCAGACAAGACACAGAACCCCAGAGAGGCAATTCATCTCCTGAGGATCTCAGCCAGGAGGAAGGGAAAAGGTTTTTTCATTTCCCAGCTCTCCCAGATCCCACCACTAATGCTAATCTCTATTGCATGTTTTTCTAGCACATATTCCACCCCCTCTGGTAGTCACCACACAGCTCTCCCAAGCTTGCAATTATCTTTACTTTAACAGCTACAAATTCCATCGTCAGCCAGTGCTTAAGCAAAGCAGATTCCAACAGTTTGAGTGGAGGCATCGTCCATAGTCACGCCAAGAGACCCATCCCAGAGCTGTCCCTCAGCCATTCCTTCCACACAAGATATTGCTGCATCAGTTAGAGCTTCAGAGCACCCCACTGCCACAGGGGCTGCTCCCTTAACACAGGGAGATGCAGCCAGAAGTCCTGGGGAAGGTTTTGGGATTCCGAGGAACAAAGGCAACTCCCCCCACATTCCCATTTACAGAGCTGAGCCCCCAGTGAAAACCCAGCCAATTCATGTTAAACTAAGTAAATCTGCCTCTCTTCTGTTGGATAAGGCCCTGCTGTTTTTAGGGCACTCCCAGGAACCCCAGAGAGAGCAAGGCAGGCCGTGACCCAAAGTCACTGCAATGACAGTGACATTACAGAGCTGTTGAGGAACTTCAGAGAAAGCCGGGGACACCCTCAGAGAACAGCAGTGTCCCGCTGCTGCTGCCAAGCTCTGCCGAGCCCCTGCCCAGAGAGACGCCGGGAACACCACCCGGCCCACGGCTGCACAGGGAACAGCCTGGCAGGGCTGCCCTGCCCTGGGACCTCCAGAGCCTCCAGAAGCTCTCCTGGGGCAGCACACGGGGGCCTGGCAGCAGGTGAGCCCTGCCTGCTCCCTGTCAGAGGCAGCCAACAGCCCCAGCTGCCCAGGACAGAGCAGCCTCCCCAGCACAGGCAGTCTGTCACACAGCCCTGGCCTCTCACTCCTCGGCAGCACCAGGGGAAGGGCAGATGTCTCTAATTTCCAGCTGAACTTGAGGAGCAAACCTCCCACTCAGGGCCTGGGAGAGCACAGGTCTGTCGGTGCTCTGACAGAGCCACTGCTGCAGCCACGTGAGACTGCAGCAACAGGAGAGGAGGGCACTGTCTGTGTGAGCCAGGGAAGCACACGGGCACATCCCTGTGCTCCCACTCATGCTCTGGGTAGCTGCTCCTGCCTACACCAGGTGCTGCTGGGATATTCCCTTGGACTTCTACTGATGCCTTCAGCCAAAGGAGCAATAACACTGCTCAGAGTTAATTAGACAAACACAACCCCCACACATCCTCACTGGACACCACAGCCCAGCACACAGGGTGTTCATGTCTCATCCAGCACTCTGAGGGAAGCATGGCAGCACATGGATTAAATGTGAAAGGTGGCACCCAACAGGCCCGTGCCTGGGCTGAGCTCAGCACCTGCACCTGAGGATTCAGAGGCCCCATGCAGAGAATTATTTTTCCAGAGAAAAGCCAAGAGGCTGTTGAACAGATCCCACAGGGCAAAGCACAGAAAGCTGAGGAGGTGCAGTGTTCTCTCAAGGGAGGGAGTTGGGAAGAGAAAGGGAAGGTAATCACACAATGTCCCAAGTTGGAGGGACCCACAAGGATCATCAAATCCAACCCCTGGCCCTGCACAGACATCCCAACAATCCTCCCCATGCCTGAGAGCATTGTCTGAATGCTCCTGGAGCTCTGGCAGCCTTGAGGCTATGCCCATTCCTTGGGGAGCCTGGTCAGTGCCCCACCACCCCCTGAGGAAGAACCTTTTCCTGATATCCAGCCTAACCCTGCCCTGAGAAAGCTCCAGCCATTCCCTCAAGTCCTATGTAAAAGACACACAGAAGAGGGAAGAAATCCTACTTGGTTGTAAGGGTTAGTGACCTCTCCTGCCAGAGGCTAACCAGTAATGTGACCCCAAACCTTACAGAAAAGCCATGGGAACACCTCTGTTTCCTGTCCCCTTCACCCCTCCTGACCCCTGGGAACAGCCTGGCACTGCTGTGTGTCTGGGAGGTTCAGAACATGCCCAGCCCAGTTCTGGCCCCAGGAGCTCAGCTGCAGCTGTCCAGGTCACACACAGACCAAACAACATTGTTCTCCTTGTGCCATGGGCTGTGAGAGGGTCATTGGAACTGCAGCTTCCCACTGATGGGGTTTACCAGACACTGATGCTCCCATGCTTTCCTGAAAGGTACCTTCCAGAACAGTTCGTGCACCCTGGGCTACAGCCAGCATCACTGGCAGAGTCCCTCTCCTACCCTCCATCAAGGGACTACAAACAGCCAAAGCCTTGGCTTGCCTTTACTTCGCTCCCCTCTTTCAGAGGAGCAGCAGTCAGGAGTCAGCTGCACCCTTAGCCTTGGGCCAGTTGGTTATTTCTCAGCTTGGAATCACAGAGGGGAACAGCCATCCCCTTTGCAGCAGCAGCAGGAGCCAGCCCAGCTCGAGGAACAGCTCCCCTGGGACATGTCCCTGCTCCCAGGCCCCTCTGTGGAGGCACAGTGACCTCCTGCCCTTCCCTGGTGCTGTGCTGGATCCTGATGCAGACATCCTGGGCTGTGGGGCACCAGCTCAGCTCACAGAACCACTGCCAGCAGGGACTGCTGCAGTTTATGGGAACATCCACAGGTTGCTGCAGCCCAGCAGCTGCCACTGCATTTCAATGAGCCTGTTCTACACGTCCTCCCAGACTGGAATGTTTTATTAAAAGGGACAACATCTTCAGCAGACTGTAGGAATAGTTTCTTAGAAATTGAGATGTAAAGTCAAGCCGAGATTCCCCACTGCAATTTTGCCATCTTTGCTCTTAACCAGGCCATGACCCTTCCCCAGGGTCATGGTCTCACTGCTCCTGGCTCCAGGCAGTTTGGGATCAGCTGTCCCTGCCCCTGTCAGTGTCTCACAGACCCCACAGTGCCAGACTTTGGACTGTAGGCAGTGCAAGGAGCATTCTGCCAGGCTGCAGATTGCTCTAAAGAAAGGCCAGGGGACACAATTACAATTCACTCTGATATTTCTCACAAAAGCCCCACAAAACAACAAAACTCACCCAACTCCTCCAGCGTGAGAAGCTCAAGAAAACAGTCCATTTTGCTCTAAAAGCTGTTGCAGGATAATTCTGGTTTTCAAATCAGCCTTTTTCAATTTGTATTCTTTACAGTTCTAGCCTTGGTGCCAGTCCTCCTCTACCTGCTCATGAAGACACCTGCACTCAGTATTCTTACCGATCACTTTTGATCACTTTTGTTTCCATTACAAGCAATCAGAGAAGTTCTGTCTCCAGTTCCTTCCTCACACGGATTTTGTGTGCATTGCTGAAGTGAAGGAATCCACCTCCAAAGCCAAGGAGGATATTTGGACTGGATATTTGTTCAGTTAATTTGTACACAGGAACATTCTCCACAAAGGAGAGAATGTCCATTCTTGTAACTGTGTAAAACACTAGTTATCTCTATGGTGTTACTGTGGGGATCACATCTGGATATTTTCAAAGCTACAAACCCCTTGGAAGTTTTTTGTATTGCTGAAGACAAGTTAATAACTGACGGTCACTGTTGCCCTGAAAACAGTAACACCGACTCTGTCTCCTGATGGATGGAGGTCACGTAACATCTGTCAAGCTCTAAAGTAAGTTTTGGTGAAAAAAACCATCCTAAACCTTCACTACTGCCCAACAGAAAGCACATGGTGCAGAGGGACCTTGAAGGTCACATGAGGGATGTGGTGCCAGCCCCTCCCACATGGGAATCCTCCCGAGGCTCCGAAGGCTGTCATAGGGAGGGACATGGGAAAACTACAGGACAGAGCCCAAAGGTAGAGCCTGACAAAGTGGATTAACTATGGATCGAGTCCATTGTCCATCCTGGCGTGACTTGACAGGATTAAACTCCTGAATAAAACATATCTGCCATCTGGACAGCTCCAACAGCAGCATGCTCAGAACCCCTCAGACACGGAATAACCAGAGCATGGCAGCTCAGGGGTTCGTGGCAGGGCTTATGGCCCAGGAGCCAAGACTCTTCCTCTCCCTGATCCCCACCGTATAAGCTGGCAGAATAAATGAAGAACATTTGCTCATTGAAATGAGGCAAATGAGTTTTGGGAATCAGTGGCTGGGATACCTGGAGCCTTCCCACAGGTATTTGGGCAGTGGCCCAGCTGCTGAGCCCTCATCCCCCACAAACACCACAACAAACATACAGCTCTGCAAGTGCACTAGGGGCCCACCACATAAACAAGCTCCCATTTCTTTTAACTCTCATTTCAGGGAAGCTCCAAGGCAGGGAGAGCAGGACAGATGATTGTCCAGCTCCAGAGTATTACCCTTGGGAAGCCAGTGAGGCTCAGGGGTAACACAGAAAGCACAAACTTTTGCTAGTAGATCCGGAGGAAAGAAAATCCCCTGTGCCCTTCTTTCTGCTCCCCTTGGCTGGGGCAGAGCATGCCAAGCCCTCATCCCAATCAGGTTCCTCTTAAATCCATGCTGTCACTGATCCCATAATGGGTCAGTGCTGGCTTGTGGCATCTCTCCACCTCCCCAGTTTCGGGGAATGGCCCCAGCATCACACACAGAGCACAGGGGCAGAGGAAGCACTGTCTGTTGGGCTGTCGTTTCACATACACATCTCAGCCACACTGCACGATTCAAACTGACAGCCTTTGCCTGGGCAGGGCAGAATTAGTGCTGTGAAATGCACTCCAGATGCTCAGTGGCATTTCTCAGTATGACTCTACTCCTAATGCAAGGCTTCCTAAGAAAATAAATACCTCAATTGAAGATCACCATGTTAGATTTTGCCAAGAGGAACTAAGCTTTCGGGGTCTTCAAAGGGGCTACAGGGAAACATCCTCCCCACAGATCTCTGTGCAGAAGGGCCTGGGAGCCCCAGATCTGACTCTGAGGAGGGCAGGGCTGGAAACACAATGCTGTTAGCAGGACCTCACTCAGGATTTCCTGCTCACAAACACCAGCTGTGGAGCCAGAGCAGCTTGTCCAACCCTGAGCTCTGGGTCTGGCTGGGGCCAGCAGAGTCAAGAGAGGACACAGAGAAGCCCCATCTCCCCCAGTTTGCATTCCCAGCATTGCCCCAGCACAGAAACTCTACTCTGTAACTCAGCCCATGCCAGGTCAGAGGAATCCTTACCTCCCAGGGTTAATTAATGCTGCTGAGCAGTGACTGCTCAGCAAACAAATTTCCTGCAGGAGCTGGAGATTCCCCAGTCTATGCCAAGTCTAAACACACTCAGCTTTTTAAAGACGTGATTGCGCAACACTTTGATCACATGCGCGTACAACAGTTAAATACTGTAGTTTGGATATGTGAGGAACATCCCAGACTTGGAGAGGATCTGGGACACAGAGGGGAGGAGCTGGGGGCCTGAGCAGTGCTGGGGCTCTGCTGGGCTGGGCTCTGTGTGTGGAGCAGGAAGCCATGGCTTCCCTGCCAAGAGCACGTGACAGCAGCAGGGAAGCAGCAGCAGTAGGGCGCCATCCTGGGATGGACACTTTCCAGCTAGTACTACATGGTCCATGCCATAACTCTTCTTCCACCCAGTCTCTCCACACCTCCCTTTAGGCCCCAAGTCCCAGCCAGCCCTTCACTTCCATCAGTTACATAAAAAGAAGCATCTTCTCCTCCTTACCCCAGTCACTGCCATGGCATGTGGAGCATTTTCCCCTTCTTTCTCTACAGAGTAAGTCAGACTGATGTCAAAGGGGAGCCACTGGGGCTCCCTGACTGACTGCCCAAGAGAAAGCCAGAGATAACCCAATTATAAAGCACTGGAATCAAGTGTCAGGCACTTGAATGCTGAATGCAGTTTTAGTAGTTAATTCTGCTTTTAGTTTTTAAACTACACCCCAGCCTGTCACCCCCATTTATGTCCACTCCTTCAGGGCAGGAGTGCGGAGGGTGAGATGTGGGGCTGCTGAACTTTCCCAGCCTGAGATGCAGTGCCCACATCCCACTGTGGCACACACTGCTCAGCCTGGTTGGACCACACTCCATTTCCAAGCTCCTGGGAAAGCTTTGCTGCTGTCACCAAATCAAAGAGTAACACAGCCTGACTGCAGAGACTGCATGGTGCTCCACACAGGCTGCAAGATTCCCTTTCCCCACGTCTCCTCCAAGCAGGGAGCCTCTCCTGTGAGTGCAGCAGCTGACAGCAGCTGACTAAGGCCCTTAGCCAGCTTTTGATCAGGATGGGTTTGGCAGGAATTGAAATCATCTGCTCCAACAAAACCAAAGTACTACTATAAAAACATACTCCAAGACTGAATTATTTTGGTTCCAGGAGTGAGAACACTGCTCCATTCACATCCATACAGTGACAAATGCACAAGGTACCCTGAAGCACTTGGGAACAACCCTCACCCAGGGGCCACTGGACCGTGGAGCAGCAGAGCTGAGCTGCCCACATGCAACATCCCTTAAGAGAACCCATCAAACCACCTGCCATGGGGGCTTACCATCCACAGCACCAGCCCAGGAAAAAGACAGCTCCAGGCATATTTGAGGCTGTACTTCAATTTGAATTAGGGATGATGAAACTTTCAGTGTACAAATACTGACAATAAATACAAATTAATTCTCTGTTCTCTCACCCAAATTCAGGTGCATCAATCTTGGTTACACTCAAGCTTCTTAAAATATTGTGCAAGCACTTAGTGAGTCAGAGTCTTTTATCCAGAGCCAGATTATGTGCTAGGAAGGTGGAACAGAGGCTCCACAATCCAGCCACAAGGAATGTGCCAGCTTTCAATCTAAGTTTTATATAAAACACACCTTTTAAAAAAAGTCACAGGAATTGTCCACACAACCAGCTGCAAGCATCCAGCTGCCGCTCACAGGTGCTCATGCAGCCCTTTCAGCCACCTCTGTCTCTTCCATTTCCCATTTCTTCCTGGGTCCAGGAAACAGCACTTGCTTTGCTACCAGTGCTAATAAATGCACTCTGCAAACACATTCATCCTAGACCTTCTGGATGAACAAATTTCCTTGACTTCCAGAGTCGTACCCCCACCAAAATAAACTGGCATTCAGAAAAGTGACCAATTAGCTGCTGAGAGTGTTTGATAGGTTCTGATCAGTCTTGTCTGGAAGCACAAACAGAACCAAGTGATGATGAAAGTTTACCTGACAAGAAACCACCTCACAAAACTTACCTGTGCCAGGGATGCTGCAGTCCCTTTTTTCAGCTCTGAGAAGTTCTCACTCAGCTTCCCTCCCTTGTTGCTCGAGTTGCATTTGTAGCACATCCACCTCATGAGGCCCTTGGTGACCACCCCACACTCCTTACTCAGCAGGCACAGCGAGTGGTACAAGTGTCCACAGCTGGGAAGAGAGGAAGGCAGGGCTGGGAAGCAGGGCAGCACCTCCTGAGCTCTGCACGGTGAGGACAAGGGGCTGCCCAGTGGGAAAGGCTGTATCTGGGAATCAGCAGATCAGCAGTGTATCCTCCCCCTCCTGCTGATTTCCAGACTCACAGAATCAACACTGGATGCCCATTTGCTGATACAGCTACAGACTGTAACACCAAGGTAGCAACGATTTCACCTTATTTTACAGACACCTGGGCACAGACAGGACATGGGAGATGCCAGGGCTGTGGCAGGTCCAAGACGTACAAATAAACAAATGAGGCCAAGGTGCTGCAGTGCCCAAAAACACTGCTGGGAGAGGGGACAGAAAACTGACAGCCAGCTCCTGGGACTGGGAGGCCATTCCTCCCAGGCAGGCAGAGCTGGCTGCATGCAAAGCAGCCTCTGATGGGTGTGATTAGCGAGCCCTCTCATAGTGCAAGGCAGCAGGGAGATGTGCTCCCAGGAATACAGATCATTACTCAGGCAAGCCAACCAGTAGAATTTGTTTCCCCTTTTAAAACTATTAACATGATCACAGCTGCAACCCCGCTCCTTAACTTTACCTGAAAACAATGATTTCATCAGCAGCTTCTTGCCTCCTTTTGTACTGCTGGAGACAGATGCAGCAGTAATCCTGCTTGGGGGTAAGGCCTCTGGTGACAGAGGCTCTCAGGTTACACAGGGACCAGTGGAGATCGTGGTTTAAAAGGCTCGTGGTTGTCTCTAGAAGGGTCTGCGTAGGAAGACAACACATAATAGGTCACCTCCAGTCTGCAGAAACTCCCTGCCAGCCAGTTCTTCAGAACAAGCCACTTAGCAGCTCACTAAGAGCAGAAACAACCCAATAAAATCACTTCCCCTATGCTTTCTATCCCCTGACCTCAAAACACTTATCCTTTCATCACACGATAATGGAGCAATTCCTCTGCACTCTCAAATAGACAAGTCCTGTATTGACTTTTGCCCAAGAGCATTAACAGAGGCATGGCAGGCTCATTTTGTCATCTTCCACATCAAACCTCCTTTTTTTCCCCCTTTCTACCTGGCAAGCTACTGCTTATATCCCCATTTTAGGAGAAATGTGCTAATAAAAATCAAAGCTCAAATGCACAATGGCAATTAAAGTCTTTAAAAAAAAACCTGAACTGCTCATCTGCTTGTCCTTCCAAATGGATGCTCATTTTCCAAGAGCCCAAAGAACCACCCCGAGTTTCCAGCACCAAGTTTCTCCCAGGCACAGGGGCTCTGCTCCCTGATTCACATCCGTGCTCCACAGCAGCAGCTGCCAAAGGCTGCACCACAGGATCCCACCCGGGCACACAGCCTGTCCCAGAGCTGCCAGGCATGGAAGGGGCAGGAGCTGAACACAGACACAGATAAAGGCTCTTGGTGTTCAGCCTCCACAGCAAAGCTATTTCCCACTGTGCTTCTGCATTGCCTGCTGGTGTCTGGGGGCCTGCCCTGAGCAGCAGCTGGGATGGCTCTGCCACATGATGGGGGAGAGGGGCTTGGAGGAACACTGTGCATCCTGTTCAGGGGAAAAGGAGTTTCAGAAACTGCTCAAGTGTGGAGACTGCCTGGGATTTGGGACTGGGCTGAGAAAAACAGGACTGAGATTAAGACAAAATCTCACCAGGACACAAAGGAAGTGCAGCATTATCACTTGGAAGTGTAAAAACAGCCTAATTTAAAAACCTGTTATTTAAAACTGCATAGAAAGACAAAACATATCAGCTTTGTGCCTTTGAATCCCTAACTGCAGGATGAGCTGGAGAAAAAGCAGATGTTTATTCTTCTGGTGCATTTAACACAGAACTGAGCTACAGAGGTGTTCACCATGTACCTGTCAGTCCCTTCACTTGCAATCTGTGAGCAAACCAAACTCCCTCCCCATCCCCCAATCACACAGAAATCGCTCACATGCCCACTGACTTTGCCCTGCAGACAGAAATGACAAGAGAGAGAGAGAGAGCAGTAGGCCAGGCAGCTAAAATGATGCTGCATGCAGTGGTGGACAGAACAGAAACACGGGCAACTTACTTGTTCATAGTTAAAAGTGTCCAGCATTCCCAGGACAAGCCCTTGAATTTCTCCAAGTTTCCCTTTTCCATAAACTGGATCCTGTATGAAGAAATGCAAAGCTGCAGTTGAATCACAGGATATGACCATTCTGATTCTTTTCAGGTCTTCTTTTCCTCTAGATTGGAACTGCAAATGAAAGCTACAACTGCAGAGTTAAATATACTGCACATACACAGGGACAGCAGAATAATCCCACACACTGATGGGAAAAATCAGTAATTAGCAAAACTCAGTAGATAACATCACTATAAATTAGTGTGCCTGGATCAAAACTGGAAACTCCATTTAGGAGCTGACTGGAGAGTACATTTGAGGAATATTGAAGAGAACAGCATGGCCAGCCAGCTCTCAGCTCCCCCACTGCCCCGTGCTCTTGCCCAGCCAGGAGTGCCTCATCCCCAGACCCCTCATGTGCAGGCTGGAAGAGCACACCCCCGTCACTGCCGAGCCCACAGCCCAGCTGGCAGAGGAACAGGGCCCTGGGGCTCTCCTGGTGCTGCAGGGTTGATTTTCACATGCCCTGAACAGCTTTATTGCCATGTCCCAGCAGCACAAGCACAGGGCTGTAGTACAGGTCATCAGCCTGGGCATCTCCCCCTTCCTCCCACCTGCTCCAGCCCAAACAGCCCTGCACACCCACCCTGGCACCCCCTGAAGCATCACTCTGTGCAGGAAGCTGAGAGAAGCTGTCTGGTGCAAGGGGCAGGACACTGGCAAAAACAGACCAGCAAGATGTGAAAAGGAAACTAACCCAGAGCACAGAAAAATGGTGGGGACACAATGGAAACAGGAACAGGAGTGGGATAAACAAGCTCTGGATAAGATGAATGAGAGGAGGAGTAGGAGCAAGGTTGATTCCATGCTGGGACTGGGCAAGAAGAATTGAGAGTGACAAATCCAGCTGACAAAGACAACTAAAGCAGCATGGAAGCTACGCTGCAAGACACCCTGAGGGGTGCAAGACAGAACAGCAAACAAGTCAAGGAACTCTTGATCAACAGCCTCATGGGCAGTGTGACAGGCAGAAACACCAATGCACAAACCTAAATGAAAGCAGCCCTCAGTAACAGCACTGAGTCGAAACCAGCTGTGGATTTGGAGCATGTGGAGGAAGCAGGAAGAGCTGGGTGTGCTGCACAGGCTCCTTTTCTGCTGGGTGAACAGCACAGCACAGGAAGAGCCCTGCACTGCAGGGATTATGGAGGCAAAGGGATTTCCAGAGAGCAGGAATGTGACCCAAAGCACAGAGAAGTTAGGCAGGCAGCCAGCAGCTCCTCTTCTAAAGCCCTCAAGTACATTGCCAACAGATCTCTCACAAACTGTCCCAATCCCACAGTTTCCATAAGCACCTCAAACTTCCTAAGCTACAAGTGGAGCTTTTCAAAGCCACTGGTTTCCTGTCTGGACACAGAGCAGAAGAAGAGATGTGAAGAGGAGGGAAGAATAAAGACCCATCTGCAGCTTTGCAGAGGGTAAACACAAGTCTGAGGGCTTTCAGTTGCTGTCTTTTCCTCAAGTCATGCTTGATGATCTTTAAAAATAATGGCAGCTGGGAAGAAAATGGACTTTCTTCCTTCCAGAGGAGGCCCATGGTCTGGGCCAAGCCTCACCCTGAGCCTGGCAGCCCAGTGCCAGCAGTGAGTCTCTGGCCATTCCCTGCTGGAGCCATCTGATGGGATGGGCTGGAGCTGCCTGCCTGCCTCCAGCATCACACCCACAGCTCCCAGGTCACTTCTCCAGACAGTTATAAAGCTTCTAAATTGCAGCTTCAGACCTCACAGAACTTCCAGCCACAAAAGCCTCGTGGGATCAATTAGTTTTATGGAGGATTATCTTTCATTAATTCCACCTTATATAACTGGTCTCGGGTTGGAGTTCAGGCATACTCCAGACATGGATGTGCCATCCCATGCAGTGGAACAGGCACTGCACCAACCAGGAACAGATGCCAGCAGCCTGCATGGCATCAGCACAGGGAGCCAGAGCCAAACTGGCTGCCCTGGGCTGCCACCAACAAACAGATGGGAAGAGCTGGCAGGGATCCACACACCGCCCAGAGGTGCTCATGCAGCCCTTTCAGCCACCTCTGTCTCTTCCATTTCCCATTTCTTCCTGGGTCCAGGAAACAGCACTTGCTTTGCTACCAGTGCTAATAAATGCACTCTGCAAACACATTCACTTCAGCTTCTCCCCTCTGCAAGGGGGCAGAGCAACCACTCCACACACAACTAATCCCAGTGCTGATCTCCCAAACTAGAAGAAAAAACAGCCAAAGCCCTCAGCAAGAGTGGAAAAAATACAAGGAGAAGCTTTCTGAATCTTTCTGCTTCCACTCTGGAAGTTTTTAGAGAATCATTCCTTCCCTTCTTTGGGTTCCCTACTGGTAGCTTTTGCATTTCTGGCTTCTCCAGTTCTCCATTTTGTAGGAGGCATCAGCTGCATCTGCTTACAAAACATTCATGAAGGATTACAGCTTTGTAAGGGAATTAACACTCAACCTCTCAGCCCTCTTCAGAGAACACTCACATCCTTAATAACACGGAATTTTTCTTAGTGCTCAAGAGGATTCCTCTGGTATCTCTCCTAATGCGTTTAGTTCAGACTTCCCAGTTCATAAATCACTCCCCAACACTATAAAGGATGAGCAGGAGCAAATCTATCAACTGTTATTTCATGTGACTTCAATTAGGCAACGCTGAGCCAGGTGCTGGGACAGGCAGGTGCCAGAAGCCTGTGACTTCTCTGGGAAGCTGCAGGTCTGGCCCCAGCCCCTGCAAGGTGCCCTCTGGCCAAACACTTTGGTTGCAAAGTTAACATTTGCATAAGGTATAATCTGTAAGCAGTTAAGCCCAGAAAAGGAAGAAAAACAGTCTGCTAAAATTGGAATACTCTAATTCCTTTTCAGAGAAGGCAAAATAATCTACCTCAGTTTACTGGTGTTATCCACCTTCCAAGAAAACCCCCAGTGGATTCCTGGGCAGCTGTGCCACCTCCCAGCCGGCAGCTGCAGCACGTATATGCTCTATCACAAACCTTGAACTCTGCTGAAAGTGCATTTGAGGGCCCTGTCAGACAAGCACCACTTGTAAATCTGCATTTCACCAAAATATTTGGAGGGCTTGGGAAAGGCTGTATGCACTCCAGGGCCCAGAAAGACTGGTTTCAGTATTCCCTTGTGGTCACGGTTAAGGTGGCACATCAGTAACACATCTAAGTGTCCTGCCCATAGCTCAGAGCCAAGACAGAAGGGTTTGGCAACAGGGTTTAGAATTTTGCATGGCTTCAAAGAGCAACTACACAGCTCTGCAAAAGGAACACCCAGCCAGGGCTAACAACACAGGGATCTTCCTGTCTGGGAAAGCACCAGCTGTGCCTGCCATGTTGTAATTCTTCCCTGCAGGGCACTTAAATGGCATTCCCAGATAACCCAAGGAAGCAGATGACTGGCAGTCAAAAACTCCAGTGCTCTCTGCTGTCTAGCTCCAAGGGAGTTTTCTTCCTGATCCCCAGCAGGGCCAGGGTTCAGAATGCCTGAACATTTGAGCTGAGCACTCATGACAAGGCCACAGAGTAAGACCTGCTCATCACCATCCTGACACCAGCTTCCCAGCTGGATTCAAAGCAATGTCCTCCCCAGGGCCAAACTGTGCATCCAAATAAACCTCACAGAAACTTCCCACAGGCATCCTCTGCAAGCCCCTGAGCAAGAGTTTAACAAAACACAGCCACAAACCCACAGGCAACAGTGAGCTGGAGCAGGGCAGTGCCAGGAACCCTGGAATAAGGGTTGGTGGCAAGGCAGAGTGAATGGAAATGTGAGAGTTAAGGACAAGAGCACAGGGTTCAGCGAAGGGTTTGTCTTGTAACAAAGGACACTGTCCCCACAGGAGGTGCCAAGCACTGAAGGCAGCACAGGCAAGCTCTCGGAAGAGTCCATCTCCTAATGAGGAGGATAAGAAGTTGGGAGAGGCTTAAGTGAGCTTCAGAGGGAAAATCTTCAGAGGTGAAACCAGCCAGCGTTTTCTGAAGGACACAGCTGAGCTGCTGGCATCTGTCAGAGGATCCCCAGGATGCAGTGAGGGGCTCACAGCCTCTCTGCTGCCCACAAACAATCCAGGTCACATCACTCCACACACCTCAGGGGTTTGCAAATACATGGCTGTGAGTGAAATCCATAGAAGAGAAAGTGTTAAGAGGCAAAGTCAACTTAGAGATCCTTTACATCAACACCACCTCCCCTTCCATAGGATCTTCTCTTGTTCTTTATGATGTTATTTTTCCTACACCTGTTTTTCAGCTACAAGGTACCAATTACTGCTCCATTTTATGAACTTCTGATACTTTACCTGGAATTCAGTCCTTCTCTCTGCATTTTAAGAAGTCGTCATTTTTTTTGCTCTAGTTGTTCAAAAAATCTGCCTTTCCAAATCTCTCTTTAGTCAGACTGAATTTGTCAGGCTGTCCAGGAAGGTGGAATGAGCAGGAGCAGCTCCCCCCTGCCTCCAAAACCAGTGACCAGACATGGTGCTCTCAGTGATGCCTGACCCATTTCTCAGTAAAGCACTTCACCTGATGAAGCATCCCCTCAGCCTCCCCAGCAGAGCCATCACACCAACCACTCCCCTCTACAACAGACAACACATTTCACTCCCCTGCTGCCTCCAGGACATCAATACCAGCCCCTGGAGAAGGGATTTTCTACTGTTGCTAGAAGAGTCCATCAGATCAGAAACAGAATGAAATATGTAAAGATTGCCATCAACAAGACTCTCCCTTCATCCCAAAGGAGAACAGGATCTTGCTCCACACTGTCACACCTCCCAGCTGTGCTAGCAGTGTGGTCACTGCTTTGACTCCCACCCCATCCTGGCAGTCCTCAGCACAACCCAAGGAAGCCTCCCTTCCCCGGCAGCCTCCCATTCACTCACAGCTTCTCCATCCTTTCCTGCCTACATTAAACATCAAACAAAGCCCAACAGGAAATTATACCAAAACCTCAGCTAAAAGCAGACTAAATAAGTTATTGAAGAGCCATTAGGTTTCCTTGACACTTCCTTTGATAAAACCACATTTCATTTGAACACACTTTTTATCCACTCTCTTGCAACATGCTTTGCTATCTTAGAAGTTTGTTCAAAATCCAAGCTGTGTGTAATATTAAGATCAAACCAAGAGGTTGCTAGAGGTGTGTGTTCACCCTGTGAAGCTGTAAGCTCTTTTCCTCTCTCACCTGGAACAGAAACCCTGAACAGTTTCTCAACCCTTCAATCATTCCACTCCACAACACAGACAATTCTTCTAATTCCTTTTCTGCATTTCTCAAGGTTTGTTATTAAATCCCAACATCAGCTTTCATCTGTTTTGCAAATTAACAATTTATAGTTGCCTGTGATCACTCAACCCAAGATCCTGCTTAAGATCAGCTCTTCTGCAAGTCTGCTACTCACTAACTGCATCTCTAAAATAATATTGCACCACCAATAATATTTTGGGCCCAATCATGATCTTTCTGCAAAGCCTATACACTTTGCTGTAGTGTCTTCACAACTGTCCACCCCAGAGCCTTCACTAAAAGGCTTTCAACAAATTAAATGCCAAGTTTTGGGAAATTCATTGTGGCTTTGCCCTTGAACCTGCCAAGTTTCAGTTCCAAGTAACTGCAACCTCTGAAGTACTACTTTACTTGGTTTGCAGGAATTACTTCAATTACCTTCTCACAGCTCTGTGTGTTCCCACATGTCTCCCCAGGTAACTCTATCAGCTTTTACACCTTATGTTTCACCAACAGAACTTTTATTGAAACACTGAACAGACAATTAGCTGAGCTGATCTCCAGCAACCTGGGAATACCTTTTCCCACAGCTTGGTGAAACCTCCTTCCCTTCAGAAACTCACCTGGAGAATCTTCTGCAGGATTGAGGGAAGAGCAATAAACGCAGCCATGTTGTTCAGCACTTGCATTGTCAAACTCTTCAAAGCTGGAATGTCAAACATAACAGCCACAGCAGGTCATTAGGATTCCAGGAGTAAAGAGAGATCAGTCTTACAGAGTTTTATTTCAGGTCATGGTTTCTGGTTTGAAAATAGCTTTTATATTTTTTTCTCCTGCAGGTACTGCACTAAGCACACAGCTTTTTGCAGCATAAAGGTTGTTTACAAGGTTTTGATCCCACAACACCTCTGTATTGCCTTCCACACCCCCTGCAGTAAACACCCACATTTTCACTTACTTGCTAACACCACCATTCACTTTTCCTATTGCCACCAAATCCCAGTTTGGATCCTTGTCTGTGGCCCACAGACTCTAAAACTTCCTAGCATTGACCTTTGCACAAAACTTGTTCCTAGATCCTAGATCTTCCTAGCATGAGTCTGGGATGGAGCAAAAGACATTACTCAGAGAATCCCAGAGTAGTTTGGGTTGGAAAGGACCTTAAAGCTCATCCAGTCCCATCCCCTGCCATGGGCAGGGACACATTCCACTACCTCAGGTTGCTCCAAGTCCCATCCAACCTGGCCTTGAACACTTCCAGGGATGGGGCAACCACAGCTGCTCTGGGCAACCTGTGCCAGGGCCTCACCTTCCTCACAGAGAGCAATTACTTCCCAAAATCCCATCTAACCCAGCTCCCACAGCCTTTCCTCACAGCAGAGCTGCTCCATCCCTCTGATCACCTTGGTGCCTCCTCCAGGCTTGCTCCAGCAGCTCCACGTCCTTCCCTGCTGGGGAGTGTCAAAACCAAAGCACCTAACCCCTTTTTTAGCTACTCTTATCTCTCCCACAAAAGGAGGCTGCTGTTCAAGGTGTGCTGCTGACTGAGAAGTGGAGCAGAGAATTTAGCTGGTGTATTCAAGTCCCACTAATTTTATACATGGCAGACAGGTGCAGGCAGAAGTGTACAGAAGGGCTGGGCATGCACAATGACAGAGTATTACCTCAGGAGTTCCCCAAGTGCTGACTACAACCTACAGAGCCTTTGTACACATTGTGCACCTTGGCTCCTTCAGGGACCATCCTCACTGCAACCAAGTTATTAGCACAGCCTGTGGCAGGTTTCTTCTTCCACACAGGACAAAATAAAGCAAATGACAAAAGACCCTATCCATCTGACAGCTGCAGCCTACCAGACACCCAACCCAAGCTCCTGCCAGTCAGGGAGAAGAATATTTAGGAATGGAGTAACGTAACTTCTATTCATTCATCAGAGGAAAGACAGCACACAGCTTTTACTATTTGGGGTCACAAATGCCAAAGTACTCACATTCAGAGTGTGGACACTGCGATGAACCAGAGGATTTCTGTGGGGACATCATGGCCTCAAGCAGGGGAAACCAGAGGGCCTGGAATCATGGAATGTGAGGAAAGAACCAGTAAGAACAGGGCAGCGCTAAAAATGATCTGTGAGCAATGTCAGAGGCCACCGGGCAAGACTCAGTTCCACATTCTGAGAACAGAACTGCATTTCTGACAACTGCTGTGGGACAGAGCTGAAACATGGTAAAGTAACCTCAGAGCAAAGCACTTTACTGGAATTGTGGCAACAATGTATGTTTGCTTCATTCAGTCCCCAGCTACTTCCCCATGTGAGAGGCCAGCTCTCCAGGGTAGAGATAGCTCACAGAGTGGGTAGCACAGTAAATGGATCCCAAATGGAAAGAGACATCTAAATTCTCTTCCTATCTGTTGCAGAATGACACCGTTGCAGGGAAGAAATGGAGCAGGTCAGCTCTCACACTGGGCAGTGCTTGTGAAGAAATTAGAGTTCTTGACTTCCAACCATGCCACCTCTTCAGGCATGGGAAGAACATTCTCTGTTCTGAGTTCAGAAATTACATAAATTATTCAGAATCTTAGGACTAAAGATGCCTTTGTGTCACTGACATGGGCAAAGCAGAAACACAACGTCAGTCTGAGGGGACGGGCAAAGGCAGCTCCCTCTGCAAGAGCTCAAGGCAGCTGCATTGCCTCCCCCCCGAGAGCCCAGGCTGACACTCAATGCAGGGGCTGTGAACAGCTCTGCAGCCACAGTGAGAGCAGCAGCAGCTCTGTGCCACCAGGAAGCTGGCTCAGAGCTCACAGTGCCTCTGCAGTGTCTGACTGACATTTATGCCCAACTTCCATCTGGAGCTGGAAAGGGGGAAAGGCCATGTCTCATCCCTTCCTCCCTCGGACCTGAACTTTGCTTTGTGCTTCACCCTCATGAGTGAGGATTTCACTCTTGTGGCTCCAAACCCTGAAGCACCACAGGGAGACCACAAGGAGAGGCACACAGGGACTGCCTGGACATACCAGAACCCAATGGATGTGGAGAGCAAGAGCCATATGAGGCAAAGCCTCAGGAGACACAGAGGCCTTGGTTGATTCTGGTGACACATTTTTGACTACCTTACCTCTCGCTGTTGCTGGTCTAAACTATGCGAATTCCTCTGGCAAAGAGCAATTGTTTTCATTAAAGTATCTTCAATATTTTCTAGCAAGGAGGGTTCAGCTGAGCCTAAGTGTCAGAGGGGGAAAAGCAAATTACCATCATAAAACTATTAGACAAGTTAACTCCCATTAGATAAGTTAACTATCAATCCTTCTGCAAAATAAAATCATGCTGTTCATCTGAAGTCTGTTCAGTACTGTCAGCAGCTACATTATAAAGTCAAGTTCTGATTTTTGGCATTTTTCCTGAAGAGCACAATAAATTGGACAAGTAAAACATTTCATTTAATCAAATAGGGAAGATCTTAGCTGTGGTTTAGGATACAATTAAGTAACAACTATGGGCACTGCATTTAATTAGGTGCCCATGAGTCCTTGGGCTAGTGAACAGCACATCTGTGCATACACTCATTTTCTGTGGGCAGAACATTCTTATTTATATATCCGAGAAATTTGCTTTCAAAAAAGCTACTCCCAGCTGTCTCCCATCACTGTTCCCATACAATGCCAGCTGAAGCTCAGTAATGAGTTTGAATGGATTCTGACATGGGAAATGTCTTTGGTAAGCCAGTGAGAGGACCAGTCCCAATGGGAAAAGCTGACAGGGCAGCTGACCACACACACACACAAACCATCCCTCACAGTGTTCGAGGTCTCTGCCAAGATCACAACACCAGAGTGAAGGAGTGTCATCCAAAGAGCTACCATATGAACAGTGTCACTACAATGCCTAGAAACCTGAACAAATGCCAAGAAAACTGAAACCATCTCATTATACCAGGTGTCAGACACAAGCACTTCACATTTTGGTTGATCTGTCTGTTTTAATAGAAAATGGAATTTAACTCAATCTTACTTTCACCATCTTGAGTAAGCACCAGCAACTTGCTCTGCAATCGCTGAAAGAAAAGAGAGGACACAGAACAGTCAACTTGGGAGTTTAATCCCAAGAATCCTGATAGAAATGTTTCCCAAAGGTGTGGTTACACAGGCTCACCCCCATTTTCCTCCCCAGCACAACTAACATGGCATAAACATCTTTCCAAATATGGAAAGGAAAGCAGGAGCTAAAAGATAATTTTTGGCTATGAAAAACAAATTTCAGCATCTAGTATCTTCAAAATGTTTGAAGATTTGTCAGAAAAATATACTCATGTTCTGAGTATGCAGACACCTCAATTTATTGGTATTTGACAGGAGGCAAATTCCATGGATTCTAGTGGAGGAACAAAGACAACATCCAAACTGAGCACAGGCCACCATGCTGATGGCATGGCAACAATGCCACATTCAGGATTTGGGAGTACTGTACCTCAAGCATAACCAAAAAGGCACCATGGATATCTCCCTTCTTCTCTAGTAAGTACGAAGAAGCCTCATGGAGCTGATGTTTTTGGGTTATCTGAGTTGAAAGGAAAAAAAGGTAAACGCGTGTCTGAAGAAAGCTGCCAGTGTTTGCTTATCCACAAGACAATGCCAAGCAGATGGCCAGGGCTGGGAGTGCCTGTGCTCACAGGCACTTTACCCAGGCTGAGCAGCCCACCTGCATCTCCTTTTATTTCTCAGCTTGCACTATTGTTACCACCAGCACTCAAAAATTACTGGTACAATTTCCATACAGAGAAGGAACAGTTGCTCTCCCAGCACAAGGCAGATTTTGGCAGCGCTGCTTTCCAAAAACCCCAGGCCCGTGATTTCATATACTCCCAACATGATTAATTAGCAGCAACACAGCCACCCTCCACTCTGCAGTTTCTCAGCTGCTTCAGAGCACTAACAGCCCTTTCTTATTAGCCCTGAGACCCAACTCCGCGTTAGTCTATTAAACATATCCACCTGTGCTGCAGAAGAGCAGTTTAGCAGCTCAGAGGGACAGAGAGTGCTAAAAACAGATTGGAAGAGCATCCAGGAACTAATCCAAGCCAAAGTAAAGTATCTCTACAGCAGTTCAAAGGAGTAGGAGCTGATTTGAATGTATCCCATGGCCCCTGAGATCATACATCTCTTCCCTACCTGGATGGTTTCCTCCAGTCTGCAGCATTCCAGAACTTTGAGTGTCTCCAAAACTTGGTCTGGGCTGTACTGACAGAGCAGCTCGATGAACTGCTCAGTGATACAGGGTGGGAGGTGTAGCAGGTCTTGGTTAATGCCTTCCCTGGAATTAAACAGGCACAAGAGACTAAAATCAAATTCTAGCCCAGAAATTTGGCTGGGAACAAGAGTTTCTTATTCAACTGTGCATTGTCTTTTATCTTTAATACTGAAGTTAAAAAATCTGGTTTTAAGAGGAAAATTATGCTACTTCTACTAGTTACTGGTGCTGGAGGTCTCTCAGCAGCCATTTCATTTGTTCCACAACATATCCTCCTGATGCCTCAGTACAAATTAAACTCTCAAAGACCCCTGTGATGAAAGAGACCAGCACAGACCCATCTCCAGCAACTCCACGGCAAAGAGGCACAAAGAATTAGCCTCATTTCCTCAATGAAACCTTATGGTCTGAGTGCTCTGCTCAGATCCTGATTGTGTATGTCCTACAGACCTGCTCTGCATGTGTTGCTTTTGCTTATTGCTCCTGAAATTCTTCTTTTATTTCCTTTACCACATTTTAATGTTTCATTCCTTTGATCTACCTCGCTGAGAAAGGAACTCGTACTTCTTTTAAAGAAATATCCCCATTTCCTAATCTGTGGGCTCATTATTAAGCAAACTCCTCATGTGCAGAAACAGAAGAGAGAACAGAATTGTGAGCAGTGCCCATGTCCCTTTGTACTGACAGTTTCCTACTGATCTTGGTTTTAAAAGAGCAATGTGAAGGAGGAGACTTCTGAAGAGTGAGGAGGGAAAGGATGATGCTTTCCTGGAGCCAGACACAGCACCTGCAACCCTTAAATGAACAGCAGCTCTCTGCCACTGCATGTTACACTTCCCATGGCAGTTCTAGAACTGGTGCATTGCACAAAGAAACAGTGGAAGTTTATCCTGGCTACAAAACAGGGGTTTCTGCAGAAGCTCCTTCTAGGAAAGGAAATGGATCAGGGTGTATATATTGAGTTTTATTGCCTTTCTGAACACAAATTCCTAAGCAGGAGAGAAGATCTGTTAGTGTGTAAATCCTACAGCCATGGGATGGAAAAAGTCTGATATCCAACACCCTCTATTTCCTGGGAGTTACAAAAGGCATATTACCATCCAAGAAAGGCCAGGAGAATGCTGTGGCTGGAGCAAGCCAAGAGAGCAGCTCACTGTGATTACAATAATTGTAAGTGCAACATGCCCAGAAACAAAAGCCCACCCATGTACTGATCACAGGGTGCAAAGTATGAGCACAACTTCACAAAAACTGTGCTCAAACTCTTTTGTTCTGACTGCAAAGAGTGGACCTTGAAGGACCAAACAAGAACCCTGAATTCTGCACTCACCATCCACTCCTCCCACAACAAACACCCTGTAAACTCCCCCAGTGCCTGCAAGGGGGTGAGTGCTCTCCTCCTTCTATGGGTAGACTAAAATAAAACGCTATCTAAAATGATCTCTTGTCTGCCAAGATAGGAAAAATGGCAAGTCATGCACCGATAGCATGAGAACAAACTTCAAGTCTGGAAATAACTCTGGCACCAAGTATTCATGAGTAAGCTCATGCTTCCCTCAGCCATTTATTTCATCAAGAAATGCAGAGAAGAGACAATGGAAAGCAAGCTGGATTTTGATAATTTCTGAAACTAACTGACAGTCCTGAGACTTGCAGGTTCTCTTCAGCTTCATGGGATCCTTTTCACTCCGATATAATCATACCCAATGTCTCCCCTGCCATACTTTTTCCAAAAAGCAAGAGAGAAGCACTGGTTTCTCATGAAACTTGGCACAAGGGAGCCCTGCAAGTGTCACAGGCAGCTGGGCACAGAGAGCCCTTGGGACAAACCCTCATGGTTTAGGAGTCTGTTACGACATTTATAAACCCAGAACACAGTGTTGCTAAATGAGTTAATATTGTTGGTCTAATACATAAACACAAATGCCAACAGACAATGCTTCACTGTGCTGGGTTTTTTATAGAGGTAAAAACTCCAGAGTTTAAAATGGAAATGTAGCAAAGACTGTGATTAATGAGCTGAGCAATCCCTACTACATTCTCTGTTTCCTGGGGCTGCTTTATGCTACAAACATTCAGACATTTGGTTTTAATTTCCCCAGGCAATTCCTGTTAACCCTGTTTCCTCCCTTCCCCCTTCCACCTCCTTAAAAATAAATCTCTAGCTAAATTAAATGGGCCAAATTAATCCCTAATGCAATTCCACCAACTCGGATAGTTAGACCAGCATGATGAGTCTTGTCCCCATATGATCAAGCAATCATCTGTATTTGAGACCTTAAAAAGCTCATTTACTGCTCTAAGAATCTTTATTTCGACAAAAATTTTGCTTCACAAAAACATATAAACATTTAGATTGGATGAAAAGAGACAGATGTTGCAGAAGAGCCTAATCACTACCTTATGTATAAATATACTACAAAGTGTAGGTGCATCTGCAGTAAGATCTACAGAGCGAGATTTCATCTCCTTCCCTGCCTCTCCCAGGATACAGTTCAGCTCCTTTCAATAGGTCTTAGAAGAAAACACAGCTTTTCAGTTTTCACGGTTGTTTTTTCCTGAGAACAGACGTCAGGATCTGAGTGTTATTAAGAAAAAGCCATGTGGCCTAGTGCACCACGTGGAACAGCATCCTTGAGGGAAAAGCAGAGAGCTGTGGGGAGATCAGATGCACAACGTTGTTTCCCATTGCTGGTTTGATCACATCACGTGTTGCCCGTGATCAGAAGGTAACTACAGGAGAAATGGGTCTATTTAGCTCCAATCATGGTAGAGTGAAATTAGATATGTTTATTACTCAGAGATTATGGGAGGCACTCTGTGCATAAGATTAGAATCCAGGTTAATTACTACCTTTACTGGGTGCAAGTGATACCACAGCATAAACAAAGTCCTACTTAACATCCAGCTGGGTTTCATTTCTGTTTAACTACTTTTTTTTTTTTTTTCAATTAATCATTGATTAACTAAATCATCTGATTTCTTTCCTACAAAGCCCAACTAAGATACTGTATGTTTGGGGGTTTGGCTTGGTTGGTTTTTTTCCTTAATATACATGCTAACAAAATCCAAGTGATTGATTATTTCCAGGTTCTGGCTTCCAAAGCATGCTTTTTATTCCACTTCAACAAAAACTGAAACACTGACACTTGGATTTAGATAATATTGACCTCTCCTACTCCTCTTCATCATTAAGCACAATTAATTTTTAATTAATTGACAAACCAAGATCTTTCCCTCAGCTGCATTAACAATTGCTTGAAAGCAACTGGAGCTGTGCATATATAAATGTCTTGTAGCATTTGATACTGATTTAACAGAAAGAGAACCCTCAGTGCTGAAGCACTGAAAGAACAGGCATAGATGGAGCAAGCAAGTAGTTGAAAAGAGGAGCTTGCAGTGAAAAATGGCAGCAGTTCTGAAACAAGAGAGAAATTTAAAATGTCAGCTGACCAAAATGCTCTTCTGTTTATGTTAAACTCAGGCACCGCAGTCAAGTAACCAAAGCAGGGGGTTAGGAAGAGAAGATGTCATTGATGAGAAGAGAAATGAGTGCTGCAGCCCCAGGGTAGCCATTCTACAGCCCTCTGGAGCAGCTGGAGCAGCAGTGCCCAAGCTCCCCCCACATGCCAGAGGCTGCACATTCCATGCACTAGAGCCCACAGCACGAGAGTCCCACAGGCAGGGACTCCCCTGAAGGACATTCCCCACAATGCTTCTTTTGGGCTCTTCTCCTCAGCTTGGGGCACCCTGAGGAGCAGGTCACCTGTCCTAAGCCTGATCTGGGCCACAGGCTGGCTATTGTTCAAAGAACTGATTTGAATCCATGCCTTCACACTGCAGTTTGTAAACAGTCAACTTTCTACATACCTCGGATCAAGGAGACTCCTCAGGAACTGGAAGAGCAAGAACCGGTCCTGTACAACAGGAGGAGACACAGTATTGTTATTTTAAATAAAGTGCTGTACAAGAGTGATCCTTGAACTACATCCACTGACGAAGACACAGCTTCCAGCTGCTGCCTGCTGAAGGAGCTGCTTTAGGCATATCTTGTGTTTGGCTGACAACAGCTCTGCTCTGGGACTCCAAGCCATACTGAACCCCAACTAAAAGCTGCCACCAGTAGCTCTGAGCTTATACATTTTTATGGCCAGAACCCTACAAATAGGCCAAATAACTGAGGTGCAGCAATTCCTACCAGTGAGTAGCTATAGCCTATTTTTCTTCTGTTTCTGACACGGCCATAACTCACCATGACTCTTAGCAATCGTTTCCTACAGGAATGACATCCCTACTGTACAGAAGCCCCAAACTAATGGAGTTTGACACTTCACCTGCAGGTTGGAGATGATGCTCTCGAGCTGCTCACTGAAGTGAATGGCTGCCAGGTCAGCTGCTTTACCTGGGCTCAGCACCAGCAGCTCCTTTTGGGGGGGAAACACAACCAAATTAATTCCTTTTGACTCCACAGGCAATATAATTATACAGCACCACTGAGCCCATCCATACTGTCACTGCACCTTTGCCGAGATGCAAGTGTAAGATAACAAACACCACTGCACCTAGAGAGGTATAGAAAAAATAGAAGGGTAGTAGGTAAAAAAGGATTTTTGAAAGCTGATGTTTTTGCTACACACAAGGCCTTGAAGAACACAAAACTCCTCACACCAAGAACCCACCTCAGTCTTAAGGAGAGAAGTTATTAATCAAGTTTTCTGACAACTGCCTTTACCCCCTGCCAACAAGACATTCCCAGTACCAACTGTGAGCCAGCAGGAAAGGGGAAACAACCAACCTGTGGGAATTTCTCAGTCCAATGGAAATAGTATTTAACTGGCTTGAATTGAATCAAACCAGATGTTTAAAAGCAAGTTTCCTGTAACTGTTCACCATAACTGATACCTGTCCAGACATGAAAAAGCAATTTCTCTATTGTAATACAAGGAAACAAGCAGCATTTAGATGCCTGTGGGTTTGCTTTCTGTCAAGCTTGAGCTAAAAGGTTTCATATCATGGAAGTTTACACAACCTGCAATGTGAGCTTTTTGCTTCTCACCCTTCCAAATGCACCCACACTTCCAAATAAATGAGAAGCAACTGCTGCAAAACAACACTGTGCGCCTGGTAACCCTTCCCAAAGGCCCTTGCTGAACCTAAAAATGAGAAAACATTTCTTTACTGAACAAAATCAACTGTGACAGCAGGAAAGAAAGAATTTTCAGAACTGTACATCTGGAAAAAAACCCAAACTGAAGAAGTTCCTTAGCAGTAGTTTGGCCTCCACACAGACATAGCAGACATTGAATAAAGCCAACCCCAGCAACAGACTGGGGGCAAAGGGAAGCAAGGAAGAGCCTGACCATTCCACGAGCTCTTTAGGAAGAGCCGTCGCACACTATGCCTTTGGTGAGGTTTCCAGAGGAAAACCTCCCTGCTCCATAAGAAGCTCTGCAGTGTTTGACCCCACAGCTTTACTGCACGAGCTCAGCCCCTCACTGTGTTCACCCCACAAACCCAGGCAGTCCAAAGCACCCAGGAGATCTCTAAGCACAGCAGTGCAGAGGGACACAACAGATGCAGTGGGACTGCCTTCATCTATTCCTCTCTCTGGACAAACCCTCCCTGGGAGTCTCCAGAACTGTCAGGCTGGAGGGGGCTGGCCCAATCTCCCTGTCTGGAATCAGTGCAGCCTTCAGAGCCCATCCCCCAGCAAAACGTTTGGTGCTTGGGTTTCTATCCTCTCCCAGGTCTGAAGAACCTGCAAACATGGTACTGCTTAGAAGCCCTTGAGGGGACAGAACTGACACAAGGCATGTGGGCACGAGGGTGGAAAAGGACCCTTGTGTGACTGAAGAGAACAGAGTTTATTTTTTAAAGATAAACACCAGTGAACAATGGCCGTGGGATGATGGGAAAAATGAAAAGTGGCACTGATCACAAACTGCACTTTCTGCCATACAGTCACCAGAAAACCCTCTCCAGACACTGCTAGTTTTGTCTGAAGAGGCTGATTTGCTGCACTCATACCTCAGCAAATGACAGTTGTCCTAAGACCTGAAATCACAGCTTCACCCCAGCAAAGTGAAGTATTATTTACTGTTCCAAGTCTTTTGAATGTCTGAGAACGGGATTAACACAATGGAAAAGGACAAAAGCCCACAGCAGCCATCAGGCTGCTAAATCACCTGGTTTACTAATCCTGGGAAATAGAAGATATCAAAATTAATCAGGGAGCTGATCTTGGTGACAGCACCTAAGAAAGGTGACCCACAGAGCCCGTCACCTGCCCAGCAGCTCTCTGGGGGACCAGGGATGCATCAGAAGAAGGAAGCAGACACAAGAAGCAGCACAGCAGCTCCAGCTTGCCCAACCTGGAACCCCAGTTGCTCTGATGAGGTTGCAATGAGTCAGGCCTGCTCAGACCCAGCACAACCATCCCCACAGCTCTGCCAGTGCCTTTGGAGAGGGGCTGTGAGCTCAGTGGGCTGCTGTCAGGCAGCAGCATTCACAGGCTTTCGTTGTGCATTACCTTTTGAATCACTCTCCCTCTTGCTCCATTTTCTCATTAGTCATGCACTACTTGCAGATGCTGGTAGAAACTAAAAGTACTCTGGATGTGCCCATTAGCTTTTTGTCTGCCTCACAGGATACAGATTCTGTGGTCATTTTCTGCTAAGGAGTGTTGTCTGCAAGGCTTGTTTTACAGAATTATTTTCCTGGCTTATCTCCAGATCACCCTGGTGGGGACTGACAGCACCTTACAGGAACTAGAAATATTACAGATTCCCCACACCTACTGACTGGGCAATCATTTCAGACATCTTCATCCCCTGAAGCCAACAGAGACTGAAGACATGGGAAAAATTATTAGCTGGAGAAGTCTAGCAGCACCTGTGTCTTACACAGAAGTCTTGACCCCATCAAACCTCAGGTTAGCAGTGCCAGGGCACCAGGGCTGAATGCACGTATCAGTGTGAGGAATCAGGATGAGGAGATGGATCCCACAGCCTGTGAGGTCCGTGATGTCCGTATCCTGCCTTGCTGCTGCTGCATGGTCAGGAGATGGAACACTTGCTAATGGATCCCTCTCCTGCTCCACAGCACTCACTACCCATCAAGCCCTGAGAAGGCACCATTATCCAAAGAGCAGCACTTGAAACCAGGAAGCCAAGGAAGCCAGGCTGAATCTGAGAGGCACTTAGACTAATGTGTGAGAGCTCTGAGCTCACGTCAGAGCTGTCTCAACAGCTGTGACTCAGCACCGGACACTTGTGCTTCTGGAAAAGCACCCAGCAGATCCCAGAGCCATTAGCAGGAGCTGAGGGACTGTGGGTGCAGGTTGTACTGTACCTACCTCTATATGGTCCAAAGCTTTCTGCCACACCAGCCGCTTCTCCTCAGCACTGTAGCCAGGCATGGACAGGATGTTGTGGATGTAGTTGAAAACTTCTTCCTGTAAGGCACAAACCCATAGATGCTGCAGAGTGTGCTCTGCAGCACCACTGACAGCACTGGCTTTTGGAAACCAGAGTGTTTCCAGCAGCCTTGGCATGACCTCAGGGCTAGTCTTCTCCAAGTAGGTCAGGATGAGTTATCTGCAGGGAGACTGTATGTCCCTAAAGAGTTCCTGAAGGAAAAGAGAGCCGAGAGGAGCCTGGTGCTAATGTGTTAAGCACTGAGGTCAAAGAGAATTCTTCTTCCCCTACGAGAAATGTCTCCCTCTGGCCCACAGGGAAAAAGGACAGGAAGGACACCACTTGAGTTAGGAGCACAGGCAGAGAGAACACTCTGCCAGAGGGTAGCTCTGCTTGCCCAACATATTCCTGAGCTCCTCCCTGACAATGGCCTCTCCCCCAGGCTCTCCTGCACTGTCCCCAGCTCAGGTGCTCTCCTGTTGTCAAGGTTTTCGACCACCTCACTATCACAACCTCCTCTTCTGACTCCTTCACCCACAGAACATTCAGCATTGTGGGTTTATAAGGACCTGGTGAGGTCATATTTGCCAGACTCTCATCCCAACTTCTGTTGGTGGTAGTGAACAGAATACCTCAAAAACTGTGGCAGGTATGCATGCTGAAGGTAATGGCAGAGAGATAGTAAGGGCAGAGACACTGTGTCCAGGGGAAAAAATGGGGGGACCAATAGCAGAAACAAAAAAGTACTGCAGTTAGCCACATCTGCAGTAAATCCCACCTTGCACTCAGGTTTGATGTACTAGCACTACTTAAAAAAAAACAAAACTCTGAAACTTAAAAAAAAAATTAGCTCCTCTCCACTAGACAAACACAAACAGCTTTGACTACAACTAAGAAACCTGAACTGTTTAGAGCATTTTTAAGGTAATTATGCTAGAAGAGCAAGGCAGCTGTGCCTAGTCACTGTGGCCAGCAGGACTGGCTGCATGGCCACCAAGCAGAAAGGTCAGGAGCACCAGAGTTACTCACCTTCCTCAGGGGATCCCGCAGGTAACAGCCGATGATTTTGTCATAGCGAAGCTGCCGTTCATACATGAACTCACAAATCTGATAGCTGAAAGGAAGGGAAACTTCCCACATCAGGAAAAGCACTCAGCTGAGCCAGCACAAGAGATAGGCAGCATTTGGAAGTGTCTTACATTGGGGTTTTCAGCACACAGGCTGGGTGGCTCCATTGTGCTGGAGTGCCATTTGTACCAGCCTCAGGCCAACCTCAACCCATCAGGGCTGCCCATCAAGCTCCCTCTTCTGGGAAATTATCACACAGAACAGAGAAAAGGAGTTACTAAGGGGAGGGGCAAGGGACAGAGGATAACAACTCTTAATGAAATCAGGTCTCACAGGTTCTGCTGTCAGAGATGATCTTCTTTGTTTCCACAACACTCTGCTCTAAGCTAGGTCAATCCACTATGCTTATTTGAAGAAATTCACTGAACATGACTCAACAATGTGTTATGACACAGCTTCCTACCTTCACATTTTAATAAACATCTTCAATATTTTGATACTTTACATAAAACCAGATGTAACTGAGTCAAACCACATCAAGAGTCTGATAATTAGTATTACACTATAGCTCTTTCAGCTCTGGAAGTGGCTGAGCTGGGGAGCCTGGCTGTCAAATTCTCTGAAGCAAGGAGAAAAGATGTGTTTATTGAATCTGAAAAATTTGCCTGAGTTACTCCTTCTAGGACACACAGGAGAACAGGCATGGCACACCCCGCACTGTTCTCCCTCTGGTCCTTTGTAGCAGAGTGGATTCATTCATGAACTCCCAAACTCACGGCCTGGATGAAGATGTCCTCCCTGCCTAGCTCTGCTCTGGCATGACAGACTCTTTCTGGAATCATAAGGCATCTAAAGGAGGTGCTGGATATTTTCAGCTTTTCCAGACACTGTTTTTGTCTCTCCTACTCAATTCTAAAATGAGTACCATGGGGGTGGCTCCAGACCCCTTCATGCTTTTAAATCCACCTGTGGGTCTCACCCCAGCCAGGCATCTCCATCTGCCAAGGGTAGAGCACTCCAAGATACAACTGTACCTCTGAATGCAGCCTGGGCTCTAGGATAGGGAATGTCAAAACCCATCAAGTCCCACAGGGTTTCTCCTGAAGGGTTTCCACAACTCTACCCCTTCTTTTCTTAACAATGAGAACACCCAGGAAAGAAAGTCTGGGACTAAATGTGAGCACATTAAATGAAGCATGATTTGAATGCACAGGGAAAATAACCCCAAACACAAAGCAGAAACAAGAAAAGTGGAGCCAAAAAAAGATCTGTGGAAGAGATTTAAAGGCAGTTTTT
Organism: Anomalospiza imberbis; assembly: GCF_031753505.1. Classification (NCBI taxonomy): domain Eukaryota; kingdom Metazoa; phylum Chordata; class Aves; order Passeriformes; family Viduidae; genus Anomalospiza; species Anomalospiza imberbis. The sequence continues at coordinate 20,148,189 of NC_089690.1, read as the reverse complement.
ATATATTGTGTCCAGCAACTCACAACTCAGCCTTCTCTGCCATTTGGATAAGGCGGCCCTCTTCAAACTGCACGATCCCTCCTGCCTGGAGCAGCTCTAAAAGGACCTGCAGGGATTGAACATCAGTTATTTATAGGGCAGCAACAGCAGCTGAACTGCCAGTGCCACTACAAGTACACCACTCCTGCTCCATTAAACACGGTAAGAACACAGGGCTGACTTTATTGATTTGTTAATTGACAGTCCTTTAACTAGGAAGGTCGTGAGCTTATGAAAACTTTCCTGCCTCTGTTCTTGTTCCTGCAGGCAATGCTGGGGTGGGACCCTTCCCTCCTGCTGTGCCCAGCACTGCCCAGTATTCCCATGCCCTTTGGCATGTGACCCAAAGACCATAGTCACTCCCAAGGCCAAATTCTGCTCCACAGCCTGGCCTTGCCTGGTGCTCCAAGGAGCATTCCCTGGAAGGCTCTTACCTGCTGCCTCTCGGAATGCCGGGAGTCATCATCCGGGCTGCACAGGAACTCCAGCACCTGTGCCAGGGTAGAGGTTGGTGTGAGCCAGGCCTGGTTGGCACAGCTGGGAGCACAAACTGACCACACACCCTGAGCACCAGCAGCGGCAACAGCAAACCACCACACAACAGGGCCATCTGAATGTACCTGGAACCAAACTGGGAATACTGGAATGGCAGAGAACTGCTGAAAGACTCCTGAGAGGGAAACACCAGGATCTAGAACCAAACTTTAGGGAACCCAGAGAATATAGAAGAACTCAGGGAACCCTAAGACTCACACTACACACCAAACTACACTAACCCACTCTCCTGGACTGTGCCATCTCATCAGGAAAACAGGAAATTATGTAATTCATAGCATTTAATATATGTGGAATGAAAGCGTTTAATCCAAATCTGTTTAGTCTCCACAGAATTCTTCAGTGTTAAATTAGGACCAAGGACACACATATTCTAATTCATTTTTATTAGTGCTCAAACATCCCTACTGTCATCACAGCAACACAGCTGTAGCCAGTGAAGCCTCCTCCTCAGTCCCAGGAACTTCTGGGACTTAAGCTGGGGTACAAAGTTAACTCACGCAAGCTTTGGGCATGCATTGGTGCAAATGTCTTTTTCCAACAGCAGAGAAGGTAGTGGCCACCTGACCTAAAAATTACCCATTACATTTATGTGCTCTATAAGCTCACTAATGTAATTTTATTTGACACCCCATATGCCAGACTGGCCTGGGTTGGAAGGGACCTTAAAGATCATCCAGTTCCACCCCTCAGCCATGGGCAGAGACATCTTCCACTAGACCAGACTGCTCACAGCTTCATCCAGCCTGGCCTTGAACACTTCCTAGGATGTGATGCAGTTCCAGCCAAGCTGAAACACTGTACTGTGCTTCCATGGTCTGACCTACTCTGCTCCTGGGAAACCACAGCAAGAGCCCAGCAAGATGCCACCTGGTTATAATGTACCAGTACCTCCAGACCTGCTCCAGTCTACAGCACTGGCCATGCTTTCTGTAGTGGTGCATCCTGCTTGGAATGTCACGCACACTCGGGAATACTTGCCTGGTCAAACAGTGTCCTGTTGACAAACAAGGTGTTGTTGGGCTTGGCGAGCTGCCGGGCAAGGAAGGTAAAGAGACAGCCAACCTGTGATGGGGTGAAGTCAGAATTCTCCACCATGACCTGAGAAATGTTGGAGACAAAAGGGAAAAATAAACCCACAAGGAATTGATTCTGCAGCTTTCTTTGGGAAAGTTAACTGGGACAAGAAGAAATCCCTGTGAGCCATTGTGTCTCCTCCTACCCCAGACACCTCTTGGTGTTAGTCCATCCTGAAGGTCAAACACAAGTCCCCTTCCCCAGCATTCAGCTGTGTCACCTGAAGACACAGGCAGTGGATATGTCCTTGCTAAAGCACTTCTGTCCCAAAGCTGAAGAGGCTCCACCTCTCTTCCCTCTATTCAAGGGAAGAATTCTTGTATGTCCCTGGTTTTCAGGTGTGGAGAGGCTCCAAACCCACATTTATCTCTGCCTCTGTAGCCTGTGTTGATCATGGGACATGGAACAGCTTCTGAGCAGAAAAATGTTGTCACAGGGTTAAAGTATAATTATTATAGGAGAAAACAACCTCAAACATCTCATTTCAAGCCTCATTTCACTACTTCAACTGTGGCATACAAAGAACTACTTGAATAGCTAAGAAACAACTGAAGGTTTGGGGAAAAGTTTTTCTCACAATATGTTAGCATTAGTCTAACAATATTTAGAGAAACTTGTGACTGTGCTGACTTGAAATTACAGGAAAAAGGAATATCTAAGAGTCACTACAAAAGGGATTGGAAACCCAAGAAGTGCTTTTCACCTCTTCTGGTGTAAAAACCATGAGACTGATGTGTCCTGACTTGCTGTCTCCTGCTTCAAAAAATCCTAAACCCTAAGTGAAAGTGAAATGCCCCTGTTTGGAGAGTCCCCTCAAACAGCAGTGTGTTCAGCCTAGGAGGAAATCCATCACCTGGACAACTCTGTCAGCTAAGATCTAAGAACTGCTGTAGCAAAGCCTCTCCATGGAGCAGCTCACAGTTTAGCATCTTGCTCAGTTGGAGCTGGGGGGAGTCAATTGATTTCTTCAAGTGACCCAGAGTTCCAGACCCCAAGAGATGCTAATGGTTTTATGACACAAGAGGGGCAGGCAGGCCAGACACATTAGAGAATCCAGCAGAGCTCTGCTTGAGACACCAGCTAATGTAATCACTCTTTTTCAGTTTTCATTTTCTGTCTAAAAAGGCTATTTCTTACAGGAGCCTAGTCAGAACAGCACTACCTAACACCATTAAAATTATTCACTTCAATATCTGTAGTGTTTCATTAGTTTTAGCTTTGTTTTTCACAAACTGGGTCCTTGTCAGTCTGTGTGAAGGTGAACATATTGCATCTCTGGAATAGAGCAACTTTCCAGAGGCTGCAGACCAGCCACACAGATGATTCGTTTGGCAAAGTTTTGATCAGCATTAGCAGAATGTCTGTGTTCACCAAACTATTTCAAAAGCATGGCTATTTTCTAAGTGTTTCCTTTATTGCTAGTGACAAATTTGAATTGAAAGTTTCAAGAGTTTTTAACTTTTATCCAAAAGGACAGCAGATTCCAGACCAAAGGACTGACAGTTTTCTTAACACCAAATTGTCTGCCTGAAGGTGCAGTGCTGCAACCCTTCTCAAGCTGCCTTCCTGCTGTTGGTGCCACGACAGGAACACATCCCCAGCAGCTCTGGAACATGGCTGCAGTGCGGCACCTCCTGCTAACAGCAGCTCAGGACACAAACCAGAGGGGCTGAGCCAGCACAGGGCTAAAACACCCCTCAGAGCCACATCCTGCTCGGGCAGGCTCACAAAACCCCTCACAGTGGCATTGTCTCAGCCCACTGCAGCAGCACTGCCACCCAAATCACTCACCATGCCCTTGTCTCATCTATCAGTGATGACAGGGACAGGGAAATGCTACTTATGGTATGTTTATACATAAACAGCTTCCAAGTGGAGTCACTCATGATTAATGGTGACAGCTTGGAGGGGAAAGCAAACGGTGCTTGGCAGCGAGAGCTTTTAATGGGAACATCCATTGTTGGGAACAGAGGCTGGGGATGACAAGTGATTTCCAGAGCACCAGGCTGATAACTGACATTCCTCTTCTCTCCTAAACTAAAGATAGGCCTGTCATCCTGGAAATGCTGCATCCCAAACATAGCATTTACAGGCACGGGGAGCAGGGATTCCGCAGAAAAGCGGTGGCACCCTGCCAAGCACAGCATACCTGGGACCTTTTTACCTGCTCAGAAGCAACCAGGGATTAGATTCAATGAGCAGCAGATCAAAATAAGCTTAATGGTGCCGAGATGAGAAATTTTACAGAGCACCACGCAGGTGAAATCACAGGAAAGGAGACCTCTCTGTCAGCATATTTAAAGTGCATGAATCATCACTTCTGAATATCCAACCTACAGCTTTGGCTGAGGTGAATCCATGCTCCTGCCCAGCACTTCCTCAGAGGTGTCAGCCAGGGCAGGACTGGAAACACCTCCTCCAGATTACAGGCTGTACTGCAGAGCACTGCATGCAATCAGGCAGATACAGTTCCTTTTTAGGCACACTCACTTTCAGAAGAATGTCCACAATTCTCTGTTGATACTCCACAGCTTGCTTATCATTCTTAAAGTCTTCAAAAGTCTGCAAGAGACAAAACACTGACATCTTGAGCAGAATGTCTCAGAATAACAGCAAACACGAAGCAGCAGCCACATCACAAAGCAGACAATGCTGGTTAAAGTCCTTTCTCTGCATATCCCTAAACAGCAGGTTCCAAGATATAATTTGCTCTTTTGTAACTACCAAAATGGTTTTTACACATTCAGGTGAAAGTAATGGGTCCAAACAGACATAGGAAATTCTAAAAATTGGAACATAATAAAGACATATTTCCACGCAGGAGGCAGAGATAGGCACTAGACCACTCTTTACAAATACATTATTGTTTTAATGACAGCCTCTGTTGCCAGAACTTTCACTGTGTAATGTCATGTTCATCACTCTGTATTTAAGGCCACAAAGGACTACTGTGATTCTCTCTTGATATCTTACAGAAAAAGCACCAGAACTGTTCCTGCCCCAAGCCAGGAACTCCTGGTTTAGCTAAAGCACAGATTTATTGACAGGAGCCTCACTGATGATGGGAGAACTGGCACAGCATTTTCCTCTCAGGTGGCCAGGGTCTCTTACCAGAGCCAGCACATTGAGGAATTCCCGCGTGTCAAAGTGCAGCAGGGTCCGAACGTAGGGATACACCTCCTCATCCACAGATCCCTCAGCTGAGTGCAGCCGGATCAGGAACTCAAACACCTGCAAGGACAAGGCAAGCAAAGACAGCAGATTTCCTATGGATTTCAGGTAACTGGGAGCACAAGTGTGTGGAAAGCAGCACTGTTATACGCTTTGCACTTAAGCTTTAAAGCCCCTTAGGAGCCCATCAGTTCTCATTTGAGTGGTGTTTTCTGTTGATTGTCAGCCCCTCCTAAGACTCACCAACCAATTGAAGATCAATCAAAATTTAAGATCAAACAAAAATAAAGGCTTATTTATACTTGCAGATAGAAGTGTGTGAAATTCCCTGGCAGCTTTCCTGGGAAGCTGTACAACTCCTCCTTATCCAGGGCACAGCTTCTCTCCTTGTCAGCAGTTCACTTGAGAAGAGCCAGTCAATCTGCCCCCTCACTGTGAGGCACAAAGCTTCTGGCACTGCAAAGACTGACTAAGGTGCTTTTCAGCTCTGTCTCTTCCACTGACTTTGCAGTTCATGAAATTTGAGGGCATCTTCCAAAATAAAACTCCTTTTACTGAGCCCGTGACAGAGGTGTCCAGACTGTCCCAGGGAACCAAGAGGGCAGGGCCAGCTGCAAGTGCCTCAGCCAGGCTCACAGCAGAGCAGGCTCCAGCAGAAGGGAGCAGGTGGCTCCAGGCTGGAGCAGCACTCAGAAATATGTGTCAGCTACACACTAGGATCCCAGGGACAACTGACAGGCAAAGTGCTTTCCCAGGCACCCTCTGCAAGGATCACTTTCCCCCATTTACTCCTGTTCTGAGTTCATTTTCTGTCAGCACAGTGGCAGTGAATCCAGCAGGAATTAGCAGCTTGTCTGTCAGATCCACACCTTCCCTGCTGACCTCTGGCAGCTAGGAATGCTTAAGAAAACAAAACAAACCCACCAGACACAAAGGTGTTACTTGAGCCCAGCTCTCAGGAACACCAGCAGGAACCACAGAAAGGAGAGGCTGAAGGCTCTTCCCAGGGCTACTGCTGTTGACTGGGCTCCTGCTTCCCCTCAGAGCCTGAGCAGGGGGCAGCCCAACAACCTTGGGAGAGCGGAACAGCCAGTGCTTGGCCCAGCAAAGTGGAGTGGACTGCTCTGCACAGCCGCTGAGGAGAGAGGCTGCAGGAACCCAGAGCTACCACATGTATAGAGCTACAAGCTCTGGACTAGGAAACAAAATCCAAACACAGAAAAACCACAAACAAAAACCCACCCCACATTCAAAAACCAGCTGTTCCATTGCACTGCAAAGAGGAAGTGCAAAAGAAAAAGCACTTCTTTCTCACTGGAACCCTGAAACTGAAGTGAAATGCTAACAGCACAAAAAATATTTGTTGTAAAACTAGCCAGAAACTTAGGAAGAAGTTTTGTGAGCACAAAAAGCAATGATAAGGAACATCCTGTTTCAAGAAAGTGTCAGATTAGTCCAAAAGAGTCAAAAGTCTTCAAGTAACCTACAACCAAGAGCTACTTAGAGACATTTCTCCCCAGTGTCAATCCTGTGTCCCATGCATTTGAAAACAGGGAAGACCTTCTCATATTTGACACGTTAAGTTTACAAAGAAGAAACAGCTACACATTTCTGGTAACTCTGCAGGTAAAGAGTATGGCAAAAAACCCTATCACTGAGAACTCTGTGTTCCCACCCCCCAATTTACAATTGAAAGAAAAATATTACATTTAAATGTTCAGACTGCAACAACTGTTTGATTTCATCAGTTAAAAACTAATTTTGTAATTACAGCAGGATACACTCATATCACAAAGATACAGTCATCAGACTGATAATAGTTTTCCCTTGGAAACCCATGAAATAAGACATATGCAGCTTCTTCTAAACACCTCATGTGGGAAAGTTGCCTTCCAAGAGGTTTCTCACCTGATTTTTCACCAGAGGTACCAGATCTTCAGGAATATCACCCAACGGATACGCCCGGCCTGCCAAGCAGCAGCTACAGAAAAGGAGGCGAAAGGCATTTGAATACACCTGACATTAAAGAGATTGAAAATTGTTCATTTTTTGACTTAATTTTCAGGACACCCTTAACACAAGGCAAACCAATTTATTTTGTAGATCATGAAAGCAAGAAGCATCCCAGGCAGCACTGCTGTTAATACACACTGAGCCAACACACTGCATAAACGTGCAGTTATTCCACAACAGGAAAATAATGGGAAAACTCAGCATCTCCCCCAGAATTTTCTGTTTTAGGAAGCTGGAGTAATGCAGAAGCTACCTTCACAGTCTTGCATAGACTCCAGAAAGGGGATTCACTAATGTATCCCTCCTGTGCAAGCTCCTGAAAATGACAGGAAACCCAGCAAGGAACAGCTGAGCACAGCAATCCCAAAAGGCAGGACAGAACACGACCTGCTACAAAACATGAGGCTGCTGTGTCCCGGAGCTCTGTGTCTCACACACAACAAAACCTAACTATGAAATTAAAAATGTACATCAGCAGTAATTTGGGCTCTAAGCCTCCAACTTGATCCCTCCTATTCATGGCACACCACATGGAACAGGAAGGGATTTTAAATTTAAGTCAGCTACCCACTACTATTTTACACAATCTCTCAGAACCTGAAGCTCCCAGTAAGGTTCTGCAACAATAGCAAGTTTAAAAATATGGTGCCACAACCAGACAACACCTCACACTCTCTGAAGGACCTTACCTTATATACACCAGCAGCTTGTTGCCCATCACCACCTGTTCATCTACAAAACAAAAATTATTCGTCACCCTTTCTTCACCAAGACAAGAGACAGAGATGCAGTACTTCTCCCACAAAACAGAGTTTATCACACAAAGCAGAGCAGCTTTACACACAACACTAGAACACTCTTCTGTTCTCCAAGACCCTTATATTGGGTATACATTCCCTTTGGCATCTCTTCATTGGAAGTGACTAGGGATATTCAAAATATCAACTAGCAAAAGTAGAAGCCTTAAAAGGGAAAGCATTCTGTACCTGTGAGAGACTTTCCAGCATTCAGTGGAGGAGCAATGACTTTGAACAGCTTCTGTAACAAGAAAAAAGGCAGTGCCCAAGCAGCTGGAAAAGCTCAAAGCAAAGAACCTGTGTGGTTTCAAAACAGATCAGTGGGGTGTCTTCCCACAGAAACTCTTTATCACCATGTCTTCTAATTAACAGGCACAGAGGACTCCAAGACATGGCAAAAGATGTTTACAGCTGATTTTATGAAAAAACAGCTTTCATTCCACCACTTCTAATCTTAAGCACAGGCCACACTAAAGCAAATCCATGTTCAGCAGTCCCAGAGGTCAGTCAGAGCATAACCCACCAGCCCCACATCTTGTTCCTGTATATATATCACTAAACAAACACCTCCACCACTCAGCAGGGTCACCAGAGCCTGGTTTGGGCATGCAGAATGAGGACTTGTCTAAACACTTGCCTCTAGAAAGCAAAGTTATTTGTACTCATACAGCTACTGCTGGGTTTTCAGGAGTCCTTTTTAAAATTATGACCACCTAAAGAGCCTCCTTTCTTAGAAAAATCAAATGAGATTACAGCTGCTAAAACTTAGGCAGATTTTCCCATTGCAATGGTTCCAGTTCTCTATTTCAGCACTACTAAGAAAACACCAGCAGTGCTTTCATGGTGAAACACATTGGGGTTATAGAGCCATTGGCACATCTCCAGAATAACCAGCAGAATCAATGGGGCCTTCAGAGAGCCTTACAGTGAGTCCTGTGCTTCCTGCTGAGATATCTTCAAAGTGCTCAGAACAAGGCCTGTCTCGAGCAAGGGCTGTTTCTGGCCTTTTGTATGAATTGTATACATGCAGTCTCATGTTATATAAATAATCATGTTATTATCTTCTGCTGCTTTTCCTTTTTATTTTATTAACATGACTGTATTTCCTGCCCTAACTCTGCAGAGGATTTCTGCCTCAGCAGGGAATTTGGTGTTCTAAAGCACAGTAGTTACAAATCACTTCTCTCCTCTACTGCATCCAGCGAAATAAACTGCACATACCACACACGATTTCCCCCTTGAAATGGAAATGCGCAAGAATGCAGAAGAGAGAGAATAAAAAGGCTTTGGGTTTGAAATGCTGTTTCTCAGGAAGAACATGTGAACAGCCCAGTAACCCCTCCTACCTCCATGGGACTGATGAAGTCGTTCATCCCGCTGTTGTAGACGTAGATCATGGCATCGTACAGGCGGTTTTCCCAGCACAGGAGAACCACCTGCAAGGCAGCAAAGCACAGGGCAGCTACACAGCTGCTCCTAGCTCACAGCTTTCTCACTCCCCAGGCCCTGTTCTTGCACTTCCATCATCCGAGAGTACAACTTAAAGCAGAATGAAAATTTCCACTTTCAGAACCAGTCTCTGTGAAAACCCCAAACCCCCCCAAAGGAGTGTTCAATTTATTGCTCACGCAGCAAGCATGGAATGTAACTGTCTGGAGTCTAACATTCATATGAGGTTAAAGAATAAAGTTTAAAATTCCAGTTCTTCAAAAACCTTGCCTGCAGTAGTTTGGTTTGGTTAGTGAATCATAACATCAAGTTTCCAAGCAGCTTCACCCTTGAAATGGAAAGCCATGCCATCAGAAAACAGGACTGCAGAGCAGGAACACATCCCTGCTCCACTAACTGTTGTGCAAAAGCAAGTACCCAAGCTGACAAACAACTCCAGCTTTCTGTGCTCCTGCAGCCTTTGATGTCAGGTAAGGTACTTAGAATGGGAAACAGTGACTGAGGATAACCCTAAAGGATTTTCCAACACATTCAGCTGCTGGTGCATTAACCTGTGCCTGGACAAAAAGTGGGGGACCAAAACACAGCCACACTGTACAATTCCCAACTCACAGAATTTGATCCCAGGGACACAGGGAAACCCCCACATGGCATTCTACCCATGTTCTACACTTAAAAGCACAAGATGTTGTAACTGCTGATTTATTCAGAGGAGCTCAATACAGTATGCAACACAACCACTCACCTGTTGAATGTCTAAACTGGTGATATCCATATGCACAATGCAGGCTTCCAAGTTTTCCAACCTGTTCTTGTCTTGGAAGTGAAGCAGCAAGTCCTTCATCACTTGAGCTGTGATTCCCATCAGCTTATCACTCAAGATGTATGGCTCCAAGCACTCCAGAAAGATGCCTTTGGCTACAGAGTTCTCACTCATCTTGTCATATATCTGGTTAAATAATAGATCCCTAGGAGGAAGAGAAGCTTAGTTATCAAAATAATTTTATGAAAAATCTCCTTGCTTATCTACTTCCCAAGGGCTCCAAATTAAACTCCATTTTCTCTATATTTCCCAGGCTCGGGAACTGAATCCCCTGTACTGGGGCAAGTTACACAGCATAAATCAGCTATGGATGTTTCAGCAAAAAAAGTGCTGCTAGAAGGGAAGCGATGAGAATAACAGAAAAATCTGTCAAGGCAGGCTCTTGGTTCGAAGCAACTTTTCTTCCTCAACACATCAATGCAAATTTAAGAGATGGTTTTGTGCGAGTACTGAGTTCCTGACTTTGGTACTGGTTTTTAGGCACTCCTCTGAACTGTGATGCGACATGTGCCATGGAATGATGTGATGGTATTCCTCTATACACGAGGTGTCACAGCAAACAGCACTGGGGGCTCCCTGGGGTGCTGGGGTCTGCCCTGGGGGACAGGCCTGCAAGCCCAGACTTACATGCGCTGCAGCAGGAGACAGTAATCCACGATGACAGGCACCACATCCTGGGGAACAAACAACAAACTTGTAGAGACTGGCAAAAACCCTGCCAAGCAGCACATCCTACAAAGCATGAAGTGCAGCCTGGCCAACACAGAGCAGAAACAATGAGGTATCTGACTCAGCTGGTACTGGCACAGTTACAGGTTTTCCATATGCTGATGCATATGGAAAAAAGCTCTGCTGACACTCCTGCAGAGCACAGAGAGCACACGGGTTCTGCTCTGCCACCCACTATACCCAAGTCCTGCTTTTGTGAGCACACACAAGAGGCCAGAGCTGAGCTGAACCACAGCAAGGTTTTTTTTCAAAAATAGACAAGTAATGTTTGCAGCAAAACAAAGTTAATTAAAAAAGCTAAAGGATTTCTACAAGAGTCCTCTGGAGCACCATACCTGAAAGTGCTGCTCCATAACCTGGATTTTTCCTTGGTCAGGACATTTCTTCAGAGTCCGATCGGTGTAATGGAGAAGGATTTCAACCATCTGAATTACAACAAATAAAAAAACTCATCCAAATCCTATACTGAGGCCTTGCTTGGTAGCACATTTCAGACTGGCTTGGGGGTTGGCAGCACTGTAAACTCTACTGTCCCATTTTGGGTATGAAGTGCTGTGGGCAGGAAGGTGAAGATGGAAGAGGGTGCCAAGAGAGTGGTGGGCCAATGGCACAGAAGTGCCCAGAGAGATACCAAAGGCCTACACTAACTTTAACTGACCACAGAGCTGGCCAGCCAGCCCAAATGCCAGTTTTCAGGCTGGTGAACATATCCTGAAGCACAAGGCTCATCTGCTCATCTTCACCTAAAACTTAAAGTATATTATGCAGCAAAACATACCTACCTACAAATATAATAACAAGAACAGAGCACAGCTAAATAATTATTGCAGTAAGTGTGTACTTTAAACACACCCCTCCCAGAAGCAAGCTCCTGTAAAAACTGAACTGGATCAGCTCAAGAGTTAATTCCCTGTTCACATAAACACAGAGCACAGTTTCCATCCTCAGAGTCAACAAGTCACATACTGATGGACATGCACCAAACAAAGGTCAGGGAACTCCAGAGTTACCGACACAAAAGGTTTCTCTTCACTGTGAGGGGACCAGAGATCTCCAGGCCTGGATGACAATGTCTCATTTTGGATTGCTAATGCCACAGATTTTATGCCCACCTCTACCCAAATGGTATTTCCAAGTTTTTTCTAAAATTCTGTTCCCACTTTTAGCAAGAGAGGAACATGTACATGGTCTAGAGTTAGTTGGATTAACTCATGGAGGACAGAAACTGCTCCTTTCAGGAACACAGTATCACACCAGCACACACGAAAATCCAGTTGGGAAGAGCTCAGGGACTCACTCTGTCAGCAATTACAGCTTTCCTCTTGCTCGTGTCCCCAGTCAAGCCTAGAAAGAATGAGGTAGTGAGGTGAAAAACAAAGCTTTTCTCATCTAAGCTACCAGTAGAAATAAAAAATCTCCACAGTTCAGATGCTAATGCAACTACCCTTGAGATGCAGAGGTCAGGATATGTAAATACACCATTTTGTGTCCTACTTTTAGACCCCTCTTCTTCCAAAAGGTTTGTTCTCCTCACTTAAAGAGTGATCCAGCACAGGAATGGCAAGAACAGCTCTGAGTGCTGTTTAACACTGAGAAAACAATTAATGGAGAGCTGTCAAAGACTGTACATAAGGGTAATTGCTGGAGGAGGTCTTGATGCAAAGAAGCTAAATAAAGTGCACTAAAAGGGGAAAATATCATAAATGCCAACTCAAAAAGACAGTTTTTCATTACTCAAAGCATCACAATCTGCTTTATTGTGCTGTATCCATGCACTAAAACAAAACACATCTTCATATACCAGCAATTTCACAGCAGGATCCTGTCCTGGGAACTTGCACCCCATCTGCCAAAGCCATCAGAAGTTATTTGCTGTAACATCAGTGTGTCCAGTACAAATCTGACCACACAAGTGGCAGTTTCTGGCATAATTAACAAACTTCTCAAGCAACCTCCTTTGTAGGAAACGTGGTGCCAAAAGCCAGCATGATTTTTTCAGTTCCTTGTACAGTCAGGGGAGAGACCTGGATCAAAGCACCTGCTTGGCAGAGCTGACAGAGAATCACACTGAAAGGTACCTACAGGACATGCATGGCCTTCAGGAATATTTTAGCAGGTTGGATATTCAACATCTGGATCTACCTCTTTCATGGCAAAGTGACAACATGGAGTCACACACAGATCAAGCCTGACTTTCATTTGAGTTGCTAAAGGGACTATAGTTCAAAAAATAAAACCAAAAAACTACTCCATATAAAGGTTGCTTCTGCTAAACTCAAAGCAACACATACTACTTTTTCTTCTTCAATTCAGTTCTGTTTTTTTCCCCTTAAAAAGTGATTCCTGTAGGTGCAGATATTTAAAACCATCCCCAGAGGTTTCAGTTAGAAGCAAACAAGTCCAAACTTACCTACAACAGCCTTTGCTTTACCTTCATAGAAGGACCAAGCAAGAGCCAGGGCATCTGTGAGACGTTCTTGTTTCAGAAGGTGGTCAACTCTCTAAAATAACAAGGAATACTGGACCTCAGAGCTACAGAAAAGATGATTCCCCTCCCCTTTAAGACCATTTCCCAGTGGTGGGTCATGACTCCTGACAGCAAGGCAACAAGACACCTCAGAAGCTCTCACCACACTGCAGTAAAGGACAGAATCTCAAAGAGATTCTCTCAAATGGACATTTTCTACTGGACTAAGAAATGTCAGGCTCCAGTACATCAAGTACCTGTGGGGAGACATTTTTAGTCAGATGCTTAATGGATGAAGACTCCCCAGCATTACTGACTGTATGATAAACAAAGGATAAAAGTTTTCCATTCCCCATCCTTGCCTCATCACTTGGAGCACAACAGCTTGGAGTGAACACTCTGCCATGCTTTCAGCAGAGTGTGTACTTATCCTACCCCCTTTTTTCTCCTGAGCTCACAGTCAGCAAGGACTGAAGTACATCACAAGTATTTTCTGCTTTAAGGAACTATTAACACCCAAGGTCAAGCACCACTGGCCTTGGTATGATAGGTCAGTGTCAAAGAACGGTTTGAGGGAAGAGAGATTCCAGGATTCTTGCTGCATCCTGTTCTGCAGCAAGAACTCTCAGTTTCACCCTAATCACCACACACAATTCAAACTCTCAGTTAAGTCCCCTATGATAGAGGCACAACTGCAACACAGCAGAAACCATATAGTAATTTAAAAAGGGGCTGTCTTAGAGCACAAACTGTGTTTGACTTTGGAATTCCAGGAAAATCTGTATCTGAAATCATGGATCAGAACAAGACTCTTCATTACAGCTTACTAAACCAAATTCAGTGGTGAATGGCAGGAGACAAAACTAGCAGAGAGAAGCAGCTATGGTAACTACAACATCAACAGAGCTCAAGTGTTCAAATCCTATTAAAGGTCCTGATACTATGTCACATAAAGGAGTTTATAACCACAGACAAGGACAACAGCCCTAAAGCAGCCTAAGCAAGGGAAAAAAATGGTGAAGGTCACTGCTTAAAGGAGAAATATGAGATTCCAAAGAAATGGCTACCAGATCTCCTTGGGAATCAGTCTAGGAGCTGATTCTTGATTCACTGAAGCCTTCTACATATAGGCATAGGCTGAATTTACTACTAAAGTTTGCTGCTGACTAATTGGGAGCATGTGAGGTGAGACAGAAGAACAGAAGGACATGAGAGATGTGCCCCTGAAGCTGGTAACAGAAGAATGATGCTACCCAATAGTACAAGCAACTTCCAGCAGAAATCAGTTTGGCTACGGGGCACCAGTGAATCTCCAGAGTGCCCAAGTCACTGACAACATATAGCCAAAGGAACAGAAAAATGAGATCCAAGGATCCATGAGAAATGACACATCTAGCAGAAACTGTGAAGAAGGGGTGACACTGTGCATGGCACTTTTAAGACCTTACCCAGAGCAATATGTTTGCCCATACCCAAGAAACTGAGCACACCGGACACACAGAGAACAAGGACTACAAATAAAGAAAGGAATGGCAAAGTAATCTCAAGAGAGCTGAAAGAGCTCTGCAGAGCCTTGCAAAACAAAGCCTGAGAGAAAACATGTGCACACTGAATAAACATACTGCAAAAGTGGTGATGCAGAAAGGAAAACAGCTGTTTGATTCAAGTGAAAAGTACAACACAGGAACAGATCTGAATAGATCACTAAGAACTTTAGTGTGGGCATTGATGGGGTTTCAGCTGTCAGAGAAATGATGTTCCAAAAAAAATCTTCAACCAACAAGGACCTAAAATCCTATGAACATTCTAGGTAGTCTTTGATGGATTTTATTATGCAGCTCCTGCAGTAGCTAGAGACAAACTCCAGTGAAGAAGGATCTCTTTCACTCCTGGATGCTTGCGTGGCAGACACAAGCTTGCACACAAGCTTGTGGAAGGCTTCATCATACACTCTTCCTATGTCCTGTATTGCACTAACAAAAGCTGACACAGAGCAAGGCATGATGTCTTGTTTGGGAGAACAGGATCTCCATTCAGCCTGGGAATTTAGGCAAGTAGGAGTCCCAGTGTCCCCATGAAAATCAGTGTATCCACAGCACTGGCTCTGTGTAGGAATCAGGAATCCTGAACACAGTGCCCAGAAAATGATTCACAAATGCTTCCCTCCCTCCATGAGATAGATTTAAGCAATTCAAGCCTAAGCTGTACAGTCTCCCTCTCAACATACCTCTCTCCAGCTTCTCAATGTCAAGACATGAACAGACTGGGAAAGAAAAAAAGAAATTGAAAGTTACTTACTGGCAGTTGCTCATGCAGCCTATAGCACCCCACAGACCCACCACAGCACGCCAGTACAGATGAATAAAAAAAGCAACCCTCAAGCAGTATCAATTGGAGCCCAGCTTTAGCCGCTGTCTTATTTTCTTCTGCTTATTCCCTAGCACATTCATAACAGAGACAGAGAAGCTTAGGGCAGAAGACATATCAGTAAAGTAAGGCTAAGTTTACCCTGGAGCAGAATGAATCAGGATATTGTGAAACGATGACAATGTCTCACTCAGCCCATACCCTGGCTAAAACCAAATTACTGCACATTTCCTTCACCCCACAACATAAGTGCACAAAGAACCTTTTCCCAATACACATCTCCACAGAAGACAAACTGCCCTTTTCTAGAAGAGCTACCACCAACAGTGAATGTGCTGTATTTTTACTGAAAAATTCCCCCCACTTACCTTAGTTCCAAGGTAAAAGACCTGACCACCACAGCTGCTGATGGACTGGTAACAAGCTTTCTCTCCAACCAGTGCCTACAGGGAGAAAAATCACATGCAAGTAAAACTGTGTTTTGTTGTTTTTTTTAAATTTCCCAAACAACATAAATACACTCCCAAGATCCTTTGTAATGCAGAAATCAAAATGGGGCTGGAGAAAGAGCACCACAGATTGCTGAGCAGTAGTAAGTCAAAGAGCTCTGCTGTCACTCCCTCCTGCTTGTGAACTCAGCTTCAAGTGCTGCTGAGCTCTGGCTACCCAAAGACATGATGAAGTAAGGCTCTGACTCTACCCTCAGCTGTCAAAAGGTTATGGGGGCCCTTTCCTTGCCACTTGCTTCTTCACATATCTTCCTCAAGAGCAAATGTGCAGGGCACACAGATGGAAAGACTACCATTGAAATGAGAGCTGCTACAACAGCAGTTTGACTGCCAGTGCTCCAGTCTGTGGTGTATTAAGTAAAAAATCCTCTTAAAGAATAAAGCACATCAGCTTTTATCTTAGACAGAGAATTCCAAAGCTTGGTAAAAGAGGAGCAGTTCCTACACCCATCAATGCACCAAAGGAAGCACAAGCTGTCTGTTAGCTGCCCACATCACCACCCTGTCTGACTTCTGAGATGCTCCCAAAAGGCTTTTTCCCTCCAGGCTTCCACTTAGGGCCTGCATCAAACATAGCTGCAAACACAAACAGGCCACCAGTGCCTACCAAGGCCTCGCTGACATTGCCCCCCGTGGCCAGAGACTTGAAGTGGCTGCTGTTGTAGACCAGCTGAACCTCTGAGATCTCGATGGTCTCCAGCTCCTCCTGAGTCTGACGGTCTATGACGTGCAGCTTCTCCACGCTGTCCAGCAGCACTGCTGTCCGTGAGTTGATCCACTGCAAAAGCACCAAATTCCACATTTCAGCAATGCATTCTCCATTAGAGCCAAGGAAACAGGCTCTGGCCATATCCCTGAGTACCCCTACTGGGAATTTGGGGACAGCCAGCAGCTTAGTTATTATACATGGCCACTTCACAACTGCACACATGCATAACTTCAAACACAGAGATAATGAAGGTTCTTCTGCAGAGAATCTACATTGAATCTTCACAGAAAACAGCTGCAGACAAATGGCAGTCCACCAGAGCTCTTGTCCTCTTGGCACACAGTTTATGCTCCAGCACACTTTCTATCCAGAGGTGTCAAAGCCAAGACATCTACACCACCTGTTCCCAGGTGGTTACCACACTGTGCTGGTTTCCCAGAGTGCCAAGCATAAGAACATTTTCAGTTAGTTATCATCAGATAAACACAGCCAAGAGCACAGAACTAAGGGCAACTGAGATACATTTACAAGAAAACTGGTGCAAAAAAAATTTAACCATTCTGCAGTACTGAGACTTACAGTAAAGTTGATGAGATCATAGTGCAGATGAAGCTGCCTCTGCTTTGTGACATGTATTGCACCACTATCATCCCTCTTGACCTAAAAGAGAAATCGGACAAGGCTGACTCAGACTCATTGACTTCCTTCAGTTCAGCCTCTCAGTTCCCACAGGGCACCACAGTGACTCCAGGAATGCTGAGCTACCCCCAGACAAGCATCTCAGCAAGAAAACATGCACCTTTTCCTTTCTCCCCAGTTTTACCAGGAGAGATGAGAGAGGAGAAAGAGGATTCAATCCACACAACATGTCTTGGTGCTTAAACAAAGCTTAAGGTCCAACATGATAGCAGAGCTGGAAAACAAACTTAGCACTCCAAAGCCAAAATGCCAGATTTTCAGAAGCCTAGGTATTGCTCTCATACTGAAAGCAGCATGAAATTGTCTCCAAACAATCCTATCTGCACATGTAACAGCTGCAGATCTAAACAGGATGAGCACCATGCCCTCAAGTTACACACCAACAGGACTGAAAGATCTTTTCTTAGTGTTTTACACAATTTTTTTCCAGACTCACCTTTTAAAGCAAAAACTAAGACGGTGTCTCAAATTCACATGCTCTCCCAGAAAACAATCCACACACACATCTCCAGTAGAAACACACTGCAAATCAATACTTCTGGATAGGTGAATGTCATGCCTCCAGGCAAAGGCACCACTGCAGCTGAAGAGCAGTGACCACTAGGCTGGTTTTCCCAAGCCAGTGGGAAGCTGCAGCTGTTCCCAGCATGCTCAGCTATCATACTGTCACTGAGATAGAGGCTCAACCCCTGAATGTGTGGATGAGATGAGACCACCTGAAAGCAGCACAGAACAGCCCAGGCTCACCAGAAGGAAGTACACGACATCTCCTCGACAGAAGGCAAGCATGGGGTTCACTGAGTTCTGCACAGCCACAAAGTGCCACGCCAGCAGAGGGACACTCGAAGGGTCCATCTGTCACACAAAAAGCACAGCCAGTGGTTAAGGCACACCAGGCAGACTCTCAGCTCCAGGACATGTGGCTTATCAGTTGCTTCTCACTTCTGACTGTGCCTGGTACACACAGGGGCTGCAAAGCAAATTCCTGGCAGCAGATTGTTCTCTTTGGTCCAGCCACACATTTGGGAGCCCTTGGCAAAATGGACACCCAGACAGAACACCACTGGTGTCCAAGCTGCTCAGGGTAGATCCAATCCCACATGGATGCATGGACTATAACAAGCTGCAGCTTGATATCCCCCTTGTCTCCATTCTCCTAACATAACCTATCCCACATCTTCCCCCAGCTGCTTTTCCAAGAGGAATTAGGCCATTGACCAGTGAAAGTGAATAATCAAGAGTTCAGAAGACTGTTTAATACTGGAATTCCTCTTGGTTCCTGTCCCTGTAATTAAGGGTACTGTTGTATGGTTCTAATATAAAACAATGGCCCCACTCCAAGGTGATTGTAGCCATAATCAGGTCAAAATCTCATGTGTGGATGCATACAGACTGCAGCAGGAAAGACAAGAAGCTGAAGGACTCCTGCTTATTTGAGAAAATCAGCATCTTCACAGAGGTACAGGTGGAAGCAGCCTTCTCACTTCCTCTCTGTCACAATCTCCACACATCAGACCCACAGATTATCACTGCAATTTCACAGTGCTGTGGAAGGCAGTGGTACCAAACACCTGTTCCTCATCTCGTCTCCTTCCCTGCAAGAAAATGTTTGTAGCCATAACCCAAAAAGCACCTGTTTCACTTTATTACTCACACGGCCATAGGGAAAGGTCATCCACACTTTCAGAGATGGCTTCAGGCCAATAACCAGGATCTTCAAAGAAAGCAAGAAGGCAAAATAAATGTGTGAGTATACAGCAGAGAGCTTCTCCTTTGTGATCTCTCACATCAAATCTCCTGCAAGCAGCAAGTTACCTTAGTGAGGGAGGCCATGGCCAGCAGTGAATACTGGGTGAGAGGATGGTCTCTTAAATCAACCTTTGCATGTAGCGGCTCAATACAGCAAACTTCCCCCTTGGAGCCACTGAAGAGACACCGAGACTCGCATGTCCTCACTCCCATAACCCTCCTGCAAAGAGCACAGATCAGCTTGGTGGCAGCCCAACAATCTCAGGAGTGATCCTTCATAAACACTCCTTCTAAAAAGTCCCTTGCACAGCCCCAGGGATCACTTCAGACATGTCACTGGAGGCAATCCCATACAGCTGCTCAGATACAGACAAGAATTCCTTAAGATCTTATCTGAGAATATGGTTTGGGAAATTCCTGGACTTTATCAGATTGACTGTCAATCCTTTTTCCTCTTGAAGAGGCCAAAAGTAAAACGAGCAGCTACTGCAGGACAGCTCTCACTAATGAGGCAAGATAAAACGAGAGGCAGCACTTTTGTGACAGCTACCAAGAGCCCATAAGGAGTGTCAAATTCTGGACAATACCGTGACACCTTAACAACTATGGCTATTCTTTGGCTATTGCACTGCCACACAGCATCTTGCTTCAGCTGAGAAATTACACTGCAGCCCTAAATTACACCTTCAACATTCAGGCAGTAACTTTATTGGTTTCAATGGGTTCTTTTCTCCCTAGGTTTTAGAAACCATGACCCAAAATTGGTTTCTTGTACTTTCTCTGGGTAGAGTTATTATCTTACTTAAATGACAGTTCAAACACGGAGCCTCCGCTGTCATTGCAAATTGCAAGTGTCGGATCATCTGTAAACTGAGCAGAAAACAAGATTAAAAGGGCCCTAAGAAATAAACTACAAAAATGGATATAAAAATACATGCTATTGCAGTACTAACAACACACAGAGTACAAGCAGTGCACCTACAGAAAGACACCTTTAACATACTGAGTTGAGACAATTACTGGGGCTTTTTATGACGTGCAAGAAAAGCAAGGTTTGTGTTTCACCTTCATATCCCCAGCAAGCCCTGTTGCCAGATTTTGGTACCAAAGCCCCACTACTTTATGCTGCAGCTCAGAACTGCACCACACCAAAATCTGAGCTGCCTCTAGAAGGGCTCTCAGCCTCAAGCACATGGGTTGGGGCCAGAGCTGCTGGATGGGCTGCAGTTACAGACGGACCCAAATCAGAAACATCCAGAATTTCTAAAGATTATCAAGTAATTCAGGCAAAGGATCACAGTCTCCACTGGGGACACTTCTGGACGTGTTTGCAATCCAGAATCGGTAAGCCCACAAAAATTTGAGGCCATGTAAAACAATGCCAGGCACAAACTCAGATATTATTTTCTGTGTATGACAATAACACTACGCTGAACAAGAAGCCATAGATGATTTCTCTTTCAACCCAAAACAATCCCAACAAGCTATTTGAAAAACTGCTTACAGAAGCTACTTTCTACAGTTCAGATTCTTTTAAGTTGAAACTTGGCAAATCATGTATTCAGGTCAAAACACTGCAAGTTTCAGAGAAATGTGTTCTAACAACTAATTCTTCATACATTTTGGCATTGGAGAGAGGAATTCTAACAGACAACAACTGTTGTTTGTTACTGTACAACTCACAGCCAAAACTATTATGTCAGTATACTCAGTTTAATTTTAAAACAGAATTTCTGCTCATTTTTCTCATCTCTGGATACCACTGCCATAGTCAGCTGCTCTCATCTAAATTCTTAAAGTACTGCACACGGAAAGTCGCCACATCTGACTGAACAAAAGTGGGATAAAAGCAATACATTTAGTGTTTATTACCTTGATGTGCAAAATGGCTGTTCCTGGAGGGTGGGCATCTGTTATTGATCGCAGCAGCTTCCCACTGGCCAGATCCCACATGGTGATCTGCAAGCAGATTGCACTCAGTACACATTCACTGTCAAGGGGTTCTCTCCATCACCTCATGCATTACAGTACAGCAACAAATTCCTACACTGCCATTATCATCCTGGGTTAGTAGGGGTTTCATATCAGAGAAAAGTGACCTGAAATATGTTGCTGTCCTGTTTCTCCAAGCAGTTCACTTGTCTGTTTAGAGCTGACACCGTGTGTTATCTCAACTTTGAATCATGTCCTTTTGGCCAGCTCTCCCCACCTGCCCAACCTCCCTCAGCTCACAGCTATCTGCCTGATAAGAACATTAAAGAGTGTAAGATAACTTTGTTACTACCCAACAAGTCAAATGATTTTCTCTCTCTCTGAACCAGTGAACAGGTGCAAAATCTCTGCTAACACCTCTGAGCAAAACTCAAGCATCTCCAGGGCTACCATGAACCTTGTTCCTCCTCCTGAGCTTGCTCAGCATGACAAGGCAGGTAGAAGAATAGACCTTGGCTTGTACTTAATATTAAATTCAAGTAATTTTTCAGCTAAGAAGCAAGAAGTCCCAAAGAGCACACTGCATAACTGCCCAGAAGAGCTGAGATTACAATCTGAATAAAACTTTAAGGGAAACAGTACTTCATGTACTGATCCCATAATTCATCTATGAATGCTTCTAGACCATATGCTTCAGAGCTCTTGTTCCAAAATGTTTTATCTGAGCATCATTTAGAGCTGGCTGCTGTCCTGCATGGATTAAGTATGGCCTGTAGCAAGCTGTCATTTAGTCCTTCCATAGGCACAAGGGTGTGTTGCATCTACTATGATGGTGAAAGCAAAGGAAAATGAATGCAAAAAGAAAAGCAGCCTTCTTTGTACTCCTCTAAATGTTACCGAGGTAATGTCTACCTATTTTGGTTTAGTCTTGTTACTTTTGCTCATAAATTGCTTTCCCTCCTTTGGTATAAAACTACAACAGACTTAACCGCTTTTCCCTTCAAAAGCTATGCTACTTATGTCATACAAGTATGGTATTAGCAAAAATTAACTTTGGGGTTACATATGAGTTTCAAGAATTTCAAGTCATCACCACAGTAAAAAACAAACAGCTTTAATTACCATGCATAGACCTCAGAGAGTGACCTAAAAAGACTAAACTGCTTGTCCCAGTGAGCCATCGCACATTTCAGTTTAACAGGAATTACGTCACAATTAACTGAAGCCTTTGTTATATCCTGCATTACTCACTTCCTCCAGAGAAACCTGATTCAGCAGGAATTGGCTGCCCCAAAAGGCTCTGGGCACATCACGCTGTATGTGCTGCTTCTGAGCACTGAAGCAGCCAACACACAGCTACAGACTGAGGAGGCTTGGCTTGGAGCTGTTGGCACCCTCTCAGGACAGAGCACTGGAGCAGCTGATCCTTTGGGAATTACCTGTCCCTTTGCAAAGCCACAGAGCAGCCTGGAACAGTCATTGTTGATGCTGAGAGCAGAGATGGCCCCGTACTGGGCCCCAACCGCGGTGCTGCCCAGACACAGCCGGAGAGCCTGGTTCTGATCTGGAGCAGAACAATTGGTACAATATTAAAGGAAGAGCAATGGCTAAAATGAACATCATGAAATTATTTACACATACAATTCACCTGGGGTGCATTAACAATTCACAGTCTTATAGTTAAGTTCTTTTAAAAAGGGGTTTACAAGATGAGAGCTCATGTTAGAACAAAAAGAGTGGGACACTCTTGCAGGGAAATACAAAAAATATTTTTAGAAGTGCGAACCAGGGACAGGAAATATGGAAATGCAGAGGTATTACATACTAAAAAATAAACTACTAGAAAAATCAAATCGGTATCTAGCTTTCCTTTTACTATTCTGCAAGGGTGCTTAAGTTGTAACAATAAAGATGACAAAATAAATTCTACCTTCTGAGTCTTTTATTTCTGCCTTTGAACATCAACTACAAAACCCCACCAAACAAAGGCTTTTGGTAAATGCAATTTTATATCATAATTTTATTCTTATGATATAATTTTACTCCTTGGTTTTTTTGCTAAAGGCCAAAGGCTGGAAGGAAAAGGCACTTTTGTGTCCAAGCTGCACAGTTAAAACACTCAGTGACTTCTGGTGCACACAGCTCTTGCTCTATAAAGCAACTCCCTCCCTGAGCCACAGGCTGCTGCAAAGGAGGTGCCATGGCTTGCAGAGCCTCCACGGGCACTGCACTACTGCAGGGCCATGCCCTGTCCACTCCTGCACACCACAAACCATGGGCACCTCTGTCTGTGCCGAGTTCTTGGAGGCTCCCACCATGAGAGACTCAATAGCACTTTACAAGATGCTGCTCTTCATGAGTTGGTTGAGAATCCTCTGCCTGTCTTTGGTGCACTGCTCTCAAAAGCTAAGAAAAATGTTCTGGAGCTGCTTTTTCCACCTGTCTCCGCTTTTATCCTGCTTTTGAGTGAGGGAAGTGGGAAAAGATGCTTTGTGAGAACTCTTGGAATTAATATGGGATATGAAATACATCAGAAGCACCACAATAACACTACATGCAGAATTCATCTCGTGCAAGGGAGGGAAAGCATTGGCTCAAGGAAACAGAGCTGAGCACAGAAACACCCTGGAAGATGTGCCCAGGGCATGGGACATGTTTCTCCAAGCCGCAGCACTGCTGGGAATGTTCTGGCTGTGAAACAAAGCATGGATGTATCCTACATTTCTTGCCCAAAGTCATTTGGGCATTTATCAGTTTGTTCAGACAGTGAGAGTGGGAGTCACCTTTCAAATCCCACCTGTGTGAAGAGGCAGGAGTGGAGTTCAGAAATGAACACCAGTAACAACAGCTGAACACCTGGATTACTCTAAAGCACTGCTCAGAGTGAGGAGAAAACATTCTTGGCCATGCTGCTAGGACACACCTTGACATCACTGTGAGAGGGGTGTTCACAGCATAGATCAGAACAGGTAAAGGAAAAAGAAGATGAATTATGAAAGATTTCCACAGAAGTTCAGAGAAAACAGAGCTACAGCTGGAACACAGGTTTCACAGACAGACGTTCTTCAAATGGTGTCAAGATCCATAGAAACAGTACCTGTTCCAGAGGCCTGGAAATGAAGTTCATTTACAAAAATACCACCTAACCATAAAAATCTGTTTGAAAATAAGGGAATGTTGCAGCTCCTTACATTAAAGGTGAATGACTTCTTCATTCAAGGTGAATGACTTCTTCATTCATAGAAGTACTTTCCACTTCAGCCTAAGCCTGTCACTGACTCAATCTATAGCCTGCTTCTTCTCAGGCATGAAAAAGGAGAATCCTCCACAGGTTTCTCTGAAAAGGTTTTACATCTTTATATGTGCCCCCACAGGAACTTTCAGAAGCCATTTGCTTTTCTCCTCACCTGCAATGTCAACTGAAAACAAACAAGGTCCCTATTGTATCCCAAAATTAAGTGATTTGTATGACCAATCCAGTACTTGATCTTTTTTCCAGACAGTCAAAAGATGACACACAATAAGAGCTATGAGACAAGATTTTTAAAAAAAAAATCTTTAAAAACCTTTAAAAAAAACCTCAACTATAATATGGATAAAATTGCTTCCAAAGCAAAGCAAGATCAGAAAATCAATGAGCTTCTACTAATAAGGAGGCAAAGTAATAAAAAAGACAAAAGCAAAAGGTTATAAAAGCTGATCTAATGATTTTCCAGATTTGTATTATCAACTTGCAAGTAAGGCACATTAAGGATTAAACATAAAAAGCTTTTGCCAAATGCTTGAAACAAAGGTGGCTATTAATTGCCAAAAAGTGTTTTTAACTTTTCAATTTACATAAGGCAATTCTTCATCCGAAAATTTTCCAGCAGTAACTGTGCTGCTCTCAGAGTCTGAAGTCAAAAGGAGACGGAGTTTAAATACAATTCGGGACATACAGAACAAAGACAAGTTTGTGGATGTGAAAGAAGTCATTTTCCAAACCAAAGAAATGACCATAGCACTGCAGAAGTTGATACTGCTTGGATCACCAGGTTTTCATCAAGATCTTCTCCTTATGCCCTGATTTTCCCGAGTTTGAAAGGCCTGCTTGGTTTTCTGCAGAATTACTGACACACTACTAATTTTAATAAGCACAGTGCCAGGAAATGCTGTGGGTGGATGGTGATCTCATGGAAAAGCTTTGCCCTTCCCCAAAACAACACCTTTACAAACAGCAATGCACCTGCTGCCCTAGGACGTTACAAAAATCACATTTACCTGCTCCTCTACTGTCCCTGCCTGGAGAACCTGGGAGTGTGCAGTGCACATGCACCCACTAAGCAATTCCCAGCAGCATCATCCACCGAGTGGTTCCTGCACTGCTGAGCTGCCCCCGAAATCCTGGCACAGACAACATGCAACCTGGGCAGCACAGGGCCTGGTCATGCAGGGACATGCACACAGCAGTGGTACTGTACCTTTGCCTTTCAGTCCACACAGAAAGGGCCAAAAGAGGAGAGAAAAGCCAGAAATCAACGTAAGAGGAAGGAGTGAAGCAAGGAACAGCACATATGTGACAATCTCCAAAGACAGAGCAACTTCAGATTTTGCCGAGTGTTTCCTTTGGTTAATGTTTCCCCTTCTGATTTATTCAAGAAATGATGCTGTGATGTCTAGTGTTCTAAAACCAGGCAGTTTAAAAAGTGAGCTTATAAATTTGAACTTCAGTGCATAGAAGAACAAAAAAATAGAAATTTGAGAGGAAATAAAACTGGAAGTTCACTGTAACATAACTGGTAAAACTATTTTCACCCAGGCCTCCAGACATCCCCTCCTACCACCTCTTCTGCAACACTTCCAGGATGTCAGACTTGGCATCTAATCCAACACTAATCCACAAGGAAAGTCTGAATTTCAATATTACATGTGCAGCCTGAGAACTGCCCTGTGATAATGTTCCAGGAGTCAACAGAAGCATTCACAAAAGCAGAATGAAAGCTTCCCAAGTCGTCTATAATAAGGACAGAGCAGAGAAGTCATGAGTACAGGTGGGCTTAGGAGAAGAGACAAATTAGCTGAAATCAAATATATGAAAGAAAAAATAAAGTTTAAAAATGTATTAGTGACAACAATTCAAACAAATACATTCAGAAACCAAAAAATGGACCTACAATTTTGCATGCAAAAAAGATGTTATGTTCCCATTGTACAGTATAAACCCTGCACACACTTTACAAACCTTCAGGGAGTAAATCTCACCCTAATTTACACATCTAGTAAAAAAAAAGTAGATATATTGACTCGTCTACAGAAATTTAGCCTTGGTTTAAATTTCAGAATAAACCCAATCCAGATCTCCAACCCTCTCTTTGCACACAACAAAGCCTTCTAGAGCCCTATCCTGCCAGGATTTCTCTCTTTTTAGATCTGAGAGCACTGGGGTAACGTTTTAGTTACAGAACTGAAGGAATTCAGCAGGAATAAGTGTCCAGGAAGCATCCTGAAACAAAACTGGACACTGTACTTCCATTCCTCATCACTTTTAAATTACGGCACAGAATCATGGAGTCATTTCGGCTGTAAGGGAGCTGCGCATGGAGGTCTCTGGCCCAGTCCTGCTGCTCCAAGCAAGGTCAAAGAGACCAGCCAGCTCAGGGCCTTGCTGAATTTTGAATATCCCCAGGCAAAGAGACACAACCTGTCTCAACTTTATCTAATGCTTCAACACCCTCAGGATGAAAATCTGCATCAGAGTTCCCCTCAGTGCAGGTCCACTGCCCCTTACCCAGCACCATGAACCTTTAGGTGGGATCTGAGGCTCTCTTCCATCCACCTTCCCTTCAGGGAGCAGAATTGTGTTTAATGCCTAAATACCCAGGAAGGTGAGTCTTGCATTTTCACAGTCTTTCCCATCTCTCTGGAGTACCCTGTCCCCTGTAACTTTTGGTCTCCAAGAATTTCAACCAGCATCAATAAATACACTGAAATTTGTAAACTGGATAAGAACTGGGCTGCATAGGCAAAGGGCACAAAACCTGAATGTGACTGGGAACAGCTCAAGAGCTGTTCTGTCCCAGCTGGTAAGCTGGGCAAACAGAGGAACAAGCTCAGAAAACCTCGTAAGAGAGTTTGGTGATAAGAGGAAGAACAGAATGACAGAATGAAGGGACCCAGAGGTGTCTGCCTGGTGCAGGGGAAGGGCAGGGAAGGGGACACCCAGGGCACAAGTCTGCAGACAGCCAGGGGTCAGAAGCCCCACTTCCCAGGGAACACGTCTTAACTTCCATAAAGCTGACACCTATTCAGACACAGGGCAGAAGACTACTACTGATGATGGTTGCACACAGGTTGTGGTCTCTTACACATGAAAACAGAGTATTTTCTATTCAAACACAGAAAAGGCTCTTTAGACAATTCCCACGTGGTTAAATTTCTCAATATCAAAGTGCCAAACCCCAACAGTGCACACTAAACATGAATAAGGATGACAAATATTGCTTCTGCTTCATTTCTTTACTGAAAGAGAAACTCATTTAGCACAAACAGCATCTTAGAAGAAACTCAGCCTGAAGTTACAAATCAGGCTGGCAGTTTTTAGCTTATGTTTGCATATTTTAAGACCATTAAAATGCAAAAAACCTCCAGACTTTATTTTTAACTTACCAAATATCAGTGCTAACCCATGGGAAGTCCCCACTGCTATCAGATTTGATGCTGCCTGAAAGAGTCATACAGGAAGATTGAAAGCAGAAGAAGCATCTTTCACAAATCCACCACTTATCAAGCAAAGTTTGAAATTCAAATGCTCAGAGGGGTACCCACAGCAAAATTTCATCTTTCTTAAGTCAGTCTCACTCTTTTGGTGTAGTTGCTGACTATAAATACTTGGGATTTTATCCTAAATCAGCTGCTACTTCCACATCTGAACTCTTCTAAAACCCTGGCCAGTGCTGGCCCCCTGAAGAGCAGTCCACAGCAAGCCAGAGACTCCAATTTCTTTCCATGGGGAATTAAACAAATCCTATTAAACATATCCTCAAAGATCCTACTGCACTTACCAACCTGCACTCAATGAAATAAAACTTACTAGAAATCACACAATGCTGTAGATGTATTCATCTTGTTCTACTTTTTATTTCTTAACAAGTCTAAATCAGATTAAAAAATTAAAATGTCTGGATGTTTAAGTACAGATTTTTATTCTATGTACATATCAGTTGCAGCATGTTTCCAACTTCACTGTGCAGTCTTTTGCCTTACAAGTGACTACTTTTTCCTCTTCTTTTTTAAACAAAAATATATTTTCTTATGGGCTGCTGTTGCTACAGCTGAAGGGGCTGAGCACACCTTTAGTTCCTTTGTAAAACATTAAAACTCACTTCACAACAGCAAAACAAATATTGACTGTATTTCACCTCATCAAAATGTTTCTGTTCTCATTCTCCTACAGGCAGTTTCTGACATATTTAGACATGATTAGCATGCCTGACTTCAACAACTTTGATGCAAATTGCTAAGCAGGAGTATCCTTCAGACAGCTTCTTAGTTAATACTTCAGACAGAGAGACAGAGATTTTGAACCCATCATTTGCAGCACTCCAGTTTAACTTTCCATAAAAACTGTCAAAGCAATAACTGGCAAAGAAGAAACAATTAGGGAAATTTAGTGTGCTCAACAGATGGAGACACATCAGGTGCCCTGGTGATGATATAAAAAAGGGAGGGTGTGGGGCTCGCTCAGCAGAGGGGCAGCTGGGCAATGAAGGAAGGCTGGACTCTGCCCCCAGGGAGCTTTCATGCTGCTGCTCCCACTCCTCACACTTGAAAAGTCAAGCCAGATGCATTAGCTGTCTTAAATACCGCTTTAACAAACTGGCGTGAAAACTAAATATACAATCCTTGAAAACTGTAAGAGTACTTACAATTGCAGTGGGCAAGCCAGCATCCACTTTGTCCTGGGGAAACAGGAGAACCCATGAGTGAGAGAGACAACTTATAGATGATGCATGTCTGATAAATAGAACAACTACAACACACAGAAAAATCACCACCAGCTGCATTTCAATGGCCCCACAAGGGCAGACAGAGCTGAGGGAACCACTGGCTAGAAACACCCAGAAATAGAGAGGAAGCAGAATATCCTGTAATCCCATGTGGAAGTTACTGTGCTCTTCTCAAAGAGCCATGTGCCTGTTGGAGGCACTGAGCAAACCCAGTTCCAGCACCTTCAAGCACACTTTCATGTTATATGAACATTTCCCACCAAGTTTCATGACATCTAACAACACAAATCAGTGCTAAAAGTGACCCACCACATCACTGCTGCAGCAAGTCAGCTAAGCCCTGATTCACTGCTGCCTAGAGACCAGAGGCTGTTAGCTGATGCCCTTAACATGGTGTTACACAGAACTAACAGTAGGGCCAGACAGGAGATCTCACACACCCCCCACACATACCGAAAGAGTTTCAATTTTTTTCTTAGTGGACTTGCCCAGAAGGTGACACTTACTGCTGCAGACACTATTTGGGCAGAAATTCCTTTCAGGAGTGAGAGCCGTATCACTGATCCATGGAGTGAGAGAGAATCTGGGAGTTTTTTCTTCCTAAGGAATTAAGAAACAAACCAAAAAGCATTAGAGCAGAATAAAAGCTTGGAACTTTGCCTAACTCACAGCCAAGCCTGCGGGTAAATTCCGCATACACCTGTAACTCATGCAATTTCCATTCTTCTTCTTGGGGCCACAGAGTGAGGTAAGACATGAGATAATCAGCAAAGCCTGCTCTGCCCTGCTGTGCCTGCACACAGTTTGGTTTTAACTCATCTCCTGCAGTAAAAAACTTACTTTCCCAAACAAATGGTCAGTTTCAAGCACATATCTGCAAGCCTTAGAATTCTCTAATACATTCTGAAAGCAGCATTTCAGCTCTTTCAGTGAGTGAGGAAATTTAAGCCTGTAAAGGTGAGTATCTACAGAAAATGCACAACTGGAAAAGGCTCATTAGCAGAATGCAGACCCATAGGAAAACTGGGTGTATGGCAAAGAACAGCCTTCAATTAATACACAGCTCACCTGATATAAAAGCTTAAGTGCCTCTGTTTATGGAGAATATGTCTTTCAAAACTAGTGCAGCATCAGTTACTTCAAAACAGCTCTGGTAACCTCTAAAAGGCAGGACGGGAAATTCCCCAGCAAAGCTGCAATTTTGTTGCCAAGTTCACATCACCAGAGAGCCAAATTCCCAAAACTACCAGGGAAACATTGGGTTCTTCTCTCTCCAGAAGTGCACAAGCAAGCAGCTCCCACAGAGGTTTATCAAATATGTTGTTAGTAGCTGGTATTATGGCTAAGGACCCATAACCATGGCAACTAGCCTTTACCCAAAGGTTACAGAACACCTCCAGGTTTTTTCTGCATACTCTGTACTGGAAGAAGTTTAAGCAACTCCAGGTAACATTTCTCTCAGTACAAACAATCTTATTTGAAAAAAGAAGGGACAGACTCTGTACACCACCCTATGCCAACAAAAACCATCAGACTTCAGAGTGCTTATATTCTGTGCAACTGCTCATGGCACACAAGGCAGCCATGGGAGTGGCTCAGGCCATCATTCGAGTAATTAATGACACATGTCAGCAGTATTAGAGTTAATTATCACCTATTAGATGTCAATATTAGCAGTCCACTCATAGAAGTGACAGCGGTTGCCTTTTACAAATAACCACCAGCTGCTCGCA
Source organism: Anomalospiza imberbis (assembly GCF_031753505.1). Lineage (NCBI taxonomy): Eukaryota > Metazoa > Chordata > Aves > Passeriformes > Viduidae > Anomalospiza > Anomalospiza imberbis. The sequence goes on along the minus strand of NC_089690.1, from coordinate 20,117,386 downwards.
GACTAGGTCAGACAACCCTTTGAAGCATTTTCTTTAGAGTCATCATGATTCAGTACTTCAAAGATCCCATTAAAATTTGGAGAAATTTGACTAATCCATCTCCCATAAAATGCCATTATTGCTCTAACAGGCCAGCCCCCAGTGCAACTACAAATCCCATCTTTGCCTACGTGATCCTGGAGGCAGAACAGTGTTTTATGAAAAAAGGAGGATTTGTTTCTAACGGATGTAAGCAGAGGCCCTCCCAGGGCATGAGGCTGCAGTACCTTTTCAGGTGTGTCCTGTCCCCACTGTCAGAGCTGGCCACAGAAGAGGTGTCATAGGAGTGTGTATCCGTGTTATCAACGTTCAAGAGAAAGGGATCCTCCAAAATGAAAGACTCTTCTTCATCATCAGTCTGGAGGGCAAGAATCACCACAGCTTGCTCAATGTTCAAAATGCACAACAACATAACTGAAACATTAGCAAAGCAGCATCAATTCAGCAGGGAAATGGAGAAGGAGTGCACAAGAAAGCCTCAGATTTAAAACCCAGAACTATTTATTACTTCACCGGGCTGATTCTGTGGAAGGTTTCCAGAGTTCACAAAAATTACAGAAATTAGATGGAAAACAAGTCAGCTAACCTTTCTTCCCTAGATATTATGTACTCCATCAAAACTTTAACTGCCCTTTAACAGAGCTGTTTCCAAGTCTCCAAATTGCCAAGAGAAGGCCTAGAATTATCATCATCAACTCCAGCACTTCACCAAGTGGCACTACGAGCCCAGAAATCCCTCCAGCTGCCACGAGAGTTGATTTTGCTCTTTCCTGAGCTCTTCTGTTTGCAATCTCTCTCTCCTTTCAGTCTTAGCCTGGATTTTTTTATTACAGTTTTTCAAAAAGCCATTCTCCCTGATGTGTTCTAAAACCAGGGCAGCTCCTGTTGGTCTCTCAGCACAAAGCCAGAGGAGCAAACACAATCCCCCAGCTGATGCCAAACAAGCAGGGAGCAGAGCAGCCGCCCCTCATTTCACTTACACCTGGCAGCCCTGTGCTCATTAAGCATCTCTTTCTGAACTGCAGCTGTTTGTCTTTTTGGCTCAGACAGATTGTTCTCTGCTAAAACTCTTTTCAGAAATGTTTTGCCAGTCATTCCCATCCTAAATTTACTGAGATACTGCAATAAGACTTTGACTGCACTGAACTGTATTTTCTTCATTAGTACCTCTCAAGTCTAAGACTTAGAATCTTTTCCTCTGACATGGATGTCACTGCATGTCCTTAAAAGTTTGAGATAACTGAAATTTACTAAACTTCCACTGCTCAAGGCACCAGCAGAAACAGGACATAGCTACCCCTACTACTGCTCTTGTTTCTAGACTGTTTGGGACACCTTACATGTGAAAGGAACAACACAAATGAAGCTGTGAAGGATCTAGCTCTCATCTCCTCCCACAGTTTCAGAACTACTCTGAATACTCTACAATTACTTTTAGCTAAGAACAGCTGTTTGGTGACCCTGACCTTTAATAGGCTGCCTAGATTTCAGGTGACTCTCCAGATCTACAGATGAATGTGCTTGGACTTGATGAAAACCATTTATGCTGCCGCTGTGGGTATTTTAATTAAAAAAAAAAACAAAACAAAAACACCAAAATTCCATATCACCCACTGTAGAGCAATTACTCCACTGAGTATGCACCTGCTAGCTATCAGCATCAGGAAACCATGAAGCTCTACAATGTTGTTTTCCAGGAAAATCACAGTAAGAGCAGAGGAAAAGGAGCACATGCTGCCTCGCCTGACTCCCGTGTCAGATGGCTCACTCACCTCATTTAGGATGCTCTCCAGCGTTGGAGGGGTATCAACTTGAGGGATGTCGAATTCTTTGTCGTCAATCTGCACATCAGAAACCACAGCCTGAGTTTAGGTTGCCTACTCCGCCTTCCAAACCGTAATTACAGCCACATAAAAAGCAGCTGTGCACACACGCCTCTGCCCGGAAAGGCAGGCAAGAGCTCCGAGAGCAGGCTCACACACAGTTTCACCTGGCCGAGTGAGGGTATTTCCTTCTTGGAGGCTGTGTGAGATTTATTTCCAGAAACAGTCATAGAATGCTTCTGATGTTCTGAGAATAAACACGCTATTGCATTATAAAGGGTCTTGCAGCAAGAGTGAAATTAAATGACTGACTCTGCACCTGCTACATAAAGCACCCGCCATACAGAACTTTGGGGGTTGTTGGCTTTTTCCCTGTATACTGTGAAGCACGAGCAATTACTGTAAATGACAGTGACAGCGACCCGTGCCACGATTCGGGAACAGGCACAGATCAGCCTGGGGCGGCCCCGCCGACCCTCCCTGCCGGGTGCCGGAGAGGCCCGACCGTCCCTCCCTCCCTCCTTCCCTCCCAGGAGAGTGGAGGGAGCCGCCGACCCTCCCCCGCGGCCGGCTGTGTGCGGGGTCCGAGCGTCCCTCGCGGGTGTCGCAGGGACCCTCCCGCGGCGGACCCCCGGCCCCGCGGGCAGCGCCCGGGCGGGCACAGCCGCCGCGGCCCGGCCCGGCCCGGCCCGCCGCCTCCGCGGCGGTTCGCGACGCACCAGCTCGCTGCGAGAGTCCAGCTCACGGTCGAGCTCCGCCACGCTCAGCCGCTGCGCGGGCGGCTCCGGGCACGGCTCGGCCTCCGCTGGCTCGAGGGTCGCGGCCATGGCCGGGCCGGCTCCACCGGGACTCGAACCCGCGGCCTCAGCCTCCTCCCCACGCAGCCGCAGCGCGGCGGGGCCGCCCCCGCGCCAGCCTTAAAGGGGCCGCGCACCGCCCGCGGGGACCGGGGAGCGCCGAGGGACACCAAGGACGCGGGAGCGGTGCTGCCGCCGCACGAAAATCTTGTATTTATTGAAAAAGGTCCCGTCTGCTCCACGGCTGCGCTTGCCGTCCCGGACCCGATGGGTGCGTCAGCCTCCGAGGGAAGAAAATGAACGAAATTAACAACAGGCGCAGAAAGGAGAAGCAGAGCCCAACATCCCTCACACGCCCCTTCATCCCGTGGTGCTTCAGCTAAAGCCAGGAGCGTTTTGCTTCCATTCCCACATTCTGGAGCCTAAGACTTGGTGTGCACAGGATGCAGCATTGTCCCAGCAGAGCCAAGGAAAAAATGTCCCTTTTTAGGAGACGATGCAAAAGCCTTTGGGAATTCGTGGCTAATTTTAGACAAGGCAGAAGATGGTGTAAGCAGATTTGGAGCCCAAGCATTTGTGTTTTCTTTTAAAAACCACCTGGAAACAGAAAGCCATGTGGGGTCAAGAGCCCTTGCCAGCCAGAAGGCAAGGGAGGAGGGCAGGGCAAATGTAAGATAAAACACACTGGAAACATGAATTTGCCCAGTTTCACACTGCCAGACACCCAAACTATGGGTGTGTTTCGAGGCGACTCTCCCCAGTCACCTTGTGTCAGGTGTGGCAGGTGGAGGGATGGCCCCTCTGGTGTCCCAGCAGCAGCTGAATCCGTGCTGGAGGCTCCAGCTTTTAAAGGTTCCGACTCAGGGCCCCGAGAACATCCTAAACCTGCGCCCTGCCTTACCTGTTGGTCCTTGCTGTTGTTCCTCCTCAAGGGGAGCTGTGCTTCCCTGCTCTGTGGAGAAGGCTCTGTCTGACACCTAGCAGCAAGAGCACGTGGATGAGACAGGAACATCCCACCCTCCCCTCCAGGTGAGCCTGTGCCAGGCAGGGCCCCAGGGCCCAGCTCCCCCTGAGCAGGAACAGCCCTCCTGCTGCCCTGGGCCAGGTCAGCTCAGCAGGGACAGCAGAGGATCTGCCTGTCCAGGGCCACCTGCTGAGCTCTCGGTCAGTACACAGCAAGAGCTGGGGGAAAAGCATTCCCAGGAACAGGCCAGCAACATCGGCAGAGAGCTGCAGGCTTTAGAGAGGCCTCAGGAGCAGCAGGTAACACATAAGTAAGACAGTTTTGCTCCTGAGAAATGTCATTACTTTAGGCCACACACACAAAGCCAGTGCCTGTGGCAGTGGCTTAGGAGGTTGGCTGGGCAGAGAAGGGGATTTTTGCAAGGAAAGCTCTGCTTTAGAGCTATGCTGGCCCTGGGGAGCTGAAGCTCTCCTCTTGCATGCACATCTACAGGTGTTTGAAGCTTTAGTGACCCATTACCACCATGAGCTCTTCTCCACGTAAACCCTTCCTTTCCCCTGCCAGCTGTTTCAGGATGGTCTTCTGCAGCAATGGTGCGTCTGCTCCTCTTACAACAGCCACTAATTCTCCTCCCTGGAAGGTGTGGAAAGCAAATCAGTCAGCGAGTGCTCAGGTTGTGTTCTCTGGGCTCTGGAATTCCCCACAGCAGCACATCACCCACACCATATGTACACTCCTCCCCTCAGAGCTGCTCTGCTCCACAGCAAGAGGGAAACCTTGGAACAACCTGCTCTGTGTCTCCTCATCAGTCTCGGGATGAAGCAATGCAGCTTGTGAGAGGAGTGAGGTCCTGCAGAAACAGCAGGCCGAACCTGAAGGCTCCACAGGGCAGCACACTGGCTGTATATTCTTATCTGCACAGCATTTGATTACCAGCAGATACAGAGCAAATAAAATTGTCCCATAACATGTGAAAGAAAAAAAAATATCCTCCCCAAAGGACCACTGTTCCCATATTTATTGCTATGCAACCACTGGGAAAATATTTTCACTCACTGTATAAAAGAGAAAGACAGGCTCACATTGTCCTCTGTATTTTTCCAGAGCACCAATGGAATCAACTTCAGCCTAAAAGGAATGTAAAATAAAAAAGGTGTTTCTAGAAAAGCATTTCTGCTCCAGAGGGATGCACACACAAGTGCCTGGACTCAGACAGCCTCACCTGGCTGGTACTCATCCCCCACACACAGGAAAACACCTCTGGGTCCCAGACTTCGGGGACAAAATGACACTGGTCATAGCCAGGGGCGCAGCCAGCTCACAGCTCAGTTCCAGAGCCTGGGAAGCAGGCAGGTGTCACCTGCAGGAGCTGGAGCAGCACTGCTGTGGGACAGGGATTTCTGTTCCCAGCAGCCTGCCTGGGCGAGTTCCAGAGAAAAAGCCTGAAAAGTGAATTCAGGGCTCCTGCACATGAGGCTGGGAAGTGCCAGGAGGGCTGAGCCATGAGCAAACCACACTGCCCTCAGCTCTGTCCTCAGTCCAGAGCTGCCACCAGCCAGGAAAGGCACCAGAACACAAAGTCACCACATGGCTGAGGCAGGGAGGGACTTGTGAAGGGCTGCAGTCCCAGACCCTGCCCAGGGCAGGGCAGGGCTGCTCTCAGTGTTACAGGAGGTTGTGTCAGTTTTGAGCTTTTCCAAGAATCAGCTCTGCACAGCACTCTGGGAACTTGTCCCAGTGTCCTACACTCCCCCCTGAATACTTTTCTATTTACTTGGACCTTTCCCTGCTGCAACTTATCCCATTATCTCATGTCCTGCTGCTGTGTTTCCCTGACAGACATCAGTCTCTGCCTTCTCCATCCTCCCCCCACTGGACATCTGTCCCTTTTCCTCTCCAGGGTGACCAAATCCAGCTCCTTCAGCCTCTCCCTGTACACCAGAGGCAGTGTGTTAATAACTCTGTCTAATGTTTCTTGCTTAAGTAGAAATCTGGAAAACATACAGCAGTTGAAGCCTGAAAATCCTTAATGATACGAATTCTTATAGATATACCCAAGCCCCTGTATGTGGCAGGTTCATTCCCAGCAGCTGCAACTCCTGCACTGCTATGGTTTGGGCTAAATATTGGAAAGATTAAGTGACTTCAGCCCTTAGACCTCAGCTGATTTCAGAGGACTGGGTATTTTAAGCAGTGCCAAGTGAGATCTTACCACAGCAAAATGCAGGAGATTACTGCCAACTTCATTCTTGATTTTTTGGAACAGATTCACTACTGGTTTGCATGGGCCACACCAGGCTTGAAACACATCGACAACTGCAAGCAGGAAAATGGGTCAGAACGAGGCACAAATGGGTCAGTTTAGACAAAGACCAATGGACCATGTGCTACAAGGGCTGGATTCAGCTCTGAACTGGAAGCCCTTGCAGGTTTGAAATGCTGCATCAGAGGACAGAATTACATTACAAAATACCAAGCTAAGGATGATGTGGAGGAGTCTTAAGTAGAAACATGGACATGGCTGTGACCTTGGAGATAGCAAATTTCCCAGGGAAAACTGCTGCACAGAGGTAGAGAATATGAGGTTTTCCCAAGAACCTTGGGAGCTAGGGCTGCTCCTTGTGCTGGGGACACTCCTGTTCCAAGCAGTGGAGACTGGATGGACCAGCACTGCTTGGATTGCATGAGGACTGTCCCACATAAATGAAGAGGACTACAACCTCCTGCTGGTCTCAACTTGGTCAGAGTATTTTTTTCTTCCATTCAGGGTAAGGGGAATGGAGAGACTGACTAAACATCCTTAACACTGGTAATTCCTAACAGTCCTGATGTCCTTTTAACACAGAACAAGAACAATTCAGTGTGCTGACCAAACCCTTACCAATGAGCCCTTTGAGACAAAGCACTTCTTCCCAAAGCTCCTGGCTAGTAATGTTAATCTGTAAGGAAAATAGAAAAACACCGTAAAAGCCACAGTAATTCATCAGGTACTACCCAGTTGCTGCAAACATATTGACAAATCACTCCAGAGGGACAAACCTGCCTGAAGAGGCATTAGCTGAGCGCTCAGGAAACTCCTCTGACTGTGGTTCTCTCACCTCTGACCAGCTGATCAGGATATCCAAGGAAAGGCAGAGGGAAGGGGCAGCAGCATCCAGCCAGGGGCAAGTCCTCCCCTGGTTAGTGGCACTACTGCAACAGGGGCTGCCTGGGCATCCCAGACTCAGTTTGCAGAGGGCTGTTCTGGGGGTTGGCTGGGGCCCCCAAACTGGGATCCCAGACCCATATCCACTTGTCAGGTTCTCCATCTGCCTGCCCAGGGTTCCAGTTGAACCACACCTCGTTCAGGCCCAGTTCTCACAGGATTTATGAACTACCTGATTCTCCAGCAGCAGTTTCTCACCTTGCCTGCACACAAACTACTATTTGAGATGTTTCAGCCTTGATAAACCAAACTAGTAAATACACAATTTCCATGATGTGTGGGCACTGGAGGGTGGTCTGAAGCCAGCATGTCCTTACCTGAATTCCCAGCTGTTACCTAAAGACTTCCAAAGCACAGTGAGCAGAGAACACAAAGTTCTAGGCTGGGAGGGGCCTGTGGAGTTCTTCATCTAATCTCCTGCACAAAACTCAGCATTAGATCAGCTTGCTCAGGGATTGACCCTGTCAAGGATGCCCTAGACCATTCCACACACAGCACCACCCACTCTATTATCCCACACTCCCAATACTGTTATTAGAAAGGATATAATCCTTCACATTTTCCCCCATCTTACAGGACTTGCCCTTCAGGATGTACTTAGAAAAACACAGCAAGTTAAAATGAAAAAGGCTTCTTGAGAAATGCAAGATCTGGTTTTGTTCATCCTGAACAACGAAAATTCCTGATTCCTTCCTCAGTGGGTATCATCAACCCCAGCTACATTTAGGCTGCAGTGGAAGACAGTAAGTTTCATCAAGGCCAGCTATTTCACAATAATTAACACCAATGGGCATTACAGAGCTGCTAAAATCTCACAGCCATGAATTCCAAGAGTGCAAATGAACTCCAGGAACTCCAGTGCAAATGAAATACTCTCTCACAGGTGTTCAGAGCTGTGTCACTGGGAGTCACACTGGGCAGTTTCTCCAGGGCCCTGTTCTGCTCAGGGAACAGGGAGCTGCTCAGACACCTCTGTTTATTTGCCTGTTCAGCACATGACCCAAGCTTAGTTTTCTCAGAGAACACCTGCAGAACTACAAAATTTAATTATTCCTAGTGCTGGGACCACCCTCGGAGTGTTTCACAGAATGCTAACAAGTCTAAATTATTTATGACAGTATTTTGTAGTAATGAATTTGGCCATAAGTTCAAATGCTGGACTCAAGTACTGCTGGCACTCTTCAAGGTGCTTTGCTAATTTGGATGTCCTGAGGCTGCTTAGACTTGGCTTTTCTCTAATAAAAGCAGATCCCTTCCAGGACATCCCCTCATGTCCTACACAGGTTCAGCTTTCATCTGCAGATATAAAAAATCCCAGATGTGCAGATGTAGACCCAGATTTCCCTTCACTGCCAAAGAGGCAAGGTCTAGTTGATGTAAAGTTCCCCATCTCACAGGAACACAGCTGGACAAGCAGCAACAGAAACTATTCCTACTTTCATAAAGTGCCCCTCTTTACTTGTTACACATGTTCACATTTCCCAGTTTAAACAGTGAATAAACAAAGTTATAGAGCCCATAATACTTTTCATTATTTCTCTCTTGTGAAGACTGAACTGCTCTCAAAATTTGAAGCAGATCTGCAGAACCCATTCCTGGTTTTCAATGTTTTCGCATTGTGAACTACTCTTAGAATCCCCTTCTTCTCATGCAGTAGTTATAAAGCATCACGAGGTCACCTGTGCAGTGTAAACAGGAAAAATTCCTCTACACATCACTGTGAAATATATTTTTCAGCCTTTGAGTCTTTCTTGTACCTTCTGGCTTTTCTAACTTCACAGCAATCTTTCTGAATACGTGACCTGCTAAGAAACGTCCAGTAACTCTTGCCATCCAGGAGATGTGCCAACCCCACACAAACTCCTAAATGTCCTCTGAGCTATTACCTCACAAAACAGAGGCATTTTGGTCTCTGACAGCAGCCAAACCTATGCTAGGCCCCAAGAGTCCCAAACACAACCTGCAGCTGTGCAGCAGCTCCCTCTGCACCCCACAGCCCTGACTGGGGACACGTGTGATCTGCCAGGTCCTCCCACGCTTCCCACCTACCCACAGCCCTGACTGGGGACACGTGTGACCTGCCAGGTCCTCCCATGCTTCCCACCTACCTCCAGGGACGCCTCTTCCCCACGAGGACCTCGCAGTGGGGCTTTGCCAGCAGAATCTGAGACACCCCAAGACTGAACTCCATCCTTTGCACTTACTGAGAGTTTAAGAGGTCTGGTAAAGGCCTGGCTACTACTGACCTGCAGCACTACCTCCTTTTTCTTTGTAGCCATCCTTCTGCAGGATCAGGGTCCTTTGAGCAGCTGTCCCAAGCACAAAGCGCTACAGATGGCTTCTAATCCCCTGGATCCAAGTGCTGGCCAACCTGCACCACAGAGAGAGCTTTTTACCTGCCTCTGCTGCTCCAGCCCGGACACAGACACCCACAGCAGCGGTGCAGTGCTCCAAACCTGGACACACCTTTGCTCACACCTCCCCCAAGAGCCGAGGTGCTGCTGCAGGGCCTTACCTGCAGCTCCCTTCCAGGGCCTTGCACAGTAGCTGGCAGGACCCCAAGGCTGCCATGGCAGCGCTGGCATCGCCAGGGCAGCGTCAGCCCAGCCCAGCCCGCCCCGCTCCCTCCCCCGTGTCCAGTGCTGGCTGCAGCACAAGTTCAGCTCCATCTCCCCTGGGACTCCTGGAGCAGCAGCTGCAGGTGGAGCCTTTCTGCCTCCTGTGCCTGCCTCACCTGCCTGGCACCCTACAGCCCATCGCTCACCCTCCACTCCAGTCTTCCCACCTCTCTCCTAAACTGGGGGCTCAAAGCAAGGCGTGGGATCCAGGCATGACCTCGCAGCACTGAGTAAGGCTGTCCCCGTCCAAACAAGCTCGGTTTGTGGTTTTCTTTTCCTCTCTGCAGTGAGAGCAGTGCCGGTGCCCAGCACGCCTGGTGATGCCGTTACGGCAGGGCTGCCGCTCTTACCCCATCCCTTCCCACACCTGGGCACGCTGGGCTGCAGGGGCACACCTTGAAGCTGCTTCTTGTCACACAGCATACAATGCCTGCCGGCCTGGTCCTCCAGCTGTTCACTGTCCTCCTGGCTGAGGATTCAGGTTTTGGTGCATCAACACCCTCAGAATGTCTCTTTTTGTGGCAATCAGCCTGAAGAAAAACCCTGATGATTTTGACCACCACTTGCAAACTGACGGCTCTTGTGCTCACATTTCAGGATTACCAAAGAAAGCCCTTTTAAAGCCATTTTCTACTCTTCAAGAACCTAATCTCAGTCTTAGTTATTCCTCTGCCTGCTGCGTCACTGCTTCAGCAGTTTTGTGGAGGCACAGCATCCACGGCAATGGGTAAAGTCTGTAAAAATAAGTATTAACAAGTATGAGATGTTTGCCTTTAGAATAGCCTGGCAGAAGCTGCTTTACACAGGTTACTTGGCTTCTTTCACTGCCACAATGCAAATCTGTGACTGGAAGAATAGCCACATGATGTTTTATTTGATTTTCTGTGTGGGAAAGACAGTCCAAATGTGGAATAAAAGTGGTGGGGAGAGCAAAGGGTACCATTGTCTGACAGCTGGTGTCCCAAATGCCCTGCTCAACTTCACTTTGTAGCAACATGTGACCTCTGAAAGGAGGACTCCCATCACTAGACCCATGTATAAAGAGAGGACATACTTATCAACATCTGTCAGATGGTTTTTCAGCAGACAAATGGCTCAAGAACAGCAGAAATCCTGGTGATTCATTTGCTTTGGTTCTGTAAGCAATCCTGGAATTCACAAGCTGCTGCTACCTCATTAACTTGGGAAAGCTCTGAGTGACCAGGAAAGTCTGTCCCACTGTGAATCTCAGGCTGTAGAGAAGCTGACATAGAAAGCTCATATTTCTTCAGGAAGCTGAGAAAAATCTAGATGTTCTGGTAAAGGTATTTTTATTTACAGTATTCTTCTTTTTGTACATACCTATAGCAACATCAAAAATTATTCACAAAGTTTAAGTGAATGTAAAAATGTTCTCATCCAACAGTTTGTCCTCTCTATACCTGTGGAAAATGTCAACTGTTCTCATGCAGCAACAAGATTGTCTTAGCATTGGTTTTTAGTTTTTCTGGCAAAAATTTAGGAAACCACCTCAAAACTTGTACAGAGATACTTTTACTCACCTTTTTTCTGAACACTTGTAGGCACCAAAGTTCTATAGAATCAAACTCAGATTTGCTTTTAGAAATGTGAGTTGGGGAAGGATGAGAAGAGATACATAAGAACTCGAGCTCCTAAACACAGACAGGAGTGCAAATGGATCAGGGAGATGCCCACTGGACAGTTCTGCATTTACAATACCTGCCTCAGAACTTTTTTCTCAGTTCAAGCAAAAATATATTTGATTGAATTTTATAAACAAGACTTTGCTTCTGAGGTACTGAGATTTAACAAGTTCTCGCATATTTTTACTTTCCCTTTTGTTCAACCCCCAAAGTCCATCATGAAACATTTGCAGAAGGACGTTAAAAATTGCCACTTACTGCAATGCTTGGGGGAAAAGTGTCAGGTGCTCACTTTTATTTGTCATTGAGAGTGGAAGTAGTTACATGAAATGCAGATATTCTCCTTTGCAACCAAGTGATAACAGTTATCTGATAAACAACACATTCAAATTCCAGGCCAAACTGTGGTCACATTTTCTGACACAAAGAGTTACCTTGGAAAAAAAGTAAGGCTGTCATCACAATTTGACCTTCTGATTAGAAATAAAAGTTTTAGATAATTATCAAAATTGGTTAGCAAAGTTACAGACTTCTCTTCTTGCTGCAGCCTTCCTGAAGCTCAGTGTAAGAGAAGAAGGATTTGGTATAAGACATTGGCTGCAAACTCTAGTGCCTGTTAGTGCTACGTAAATACGGTGTCTGGAGAGTCTGACTATGAACTATGGTCTAAACTGAAACCAGAAAGGAGACCTGGGCAGTGAGTCAGAACCCTGAACTGCCTGAGGAGACTGGGAAGCCACTGGGCTCTGCCATTCCAGCCTGACCTCACAGAGTCCCCTTCACTTGTACTTGTGTTTCCCCCTGCACACTTGCAGGCAGCATTTCAGGAACATCTGGACAGTCTGGGCTTCCGGATGCAGTCACACCCCACCAATTATCCAGCAATCTAAATCCATGCATGTGTGTATAGCTGCATATATACAGAAAATCTGGAGCAATGTTGCCGAGTATAAAACAAGACAGAACCCCCAATTGTTCCATCCCTTCTCCAACTTAATGCACCCAGCTGATCATTTATGGAAATAATTTGGAAGTCACTTAACTATTTGTGGAGATAAAGGATTCAAGACAAAAGCAATCTCTTAATCCTCCTTGCCAGCTCCTTCTAGTCTCTCAAAGGTGTAACTTCTGCAACACACTGTTTGGTCCACTGGTATCAGTGATCAGCAAATCCTTCTGGCCATGAATAAACCAATCCTTCAGCAATTAGCTGAGCAAGTTCCTGGCTGGCATAGCAGGAGCTTATTCCTGCTGGTCTTGCAGCCACCTGCTCCTTTCTGAAAATCATCAGTCATGCTAACCCTGAAGTATGAGCTTGTTTTCTGAAAACGTAAAGAAACCCAAACCCAATCCAGCTGGCCCATTCCATGGATTTGAGCATGTCATAGATACCTGGTGACCTTGTATTGTGGCAAAGAGCTCTTGGACCTTGTCAGTACAGAACGTGCTGCTTGGAATTTGGAGTCTATTGTCTCCCTCTATTTTTCTCTTTAAAAACCAAGTATAATGTAAGTTAAGGTGAAGTTCAGAAATGCATATATTTTACTTAAAAACATTCATCTCTTCAAAATTCAAAATAAACTTTATGGGATACAACAGTTTGTTTTTTTTTTTTAAATAACATTTCATTCAAACGGTATATAATTCATTGAAGTATTCGTACAGCAAACAATGGTTAACCCTTGAAAACCTGTAGAAAAAGATTTTCACACAAAAGAAAAAAAAAAAAAAAAAAAAAAGGAAAACCAAAAGTGAGGTCTCACACCCACACACTCAGCCCGGCATACACACGCACTCAAGCACCCACACACCCACACAAGGCTGCAGCAAAAGCAGAGAATTGGAGGCCCAAAAGGAAGATGATGACTGATTGTTCTATCTGAGAGTCCAGGTAGCTCAGGAAAAAAAACCCAAAAAAACCAAAACAACCCCCCCACCCCAAGTCCTCTGAGTAAAGAAACTACCTCAAGAAAATTCTCAAGTGCACTGGAGACCTGATCATTTGAACTGTTTCTGCAAAGCAGCTCCCTGCACCTGAGAAAAATGCAGCCCAAGGTGACTTGTGCAAATATAAGGAGTCAGGAGTATCTCCTGCTATTCCTTAAGTAGACATGAGGGGTGTCCATAGATTCAATTAGTCTTTGATCATGCAAGGTACTGCTGGAGTGCTGTCTTCGCCCTGCAAGAAAGAACAACCCATTAATTACAGGAATCTGGCTTCAGCAGCAGCAGCAGCTTCATGGGCAGCCTCAGAGTGTGCCAGAAGAGAGGGAGAGAGGATGGCTAAGGAAAAGGCTCCCCCACTTTGGAAGGATCTAGGCCATGGTGCAGAAATGCTCTGTGGGGGTTGTAACTGCTAAAGAATCCACCTGGCATCCAAGGATAACCAGATCCAGCCAAGCACACTGGATCCCAGCACAAACTGAGGCACTCCCAGCATGGTGGGGCTTGGGATGTGTGTAATACACACCTTCCAAAATCCCTTAAGAGCAGTCACTGAAGAGCAATTGCTTTCTGTAATACACGTGTACCATGGAAAGCAGGTCTTTGAGCTGAGAAATCAAGGAGTGTCAACTCAGAATATACCAAAGGCACATTAGTCCTGTCAGGAATCCTGGTCCCACCAAAACCATACAGTGAGAGGGAGGAAGGAGCCAGTCTAATAATGCAACTTGTGTAATCTAATATTGCACAATGTTTTTGTTAAAACAAAAACACCTCCCACCAGTAGTTCCATCATCACATGGGCTAATTCTGAGTTTCCTCCCACCTGAAGTGAGACATTTTGCTCTTCCTTTGTCTCCCACAGCTCCCAACCTGCTACCATGACCTTAACAGACTTTTCCAGGACCTGATATAACTCATCAACACGGAAGAAGATTATTTATTTGTTTCTTCCCAGCTTTCTGCTGTGATCACAAGCCATAATAGCTCACGGAGGGGGCTGCTGTGGCAGCAGTGGGATATTGAAATGTTCCTGATGATCATTTTCAGGGCTAATACTCTGGCATAGATTTTAAGATGAGAAGCCCTAACTTTGCTACAAAGATGTCTAAGAACACTAGAACATCTTTCATAAAACCAAGAATACCAAATTTAATGCATTTTAAAACTAACTGCACAGTTTTGAGTTGTGTTGTCTGTGTGCGACATCTTTCAAAGATCAGATTTTCTCCTTTATGGAATAAATATTGGCTGTTGCTAACTGTAGGAGGGATAATTGCAAAAGGTTAACATAAAACCCTAGAAATTGTCAGTAACTTTTGGTTTTACATGTGTTTGGGAAGCAGCCAGATGATCTGTGTGGATACTAACACAGGTAACAGCACAGGTGTGTGCAAAGTTACTGTTGGGCTTTGAGATTAACAGCTGTGGTGATCCTGTATTATCTTCATACTCACTTGTCACACAGATTTGGATCTGAGGACTGACTCAGTTTATGTAGAATATCTACTACTCCCATGTCTCGGAGTTTGTCTTGGCGCTCCTGTGAACCTGCAACAACAACGATCCCATTGTTGGGAGTGGCACCAGCCCAAGGGTCTGCAGGACAGCAGAGAGGGGTGGGAGCAGGAACCAGCTAAAGGAGGGGTAAGGAGCAGTGTCCAGCTACAGCACAGCCATGGAAAGACTCCCTCAAGTTCTGCCTGCTTCCCCAGGGAGCTCCAGCTTCTTTTGCTGTGCTCTGTGTTTGGAGCCAAGAACATCTTGAAGGCAAAAATCTTTATCCTAAGGTATCCTGACTTCAGCTGTTTTATTCTCATCTCTGATCTCACAAGATTTGGATGCAGAGAACATTCCCCTGGAGGTGTTTCTGAGCCTGACTTCTGCCCTCTCCTGCTCTCACCATATTTGCCTGAGCAGCATCATCCTTCAGACCCCTCCTGGTAACCTCCCACTCTGCCAGGCCATGACTTCTCCTCAAATGCCTTATCCATTGCTCCCAGTTCCACCTACAAGTCCTTTAGCTGGTTTCAGTCCAAGCCACTTAAATCAGCCATACTGTGGAAGGTTTCTTTGCCAGAAATCCCCTCTAATCCATTTATTCTCTCCAGTGAACTTGTTCCCTCCAAAAATGAATTTCCATAGTCCATTTAAGATCTGGAAGCTCTTACAAGAATTCTCTTTCACTCCAATAGTTTAGAGACTTTACAGAAATTCTACAGGTGAAAACCTCTCACTCTGTCTCTCCAGCTCCTGTTTATTGTTACTGTGTTCTTGTGCCTCCCCCAGAAAGCTCTCTGCATCCTCCTCAGTGTCTCCTGACCACTCCCACATTCCATACCACACCTATAATGATGTGTTCCATTACACTTTGGATCCCACTGCACTGTGCACTGCAAATAATTGATTACTATGCAACAAAAGGTTTTTGATCAGGATAGTATTTTGTCTGTGCATTAATAAGGAGGGTTTCTTACCTTCCTCTTCATTCCATATGAGATTAGATATACAGAACATGGCAGCAAGCTGTAGTTTAGCATTTGAATGACTCTAAATACAGAAAAATAGAACTCAAGTTTAGAAGAAGAAATTCAGAAATTCACAAGACTTGTATTTTGGCATTCATCATGTAATAAATAAGATAGCAAAGCTGGGATTAATTCTTATCTACAACTTCTTTCAAAGATAGGGCCATAATATAAGGCACTTGAGTAGTGGTCAATCACTTCCTTCCAAATGTTTACTGACATCTTCAAGATATGCCTTTCCCAAGCTCATTAAATGTTTTCTATGTAGATGATGTCACTAATGTTTTTATAAGAAACAATCCCTGGATCTTCCTTTTAGTCAGTTCCTCTGCACACCTCTGCCATACAGAACTGTACTTACACCCCACTGGTTATATGGAAATTAAATGCATGATAATGAATAATTCACAAAACAAAATCCTAAAGCACTTTCCTCTTTTCATTCCTGCAAAAGACCAACACAAATCCTGTAAGAGAAAGCCTCCCTACCATGTAGTATTTGATTTTCTGCAAGATGTCATCATTGGTCATAATCAGTTCTTTTGCTGTCGTGCCATCTGCTATATTGGCAAGGATACACAACGTCTGAAAGAGAGAAAAATGGGAAGTTATTTGGCCCCAGATCACATCCCATGACAGCTTCTCTGACAGCTATGAACTTGGGACAAACAATTCCTTTAATTAGTTTTAAGATCTTTAATCTGGAGTTTCCAGCTTGCTCACATTTAGGGCCAATGCCAAGGAGTTACCAGCTGTGGGGAGCAGCCCTGGCCAAAAACATTAATCACCATTTTAAAATGAAGAGCAGCACTCATTAATTCATTGCAAGGAAGAACATTTTAAGTCTCTTATGGAAATCTGCAACATATAGAAAGAATAAATGCCCTGGAATATAAAGCAGTTTGTTCTGCAGCAGTGGCTGGGAGGAAAGGAAAAACAACAAACCCCAACCATTTCCACCTTGTTCTTAAGGCCAGGAAAAGGAGAGAGAGATGTCTTTCTGCTGATCTGGCAGAGGAGTAATTTGTTTTCAACAAGTCTAATCACAGTTGTCACCTGCAAAGGTAACTCTAGCTATTTCTGCAGCTGGTTATTTCTTTCAAATTAGAGAAGCCATCCCACAGGATGCCCTCAAAGCACCCTGGCCCACGCTGGCTCTACCTGCACAGAGCTTTGACTGGCACAGCCCCTTCCCTGGCTCTCAGGGTCACCAGCAGATACTCCACAAGCTCTTTCCCAAAGAGCTCTGGAAGAACTTGACCATCTTTTCTGGACACGCTGGGAGGACACAGGAGCATGATCAGCACTTGCATGGTGCTTGTGTCTAAGCTGCATTGCACTGTGTCAGCAGCTGCAGAGACTAATTACTTCCAAGCTGCTAATTACATCCTGATGAGGCCGGCAGTGACAGAGACGATCACTGTCCTGCTGCAAGCAGGGGCTCTGGTGCAGACAGGTAGTACTGGATCTTGAAATAAGAGCCAGCTGCACCACAGGGACCAAGGAAATACTCAGTGGACACAGGCCCCAAACTCCAAAGCCCATATTCAGCCCCAGCCCTTTCCCAGAGCATTTCCCAGATATGCTGGTTCTCCTGTGAAATAATTTGGATAGGTGTGGCAAGGTGAATAACCTACACCAATAAAGGCCATTCCTGTCACCACAACTTATTTAGAAAGACACATGTGGTTAGTTCTCAGCTGTTTCAGACCCATGGTGTCACTAAAATTGCTAGCAAGAGTCTTTGGGGAATTTTTTTTTGCTAATTTTGCACTTAAATTGCCAAAGGAGGCCTGTTGGCCTTCAGCCTGTTCTTCTCTGAGCAGGGATTTAGACCAGCTCTAGTCCTACACTCATTTCCCATACTGTTGGCTACCCATATCCAACCCAAGCCAGAGCAATCCTCTGACATCTCCAACAGCTCCTTGCTGCCCCCATCCATCCCCACCACACACCCTGTATGAGGAAGGAACAAGGTTCTCCCACTACCTGTCTTGTCTGGCACAAGAGTTATCCAGCCAAATCCTGCCCACCTACCCTCTAACTGCTGCTTTAGCACCCCCACAGCAGCTGTCCTTGTACATTGGCTCCAGGATGCCATTCCCTGCTGGCCATCTCCTCTTTCCCTCCACCCTTCCCCTTGAGATTGCTTTTCTTAAGTTTTAATTTGTCAGGCCAGGTCCCTCCCCACCTTTTCCTGGGCTGCACCAGGACGCTCTTTCCCCCTGCTAGTGCTTCTCTTCTATTCCTACTGATTCCTTCCTGCCATGCAATGGCCCCAATTTAATTCTTCTGCTCTCACATCCCTCCTCTTTGCCAAACCTACATTTGCAAAACCAATCTGAATTCGGTTCAAACAATTTTGTAAACAATCCATTAGAAAGAAAAGCATTCTTGTAGGTACTGAAGTTATTAATCTGACAGATCTCAGTAAAATATTCACAGCACATCATAATCCCAAACAAAAATGACATGTTGTGAACAGTAAATATTCTTTGCTGTCTTATAATTTATTCTGCCAAGACAACACAAAACAGAAAAGGTACCTGCTCTTTGACTTCTATATTGTGCTCCCCTTCCAGAATGAGGGTCACTGCTTGCATGATTTGCTTCCCATGAGTGCTCATTATGTGGTCTATGTGCTGCCAAAGCAAGGATAAAATACATTTAGTGTAACTCCCCAGACAAGGAAGGGACATTCCTGCTTGAATCACTCCAAGTGAGGACTAGCAACACTGCACACAGAGCTCCCAAACCAAGAATTAATCACAGCACAAACACTTCAGAACATCCTTTTTCATGTGGAGCCTGTTTTTGTCTGAGAGAGCATCATATGGGCCTTGGTGGTGCTTTCCCTGTCACCTGGAGAGCAGACACTGCTGTCCCAGTTCAGGCTGAGGCCTGAACCCTGCTGAACCAGGCTCTAAATGTGTGATGCTGTAGTTGGAAACAACCACTTCTCTTCTGATGACCAGGGGGTAAGAGAGGAGTGAGAAAACTGATATTTCTTCTCTGGTATTTGCTACTCTTGCAGGGACACTGTGCCCAGGTCCAACATCCACATTTCCAAAGCCTTAAAGAGGACAGAGAAATAAGCCAGATGCATTGGTTATTGTCAGGCAAAACTGCCCTAAATTCAGAGGGTCACAGCTCAAAGGTCACTTGATGACAGACTATGAACACCTCCACTGGAATAAAAGAGAAAAGATTAAACAAGATCTACTGGATTAACTGATATCAAACCCCAGGAGTGGCAGCAAACAGGCACCAGAAATGACCAGCACACAGTACACTGCAATTCTTTAAGACCTCAGGGATTCTTGTAGAACTTATTAAAATTGCTATTAAAGGGATTTCATTGGAAAGCTGCTGAATGAGTTATTATGGAGTGAGTTTTGGGTAGAGGTTGAAAATGGCTGGTTCTGGCTCTAAAACCTACCACAGGAAGCAGTTCCAGATGGAGAACACCTTAAGTGACAGTGAAAATTGTCAGGGTGAATTCAATGAATGACAGGCTATTAAGTATTTTTTCACATTAAGACAGAGCTAATTTTCTATCAAGGTTATTGAGACTCAATGAGTAAAAATATCGGAAGATTTTTTTGTAGTGACCTTTTTCTCATAGAAACACAATATGTGATAAATGCACAGAGAGGCTTCATGGGGTTTTTTTCCCCTCAAAAGTGTTGGCTTGCCAAATTCTTGCTGCATATTTTCCCTCTGTTCTTCACTGGGGATTACCCCTTTCTTTTCCTCCATTAATATCTCTTTCTCCCTGTCAAAAACAACTCCTGGACTTACATTTTCCAACTATTTTATTTCAAAGTGTAAAAATGAATGTCTGCATTTTGTGAGTGCACAGTCCCACACCAAATTCACAAAGCCAGTACTATCTACGTAAATGGGTAAGAACAGATATATTTCAAATGCCAAGGAAGAAGAAAGACGGGTATCTTTAAGATCTGGACCTTCCCATACACTGACTCAAAAGTGCAACCCTCAGTGTTTTTCTGGACAAGTTTCACAGAGAAACTGCTAAGAAAATGTTGCTAAGAGCTAAATGCAATGGAATTGAACATTAAATGAAAATGTCTAGCTCTGATAATAATTACAGTGTTTCCATGGATGCAGAGGATTCGTTCAAATACTTTCTCACACTGATTTGCACATTTGCTTAGAGATATTTGAATAAATCCAAGTGGTGTTAAAACAGGAAAACATCTTGCACAGACACACAGGACCAGCTGCTTGTTTGATCAGCTTTCAGAAGGTCTGTTTGCAGCTCTACTTACTGGGCGAGTGGAGAGAAGATTCCTGAGCAGTCCCAAGGTTTTCATCAGAACATTTACGTCGGAATCAGAAAGCAACTGAAACAACTGCTCTGTGCTCAGACCTCGCAGGATGTCTGACTTGATCTTCTGTTCCGCTTGAAATGCCATATTCTGAAACAGACACACTTTCTAATGGTTTCTTTTTACCTGAAAACATGGGCTTTCACCCTTCTAGTAGATTATTCCCTACAAGAAAATACCCTTCCTAAACTAATCTTGCAAAAAGGCTGTAATTTATGAGCAACTGCTACACAGTGAGTTCAATTCCCACATTATCTTACACCTGACCTGGTTATTACCTGCTTTTATTTGCCCCCTGGCATGCTACTGACACTACTTAACTGCTTCCCTGAATGATCTTGGCAACAAAATTAGTACCAGAACTGAAGAATTTATTTTACTTTATGGACTAATGGATGAAATATTCCAGGCTGATGCTGTTTTTCTTCTGCAGTTTGGTGGAACAACAAGCCAGATTTCAGTTATGTCATTTTTAATAACAACGGACAAGTTCTACAAGATATGTTCCCAAACTTTTCAAGGCACACTGCTACAAGTGGTATTTCATTGGGGTGTCCTACTCACCATTAAAGCCCAAATGCCGTTCACTCGCAAGGCAAGATTTTCACTCTGGGTTAAACTACAAAGAAGTTCTATGGCTCCTGATTCTAAAATAGGCTGAAAGAAGGAGGGAAAAACAGATCTTTACAACACTACTTAGACTAACTGCATATATGAAAATACTAAAAATATACTCCTTATATCTTATTCTTGAGCTTACAACATGTCCCCACATGAACTGGCCATGCCACACCCCATATCCATGAGCAGTTAAAAGTAGGTTTTATGAAAAAGTCAGGTCAAGGCAGCTGCCTTCTCCTATGTCTGTTTGTGGAGACGTGGATGCACACACATTTATATGTGTATATATATCATCTCACACTGCTGTGATATTACACACACATCTGCCACACCCCACAAGCAAATAGGTTTTCCTAGCAACTTTCAGCTTGGGACTGCTCTCCAAAAACAATCTTCCTTGAGTAAACACATAATTTTGGGTAATTAGAGGGATATATGTCACTGTTTAAAAAAGGTTAAGGACAATGAAAGCTACTTGACACCATGCTTGACATTGAATCTTTGTGTCCAGTAATCAGACCAAATGAAAACGTCGGCCGAATAAAGAAAACTGTAGACTTCTTGATTGAACAAAACCTTGTAATACCATCTTTAAATGACAGGAAAAATATCAATACATGCACTTTTCTTTCAGACTGGTTAATGTAATGGAAGTGGAGCTTGGAACAACTGCTTTCCTCCTGAACTGAACTCACTGGTTCATCCAGTGAAAGCAAGAATGTGTGGAAGAGGCTGGATGCTGCAGGAGCAGGCTCCTCTCTGAGCAGCAGCAGGAGCAGTTTGTGCCCAGCTCACCTGGTCCCAGGTGCTCTGCACTGCAAGAACCTGCCAGGGATCTCACCACAGTCCCAGGGGCTGCTCTACAGCCACAGCACTGGAGCCATTCCCAAACTGGAATGAATGACTCAGCTCTTCACAGGGTACAACACAGAGCCACTTCAGCTTTGCTCGCTTACTGAAGTGACTGGTGGATTACATACAATTTTCAAAATACTATGGAGAAGAAAAGGGCAATATGTAAAAAAATCAGATGCTTTATAGAGGCTTTCAAATCTAGTACTTCTAAATATTCTTTTTATTTAGGCAGTGATGCTTTTGACATGAACTATGTGTCCTGACAGAAAACCCAGTATTTCACTCCAATCTGAAGTGGAAACGCTTAAAAAAAATCCCAAAAAACCCGAAAGTAAACAAAAAACCAAGAAACTCAACCAAAAAACCAAAGCCAACCAACCAAATAAAAACAACAACAACAGAACAACTGAAAAAACCCCACAAATAACCCACAAACACTTGACCTGCAGTCTGCTAAAAAAGGCCCCACGGCTGGCCTCATGGCCAGCGAACCGTGCTTGGCATTATTTCAGTTAATTTGCTGTCTCACAGATATGATTGAAACCACCAAGACCAAGTGATAATTTGGTACTCCATAGAGCCCTGCAGGACCTAACATAAAGCACAATCTTGCAAATATTGTCTGTAATTAAAAAGTATTTTAGACTTGGGGAATTGTTGCACTGCGGTGGAGTGTTGATTTGTGTGTATGATCTGTATGAAATACAGACTCTGCAGAACCAGATATCCTGTACTGTTCATCAGAGAACAATAAAGACACAAGACTCAGCTAAGCCAGCATTTTCAGCATTACAGTAGCAGTAATTCTCTAAGACAATGGACCACATTGTAAATTACCAGTGTGGTTTCTTCTTGTTTATGATCTTTTAAGATAACAGTATTTTCAAGTAAAAAGGAAATTACAAAACTTCATGTCTACTTCTTTTCTTTAGAGACCAAACTAACTGTCACAGCACTGTAAGCAGATGATTTTTTTTTGTTCCCAAGCTATCAGGGGCACAGGCTCTGGAACATCACAGCTCCACAACGTGTCACAAGCAATGGTTGCCAATTAACATGCTTTTATACTGACTGAACCATTGTGTAATCTCACTTTATCCATCCCCTCTCCCTGCTGCTGGCTAAGTACTCACCTCCTTGCTTGGAGAGAATTCCAGAAGAAGATTGCATAGCGTGGAAGATGCTACTACAAGAATTTCATTTGGAGCATTCTGTAAAACCTGCAGGCACAGAGGGGAGAGAGAGGAATTCTGTTAGTGAGATAATGAAGAGATCACTAAAATGGAATACCTGGAATTATTCTGTAGCTGGCTATTCCAGACTTCCAGCACCAGGAGGTGCTTCCATGCTAGTAATCCAGACCCAGATAATGATATACATCACAGGACAAGCTGGAGCATTGCATTATTTCACAGAAGTCAGATTTGAGAGCTTTCAGTCCAATTTAGTAGAAATCAGTGGGGACAAGCCCTGCTCTGCAAAGGACACGTGCAGAGGAAGCTCCAGGAGGAGTCTCTTCAACCTCTCTGTATCTCACGCTAAGCACAACCGGAGCAAATTCTCTAAGGGGCATCCTCTCAGAGGAGCACAGCCTGAGACAAGTTATAGCCCCTTATCTCTGCCTGGATCTCCAGCAGCACCAAAACACCAATTCCTAAACCAAACACGTTCCTCCCTTGTTCCCTACTGCCAACAACACCTTCTGTGCTCCAGCCACTTCACTTCTGAACAGTCAAGTCAAGCTCACTTCAGGAGATTCCTATGGGTGTCAATACTGCCCAAGCCTCCAGGCGTGCTAGCAGACTTGGTCTGTTCTGCATTTTCAAGGTCTCAAAGATGTTGAAACTGAGAAACTGGTTTATTTATCTGCACTTATGACAGTGACATTACAGGATGAGAGATGACATATCTTACACACTTGAATCTCACTTAATCTTGTGGAAAATTGCACTATATGACAATATGTCATATTAAAGGTCCTTCTGAGCTCTTTGGTTTCAGTTATAGAATCTGCAGTGAGATGTAAGAGGTAGAGAATCACAGGAGAAAACACTGATCTAAATTCTCTTGCAGGGCTCACAGACCAAGTCTGAACTGTGCCATCTAGCCTGAGTCTGTGACATTAAGGGATATG